>NW_027141653.1:57500-805000 GCF_036365525.1 Heterodontus francisci | reverse complement strand
GTGGGGAAGAGGTTTCAGTGTGTGGGGAAGGGGTTTCAGTTTGTGGGGAAGTGGTTTCAGTGTGTGGGGAAGAGGTTTCAGTGTGTGGGGAAGAGGTTTCAGAGTGTGGGGAAGGTGTTTCAGTCTGTGGGGAAGTGGTTTCAGTCTGTGGGGAAGAGGTTTCAGTGTGTGGGGAAGGGGTTTCAGTGTGTGGTGAAGGGAATTCAGTGTGTGGGGAAGAGGTTTCAGTGTGCGGGGAAGGGGTTTCAGAGTGTGGGGAAGAGGTTTCAGTGTGTGGGGAAGAGGTTTCAGTGTGTGGGGAAGGGTTTCAGTCTGTGGCGAAGAGGTTTCAGTGTGTGGGAAGAGGTTTCAGTGTGTGGGGAAGGATTTGAGTGTGCGGGGATGGGGTAACAGTGTGTGTGGAAGGGGTCTCAGTGCGTGGGGAAGGGGTTTCAGTGTGTGTGGAAGATGTTTCAGTGTGTGTGGAAGGGGTTTCAGTGTGTGGGGATGGGTTTCAGTGCGTGTGGAAGAAGTTTCAGCGTGTGGGGAACAGGTTTCAGTGTGTGGGAAGAGGTTTCAGTGTGTGTGGAAGAGGTTTCAATGCGTCGGGAAGGAGTTTCAGTGTGTGGGGAAGAGGTTTCATTGTGAGGGGAAGGGTTTCAGTCTGTGGGGAAGAGCTTTCAGTGTGTGCGGAAGAGCTTTCAGTCTGTGGGGAACAGGTTTCAGTTTTTGGGGAAGAGGTTTCAGTATGTGTGGAAGAGGTTTCAGTGCGTCGGGAAGGGGTTTCAGTGTGTCGGGAAGGGGTTTCAGTGTGTGGGGATGGGTTTCAGTGTGTGTGGAAGGGGTTTCAGCGTGTGGGGAAGGGGTTTCAGCGTGCGGGGAACGGTTTCAGTGTGCGGGGAAGGGGTTTCACTGTGCGGGGAAGGGATTTCAGTGTGTGTGGAAGCGGTATCAGTGTGTGGGGAAGGGGTTTCAGTGTGCGGGGAAGGGGTTACAGTGTGTGGGGAAGGGTTTCTGTGTGTGGGGATGGGTTTCAGTGTGTGGGGAAGGGGTTTCAGTGTTTGGGGATGGTTTTCAGTGTGAGGGGAAGGGGTTTCAGTGTGTGGGGAAGGGTTTTCTGTCTGTGGGGATGTGGTTTCAGTGTGTGGGGAAGAGGTTTCAGTGTGTGGGGAAGGGGTTTCTGTGTGTGGTGAAGGGGAATCAGTGTGTGGGGAAGAGGTTTCAGTGTGCGGGGAAGGGGTTTCAGTGTGCGTGGAAGAGGTTTCAGTGCGTGGGGAAGGAGTTTCAGTGTGTGGGGAAGAGGTTTCAGTCTGTGGGGAACAGGTTTCAGTTTTTGGGGAAGAGGTTTCAGTATGTGTGGAAGAGGTTTCAGTGCGTGGCGAAGGGGTTTCAGTGTGTGGGGAAGGGGTTTCAGTGTGTGGGGATGGGTTTCAGTGTCTGTGGAAGGGGTTTCAGCGTGTCGGGAAGGGTTTCAGTGTGCGGGGAAGTGGTTTCAGTGCACGGGGAAGGGATTTCAGTGTGTGCGGAAGCGGTTTCAGTGTGTGGGGAAGGGGTTTCAGTGTGCGGGGAAGGGGTTACAGTGTGTGCGGAAGGGTTTCAGTGTGTGGGGATGGGTTTTATTGTGTGGGGAAGGGGTTTCAGTGTGTGGGGATGGGTTTCAGTGTTTGGTGAAAGGGTTTCAGTGTGTGGTTAAGGCGTTTCAGTCTGTGGGGAAGGGGTTTCAGTGTGTGGGGACGGGTTTCAGTGTGTGTGGAAGGGGTTTCAGCGTGTTGGGAAGGGGTTTCAGCGTTTGGGGAAGGGGTTTCACTGTGTGGGAAGAGGTTTCAGTGTGTGGGGATGGGTTTCAGTGTTTGGGGAACGGGTTTCAGAGTGTGGGAAAGGGGTTTCAGTGTGTGGGGAAGGGGTTTCAGTGTGTGGGGAAGAGGTTTCAGTGTGTGGGGAAGGGGTTTCATTGTGTGGGGATGGGTTTCAGTGTGAGGTTAAGGGGTTTCAGTCTGTGGGCAAGGGGTTTCAGTGTGTGGGGAAGAGGTTTCAGTGTGTGGGGAAGGGGTTTCAGTGTGTGGGGAAGAGGTTTCAGTGTGTAGTGAAGGGGTTTCAGTGTGTGGGGAAGAGGTTTCAGTGTGTCGGGAAGAGGTTTCAGTGTGTGGGAAGAGGTTTCAGTGTGTGGGGAAGGGTTTCAGTGTGTGGGGATTGGTTTCAGTGTGTGGGGAAGTGGTTTCAGTGTGTGGGGATGGGTTTCAGTGAGTGGGGAAGGGGTTTCAGTGTGTGGGGAAGGGGTTTCAGTGTGTGGGGATGGGTTTCAGTGTGCGGGGAAGGGGTTTCAGTGTGCGGGGAAGGGGTTTCAGTGTGTCAGGGGATTCAGTGTGTGGGGAAGGGGTTTCAATGTGCTGGGAAGGGGTAACAGTGTGTGTGGAAGGGGTTTCAGTGCGTGGGGAAGGTGTTTCAGTTTGTGTGGAAGAGGTTTCAGTGTGTGTGGAAGGGGTTTCAGTGTGTGGGGATGGGTTTCAGTGCGTGTGGAAGTAGTTTCAGCGTGTGGGGAAGAGGTTTCAGTGTGTGGGGAAGAGGTTTCAGTGTATGTGGAAGAGGTTTCAGTGCGTGGGGAAGGAGTTTCAGTGTGTGGGGAAGAGGTTTCAGTCTGTGGGGAACAGGTTTCAGTTTCTGGGGAAGAGGTTTCAGTATGTGTGGAAGAGGTTTCAGTGCGTGGGGATGGGGTTTCAGTGAGTGGGGAAGGGGTTTCAGTGTGTGGGGATAGGTTTCAGTCTGAGAGGAAGAGCTTTCAGTGTGTGGGGAAGAGGTTTCAGCGTGTGGGGAAGGGTTTCAGTGTGCGGTGAAGTGGTTTCAGTGTGCGGGGAAGTGGTTCCAGTGTGCGGGGAAGGGATTTCAGTGTGTGTGGAAGCGGTTTCAGTGTGTGGGGAAGGGGTTTCTGTGTGCGGGGAAGGGGTTACAGTGTGTGGGGAAGGGTTGCAGTGTGTGGGGAAGGGTTTCAGTGTGTGGGGAAGGGGTTTCAGGATGTGGGGATGGGTTTCAGTGTGTGGGGAAGGGGTTTCAGTGTATGGGGAAGAGGTTTAAGAGGGTGGGGAAGATGTTTTAAGTGTATGGGGAAGGGGTTTCAGAGCGTGGGGAAGTGTTTTCAGTGTGTGGGGAAGAGGTGTCAATGTGTGGGGAAGAGGTTTCAGAGTGTGGGGAAGGGGTTTCTGTCTGTGGGGATGTGGTTTCAGTGTGTGGGGAAGAGGTTTCAGTGTGTGTGGAAGGAGTTTCAGCGTGTGGGTGAGGGGTATCAGCGTGTGGGGAAGGGTTTCAGTGTGCGGTGAAGGGGTTTCAGTGTGCGGGGAAGGGGTTTCCGTGTGTGTGAGGGGATTCAGTGTGTGGGGAAGGGGTTTCAATGAGCGGGGAAGGGGTAACAGTGTGTGTGGAAGGGGTTTCAGTGCGTGGGGAAGGGGTTTCAGTTTGTGTGGAAGACGTTTCAGTGTGTGGGGATGGGTTTCAGTGCGTGTGGAAGTAGTTTCAGCGTGTGGGGAAGAGGTTTCAGTGTGTGGGGAAGAGGTTTCAGTGTGTGTGGAAGAGGTTTCAGTGCGTGGGGAAGGAGTTTCAGTGTGTGGGGAAGAGGTTTCAGTCTGTGGGGAACAGGTTTCAGTTTTTGGGGAAGAGGTTTCAGTATGTGTGGAAGAGGTTTCAGTGCGTGGGGATGGGGTTTCAGTGTGTGGGGAAGGGGTTTCAGTGTGTGGGGATGGGTTTCAGTCTGAGTGGAAGAGCTTTCAGTGTGTGGGGAAGAGGT
This sequence comes from Heterodontus francisci, assembly GCF_036365525.1. Classification (NCBI taxonomy): domain Eukaryota; kingdom Metazoa; phylum Chordata; class Chondrichthyes; order Heterodontiformes; family Heterodontidae; genus Heterodontus; species Heterodontus francisci. The sequence continues at coordinate 801,246 of NW_027141653.1, read as the reverse complement.
TTCAGTGTGTGGGGATGGGTTTCAGTGTGTGGGGAAGGGGTTTCTGTGCGTGGTTAAGGGGTTTCAGTCTGTGGGGTAGGGGTTTCAGTGTGTGGGGAAGAGGTTTCAGTGTGTGTGGAAGGGGTTTCAGCGTGTTGGGAAGGGGTTTCAGCATGTGGGGAAGTGGTTTCACTGTGTGGGGAAGAGGTTTCAGAGTGTGGGAAAGGGGTTTCAGTGTGTGGGGAAGGGGTTTCACTGTGTGTGGAAGAGGTTTCAGTGTGTGGGGAAGGGGTTTCAGTGTGTGGGGATGGGTTTCAGTGTGAGGTTAAGGGGTTTCAGTCTTTGGGGAAGGGGTTTCTGTGTGTGGGGAAGAGGTTTCAGTGTGTGGGGAAGGGGTTTCAGTGTGTGAGGAAGAGGTTTCAGTGTGCGGTTAAGTGGTTTCAGTGTGTGGGGAAGAGGTTTCAGTGTGTCGGGAAGAGGTTTCAGTGTGTGGGAAGAGGTTTCAGTGTGTGGGGAAGGGTTTCAATGTGTGGGGATGGGTTTCAGTGTGTGGGGAAGTGTTTTCAGTGTGTGGGGATGGGTTTCAGTGAGTGGGGAAGGGGTTTCAGTGTGTGGGGAAGGGGTTTCAGTGTGTGGGGAAGGATTTCAGTGTGTGGGGATGGGTTTCAGTGTGTGGGGAAGAGGTTTCAGTGTGTGGGGATGGGTTTCAGTGTGTGGGGAAGGGGTTTCAGTGTGTGGGGATCGGTTTCAGTGTGTGGGGAACGGTTTCAGTCTGTGGCGAAGAGGTTGCAGAGTGTGGGGAAGGGGTTTCAGTCTGTGGGGAAGTGGTTTCAGTGTGTGGGGAAAAGGTTTCAGTGTGTGGATAAGGGGTTTCAGTATTTGGGGAAGAGGTTTCAGTGTTTGGGAATGGGTTTCAGTGTGTTCGGAAGGGGTTTCAGTGCATGTGGAAGAGGTTTCAGTGAGTGTGGAAGGAGTTTCAGCGTGTGGGTAAGGGGTTTCAGCGTGTGGGGAAGGGTTTCAGTGTGCGGGGAAGGGGTTTCAGTGTGCAGGGAAGGGGTTTCCGTGTGTGTGAGGGGATTCAGTGTGTGGGGAAGGGGTTTCAATGTGCGGGGAAGGGGTAACAGTGTGTGTGGAAGGGGTTTCAGTGCGTGGGGAAGAGGTTTCAGTGTGTGGGGAAGTGGTTTCAGTGTGTGTGGAAGAGGTTTCATTGCGTGGGGAAGGATTTTCAGTGTGTGGGGAAGAGGTTTCAGTCTGTGGGGAACAGGTTTCAGTTTTTGGGGAAGAGGTTTCAGTATGTGTGGAAGAGGTTTCAGTGCGTGGGGATAGGGTTTCAGTATGTGGGGAAGGGGTTTCAGTGTGTGGGGATGGGTTTCAGTCTGAGTGGAAGAGCTTTCAGTGTGTGGGGAAGAGGTTTCAGCGTGTGGGGAAGGGTTTCAGTGTGCGGGGAAGTGGTTTCAGTGTGCGGGGAAGGGATTTCAGTGTGTGTGGAAGCGGTTTCAGTGTGTGGGGAAGGGGTTTCTGTATGCGGGGAATTGGTTACAGTGTGTGGGGAAGGGTTGCAGTCTGTGGGGATGGGTTTCAGTGTGTGGGGAAGGGTTTTCAGGGTGTGGGGATGGGTTTCAGTGTGTGGGGAAGGGGTTTCAGTGTATGGGGAAGATGTTTAAGAGTGTGGGGAAGGGGTTTCAGAGCGTGGGGAAGTGGATTCAGTGTGTGGGGAAGAGGTTTCAATGTGTGGGGAAGAGGTTTCAGAGTGTGGGGAAGGGGTTTCTGTCTGTGGGGATGTGGTTTCAGTGTGTGTGGAAGGAGTTTCAGCGTGTGGGTAAGGGGTTTCAGCGTGTGGGGAAGGGTTTCAGTGTGCGGGGAAGGGGTTTCAGTGTGCGGGGAAGGGGTTTCCGTGTGTGTGAGCGGATTCAGTGTGTGGGGAAGGGGTTTCAATGAGCGGGGAAGGGGTAACAGTGTGTGTGGAAGGGGTTTCAGTGGTTGCGGAAGGGTTTTCAGTTTATGTGGAAGACGTTTCAGTGTGTGTGGAAGGGGTTTCAGTGTGTGGGGATGGGTTTCAGTGCGTGTGGAAGTAGTTTCAGCGTGTGGGGAAGAGGTTTCAGTGTGTGGGGAAGAGGTTTCAGTGTGTGTGGAAGAGGTTTCAGTGCGTGGGGAAGGAGTTTCAGTGTGTGGGGAAGAGGTTTCAGTCTGTGGGGAACAGGTTTCTGTTTTTGAGGAAGAGGTTTCAGTATGTGTGGAAGAGGTTTCAGTGCGTGGGGATGAGCTTTCAGTGTGTGGGGAAGGGGTTTCAGTGTGTGGGGATGGGTTTCAATCTGAGGGGAAGAGCTTTCAGTGTGTGGGGAAGAGGTTTCAGCGTGTGGGAAAGGGTTTCAGTGTGCGGGGAAGGGGTTTCAGTGTGCGGGGAAGGGATTTCAGTGTGTGTGGAAGCGGTTTCAGTGTGTGGGGAAGGGGATTCAGTGTGCGGGCAAGGGGTTACAGTTTGTGAGGAAGGGTTTCAGTGTGTGGGGATGGGTTTCAGCGTGTGGGGAAGGGGTTTCAGGGTGTGGGGATGGGTTTCAGTGTGTGGGGAAGGGGTTTCAGTGTATGGGGAAGAGGTTTAAGAGTGGGCGGAAGATGTTTTAAGTGTGTGGGGAAGGGGTTTCAGAGCGTGGGGAAGTGGTTTCACTGTGTGGGGAAGAGGTTTCAATGTGTGGGGAAGAGGTTTCAATGTGTGGGGAAGAGGTTTCAGAGTGTGGGGAAGGGGTTTCTGTCTTTGGGGATGTTGTTTCAGTGTGTGGGGAAGAGGTTTGCATGTGTGGGGAAGTGGTTTCAGTGTGTGGGGAAGGTGTTTCTGTCTGTGGGGATGTAGTTTCAGTGTGTGGGGAAGGGGTTGCAGTGTGTGGGGAAGAGGTTTCAGTGTGTGGGGAAGAGGTTTCAGTGTGTGGGGAAGGGTTTCAGCCTGTGGCGAAGAGGTTTCAGTGTGTGGAAAGAGGTTTCAGTGTGTGGGGAAGGATTTCAGTGTGTGGGGATGTGTTTCAGTGTGTGGGGATGGGATTCAGTGTGTGGGGAAGGGGTTTCAGTGCGTGGGGAAGAGGTTTCAGTGTGTGGGGATGGGTTTCAGTGTGTGGGGAAGGGGTTTCAGTGTGTGGCGAAGGGGTTTCAGTGTGTGGGCATGAGGTTTCAGAGTGCGGGGATGGGTTTCAATGTCTGGGGAAGGGGTTACAGTCTGTGCGGAAGAGGTTTCAGTGTGTGGGGAAGAGGTTTCAGTCTGTGGGGAAGGGGTTTCAGTGTGTGGATAAGGGGTTTTATTGTGTGGGGAAGAGGTTTCAATGTGTGGGGAAGAGGTTTCAGAGTGTGGGGAAGGGGTTTCTGTCTGTGGGGATGTGGTTTCAGTGTGTGGGGAAGAGATTTCAGTGTGTGTGGAAGGAGTTTCAGCGTGTGGGTGAGGGGTTTCAGCGTGTGGGGAAGGGTTTCAGTGTGCGGGGAAGGGGTTTCAGTGTGCGGGGAAGGGGTTTCCGTGTGTGTGAGCGGCTTCAGTGTGTGGGGAAGGGGTTTCAATGAGCGGGGAAGGGGTAACAGTGTGTGTGGAAGGGGTTTCAGTGCGTGGGGAAGGGTTTTCAGTTTATGTGGAAGACGTTTCAGTGTGTGTGGAAGGGGTTTCAGTGTGTGGGGATGGGTTTCAGTGCGTGTGGAAGTAGTTTCAGCGTGTGGGGAAGAGGTTTCAGTGTGTGGGGAAGAGGTTTCAGTGTGTGTGGAAGAGGTTTCAGTGCCTGGGGAAGGAGTTTCAGTGTGTGGGGAAGAGGTTTCAGTCTGTGGGGAACAGGTTTCAGTTTTTGAGGAAGAGGTTTCAGTATGTGTGGAAGAGGTTTCAGTGCGTGGGGATGAGGTTTCAGTGTGTGGGGATGGGTTTCAGTGTGTGGGGAAGGGGTTTCAGTGCATGGGGAAGAGGTTTAAGAGTGTGGGGAAGATGTTTTAAGTGTGTGGGGAAGGGGTTTCAGAGCGTGGGGAAGTGGATTCAGTGTGTGGGGAAGAGGTTTCAATGTGTGGGGAAGAGGTTTCAGAGTGTGGGGAAGGGGTTTCTGTCTGTGGGGATGTGGTTTCAGTGTGTGGGGAAGAGATTTCAGTGTGTGTGGAAGGAGTTTCAGCGTGTGGGTGAGGGGTTTCAGCGTGTGGGGATGGGTTTCAGTGTGCGGGGAAGGGGTTTCAGTGTGCGGGGAAGGGGTTTCCGTGTGTGTGAACGGATTCAGTGTGTGGGGAAGGGGTTTCAATGAGCGGGGAAGGGGTAACAGTGTGTGTGGAAGGGGTTTCAGTGCGTGGGGAAGGGTTTTCAGTTTATGTGGAAGACGTTTCAGTGTGTGTGGAAGGGGTTTCAGTGTGTGGGGATGGGTTTCAGTGCGTGTGGAAGTAGTTTCAGCGTGTGGGGAAGAGGTTTCAGTGTGTGGGGAAGAGGTTTCAGTGTGTGTGGAAGAGGTTTCAGTGCGTGGGGAAGGAGTTTCAGTGTGTGGGGAAGAGGTTTCAGTCTGTGGGGAACAGGTTTCAGTATGTGTGGAAGAGGTTTCAGTATGTGTGGAAGAGGTTTCAGTGCGTGGGGATGAGGTTTCAGTGTGTGAGGAAGGGGTTTCAGTGTGTGGGGATGGGTTTCAGTCTGAGGGGAAGAGCTTTCAGTGTGTGGGGAAGAGGTTTCAGCGTGTGGGGAAGGGTTTCAGTCTGCGGGGAAGGGGTTTCAGTGTGCGGGGAAGGGATTTCAGTGTGTGTGGAAGCGGTTTCAGTGTGTGGGGAAGGGGATTCAGTGTGCGGGCAAGGGGTTACAGTTTGTGGGGAAGGGTTTCAGTTTGTGGTGATGGGTTTCAGCGTGTGGGGAAGGGGTTTCAGGGTGTGGGGATGGGTTTCAGTGTGTGGGGAAGGGGTTTCAGTGTATGGGGAAGAGGTTTAAGAGAGGGCGGAAGATGTTTTAAGTGTGTGGGGAAGGGGTTTCAGAGCGTGGGGAAGTGGTTTCAATGTGTGGGGAAGAGGTTTCAATGTGTGGGGAAGAGGTTTCAATGTGTGGGGAAGAGGTTTCAGAGTGTGGGGAAGGGGTTTCTGTCTGTGCGGATGTGGTTTCAGTGTGTGGGGAAGAGGTTTGAATGTGTGGGGAAGGATTTCAGTGTGTGGGGATGTGTTTCAGTGTGTGGGGATGGGATTCAGTGTGTGGGGAAGGGGTTTCAGTGTGTGGGGAAGAGGTTTCAGTGTGTGGGGATGGGTTTCAGTGTGTGGGGAAGGGGTTTCAGTGTGTGGCGAAGGGGTTTCAGTGTGTGGGCATGAGGTTTCAGAGTGTGGGGATTGGTTTCAATGTCTGGTGAAGGGTTTACAGTCTGTGCGGAAGAGGTTTCATTGAGTGGGGAAGAAGTTTCAGTCTGTGGGGAAGGAGTTTCAGTGTGTGGATAAGGGGTTTCAGTGTGTGGGGAAGAGGTTTCAGTATGTGGGGATGGGTTTCATTGTGTGGGGAATGGTTTCAGTGTGAGGGGATGGGTTTCAGTTTGTGGCGATGTGTTTCAGTGTGTGCGGAATGGGTTTCAGTGCATGTAGAAGAGGTTTCAGTGTGTGTGGAAGGAGTTTCAGCGAGTGGGTAACGGGTTTCAGCATGTGGGGAAGGTTTTCAGTGTGTGGGGAAGGGGTTTCAGTGTGCGGGGAAGGGGTTACAGGGTGTGTGGAAGGGTGTCAGTGTGTGGGGATGTGTTTTAGTGTGTGGAGAAGTGTTTCAGTGTGTGGGGAAGGGGTTTCAGTGAGTGGGGACGGGGTTTCAGTGTGTGGGGATGGGTTTCAATGTGTGGGGATGGGTTTCAGTGTATGGGGAAGGTGTTTCAGTGTGTGGGGAAGGGTTTCAGTGCGTGGAGAAGGGGTTTCAGTGTGTGGGGAAGGTGTTTCAGTGTGTGGGGAAGGTGTTTCAGTGTGTGGGGAAGGTGTTTCAGTGTGTGGGGAAGGGTTTTCAGTTTGTGGGGAAGGGTTTCAGTGTGTGGGGATGTGTTTCAGTGTGTGGGGAAGGCTTTCAGTGTGTGGGGAAAGGTTTCAGTGTGTGGGGAAGGTGTTTCAGTGTGTGGGGATGGGGTTTCAGTGTGTGGGGATGGGTTTCAGTGTGTGGGGAAGGGGTTTCAGTGTGTGGGGAAGGGTTTCAGTGTGTGGGGAATGTGTTTCAGTGTGTGCGGAAGGGGTGTCAGTTTGTGGGGAATGCGTTTCAGTGTTTGGGGAAGGTGTTTCAGTGCGTGGGGAAGGTGTTTCAGTGTGTGGGGAAGGGGTTTCAGTGTGTGGGGAAGGTGTTTCCGTGTGTGGGGAAGGTGTTTCAGTGTGTGGGGAAGGGTTTCAATGTGTGGGGAAGGGGTTTCAGTGTGTGGGGAAGGTGTTTCAGTGTGTGGGGAAGGTATTTCATTGAGTGGGGAAGGGATTTCAGTGTATGGGAAGGTGTTCCAGTGTGTGGGGAAGGGTTTCAGTGTGTGGGGAAGTGTTTCAGTGTGTGGGGAAGTGTTTCAGTGTGTGGGGATGTGTTTCAGTGTGTGGCGAAGGGGTTTCAGTGTGCGGGGAAGGGGTTACAGGGTGTGTGGAAGGGTGTCAGTGTGTGGGGATGTGTTTTAGTGTGTGGGGAAGTGTTTCAGTGTGTGGGGAAGGGGTTTCAGTGAGTGGGGACATGGTTTCAGTGTGTGGGGATGGGTTTCAATGTGTGGGGATGGGTTTCAGTGTATGGGGAAGGTGTTTCAGTGTGTGGGGAAGGGTTTCAGTGCGTGGAGAAGGGGTTTCAATGTGTGGGGATGGGTTTCAGTGTGTGGGGAAGGTGTTTCAGTGTGTGGGGAAGGGTTTTCAGTTTGTGGGGAAGGGTTTCAGTGTGTGGGGATGTGTTTCAGTGTGTGGGGAAGGCTTTCAGTGTGTGGGGAAAGGTTTCAGTGTGTGGGGAAGGTGTTTCAGTGTGTGGGGATGGGGTTTCAGTGTGTGGGGATGGGTATCAGTGTGTGGGGAAGGGGTTTCAGTGTGTGGGGAAGGGTTTCAGTGTGTGGGGAATGTGTTTCAGTGTGTGCGGACGGGGTGTCAGTGTGTGGGGAATGCGTTTCAGTGTTTGGGGAAGGTGTTTCAGTGCGTGGGGAAGGTGTTTCAGTGTGTGGGGAAGGGGTTTCAGTGTGTGGGGAAGGTGTTTCCGTGTGTGGGGAAGGTGTTTCAGTGTGTGGGGAAGGGTTTCAATGTGTGGGGAAGGGGTTTCAGTGTGTGGGGAAGGTGTTTCAGTGTGTGGGGAAGGTATTTCATTGAGTGGGGAAGGGATTTCAGTGTATGGGAAGGTGTTTCAGTGTGTGGGGAAGGGTTTCAGTGTGTGGGGAAGTGTTTCAGTGTGTGGGGAAGTGTTTCAGTGTGTGGGGATGTGTTTCAGTGTGTGGGGATGTGTTTCAGTGAGTGGGGAAGGGGCTTCAGTGTGTGGGGAAGGGTTTAAGTGTGTGGGGATGTGTTTCAGTGTGTGAGGAAGGGTTTCAGTGTGTGGGGAATGGTTTCAGTGTGTGGGCAAGGTGTTTCAGTGTGTGGGTATGGGTTTCAGTGTGTGGGGAAGGTGTTTCAGTTTGTGTGTATGGGTTTCAGTGTGTGGGGAAGGGTTTCAGTGTGTGGGGAAGGGGTTTCACTGTGTAGGGAATGGGTTTCAGTGTGAGGCGAAGGTGTTTCAGTGTGTGTGGGGATGGGTTTCAGTGTGTGTGGAAGGAGTTTCAGCGTGTGGGTAAGGGGTTTCAGCGTGTGGGGAAGGTTTTCAGTGTGCGGGGAAGGGGTTTCAGTGTGCGGGGAAGGGGTTTCCGTGTGTGTGAGGGGATTCAGTGTGTGGGGAAGTGGTTTCAATGTGCGGGGAAGGGGTAACAGTGTGTGTGGAAGGGGTTTCAGTGCGTGGGGAAGGGGTTTCAGTTTGTGTGGAAGAGGTTTCAGTGTGTGTGGAAGGGGTTTCAGTGTGTGGGGATGGGTTTCAGTGCGCGTGGAAGTAGTTTCAGCGTGTGGGGAAGTGGTTTCAGTGTGTGGGGAAGAGGTTTCAGTGTGTGTGGAAGAGGTTTCAGTGCGTGGGGAAGGAGTTTCAGTGTGTGGGGAAGAGGTTTCAGTGTGTGGGGAAGAGGTTTCAGTGTGTGTGGAAGAGGTTTCAGTGCGTGGGGAAGGAGTTTCAGTGTGTGGGGAAGAGGTTTCAGTCTGTGGGGAACAGGTTTCAGTTTTTGAGGAAGAGGTTTCAGTATGTGTGGAAGAGGTTTCAGTGCGTGGGGATGAGGTTTCAGTGTGTGGGGAAGGGGTTTCAGTGTGTGGGGATGGGTTTCAGTCTGAGGGGAAGAGCTTTCAGTGTGTGGGGAAGAGGTTTCATCGTGTGGGGAAGGGTTTCAGTGTGCGGGGAAGGGGTTTCAGTGTGCGGGGAAGGGATTTCAGTGTGTGTGGAAGCGGTTTCAGTGTGTGGGGAAGGGGATTCAGTGTGCGGGCAAGGGGTTACAGTTTGTGGGGAAGGGTTTCAGTTTGTGGTGTTGGGTTTCAGCGTGTGGGGAAGGGGTTTCAGGGTGTGGGGATGGGTTTCAGTGTGTGGGGAAGGGGTTTCAGTTTGTGGCGATGTGTTTCAGTGTGTGCGGAATGGGTTTCAGTGCATGTGGAAGAGGTTTCAGTGTGTGTGGAAGGAGTTTCAGCGAGTGGGTAACGGGTTTCAGCATGTGGGGAAGGTTTTCAGTGTGTGGGGAAGGGGTTTCAGTGTGCGGGGAAGGGGTTACAGGGTGTGTGGAAGGGTGTCAGTGTGTGGGGATGTGTTTTAGTGTGTGGGGAAGTGTTTCAGTGTGTGGGGAAGGGGTTTCAGTGAGTGGGGACGGGGTTTCAGTGTGTGGGGATGGGTTTCAATGTGTGGGGATGGGTTTCAGTGTATGGGTAAGGTGTTTCAGTGTGTGGGGAAGGGTTTCAGTGCGTGGAGAAGGGGTTTCAGTGTGTTGGGAAGGTGTTTCAGTGTGTGGGGAAGGTGTTTCAGTGTGTGGGGATGGGTTTTCAGTTTGTGGGGAAGGGTTTCAGTGTGTGGGGATGTGTTTCAGTGTGTGGGGAAGGCTTTCAGTGTGTGGGGAAAGGTTTCAGTGTGTGGGGAAGGTGTTTCAGTGTGTGGGGATGGGGTTTCAGTGTGTGGGGATGGGTTTCAGTGTGTGGGGAAGGGGTTTCAGTGTGTGGGGAAGGGTTTCAGTGTGTGGGGAATGTGTTTCAGTGTGTGCGGAAGGGGTGTCAGTGTGTGGGGAATGCGTTTCAGTGTTTGGGGAAGGTGTTTCAGTGCGTGGGGAAGTTGTTTCAGTGTGTGGGGAAGGGGTTTCAGTGTGTGGGGAAGGTGTTTCAGTGTGTGGGGAAGGTGTTTCAGTGTGTGGGGAAGGGTTTCAATGTGTGGGGAAGGGGTTTCAGTGTGTGGGGAAGGTGTTTCAGTGTGTGGGGAAGGTATTTCAGTGGGTGGGTAAGGGATTTCAGTGTATGGGAAGGTGTTTCAGTGTGTGGGGAAGGATTTCAGTGTGTGGGGAAGTGTTTCAGTGTGTGGGGAAGGATTTCAGTGTGTGGGGATGTGTTTCAGTGTGTGGGGAAGGGTTTCAGTGTGTGGAGAAGGGGTTTCACTGTGTGGGGAAGGGTTTAAGTGTGTGGGGAAATGTGTTTCAGTGTGTGGGGAAGTGTTTCAGTGAGTGGGGAAGGGGCTTCAGTGTGTGGGGAAGGGTTTAAGTGTGTGGGGATGTGTTTCAGTGTGTGGGGAAGGGTTTCAGTGTGTGGGGAATGGTTTCAGGGTGTGGGCAAGGTGTTTCCGTGTGTGGGTATGGGTTTCAGTGTGTGGGGAAGGTGTTTCAGTTTGTGTGTATGGGTGTCAGTGTGTGGGGAAGGGTTTCAGTGTGTGGGGAAGGGGTTTCACTGTATAAGGAATGGGTTTCAGTGTGAGGCGAAGGTGTTTCAGTGTGTGTGGGGATGGGTTTCAGTGTGTGGGGAAGGTGTTTCAGTGTGTGCGGAAGGGGTTTCAGTGTATGGGGAAGGGGTTTCAGTGTGCGGGGAAGGGGGTTCAGTGTATGGGGAATGGGTTTCAGTGTGCGGGGAAGGGGTTTCATTGTGTGGGGACGGTGTTTCAGTGTGTGTGGGGATGGGTTTCAGTGTGTAGGGAAGGTGTTTCAGTGTGTGGGGAAGTTGTTTCAGTGTGTGTGGGGATGGGTTTCAGTGTGTGGGGAAGGTGTTTCAGAGTGTGCGGAAGGGGTTTCAGTGTGTGGGGAATGTGTTTCAGTGTGTGGGGAAGGGGTTTCAGTGTGTGGAGAAGGTGTTTCAGTGTGTGGGGAAGGTGTTTCAGTGTGTGGGGAAGGGTTTCAATGTGTGGGGAAGGTGTTTCAGTGTGTGGGGAATGTGTTTCAGTGTGTGGGGAAGATATTTCAGTGAGTGGGGAAGAAATTTCAGTGCGTGGGGAAGGGAGTTCAGTGTATGGGAAGGTGTTTCAGTGTGTGGGGAAGGGTTTCAGTGTGTGGGGAAGTGTTTCAGTGTGTGGGGAAGGGTTTCAGTGTGTGGGGATGTGTTCCACTGTGTGGGGAAGGGTTTAAGTGTGTGGGGAAATGTGTTTCAGTGTGTGGGGTAGTGTTTCAGTGAGTGGGGAAGGGGCTTCAGTGTGTGGGGAAGGGTTTAAGTGTGTGGGGATGTGTTTCAGTGTGTGGGGAAGGGTTTCAGTGTGTGGGGAATGGTTTCAGTGTGTGGGCAAGGTGTTTCAGTGTGTGGGTATGGGTTTCAGTGTGTGGGGAAGGTGTTTTAGTTTGTGTGTATGGGTTTCAGTGTGTGGGGAAGGGTTTCAGTGTGTGGGGAAGGGGTTTCACTGTGTAGGGAATGGGTTTCAGTGTGAGGCGAAGGTGTTTCAGTGTGTGTGGGGATGGGTTTCAGTGTGTGTGGAAGGAGTTTCAGCGTGTGGGTAAGGGGTTTCAGCGTGTGGGGAAGGTTTTCAGTGTGCGGGGAAGGGGTTTCCGTGTGTGTGAGGGGATTCAGTGTGTGGGGAAGTGGTTTCAATGTGCGGGGAAGGGGTAACAGTGTGTGTGGAAGGGGTTTCAGTGCGTGGGGAAGGGGTTTCAGTTTGTGTGGAAGAGGTTTCAGTGTGTGTGGAAGGGGTTTCAGTGTGTGGGGATGGGTTTCAGTGCGCGTGGAAGTTGTTTCAGCGTGTGGGGAAGAGGTTTCAGTGTGTGGGGAAGAGGTTTCAGTGTGTGTGGAAGAGGTTTCAGTGCGTGGGGAAGGAGTTTCAGTGTGTGGGGAAGAGGTTTCAGTGTGTGGGGAAGAGGTTTCAGTGTGTGTGGAAGAGGTTTCAGTGCGTGGGGAAGGAGTTTCAGTGTGTGGGGAAGAGGTTTCAGTCTGTGGGGAACAGGTTTCAGTTTTTGAGGAAGAGGTTTCAGTATGTGTGGAAGAGGTTTCAGTGCGTGGGGATGAGGTTTCAGTGTGTGGGGAAGGGGTTTCAGTGTGTGGGGATGGGTTTCAGTCTGAGGGGAAGAGCTTTCAGTGTGTGGGGAAGAGGTTTCAGCGTGTGGGGAAGGGTTTCAGTGTGCGGGGAAGGGGTTTCAGTGTGCGGGGAAGGGATTTCAGTGTGTGGGGAAGCGGTTTCAGTGTGTGGGGAAGGGGATTCAGTGTGCGGGCAAGGGGTTGCAGTTTGTGGGGAAGGGTTTCAGTGTGTGGGGATCGGTTTCAGCGTGTGGGGAAGGGGTTTCAGGGTGTGGGGATGGGTTTCAGTGTGTGGGGAAGGGGTTTCAGTGTATGGGGAAGAGGTTTAAGAGTGGGCGGAAGATGTTTTAAGTGTGTGGGGAAGGGGTTTCAGAGCGTGGGGAAGGGGTTTCTGTCTGTGGGGATGTGGTTTCAGTGTGTGGGGAAGAGGTTTGAATGTGTGGGGAAGTGGTTTCAGTGTGTGGGGAAGGGGTTTCTGTCTGTGGGGATGTGGTTTCAGTGTGTGGGGAAGAGGTTTGAATGTGTGGGGAAGTGGTTTCAGTGTGTGGGGAAGGGGTTTCTGTCTGTGGGGATGTGGTTTCAGTGTGTGGGGAAGGGGTTTCAGTGTGCGGGGAAGGGATTTCAGTGTGTGTGGAAGCGGTTTCAGTGTGTGGGGAAGGGGATTCAGTGTGCGGGCAAGGGGTTACAGTTTGTGGGGAAGGGTTTCAGTTTGTGGTGTTGGGTTTCAGCGTGTGGGGAAGGGGTTTCAGGGTGTGGGGATGGGTTTCAGTGTGTGGGGAAGGGGTTTCAGTTTGTGGCGATGTGTTTCAGTGTGTGCGGAATGGGTTTCAGTGCATGTGGAAGAGGTTTCAGTGTGTGTGGAAGGAGTTTCAGCGAGTGGGTAACGGGTTTCAGCATGTGGGGAAGGTTTTCAGTGTGTGGGGAAGGGGTTTCAGTGTGCGGGGAAGGGGTTACAGGGTGTGTGGAAGGGTGTCAGTGTGTGGGGATGTGTTTTAGTGTGTGGGGAAGTGTTTCAGTGTGTGGGGAAGGGGTTTCAGTGAGTGGGGACGGGGTTTCAGTGTGTGGGGATGGGTTTCAATGTGTGGGGATGGGTTTCAGTGTATGGGTAAGGTGTTTCAGTGTGTGGGGAAGGGTTTCAGTGCGTGGAGAAGGGGTTTCAGTGTGTTGGGAAGGTGTTTCAGTGTGTGGGGAAGGTGTTTCAGTGTGTGGGGATGGGTTTTCAGTTTGTGGGGAAGGGTTTCAGTGTGTGGGGATGTGTTTCAGTGTGTGGGGAAGGCTTTCAGTGTGTGGGGAAAGGTTTCAGTGTGTGGGGAAGGTGTTTCAGTGTGTGGGGATGGGGTTTCAGTGTGTGGGGATGGGTTTCAGTGTGTGGGGAAGGGGTTTCAGTGTGTGGGGAAGGGTTTCAGTGTGTGGGGAATGTGTTTCAGTGTGTGCGGAAGGGGTGTCAGTGTGTGGGGAATGCGTTTCAGTGTTTGGGGAAGGTGTTTCAGTGCGTGGGGAAGGTGTTTCAGTGTGTGGGGAAGGGGTTTCAGTGTGTGGGGAAGGTGTTTCAGTGTGTGGGGAAGGTGTTTCAGTGTGTGGGGAAGGGTTTCAATGTGTGGGGAAGGGGTTTCAGTGTGTGGGGAAGGTGTTTCAGTGTGTGGGGAAGGTATTTCAGTGGGTGGGTAAGGGATTTCAGTGTATGGGAAGGTGTTTCAGTGTGTGGGGAAGGATTTCAGTGTGTGGGGAAGTGTTTCAGTGTGTGGGGAAGGATTTCAGTGTGTGGGGATGTGTTTCAGTGTGTGGGGAAGGGTTTCAGTGTGTGGAGAAGGGGTTTCACTGTGTGGGGAAGGGTTTAAGTGTGTGGGGAAATGTGTTTCAGTGTGTGGGGAAGTGTTTCAGTGAGTGGGGAAGGGGCTTCAGTGTGTGGGGAAGGGTTTAAGTGTGTGGGGATGTGTTTCAGTGTGTGGGGAAGGGTTTCAGTGTGTGGGGAATGGTTTCAGGGTGTGGGCAAGGTGTTTCCGTGTGTGGGTATGGGTTTCAGTGTGTGGGGAAGGTGTTTCAGTTTGTGTGTATGGGTGTCAGTGTGTGGGGAAGGGTTTCAGTGTGTGGGGAAGGGGTTTCACTGTATAAGGAATGGGTTTCAGTGTGAGGCGAAGGTGTTTCAGTGTGTGTGGGGATGGGTTTCAGTGTGTGGGGAAGGTGTTTCAGTGTGTGCGGAAGGGGTTTCAGTGTATGGGGAAGGGGTTTCAGTGTGCGGGGAAGGGGGTTCAGTGTATGGGGAATGGGTTTCAGTGTGCGGGGAAGGGGTTTCATTGTGTGGGGACGGTGTTTCAGTGTGTGTGGGGATGGGTTTCAGTGTGTAGGGAAGGTGTTTCAGTGTGTGGGGAAGTTGTTTCAGTGTGTGTGGGGATGGGTTTCAGTGTGTGGGGAAGGTGTTTCAGAGTGTGCGGAAGGGGTTTCAGTGTGTGGGGAATGTGTTTCAGTGTGTGGGGAAGGGGTTTCAGTGTGTGGAGAAGGTGTTTCAGTGTGTGGGGAAGGTGTTTCAGTGTGTGGGGAAGGGTTTCAATGTGTGGGGAAGGTGTTTCAGTGTGTGGGGAATGTGTTTCAGTGTGTGGGGAAGATATTTCAGTGAGTGGGGAAGAAATTTCAGTGCGTGGGGAAGGTGTTTCAGTGTGTGGGGAAGGGGTTTCAGTGTGTGGGGAAGGTGTTTCAGTGTGTGGGGAAGGTGTTTCAGTGTGTGGGGAAGGGTTTCAATGTGTGGGGAATGGGTTTCAGTGTGTGGGGAAGGTGTTTCAGTGTGTGGGGAAGGTATTTCAGTGAGTGGGGAAGGGAGTTCAGTGTATGGGAAGGTGTTTCAGTGTGTGGGGAAGGGTTTCAGTGTGTGGGGAAGTGTTTCAGTGTGTGGGGAAGGGTTTCAGTGTGTGGGGATGTGTTCCACTGTGTGGGGAAGGGTTTAAGTGTGTGGGGAAATGTGTTTCAGTGTGTGGGGAAGTGTTTCAGTGAGTGGGGAAGGGGCTTCAGTGTGTGGGGAAGGGTTTAAGTGTGTGGGGATGTGTTTCAGTGTGTGGGGAAGGGTTTCAGTGTGTGGGGAATGGTTTCAGTGTGTGGGCAAGGTGTTTCAGTGTGTGGGTATGGGTTTCAGTGTGTGGGGAAGGTGTTTTAGTTTGTGTGTATGGGTTTCAGTGTGTGGGGAAGGGTTTCAGTGTGTGGGGAAGGGGTTTCACTGTGTAGGGAATGGGTTTCAGTGTGAGGCGAAGGTGTTTCAGTGTGTGTGGGGATGGGTTTCAGTGTGTGTGGAAGGAGTTTCAGCGTGTGGGTAAGGGGTTTCAGCGTGTGGGGAAGGTTTTCAGTGTGCGGGGAAGGGGTTTCCGTGTGTGTGAGGGGATTCAGTGTGTGGGGAAGTGGTTTCAATGTGCGGGGAAGGGGTAACAGTGTGTGTGGAAGGGGTTTCAGTGCGTGGGGAAGGGGTTTCAGTTTGTGTGGAAGAGGTTTCAGTGTGTGTGGAAGGGGTTTCAGTGTGTGGGGATGGGTTTCAGTGCGCGTGGAAGTTGTTTCAGCGTGTGGGGAAGAGGTTTCAGTGTGTGGGGAAGAGGTTTCAGTGTGTGTGGAAGAGGTTTCAGTGCGTGGGGAAGGAGTTTCAGTGTGTGGGGAAGAGGTTTCAGTGTGTGGGGAAGAGGTTTCAGTGTGTGTGGAAGAGGTTTCAGTGCGTGGGGAAGGAGTTTCAGTGTGTGGGGAAGAGGTTTCAGTCTGTGGGGAACAGGTTTCAGTTTTTGAGGAAGAGGTTTCAGTATGTGTGGAAGAGGTTTCAGTGCGTGGGGATGAGGTTTCAGTGTGTGGGGAAGGGGTTTCAGTGTGTGGGGATGGGTTTCAGTCTGAGGGGAAGAGCTTTCAGTGTGTGGGGAAGAGGTTTCAGCGTGTGGGGAAGGGTTTCAGTGTGCGGGGAAGGGGTTTCAGTGTGCGGGGAAGGGATTTCAGTGTGTGGGGAAGCGGTTTCAGTGTGTGGGGAAGGGGATTCAGTGTGCGGGCAAGGGGTTGCAGTTTGTGGGGAAGGGTTTCAGTGTGTGGGGATCGGTTTCAGCGTGTGGGGAAGGGGTTTCAGGGTGTGGGGATGGGTTTCAGTGTGTGGGGAAGGGGTTTCAGTGTATGGGGAAGAGGTTTAAGAGTGGGCGGAAGATGTTTTAAGTGTGTGGGGAAGGGGTTTCAGAGCGTGGGGAAGGGGTTTCTGTCTGTGGGGATGTGGTTTCAGTGTGTGGGGAAGAGGTTTGAATGTGTGGGGAAGTGGTTTCAGTGTGTGGGGAAGGGGTTTCTGTCTGTGGGGATGTGGTTTCAGTGTGTGGGGAAGAGGTTTGAATGTGTGGGGAAGTGGTTTCAGTGTGTGGGGAAGGGGTTTCTGTCTGTGGGGATGTGGTTTCAGTGTGTGGGGAAGGGGTTGCAGTGTGTGGGAAAGGGGTTTCAGTGAGTGGGGACGGGGTTTCAGTGTGTGGGGATGGGTTTCAGTGTATGGGGAAGATGTTTCAGTGTGTGGGGAAGGGTTTCACTGCGTGGAGAAGGGGTTTCAGCGTGTGGGGAAGGGGTTTCAGGGTGTGGGGAAGGGTTTTCAGTTTGTGGGGAAGGGTTTCAGTGTGTGGGGATGTGTTTCAGTGTGTGGGGAAGGCTTTCAGTGTGTGGGGAAAGGTTTCAGTGTGTGGGGAAGGTGTTTCAGTGTGTGGGGATGGGGTTTCAGTGTGTGGGGATGGGTTTCAGTGTGTGGGGAAGGGGTTTCAGTGTGTGGGGAAGGGTTTCAGTGTGTGGGGAATGTGTTTCAGTGTGTGCGGAAGGGGTGTCAGTGTGTGGGGAATGCTTTTCAGTGTTTGGGGAAGGTGTTTCAGTGCGTGGGGAAGGTGTTTCAGTGTGTGGGGAAGGGGTTTCAGTGTGTGGGGAAGGTGTTTCAGTGTGTGGGGAAGGTGTTTCAGTGTGTGGGGAAGGGTTTCAATGTGTGGGGAAGGGGTTTCAGTGTGTGGGGAAGGTGTTTCAGTGTGTGGGGAAGGTATTTCAGTGAGTGGGGAAGGGATTTCAGAGTATGGGAAGGTGTTGCAGTGTGTGGGGAAGGGTTTCAGTGTGTGGGGAAGTGTTTAAGTGTGTGGGGAAGGGTTTCAGTGTGTGGGGATGTGTTTCAGTGTGTGGGGAAGGGTTTCAGTGTGTGGAGAAGGGGTTTCACTGTGTGGGGAAGGGTTTAAGTGTGTGGGGAAATGTGTTTCAGTGTGTGGGGAAGGATTTCAGTGTGTGGGGATGTGTTTCAGTGTGTGGGGAAGGGTTTCAGTGTGTGGAGAAGGGGTTTCACTGTGTGGGGAAGGGTTTAAGTGTGTGGGGAAATGTGTTTCAGTGTGTGGGGAAGTGTTTCAGTGAGTGGGGAAGGGGCTTCAGTGTGTGGGGAAGGGTTTAAGTGTGTGGGGATGTGTTTCAGTGTGTGGGGAAGGGTTTCAGTGTGTGGGGAATGGTTTCAGGGTGTGGGCAAGGTGTTTCCGTGTGTGGGTATGGGTTTCAGTGTGTGGGGAAGGTGTTTCAGTTTGTGTGTATGGGTGTCAGTGTGTGGGGAAGGGTTTCAGTGTGTGGGGAAGGGGTTTCACTGTATAAGGAATGGGTTTCAGTGTGAGGCGAAGGTGTTTCAGTGTGTGTGGGGATGGGTTTCAGTGTGTGGGGAAGGTGTTTCAGTGTGTGCGGAAGGGGTTTCAGTGTATGGGGAAGGGGTTTCAGTGTGCGGGGAAGGGGGTTCAGTGTATGGGGAATGGGTTTCAGTGTGCGGGGAAGGGGTTTCATTGTGTGGGGACGGTGTTTCAGTGTGTGTGGGGATGGGTTTCAGTGTGTAGGGAAGGTGTTTCAGTGTGTGGGGAAGTTGTTTCAGTGTGTGTGGGGATGGGTTTCAGTGTGTGGGGAAGGTGTTTCAGAGTGTGCGGAAGGGGTTTCAGTGTGTGGGGAATGTGTTTCAGTGTGTGGGGAAGGGGTTTCAGTGTGTGGAGAAGGTGTTTCAGTGTGTGGGGAAGGTGTTTCAGTGTGTGGGGAAGGGTTTCAATGTGTGGGGAAGGTGTTTCAGTGTGTGGGGAATGTGTTTCAGTGTGTGGGGAAGATATTTCAGTGAGTGGGGAAGAAATTTCAGTGCGTGGGGAAGGTGTTTCAGTGTGTGGGGAAGGGGTTTCAGTGTGTGGGGAAGGTGTTTCAGTGTGTGGGGAAGGTGTTTCAGTGTGTGGGGAAGGGTTTCAATGTGTGGGGAATGGGTTTCAGTGTGTGGGGAAGGTGTTTCAGTGTGTGGGGAAGGTATTTCAGTGAGTGGGGAAGGGAGTTCAGTGTATGGGAAGGTGTTTCAGTGTGTGGGGAAGGGTTTCAGTGTGTGGGGAAGTGTTTCAGTGTGTGGGGAAGGGTTTCAGTGTGTGGGGATGTGTTCCACTGTGTGGGGAAGGGTTTAAGTGTGTGGGGAAATGTGTTTCAGTGTGTGGGGAAGTGTTTCAGTGAGTGGGGAAGGGGCTTCAGTGTGTGGGGAAGGGTTTGAGTGTGTGGGGATGTGTTTCAGTGTGTGGGGAAGGGTTTCAGTGTGTGGGGAATGGTTTCAGTGTTTTTTAGGCAAGGTGTTTCAGTGTGTGGGTATGGGTTTCAGTGTGTGGGGAAGGTGTTTCAGTTTGTGTGTATGGGTTTCAGTGTGTGGGGAAGGGTTTCAGTGTGTGGGGAAGGGGTTTCACTGTGTAGGGAATGGGTTTCAGTGTGAGGCGAAGGTGTTTCAGTGTGTGTGGGGATGGGTTTCAGTGTGTGTGGAAGGAGTTTCAGCGTGTGGGTAAGGGGTTTCAGCGTGTGGGGAAGGTTTTCAGTGTGCGGGGAAGGGGTTTCCGTGTGTGTGAGGGGATTCAGTGTGTGGGGAAGTGGTTTCAATGTGCGGGGAAGGGGTAACAGTGTGTGTGGAAGGGGTTTCAGTGCGTGGGGAAGGGGTTTCAGTTTGTGTGGAAGAGGTTTCAGTGTGTGTGGAAGGGGTTTCAGTGTGTGGGGATGGGTTTCAGTGCGCGTGGAAGTAGTTTCAGCGTGTGGGGAAGAGGTTTCAGTGTGTGGGGAAGAGGTTTCAGTGTGTGTGGAAGAGGTTTCAGTGCGTGGGAAAGGAGTTTCAGTGTGTGGGGAAGAGGTTTCAGTGTGTGGGGAAGAGGTTTCAGTGTGTGTGGAAGAGGTTTCAGTGCGTGGGGAAGGAGTTTCAGTGTGTGGGGAAGAGGTTTCAGTCTGTGGGGAACAGGTTTCAGTTTTTGAGGAAGAGGTTTCAGTATGTGTGGAAGAGGTTTCAGTGCGTGGGGATGAGGTTTCAGTGTGTGGGGAAGGGGTTTCAGTGTGTGGGGATGGGTTTCAGTCTGAGGGGAAGAGCTTTCAGTGTGTGGGGAAGAGGTTTCATCGTGTGGGGAAGGGTTTCAGTGTGCGGGGAAGGGGTTTCAGTGTGCGGGGAAGGGATTTCAGTGTGTGTGGAAGCGGTTTCAGTGTGTGGGGAAGGGGATTCAGTGTGCGGGCAAGGGGTTGCAGTTTGTGGGGAAGGGTTTCAGTGTGTGGGGATCGGTTTCAGCGTGTGGTGAAGGGGTTTCATTGTGTGGGGAAGGGGTTTCAGTGTATGGGGAAGAGGTTTAAGAGTGGGCGGAAGATGTTTTAAGTGTGTGGGGAAGGGGTTTCAGAGCGTGGGGAAGTGGTTTCAGTGTGTGGGGAAGAGGTTTCAATGCGTGGGGAAGAGGTTTGAATGTGTGGGGAAGAGGTTTCAGAGTGTGGGGAAGGGGTTTCTGTCTGTGGGGATGTGGTTTCAGTGTGTGGGGAAGAGGTTTGAATGTGTGGGGAAGTGGTTTCAGTGTGTGGGGAAGGGGTTTCTGTCTGTGGGGATGTGGTTTCAGTGTGTGGGGAAGAGGTTTGAATGTGTGGGGAAGTGGTTTCAGTGTGTGGGGAAGGGGTTTCTGTCTGTGGGGATGTGGTTTCAGTGTGTGGGGAAGGGGTTGCAGTGTGTGGGGAAGGGGTTTCAGTGAGTGGGGACGGGGTTTCAGTGTGTGGGGATGGGTTTCAATGTGTGGGGATGGGTTTCAGTGTATGGGGAAGGTGTTTCAGTGTGTGGGGAAGGGTTTCACTGCGTGGAGAAGGGGTTTCAGTGTGTGGGGAAGGTGTTTCAGTGTGTGGGGAAGGGTTTTCAGTTTGTGGGGAAGGGTTTCAGTGTGTGGGGATGTGTTTCAGTGTGTGGGGAAGGCTTTCAGTGTGTGGGGAAAGGTTTCAGTGTGTGGGGAAGGTGTTTCAGTGTGTGGGGATGGGGTTTCAGTGTGTGGGGATGGGTTTCAGTGTGTGGGGAAGGGGTTTCAGTGTGTGGGGAAGGGTTTCAGTGTGTGGGGAATGTGTTTCAGTGTGTGCGGAAGGGGTGTCAGTGTGTGGGGAATGCGTTTCAGTGTTTGGGGAAGGTGTTTCAGTGCGTGGGGAAGGTGTTTCAGTGTGTGGGGAAGGGGTTTCAGTGTGTGGGGAAGGTGTTTCAGTGTGTGGGGAAGGTGTTTCAGTGTGTGGGGAAGGGTTTCAATGTGTGGGGAAGGGGTTTCAGTGTGTGGGGAAGGTGTTTCAGTGTGTGGGGAAGGTATTTCAGTGAGTGGGGAAGGGATTTCAGAGTATGGGAAGGTGTTGCAGTGTGTGGGGAAGGGTTTCAGTGTGTGGGGAAGTGTTTCAGTGTGTGGGGAATGGTTTCAGTGTGTGGGGATGTGTTTCAGTGTGTGGGGAAGGGTTTCAGTGTGTGGAGAAGGGGTTTCACTGTGTGGGGAAGGGTTTAAGTGTGTGGGGAAATGTGTTTCAGTGTGTGGGGAAGTGTTTCAGTGAGTGGGGAAGGGGCTTCAGTGTGGGCGGAAGGGTTTAAGTGTGTGGGGATGTGTTTCAGTGTGTGGGGAAGGGTTTCAGTGTGTGGGGAATGGTTTCAGTGTGTGGGCAAGGTGTTTCAGTGTGTGGGTATGGGTTTCAGTGTGTGGGGAAGGTGTTTCAGTTTGTGTGTATGGGTTTCAGTGTGTGGGGAAGGGTTTCAGTGTGTGGGGAAGGGGTTTCACTGTGTAGGGAATGGGTTTCAGTGTGAGGCGAAGGTGTTTCAGTGTGTGTGGGGATGGGTTTCAGTGTGTGGGGAAGGTGTTTCAGTGTGTGCGGAAGGGGTTTCAGTGTATGGGGAAGGGGTTTCAGTGTGCGGGGAAGGGGGTTCAGTGTATGGGGAATGGGTTTCAGTGTGCGGGGAAGGGGTTTCATTGTGTGGGGACGGTGTTTCAGTGTGTGTGGGGATGGGTTTCAGTGTGTAGAAAGGTGTTTCAGTGTGTGGGGAAGTTGTTTCAGTGTGTGTGGGGATGGGTTTCAGTGTGTCGGGAAGGTGTTTCAGAGTGTGCGGAAGGGGTTTCGGTGTGTGGGGAATGTGTTTCAGTGTGTGGGGAAGGGGTTTCAGTGTGTGGAGAAGGTGTTTCAGTGTGTGGGGAAGGTGTTTCAGTGGGTGGGGAAGGGTTTCAATGTGTGGGGAAGATATTTCAGTGAGTGGGGAAGAAATTTCAGTGCGTGGGGAAGGTGTTTCAGTGTGTGGGGAAGGGGTTTCAGTGTGTGGGGAAGGTGTTTCAGTGTGTGGGGAAGGTGTTTCAGTGTGTGGGGAAGGGTTTCAATGTGTGGGGAAGGGGTTTCAGTGTGTGGGGAAGGTGTTTCAGTGTGTGGGGAAGGTATTTCAGTGAGTGGGGAAGGGATTTCAGTGTATGGGAAGGTGTTTCAGTGTGTGGGGAAGGGTTTCAGTGTGTGAGGAAGTGTTTCAGTGTGTGGGGAAGGGTTTCAGTGTGTGGGGATGTGTTTCAGTGTGTGGGGAAGGGTTTCAGTGTGTGGAGAAGGGGTTTCACTGTGTGGGGAAGGGTTTAAGTGTGTGGGGAAATGTGTTTTAGTGTGTGGGGAAGTGTTTCAGTGAGTGGGGAAGGGGCTTCAGTGTGTGGGGAAGGGTTTAAGTGTGTGGGGATGTGTTTCAGTGTGTGGGGAAGGGTTTCAGTGTGTGGGGAATGGTTTCAGTGTTTGGGCAAGGTGTTTCAGTGTGTGGGTATGGGTTTCAGTGTGTGGGGAAGGTGTTTCATTTTGTGTGTATGGGTTTCAGTGTGTGGGGAAGGGTTTCAGTGTGTGGGGAAGGGGTTTCACTGTGTAGGGAATGGGTTTCAGTGTGAGGCGAAGGTGTTTCAGTGTGTGTGGGGATGGGTTTCAGTGTGTGTGGAAGGAGTTTCAGCGTGTGGGTAAGGGGTTTCAGCGTGTGGGGAAGGTTTTCAGTGTGCGGGGAAGGGGTTTCAGTGTGCGGGGAAGGGGTTTCAGTGTGTGTGAGGGGATTCAGTGTGTGGGGAAGTGGTTTCAATCGGCGGGGAAGGGGTAACAGTGTGTGTGGAAGGGGTTTCAGTGCGTGGGGAAGGGGTTTCAGTTTGTGTGGAAGAGTTTTCAGTGTGTGTGGAAGGGGTTTCAGTGTGTGGGGATGGGTTTCAGTGCGCGTGGAAGTAGTTTCAGCGTGTGGGGAAGAGGTTTCAGTGTGTGGGGAAGAGGTTTCAGTGTGTGTGGAAGAGGTTTCAGTGCGTGGGGAAGGAGTTTCAGTGTGTGGGGAAGAGGTTTCAGTGCGTGGGGAAGGAGTTTCAGTGTGTGGGGAAGAGGTTTCAGTGTGTGGGGAAGAGGTTTCAGTGTGTGGGGAAGAGGTTTCAGTGCGTGGGGAAGGAGTTTCAGTGTGTGGGGAAGAGGTTTCAGTCTGTGGGGAACAGGTTTCAGTTTTTGAGGAAGAGGTTTCAGTCTGCGTGGAAGAGGTTTCAGTGCGTGGGGATGAGGTTTCAGTGTGTGGGGAAGGGGTTTCAGTGTGTGGGGATGGGTTTCAGTCTGAGGGGAAGAGCTTTCAGTGTGTGTGGAAGAGGTTTCAGCGTGTGGGGAAGGGTTTCAGTGTGCGGGGAAGGGGTTTCAGTGTGCGGGGAAGGGATTTCAGTGTGTGTGGAAGCGGTTTCAGTGTGTGGGGAAGGGGATTCAGTGTGCGGGCAAGCGGTTACAGTTTGTGGGGAAGGGTTTCAGTTTGTGGTGATGGGTTTCAGCGTGTGGGGAAGGGGTTTCAGGGTGTGGGGATGGGTTTCAGTGTGTGGGGAAGGGGTTTCAGTGTATGGGGAAGAGGTTTAAGAGTGGGCGGAAGATGTTTTAAGTGTGTGGGGAAGGGGTTTCAGAGCGTGGGGAAGTGGTTTCAGTGTGTGGGGAAGAGGTTTCAATGTGTGGGGAAGAGGTTTCAGAGTGTGGGGAAGGGGTTTCTGTCTGTGGGGATGTGGTTTCAGTGTGTGGGGAAGAGGTTTGAATGTGTGGGGAAGTGGTTTCAGTGTGTGGGGAAGGGGTTTCTGTCTGTGGGGATGTGGTTTCAGTGTGTGGGGAAGAGGTTTGAATGTGTGGGGAAGTGGTTTCAGTGTGTGGGGAAGGGGTTTCTGTCTGTGGGGATGTGGTTTCAGTGTGTGGGGAAGGGGTTGCAGTGTGTGGGGAAGGGGTTTCAGTGAGTGGGGACGGGGTTTCAGTGTGTGGGGATGGGTTTCAATGTGTGGGGATGGGTTTCAGTGTATGGGGAAGGTGTTTCAGTGTGTGGGGAAGGGTTTCAGTGCGTGGAGAAGGGGTTTCAGTGTGTGGGGAAGGTGTTTCAGTGTGTGGGGAAGGTGTTTCAGTGTGTGGGGAAGGGTTTTCAGTTTGTGGGGAAGGGTTTCAGTGTGTGGGGATGTGTTTCAGTGTGTGGGGAAGGCTTTCAGTGTGTGGGGAAGCGTTTCAGTGTGTGGGGAAGGTGTTTCAGTGTGTGGGGATGGGGTTTCAGTGTGTGGGGAAGGAGTTTCAGCGTGTGGGTAAGGGGTTTCAGCGTGTGGGGAAATTTTTCAGTGTGCGGGGAAGGGGTTTCAGTGTGCGGGGAAGGGGTTTCCGTGTGTGTGAGGGGATTCAGTGTGTGGGGAAGTGGTTTCAATGTGCGGGGAAGGGGTAACAGTGTGTGTGGAAGGGGTTTCAGTGCGTGGGGAAGGGGTTTCAGTTTGTGTGGAAGAGGTTTCAGTGTGTGTGGAAGGGGTTTCAGTGTGTGGGGATGGGTTTCAGTGCGCGTGGAAGAGGTTTCAGTGCGTGGGGAAGGAGTTTCAGTGTGTGGGGAAGAGGTTTCAGTGTGTGGGGAAGAGGTTTCAGTGTGTGTGGAAGAGGTTTCAGTGCGTGGGGAAGGAGTTTCAGTGTGTGGGGAAGAGGTTTCAGTCTGTGGGGAACAGGTTTCAGTTTTTGAGGAAGAGGTTTCAGTATGTGTGGAAGAGGTTTCAGTGCGTGGGGATGAGGTTTCAGTGTGTGGGGAAGGGGTTTCAGTGTGTGGGGATGGGTTTCAGTCTGAGGGGAAGAGCTTTCAGTGTGTGGGGAAGAGGTTTCAGCGTGTGGGGAAGGGTTTCAGTGTGCGGGGAAGGGGTTTCAGTGTGCGGGGAAGGGATTTCAGTGTGTCTGGAAGAGGTTTCAGTGTGTGGGGAAGGGGATTCAGTGTGCGGGCAAGGGGTTACAGTTTGTGGGGAAGGGTTTCAGTTTGTGGTGATGGGTTTCAGCGTGTGGGGAAGGGGTTTCAGGGTGTGGGGATGGGTTACAGTGTGTGGGGAAGGGGTTTCAGTGTATGGGGAAGAGGTTTAAGAGTGGGCGGAAGATGTTTTAAGTGTGTGGGGAAGGGGTTTCAGAGCGTGGGGAAGTGGTTTCAGTGTGTGGGGAAGAGGTTTCAATGTGTGGGGAAGAGGTTTCAATGTGTGGGGAAGAGGTTTCAGGGTGTGGGGAAGGGGTTTCTGTCTGTGGGGATGTGGTTTCAGTGTGTGGGGAAGAGGTTTGAATGTGTGGGGAAGTGGTTTCAGTGTGTGGGGAAGGGGTTTCTGTCTGTGGGGATGTGGTTTCAGTGTGTGGGGAAGAGGTTTGAATGTGTGGGGAAGGTGTTTCAGTGTGTGGGGAAGGTATTTCAGTGAGTGGGGAAGGGATTTCAGTGTATGGGAAGGTGTTTCAGTGTGTGGGGAAGGGTTTCAGTGTGTGGGGAAGTGTTTCAGTGTGTGGGGAAGGGTTTCAGTGTGTGGGGATGTGTTTCAGTGTGTGGGGAAGGGTTTCAGTGTGTGGAGAAGGGGTTTCACTGTGTGGGGAAGGGTTTAAATGTGTGGGGAAATGTGTTTCAGTGTGTGGGGAAGTGTTTCAGTGAGTGGGGATGGGGCTTCAGTGTGTGGGGAAGGGTTTAGGTGTGTGGGGATGTGTTTCAGTGTGTGGGGAAGGGTTTCAGTGTGTGGGGAATGGTTTCAGTGTGTGGGCAAGGTGTTTCAGTTTGTGTGTATGGGTTTCAGTGTGTGGGGAAAGGTTTCAGTGTGTGGGGAAGGGGTTTCACTGTGTAGGGAATGGGTTTCAGTGTAAGGCGAAGGTGTTTCAGTGTGTGTGGGGATGGGTTTCAGTGTGTGGGGAAGGTGTTTCAGTGTGTGCGGAAGGGGTTTCACTGTATGGGGAAGGGGTTTCAGTGTGCGGGGAAGGGGGTTCAGTGTATGGGGAATGGGATTCAGTGTGCGGGGAAGGGGTTTCATTGTGTGGGGACGGTGTTTCAGTGTGTGTGGGGATGGGTTTCAGTGTGTGGGGAAGGTGTTTCAGAGTGTGCGGAAGGGGTTTCAGTGTGTGGGGAAGGTGTTTCAGTGTGTGGGGAAGGGGTTTCAGAGTGTGGAGAAGGTGTTTCAGTGTGTGGGGATGGTGTTTCAGTGTGTGGGGAAGGGTTTCAATGTGTGGGGAAGGTGTTTCAGTGTGTGGGGAATGTGTTTCAGTGTGTGGGGAAGATATTTCAGTGAGTGGGGAAGAAATTTCAGTGCGTGGGGAAGGTGTTTCAGTGTGTGGGGAAGGGGTTTCAGTGTGTGGGGAAGGTGTTTCAGTGTGTGGGGAAGGTGTTTCAGTGTGTGGGGAAGGGTTTCAATGTGTGGGGAAGGGGTTTCAGTGTGTGGGGAAGGTGTTTCAGTGTGTGGGGAAGGTATTTCAGTGAGTGGGGAAGGGATTTCAGTGTATGGGAAGGTGTTTCAGTGTGTGGGGAAGGGTTTCAGTGTGTGGGGAAGTGTTTCAGTGTGTGGGGAAGGGTTTCAGTGTGTGGGGATGTGTTTCAGTGTGTGGGGAAGGGTTTCAGTGTGTGGAGAAGGGGTTTCACTGTGTGGGGAAGGGTTTAAGTGTGTGGGGAAATGTGTTTCAGTGTGTGGGGAAGTGTTTCAGTGAGTGGGGAAGGTGCTTCAGTGTGTGGGGAAGGGTTTAAGTGTGTGGGGATGTGTTTCAGTGTGTGGGGAAGGGTTTCAGTGTGTGGGGAATGGTTTCAGTGTGTGGGCAAGGTGTTTCAGTGTGTGGGTATGGGTTTCAGTGTGTGGGGAAGGTGTTTCATTTTGTGTGTATGGGTTTCAGTGTGTGGGGAAGGGTTTCAGTGTGTGGGGAAGGGGTTTCACTGTGTAGGGAATGGGTTTCAGTGTGAGGCGAAGGTGTTTCAGTGTGTGTGGGGATGGGTTTCAGTGTGTGTGGAAGGAGTTTCAGCGTGTGGGTAAGGGGTTTCAGCGTGTGGGGAAATTTTTCAGTGTGCGGGGAAGGGGTTTCAGTGTGCGGGGAAGGGGTTTCCGTGTGTGTGAGGGGATTCAGTGTGTGGGGAAGTGGTTTCAATGTGCGGGGAAGGGGTAACAGTGTGTGTGGAAGGGGTTTCAGTGCGTGGGGAAGGGGTTTCAGTTTGTGAGGAAGAGGTTTCAGTGTGTGTGGAAGGGGTTTCAGTGTGTGGGGATGGGTTTCAGTGCGCGTGGAAGAGGTTTCAGTGCGTGGGGAAGGAGTTTCAGTGTGTGGGGAAGAGGTTTCAGTGTGTGGGGAAGAGGTTTCAGTGTGTGTGGAAGAGGTTTCAGTGCGTGGGGAAGGAGTTTCAGTGTGTGGGGAAGAGGTTTCAGTCTGTGGGGAACAGGTTTCCGTTTTTGAGGAAGAGGTTTCAGTATGTGTGGAAGAGGTTTCAGTGCGTGGGGATGAGGTTTCAGTGTGTGGGGAAGGGGTTTCAGTGTGTGGGGATGGGTTTCAGTCTGAGGGGAAGAGCTTTCAGTGTGTGGGGAAGAGGTTTCAGCGTGTGGGGAAGGGTTTCAGTGTGCGGGGAAGGGGTTTCAGTGTGCGGGGAAGGGATTTCAGTGTGTGTGGAAGCGGTTTCAGTGTGTGGGGAAGGGGAATCAGTGTGCGGGCAAGGGGTTACAGTTTGTGGGGAAGGGTTTCAGTTTGTGGTGATGGGTTTCAGCGTGTGGGGAAGGGGTTTCAGGGTGTGGGGATGGGTTTCAGTGTGTGGGGAAGGGGTTTCAGTGTATGGGGAAGAGGTTTAAGAGTGGGCGGAAGATGTTTTAAGTGTGTGGGGAAGGGGTTTCAGAGCGTGGGGAAGTGGTTTCAGTGTGTGGGGAAGAGGTTTCAATGTGTGGGGAAGAGGTTTCAATGTGTGGGGAAGAGGTTTCAGAGTGTGGGGAAGGGGTTTCTGTCTGTGGGGATGTGGTTTCAGTGTGTGGGGAAGAGGTTTGAATGTGTGGGGAAGTGGTTTCAGTGTGTGGGGAAGGGGTTTCTGTCTGTGGGGATGTGGTTTCAGTGTGTGGGGAAGAGGTTTGAATGTGTGGGGAAGTGGTTTCAGTGTGTGGGGAAGGGGTTTCTGTCTGTGGGGATGTGCTTTCAGTGTGTGGGGAAGGGGTTGCAGTGTGTGGGGAAGAGGTTTCAGTGTGTGGGGAAGAGGTTTCAGTGTGTGGGGAAGGGTTTCAGCCTGTGGCGAAGAGGTTTCAGTGTGTGGGAAGAGGTTTCAGTGTGTGGGGAAGGATTTCAGTGTGTGGGGATGTGTTTCAGTGTGTGGGGATGGGATTCAGTGTGTGGGGAAGGGGTTTCAGTGTGTGGGGAAGAGGTTTCAGTGTGTGGGGATGGGTTTCAGTGTGTGGGGAAGGGGTTTCAGTGTGTGGGGATTGGTTTCAATGTCTGGTGAAGGGTTTACAGTCTGTGCGGAAGAGGTTTCATTGAGTGGGGAGGAAGTTTCAGTCTGTGGGGAAGGAGTTTCAGTGTGTGGATAAGGGGTTTCAGTATGTGGGTAACGGGTTTCAGCATGTGGGGAAGGTTTTCAGTGTGTGGGGAAGGGGTTTCAGTGTGCGGGGAAGGGGTTACAGGGTGTGTGGAAGGGTGTCAGTGTGTGGGGATGTGTTTTAGTGTGTGGGGAAGTGTTTCAGTGTGTGGGGAAGGGGTTTCAGTGAGTTGGGAAGGGGTTTCACTGTGTGGGGATGGGTTTCAATGAGTGGGGATGGGTTTCAGTGTATGGGGAAGGTGTTTCAGTGTGTGGGGAAGGGTTTCAGTGCGTGGAGAAGGGGTTTCAGTGTGTGGGGAAGGTGTTTCAGTGTGTGGGGAAGGTGTTTCAGTGTGTGGGGAAGGGTTTTCAGTTTGTGGGGAAGGGTTTCAGTGTGTGGGGATGTGTTTCAGTGTGTGGGGAAGGCTTTCAGTGTGTGGGGAAAGGTTTCAGTGTGTGGGGAAGGTGTTTCAGTGTGTGGGGATGGGGTTTCAGTGTGTGGGGATGGGTTTCAGTGTGTGGGGAAGGGGTTTCAGTGTGTGGGGAAGGGTTTCAGTGTGTGGGGAATGTGTTTCAGTGTGTGCGGAAGGGGTGTCAGTGTGTGGGGAATGCGTTTCAGTGTTTGGGGAAGGTGTTTCAGTGCGTGGGGAAGGTGTTTCAGTGTGTGGGGAAGGGGTTTCAGTGTGTGGGGAAGGTGTTTCAGTGTGTGGGGAAGGTGTTTCAGTGTGTGGGGAAGGTGTTTCAGTGTGTGGGGAAGGGGTTTCAGTGTGTGGGGAAGGTGTTTCAGTGTGTGGGGAAGGTATTTCAGTGAGTGGGGAAGGGATTTCAGTGTATGGGAAGGTGTTTCAGTGTGTGGGGAAGGGTTTCAGTGTGTGGGGAAGTGTTTCAGTGTGCGGGGAAGGGTTTCAGTGTGTGGGGATTTGTTTCAGTGTGTGGGGAAGGGTTTCAGTGTGTGGAGAAGGGGTTTCACTGTGTGGGGAAGGGTTTAAGTGTGTGGGGAAATGTGTTTCAGTGTGTGGGGATGTGTTTCAGTGAGTGGGGAAGGGGCTTCAGTGTGTGGGGAAGGGTTTAAGTGTGTGGGGATGTGTTTCAGTGTGTGGGGAAGGGTTTCAGTGTGTGGGGAATGGTTTCAGTGTGTGGGCAAGGTGTTTCAGTGTGTGGGTATGGGTTTCAGTGTGTGGGGAAGGTGTTTCAGTTTGTGTGTATGGGTTTCAGTGTGTGGGGAAGGGTTTCAGTGTGTGGGGAAGGGGTTTCACTGTGTAGGGAATGGGTTTCAGTGTGAGGCGAAGGTGTTTCAGTGTGTGTGGGGATGGGTTTCAGTGTGTGTGGGGATGGGTTTCAGTGTGTGGGGAAGGTGTTTCAGTGTGTGCGGAAGGGGTTTCAGTGTATGGGGAAGGGGTTTCAGTGTGCGGGGAAGGGGGTTCAGTGTATGGGGAATGGGTTTCAGTGTGCGGGGAAGGGGTTTCATTGTGTGGGGACGGTGTTTCAGTGTGTGTGGGGATGGGTTTCAGTGTGTAGGGAAGGTGTTTCAGTGTGTGGGGAAGTTGTTTCAGTGTGTGTGGGGATGGGTTTCAGTGTGTGGGGAAGGTGTTTCAGAGTGTGCGGAAGGGGTTTCAGTGTGTGGGGAAGGTGTTTCAGTGTGTGGAGAAGGTGTTTCAGTGTGTGGGGAAGGTGTTTCAGTGTGTGGGGAAGGGTTTCAATGTGTGGGGAAGGTGTTTCAGTGTGTGGGGAATGTGTTTCAGTGTGTGGGGAAGATATTTCAGTGAGTGGGGAAGAAATTTCAGTGCATGGGGAAGGTGTCTCTGTGTGTGGGGAAGGCTTTCAGTTTGTGGGGAAGTGTTTCAGTGTGTGGGGAAGGGTTTCAGTGTGTGGGGATGTGTTTCCGTGTGTGGGGAAGTGTTTCAGTGTGTGGGGAAGGGGTTTCAGTGTTTGGGTGAGGGGTTTCAGTGTGTGGGGATGGGTTTCAATGTGTGGGGATGGGTTTCAGTGTATGGGGAAGGTGTTTCAGTGTGTGGGGAAGGGGTTTCAGTGTGTGGGGAAGGTGTTTAAGTTTGTGGGGAAGGTGTTTCAGTGTGTGGGGAAGGGTTTCAATGAGTGGGGAAGGGGTTTCAGTGTGTGGGGAATGTGTTTCAGTCTGTGGGGAAGATATTTCAGTGTATGGGGAAGGGATTTCAGTGTATGGGGAAGGTGTTTCTGTGTGTGGGGAAGGGTTTCAGTGAATGGGGAAGAAGTTTCAGTGTGTGAGGAAGGGTTTCAGAGTGTGGGGATGTGTTTCAGTGTGTGGGGAACTGTTTCAGTGTGTGGGGAAGGAGTTTCAGTGTGTGGGGAAGGTGTTTCAGTGTGTGGGGAAGGGTTTCAGTGTGCGGGGAATGTGTTTCAGTGTGTGCGGAAGGGGTGTCAGTGTGTGGGGAATGCGTTTCAGTGTGTGGGAAAGGTGTTTTAGTGTGTGGGGAAGGTGTTTCAGTGTGTGGGGAAGGCGTTTCAGTGTGTGGGGAAGGTGTTTCAGTGTGTGGGGAAGGTGTTTCAGTGTGTGGGGAATGGTTTCAATGTGTGGGGAAGTGGTTTCAGTATGTGGGGAAGGTGTTTCAGTGTGTGGGGAAGGTATTTCAGTGAGTGGGGTAGGGATTTCAGTGTATGGGAAGGTGTTTCAGTGTGTGGGGAAGGGTTTCAGTGTGTGGGGAAGTGTTTCAGTGTGTGGGGAAGGGTTTCAGTGTGTGGGTATGTGTTTCAGTGTGTGGGCAAGGTGTTTCAGTGTGTGGGTATGGGTTTCAGTGTGTGGGGAAGGTGTTTCAGTTTGTGTGTATGGGTTTCAGTGTGTGGGGAAGGGTTTCAGTGTGTGGGGAAGGGGTTTCACTGTGTAGGGAATGGGTTTCAGTGTGAGGCGAAGGTGTTTCAGTGTGTGTGGGGATGGGTTTCAGTGTGTGGGGAAGGTGTTTCAGTGTGTGCGGAAGGGGTTTCAGTGTATGGGGAAGGGGTTTCAGTGTGCGGGGAAGGGGGTTCAGTGTATGGGGAATGGGTTTCAGTGTGCGGGGAAGGGGTTTCATTGTGTGGGGACGGTGTTTCAGTGTGTGTGGGGATGGGTTTCAGTGTGTAGGGAAGGTGTTTCAGTGTGTGGGGAAGTTGTTTCAGTGTGTGTGGGGATGGGTTTCAGTGTGTGGGGAAGGTGTTTCAGAGTGTGCGGAAGGGGTTTCAGTGTGTGGGGAAGGTGTTTCAGTGTGTGGGGAAGGGGTTTCAGTGTGTGGAGAAGGTGTTTCAGTGTGTGGGGAAGGTGTTTCAGTGTGTGGGGAAGGGTTTCAATGTGTGGGGAAGGTGTTTCAGTGTGTGGGGAATGTGTTTCAGTGTGTGGGGAAGATATTTCAGTGAGTGGGGAAGAAATTTCAGTGCATGGGGAAGGTGTCTCTGTGTGTGGGGAAGGGTTTCAGTGTGTGGGGAAGTGTTTCAGTGTGTGGGGAAGGGTTTCAGTGTGTGGGGATGTGTTTCCGTGTGTGGGGAAGTGTTTCAGTGTGTGGGGAAGGGGTTTCAGTGATTGGGTGAGGGGTTTCAGTGTGTGGGGATGGGTTTCAATGTGTGGGGATGGGTTTCAGTGTATGGGGAAGGTGTTTCAGTGTGTGGGGAAGGGGTTTCAGTGTGTGGGGAAGGTGTTTAAGTTTGTGGGGAAGGTGTTTCAGTGTGTGGGGAAGGGTTTCAATGAGTGGGGAAGGGGTTTCAGTGTGTGGGGAATGTGTTTCAGTCTGTGGGGAAGATATTTCAGTGTATGGGGAAGGGATTTCAGTGTATGGGGAAGGTGTTTCTGTGTGTGGGGAAGGGTTTCAGTGTGTGGGGAAGAAGTTTCAGTGTGTGAGGAAGGGTTTCAGTGTGTGGGGATGTGTTTCAGTGTGTGGGGAACTGTTTCAGTGTGTGGGGAAGGAGTTTCAGTGTGTGGGGAAGGTGTTTCAGTGTGTGGGGAAGGGTTTCAGTGTGCGGGGAATGTGTTTCAGTGTGTGCGGAAGGGGTGTCAGTGTGTGGGGATGTGTTTTAGTGTGTGGGGAAGTGTTTCAGTGTGTGGGGAAGGGGTTTCAGTGAGTTGGGAAGGGGTTTCACTGTGTGGGGATGGGTTTCAATGAGTGGGGATGGGTTTCAGTGTATGGGGAAGGTGTTTCAGTGTGTGGGGAAGGGTTTCAGTGCGTGGAGAAGGGGTTTCAGTGTGTGGGGAAGGTGTTTCAGTGTGTGGGGAAGGTGTTTCAGTGTGTGGGGAAGGGTTTTCAGTTTGTGGGGAAGGGTTTCAGTGTGTGGGGATGTGTTTCAGTGTGTGGGGAAGGCTTTCAGTGTGTGGGGAAAGGTTTCAGTGTGTGGGGAAGGTGTTTCAGTGTGTGGGGATGGGGTTTCAGTGTGTGGGGATGGGTTTCAGTGTGTGGGGAAGGGGTTTCAGTGTGTGGGGAAGGGTTTCAGTGTGTGGGGAATGTGTTTCAGTGTGTGCGGAAGGGGTGTCAGTGTGTGGGGAATGCGTTTCAGTGTTTGGGGAAGGTGTTTCAGTGCGTGGGGAAGGTGTTTCAGTGTGTGGGGAAGGGGTTTCAGTGTGTGGGGAAGGTGTTTCAGTGTGTGGGGAAGGTGTTTCAGTGTGTGGGGAAGGTGTTTCAGTGTGTGGGGAAGGGGTTTCAGTGTGTGGGGAAGGTGTTTCAGTGTGTGGGGAAGGTATTTCAGTGAGTGGGGAAGGGATTTCAGTGTATGGGAAGGTGTTTCAGTGTGTGGGGAAGGGTTTC
The DNA here is from genome assembly GCF_036365525.1 of Heterodontus francisci. Lineage (NCBI taxonomy): Eukaryota > Metazoa > Chordata > Chondrichthyes > Heterodontiformes > Heterodontidae > Heterodontus > Heterodontus francisci. The sequence goes on along the minus strand of NW_027141653.1, from coordinate 769,092 downwards.
AGTGTGTGGGGAAGTGTTTCAGTGTGCGGGGAAGGGTTTCAGTGTGTGGGGATTTGTTTCAGTGTGTGGGGAAGGGTTTCAGTGTGTGGAGAAGGGGTTTCACTGTGTGGGGAAGGGTTTAAGTGTGTGGGGAAATGTGTTTCAGTGTGTGGGGATGTGTTTCAGTGAGTGGGGAAGGGGCTTCAGTGTGTGGGGAAGGGTTTAAGTGTGTGGGGATGTGTTTCAGTGTGTGGGGAAGGGTTTCAGTGTGTGGGGAATGGTTTCAGTGTGTGGGCAAGGTGTTTCAGTGTGTGGGTATGGGTTTCAGTGTGTGGGGAAGGTGTTTCAGTTTGTGTGTATGGGTTTCAGTGTGTGGGGAAGGGTTTCAGTGTGTGGGGAAGGGGTTTCACTGTGTAGGGAATGGGTTTCAGTGTGAGGCGAAGGTGTTTCAGTGTGTGTGGGGATGGGTTTCAGTGTGTGTGGGGATGGGTTTCAGTGTGTGGGGAAGGTGTTTCAGTGTGTGCGGAAGGGGTTTCAGTGTATGGGGAAGGGGTTTCAGTGTGCGGGGAAGGGGGTTCAGTGTATGGGGAATGGGTTTCAGTGTGCGGGGAAGGGGTTTCATTGTGTGGGGACGGTGTTTCAGTGTGTGTGGGGATGGGTTTCAGTGTGTAGGGAAGGTGTTTCAGTGTGTGGGGAAGTTGTTTCAGTGTGTGTGGGGATGGGTTTCAGTGTGTGGGGAAGGTGTTTCAGAGTGTGCGGAAGGGGTTTCAGTGTGTGGGGAAGGTGTTTCAGTGTGTGGAGAAGGTGTTTCAGTGTGTGGGGAAGGTGTTTCAGTGTGTGGGGAAGGGTTTCAATGTGTGGGGAAGGTGTTTCAGTGTGTGGGGAATGTGTTTCAGTGTGTGGGGAAGATATTTCAGTGAGTGGGGAAGAAATTTCAGTGCATGGGGAAGGTGTCTCTGTGTGTGGGGAAGGCTTTCAGTTTGTGGGGAAGTGTTTCAGTGTGTGGGGAAGGGTTTCAGTGTGTGGGGATGTGTTTCCGTGTGTGGGGAAGTGTTTCAGTGTGTGGGGAAGGGGTTTCAGTGTTTGGGTGAGGGGTTTCAGTGTGTGGGGATGGGTTTCAATGTGTGGGGATGGGTTTCAGTGTATGGGGAAGGTGTTTCAGTGTGTGGGGAAGGGGTTTCAGTGTGTGGGGAAGGTGTTTAAGTTTGTGGGGAAGGTGTTTCAGTGTGTGGGGAAGGGTTTCAATGAGTGGGGAAGGGGTTTCAGTGTGTGGGGAATGTGTTTCAGTCTGTGGGGAAGATATTTCAGTGTATGGGGAAGGGATTTCAGTGTATGGGGAAGGTGTTTCTGTGTGTGGGGAAGGGTTTCAGTGAATGGGGAAGAAGTTTCAGTGTGTGAGGAAGGGTTTCAGAGTGTGGGGATGTGTTTCAGTGTGTGGGGAACTGTTTCAGTGTGTGGGGAAGGAGTTTCAGTGTGTGGGGAAGGTGTTTCAGTGTGTGGGGAAGGGTTTCAGTGTGCGGGGAATGTGTTTCAGTGTGTGCGGAAGGGGTGTCAGTGTGTGGGGAATGCGTTTCAGTGTGTGGGAAAGGTGTTTTAGTGTGTGGGGAAGGTGTTTCAGTGTGTGGGGAAGGCGTTTCAGTGTGTGGGGAAGGTGTTTCAGTGTGTGGGGAAGGTGTTTCAGTGTGTGGGGAATGGTTTCAATGTGTGGGGAAGTGGTTTCAGTATGTGGGGAAGGTGTTTCAGTGTGTGGGGAAGGTATTTCAGTGAGTGGGGTAGGGATTTCAGTGTATGGGAAGGTGTTTCAGTGTGTGGGGAAGGGTTTCAGTGTGTGGGGAAGTGTTTCAGTGTGTGGGGAAGGGTTTCAGTGTGTGGGTATGTGTTTCAGTGTGTGGGCAAGGTGTTTCAGTGTGTGGGTATGGGTTTCAGTGTGTGGGGAAGGTGTTTCAGTTTGTGTGTATGGGTTTCAGTGTGTGGGGAAGGGTTTCAGTGTGTGGGGAAGGGGTTTCACTGTGTAGGGAATGGGTTTCAGTGTGAGGCGAAGGTGTTTCAGTGTGTGTGGGGATGGGTTTCAGTGTGTGGGGAAGGTGTTTCAGTGTGTGCGGAAGGGGTTTCAGTGTATGGGGAAGGGGTTTCAGTGTGCGGGGAAGGGGGTTCAGTGTATGGGGAATGGGTTTCAGTGTGCGGGGAAGGGGTTTCATTGTGTGGGGACGGTGTTTCAGTGTGTGTGGGGATGGGTTTCAGTGTGTAGGGAAGGTGTTTCAGTGTGTGGGGAAGTTGTTTCAGTGTGTGTGGGGATGGGTTTCAGTGTGTGGGGAAGGTGTTTCAGAGTGTGCGGAAGGGGTTTCAGTGTGTGGGGAAGGTGTTTCAGTGTGTGGGGAAGGGGTTTCAGTGTGTGGAGAAGGTGTTTCAGTGTGTGGGGAAGGTGTTTCAGTGTGTGGGGAAGGGTTTCAATGTGTGGGGAAGGTGTTTCAGTGTGTGGGGAATGTGTTTCAGTGTGTGGGGAAGATATTTCAGTGAGTGGGGAAGAAATTTCAGTGCATGGGGAAGGTGTCTCTGTGTGTGGGGAAGGGTTTCAGTGTGTGGGGAAGTGTTTCAGTGTGTGGGGAAGGGTTTCAGTGTGTGGGGATGTGTTTCCGTGTGTGGGGAAGTGTTTCAGTGTGTGGGGAAGGGGTTTCAGTGATTGGGTGAGGGGTTTCAGTGTGTGGGGATGGGTTTCAATGTGTGGGGATGGGTTTCAGTGTATGGGGAAGGTGTTTCAGTGTGTGGGGAAGGGGTTTCAGTGTGTGGGGAAGGTGTTTAAGTTTGTGGGGAAGGTGTTTCAGTGTGTGGGGAAGGGTTTCAATGAGTGGGGAAGGGGTTTCAGTGTGTGGGGAATGTGTTTCAGTCTGTGGGGAAGATATTTCAGTGTATGGGGAAGGGATTTCAGTGTATGGGGAAGGTGTTTCTGTGTGTGGGGAAGGGTTTCAGTGTGTGGGGAAGAAGTTTCAGTGTGTGAGGAAGGGTTTCAGTGTGTGGGGATGTGTTTCAGTGTGTGGGGAACTGTTTCAGTGTGTGGGGAAGGAGTTTCAGTGTGTGGGGAAGGTGTTTCAGTGTGTGGGGAAGGGTTTCAGTGTGCGGGGAATGTGTTTCAGTGTGTGCGGAAGGGGTGTCAGTGTGTGGGGAATGCGTTTCAGTGTGTGGGAAAGGTGTTTTAGTGTGTGGGGAAGGTGTTTCAGTGTGTGGGGAAGGCGTTTCAGTGTGTGGGGAAGGTGTTTCAGTGTGTGGGGAAGGTGTTTCAGTGTGTGGGGAATGGTTTCAATGTGTGGGGAAGTGGTTTCAGTATGTGGGGAAGGTGTTTCAGTGTGTGGGGAAGGTATTTCAGTGAGTGGGGTAGGGATTTCAGTGTATGGGAAGGTGTTTCAGTGTGTGGGGAAGGGTTTCAGTGTGTGGGGAAGTGTTTCAGTGTGTGGGGAAGGGTTTCAGTGTGTGGGTATGTGTTTCAGTGTGTGGGGAAGGGTTTCAGTGTGTGGGGAAGGTGTTTCAGTGTGTGGGGAAGGTGTTTCAGTGTGTGGAGAAGGGTTTAAGAGTTTGGGGATGTGTTTCAGTGTGTGGGGAAGGGTTTCAGTGTGTGGGGAAGGGTTTCAGTGTGTGGGGAAGGTTTTCAGTGTGTGGGGAAGGGGTTTCAGTGTGTGGGGAAGTGGTTTCAGTGTGTAGGGAATAGGTTTCAGTTTGTGGCGAAGGTGTTTCAGTGTGTGGGGAAGTGTTTCATTGTGTGGGGAAGTGTTTCAGTGAGTGGGGAAGGGGTTTCAGTGTGTGGGGAAGGGTTTAAGTGTGTGGGGATGTGTTTCAGTGTATGGGGAAGTGTTTCAGTGTGTGGGGAATGGTTTCAGTGTGTGGACAAGGTGTTTCAGTGTGTGGGTATGGGTTTCAGTGTGTGGGGATGGTGTTTCAGTTTGTGGGTATGGGTTTCAGTGTGTGGGGATGTGTTTCATTGTGTGGGGAAGTGTTTCAGTGAGTGAGGAAGGGGTTTCAGTGTGTGGGGAAGGGTTTAAGTGTGTGGGGATGTGTTTCAGTGTGTGGGGAAGGGTTTCAGTGTGTGGGGAATGATTTCAGTGTTTGGGCAAGGTGTTTCAGTGTGTGGGTATGGGTTTCAGTGTGTGGGGAAGGTGTTTCAGTTTGTGGGTATGGGTTTCAGTGTGTGGGGATGTGTTTCATTGTGTGGGGAAGTGTTTCAGTGAGTGAGGAAGGGGTTTCAGTGTGTGGGGAAGGGTTTAAGTGTGTGGGGATGTGTTTCAGTGTGTGGGGAAGGGTTTCAGTGTGTGGGGATGGGTTTCAGTGTGTGGGGAAGGGTTTCAGTATGATGCGAAGGTGTTTCCGTGTGTGTGGGGATGGGTTACAGTGTGTGGGGAAGGTGTTTCAGTGTGTGCAGAACGGGTTTCAGTGTATGGGGAAGGGGTTTCAGTGTGCGGGGAAGGGGGTTCAGTGTATGGGGAATGGGTTTCAGTGTGCGGGGAAGGGGTTTCATTGTGTGGGGACGGTGTTTCAGTGTGTGTGGGGATGGGTTTCAGTGTGTAGGGAAGGTGTTTCAGTGTGTGGGGAAGTTGTTTCAGTGTGTGTGGGGATGGGTTTCAGTGTGTGGGGAAGGTGTTTCAGAGTGTGCGGAAGGGGTTTCAGTGTGTGGGGAAGGTGTTTCAGTGTGTGGGGAAGGGGTTTCAGTGTGTGGAGAAGGTGTTTCAGTGTGTGGGGAAGGTGTTTCAGTGTGTGGGGAAGGGTTTCAATGTGTGGGGAAGGTGTTTCAGTGTGTGGGGAATGTGTTTCAGTGTGTGGGGAAGATATTTCAGTGAGTGGGGAAGAAATTTCAGTGCATGGGGAAGGTGTCTCTGTGTGTGGGGAAGTCTTTCAGTTTGTGGGGAAGTGTTTCAGTGTGTGGGGAAGGGTTTCAGTGTGTGGGGATGTGTTTCCGTGTGTGGGGAAGTGTTTCAGTGTGTGGGGAAGGGGTTTCAGTGTTTGGGTGAGGGGTTTCAGTGTGTGGGGATGGGTTTCAATGTGTGGGGATGGGTTTCAGTGTATGGGGAAGGTGTTTCAGTGTGTGGGGAAGGGGTTTCAGTGTGTGGGGAAGGTGTTTAAGTTTGTGGGGAAGGTGTTTCAGTGTGTGGGGAAGGGTTTCAATGAGTGGGGAAGGGGTTTCAGTGTGTGGGGAATGTGTTTCAGTCTGTGGGGAAGATATTTCAGTGTATGGGGAAGGGATTTCAGTGTATGGGGAAGGTGTTTCTGTGTGTGGGGAAGGGTTTCAGTGAGTGGGGAAGAAGTTTCAGTGTGTGAGGAAGGGTTTCAGAGTGTGGGGATGTGTTTCAGTGTGTGGGGAACTGTTTCAGTGTGTGGGGAAGGAGTTTCAGTGTGTGGGGAAGGTGTTTCAGTGTGTGGGGAAGGGTTTCAGTGTGCGGGGAATGTGTTTCAGTGTGTGCGGAAGGGGTGTCAGTGTGTGGGGAATGCGTTTCAGTGTGTGGGAAAGGTGTTTTAGTGTGTGGGGAAGGTGTTTCAGTGTGTGGGGAAGGCGTTTCAGTGTGTGGGGAAGGTGTTTCAGTGTGTGGGGAAGGTGTTTCAGTGTGTGGGGAATGGTTTCAATGTGTGGGGAAGTGGTTTCAGTATGTGGGGAAGGTGTTTCAGTGTGTGGGGAAGGTATTTCAGTGAGTGGGGTAGGGATTTCAGTGTATGGGAAGGTGTTTCAGTGTGTGGGGAAGGGTTTCAGTGTGTGGGGAAGTGTTTCAGTGTGTGGGGAAGGGTTTCAGTGTGTGGGTATGTGTTTCAGTGTGTGGGCAAGGTGTTTCAGTGTGTGGGTATGGGTTTCAGTGTGTGGGGAAGGTGTTTCAGTTTGTGTGTATGGGTTTCAGTGTGTGGGGAAGGGTTTCAGTGTGTGGGGAAGGGGTTTCACTGTGTAGGGAATGGGTTTCAGTGTGAGGCGAAGGTGTTTCAGTGTGTGTGGGGATGGGTTTCAGTGTGTGGGGAAGGTGTTTCAGTGTGTGCGGAAGGGGTTTCAGTGTATGGGGAAGGGGTTTCAGTGTGCGGGGAAGGGGGTTCAGTGTATGGGGAATGGGTTTCAGTGTGCGGGGAAGGGGTTTCATTGTGTGGGGACGGTGTTTCAGTGTGTGTGGGGATGGGTTTCAGTGTGTAGGGAAGGTGTTTCAGTGTGTGGGGAAGTTGTTTCAGTGTGTGTGGGGATGGGTTTCAGTGTGTGGGGAAGGTGTTTCAGAGTGTGCGGAAGGGGTTTCAGTGTGTGGGGAAGGTGTTTCAGTGTGTGGGGAAGGGGTTTCAGTGTGTGGAGAAGGTGTTTCAGTGTGGGGGAAGGTGTTTCAGTGTGTGGGGAAGGGTTTCAATGTGTGGGGAAGGTGTTTCAGTGTGTGGGGAATGTGTTTCAGTGTGTGGGGAAGATATTTCAGTGAGTGGGGAAGAAATTTCAGTGCATGGGGAAGGTGTCTCTGTGTGTGGGGAAGGGTTTCAGTGTGTGGGGAAGTGTTTCAGTGTGTGGGGAAGGGTTTCAGTGTGTGGGGATGTGTTTCCGTGTGTGGGGAAGTGTTTCAGTGTGTGGGGAAGGGGTTTCAGTGATTGGGTGAGGGGTTTCAGTGTGTGGGGATGGGTTTCAATGTGTGGGGATGGGTTTCAGTGTATGGGGAAGGTGTTTCAGTGTGTGGGGAAGGGGTTTCAGTGTGTGGGGAAGGTGTTTAAGTTTGTGGGGAAGGTGTTTCAGTGTGTGGGGAAGGGTTTCAATGAGTGGGGAAGGGGTTTCAGTGTGTGGGGAATGTGTTTCAGTCTGTGGGGAAGATATTTCAGTGTATGGGGAAGGGATTTCAGTGTATGGGGAAGGTGTTTCTGTGTGTGGGGAAGGGTTTCAGTGTGTGGGGAAGAAGTTTCAGTGTGTGAGGAAGGGTTTCAGTGTGTGGGGATGTGTTTCAGTGTGTGGGGAACTGTTTCAGTGTGTGGGGAAGGAGTTTCAGTGTGTGGGGAAGGTGTTTCAGTGTGTGGGGAAGGGTTTCAGTGTGCGGGGAATGTGTTTCAGTGTGTGCGGAAGGGGTGTCAGTGTGTGGGGAATGCGTTTCAGTGTGTGGGAAAGGTGTTTTAGTGTGTGGGGAAGGTGTTTCAGTGTGTGGGGAAGGCGTTTCAGTGTGTGGGGAAGGTGTTTCAGTGTGTGGGGAAGGTGTTTCAGTGTGTGGGGAATGGTTTCAATGTGTGGGGAAGTGGTTTCAGTATGTGGGGAAGGTGTTTCAGTGTGTGGGGAAGGTATTTCAGTGAGTGGGGTAGGGATTTCAGTGTATGGGAAGGTGTTTCAGTGTGTGGGGAAGGGTTTCAGTGTGTGGGGAAGGGTTTCAGTGTGTGGGTATGTGTTTCAGTGTGTGGGGAAGGGTTTCAGTGTGTGGGGAAGGTGTTTCAGTGTGTGGGGAAGGTGTTTCAGTGTGTGGAGAAGGGTTTAAGAGTTTGGGGATGTGTTTCAGTGTGTGGGGAAGGGTTTCAGTGTGTGGGGAAGGGTTTCAGTGTGTGGGGAAGGTTTTCAGTGTGTGGGGAAGGGGTTTCAGTGTGTGGGGAAGTGGTTTCAGTGTGTAGGGAATAGGTTTCAGTTTGTGGCGAAGGTGTTTCAGTGTGTGGGGAAGTGTTTCATTGTGTGGGGAAGTGTTTCAGTGAGTGGGGAAGGGGTTTCAGTGTGTGGGGAAGGGTTTAAGTGTGTGGGGATGTGTTTCAGTGTATGGGGAAGTGTTTCAGTGTGTGGGGAATGGTTTCAGTGTGTGGACAAGGTGTTTCAGTGTGTGGGTATGGGTTTCAGTGTGTGGGGATGGTGTTTCAGTTTGTGGGTATGGGTTTCAGTGTGTGGGGAAGTGTTTCAGTGAGTGAGGAAGGGGTTTCAGTGTGTGGGGAAGGGTTTAAGTGTGTGGGGATGTGTTTCAGTGTGTGGGGAAGGGTTTCAGTGTGTGGGGAATGATTTCAGTGTTTGGGCAAGGTGTTTCAGTGTGTGGGTATGGGTTTCAGTGTGTGGGGAAGGTGTTTCAGTTTGTGGGTATGGGTTTCAGTGTGTGGGGATGTGTTTCATTGTGTGGGGAAGTGTTTCAGTGAGTGAGGAAGGGGTTTCAGTGTGTGGGGAAGGGTTTAAGTGTGTGGGGATGTGTTTCAGTGTGTGGGGAAGGGTTTCAGTGTGTGGGGATGGGTTTCAGTGTGTGGGGAAGGGTTTCAGTATGATGCGAAGGTGTTTCCGTGTGTGTGGGGATGGGTTACAGTGTGTGGGGAAGGTGTTTCAGTGTGTGCAGAACGGGTTTCAGTGTATGGGGAAGGGGTTTCAGTGTGCGGGGAAGGGGGTTCAGTGTATGGGGAATGGGTTTCAGTGTGCGGGGAAGGGGTTTCATTGTGTGGGGACGGTGTTTCAGAGTGTGTGGGGATGGGTTTCAGTGTGTGGGGAAGGTGTTTCAGTGTGTGGGGAAGTTGTTTCAGTGTGTGTGGGGATGGGTTTCAGTGGTGGGGAAGGTGTTTCAGAGTGTGCGGAAGGGGTTTCAGTGTGTGGGGAAGGTGTGTCAGTGTGTGGGGAAGGGGTTTCAGTGTGTGGAGAAGGTGTTTCAGTGTGTGGGGAAGGTGTTTCAGTGTGTGGGGAAGGGTTTCAATGTGTGGGGAAGGTGTTTCAGTGTGTGGGGAATGTGTTTCAGTTTGTGGGGAAGGGTTTCAGTGTGTGGGGAAGTGTTTCAGTTTGTGGGGATGTGTTTCCGTGTGTGGGGAAGTGTTTCAGTGTGTGGGGAAGGGTTTTCAGTGAGTGGGTAAGGGGTTTCAGTGTGTGGGGATGGGTTTCAATGTGTGGGGAAGTCTTTCAGTTTGTGGGGATGTGTTTCCGTGTGTGGGGAAGTGTTTCAGTGTGTGGGGAAGAGGTTTCAGTGAGTGGGTAAGGGGTTTCAGTGTGTGGGGATGGGTTTCAATGTGTGGGGATGGGTTTCAGTGTATGGGGAAGGTGTTTCAGTGTGTGGGGAAGGGGTTTTAGTGTGTGGGGAAGGTGTTTCAGTGTGTTGGGAAGGTGTTTCAGTGTGTGGGGAAGGGTTTCAATGTGTGGGGAAGGGGATTCAGTGTGTGGGGAATGTGTTTCAGTCTGTGGGGAAGATATTTCAGTGAGTGGGGAAGGGATTTCAGTGTATGGGGAAGGTGTTTCCGTGTGTGGGGAAGGGTTTCAGTGTGTGGGGAAGAAGTGTCAGTGTGTGAGGAAGGGTGTCAGTGTGTGGGGATGTGTTTCAGTGTGTGGGGAACTGTTTCAGTGTGTGGGGAAGGGGTTTCAGTGAGTGGGGAAGGGGTTTCAGTGTGTGGGGATGGGTTTCAATGTGTGGGGATGGGGTTTCAGTGTGTGTTTATGGGGTTACAGATTGTGGGGAAGGGATTTCAGTGTGTGGGGATGGGTTTCAGTGTGCGGGGAAGATGTTTAATTGTGTGGGGAAGAGGTTTCAGTGTGTGGGGACGTGGTTTCAGTCTGTGGGGTAGGGGTTTCAGTGTGTGGGGAAGACGTTTCAGTGTGTGGGGAAGGGGTTTCAGTGTGTGGGAAAGGGGTTTCAGTGTGGGGAAGAGGTTTCAGTGTGTGGGGATGGGTTTCAGTATCTGGGGACGGGGTTTCAGTGTGTGGGGAAGATGTTTCAGTGTGTGGGGAAGGTGTTTCAGTATGTGGGGAAGAAGTTTCAGTATGTGGGGAAGAAGTTTCAGTATGTGGGGAAGAGTTTCAGTCTGTATGGAAAGGTTTCAGTGTGTTTGGAAGAGGTTTCAGTGTGTGGGATGGGTTTCAGTGTGTGGGGAAGGGGTTTCAGTCTGTGGGGATGTGTTTCAGTGTGTGTGGAAGGTGTTTCAGTGTGTGGGGAAAGGGTTTCAGTGTGTGGGGAAGGTGTTTCAGTGTGTGGGGATGTATTTCTGTGTTTGGGATGTGTTTCAGTGTGTGGGGAAGGGTTTCAGTGTGTGGCGAAGGTGTTTCAGTGTGTGGGGAATGGTTTACATTGTTTGGGGATGTTTCAGTGTGTGGGGAATGTGTTTCAGTGTGTGGGGAATGTGTTTCAGTGTGGGGGGAAGGGGTTTCAGTGTGTGCAGAAGGGGTTTCAGTTTGTGGGGATGGGGTTTCAGTGTGTGGGGATGTGTTTCAGTGTGTGGGGAAGGGGTTTCAGTGTGTGGGGAACGGGTTTCAGTGTGTGGGGATGGGGTTTCAGTGTTTGGGGAAGGGGTATCAGTGTGTGGGGAAGATGTTTCAGTTTGTGGGGAATGTATTTCAGTTTGTGGGGAAGGTGTTTCAATGTGTGGGGAAGTAAATTCAGTGTGTGGGGAAGGTGATTCAGTGTGTGGGGAATTTATTTCAGTGTGTGGGGAAAGGGTTTCTGTGTGTGGGGAAGGTTTTTCAGTCTGTGGGGATGTGTTTCAGTGTGTGGGGATGTGTTGCAGTGTGTGGGGACGGTTTTTCAGTGTGTGGGGAATGTATTTCAGTGTGTGGGGAAGGGATTTCAGTGTGTGGGGAAGGTGTTTCTATGTGTGGGGAAGGTGTTTCAGTGTGTGGGGTAGGGGTTTCAATGTGTGGGGAATGGGTTTCAGTGTGTGGGGAATGGGTTTCAGTGTGTGGGGATGTGTTTCAGTGTGTGGGGAACTGTTTCAGTGTGTGGGGAAGGGGTTTCAGTGAGTGGGGAAGGGGTTTCAGTGTGTGGGGATGGGTTTCAATGTGTGGGGATGGGGTTTCAGTGTGTGGTTAAGGGGTTACAGATTGTGGGGAAGGGATTTCAGTGTGTGGGGATGGGTTTCAGTGTGCGGGGAAGGGGTTTCAGTGTGTGGGGAAGAGGTTTCAGTGTGTAGATAAGGGGTTTCAGTGTGTGGGGAAGATGTTTAATTGTGTGGGGAAGAGGTTTCAGTGTGTGGGGACGTGGTTTCAGTCTGTGGGGTAGGGGTTTCAGTGTGTGGGGAAGACGTTTCAGTGTGTGGGGAAGGGGTTTCAGTGTGTGGGGAAGGGGTTTCAGTGTGGGGAAGAGGTTGCAGTGTGTGGGGAAGAGGTTTCAGTGTGTGGGGATGGGTTTCAGTGTCTGGGGACGGGGTTTCAGTGTGTGGGGAAGATGTTTCAGTGTGTGGGGAAGGTGTTTCAGTGTGTGGGGAAGAAGTTTCAGTGTGTGGGGAAGGGTTTCAGTCTGTATGGAAAGGTTTCAGTGTGTTTGGAAGAGGTTTCAGTGTGTGGGATGGGTTTCAGTGTGTGGGGAAGGGGTTTCAGTCTGTGGGGATGTGTTTCAGTGTGTGTGGAAGGTGTTTCAGTGTGTGGGGAAAGGGTTTCAGTGTGTGGGGAAGGTGTTTCAGTGTGTGGGGATGTATTTCAGTGTTTGGGATGTGTTGCAGTGTGTGGGGAAGGGTTTCAGTGTGTGGGGAAGGTGTTTCAGTGTGTCGGGAATGGTTTACATTGTGTGGGGATGTTTCAGTGTGTGGGGAATGTGTTTCAGTGTGTGGGGAATGTGTTTCAGTGTGGGGGGAAGGGGTTTCAGTGTGTGGGGAAGGGGTTTCAGTTTGTGGGGATGGGGTTTCAGTGTGTGGGGATGTGTTTCAGTGTGTGGGGAACGGGTTTCAGTGTGTGGGGAAGGGGTTTCAGTGTTTGGGGAAGGGGTTTCAGTGTGCGGGGAAGGGATTTCACTGTGTGGGCACGTTGTTTCAGTGTGAGTGGGGATGGGTTTCAGTGTGTGGGGAAGGTATTTCAGTGTGTGGGGAAGGTGTTTCAGTGTGTGTGGGGATGGGTTTCAGCGTGTGCGGAAGGGGTTTCAGTGTTTGGGGAAGGGGTTTCAGTGTGTGCAGAAGGGGTTTCAGTGTGTGGGGAATGGGTATCAGTGTGTGGGGAAGATGTTTCAGTTTGTGGGGAATGTATTTCAGTTTGTGGGGAAGGTGTTTCAATGTGTGGGGAAGGGAATTCAGTGTGTGGGGAAGGTGATTCAGTGTGTGTGCGGAATTTATTGCAGTGTGTGGGGAAAGGGTTTCAGTGTGTGTGGAAGGTTTTTCAGTCTGTGGGGATGTGTTTCAGTGTGTGGGGATGTGTTGCAGTGTGTGGGGAAGGTTTTTCAGTGTGTGGGGAAGGTATTTCAGTGTGTGGGGAAGGGAGTTCAGTGTGTGGGGAAGGTGTTTCAGTGTGTGGGGAAGGTGTTTCAGTGTGTGGGGTAGGGGTTTCAATGTGTGGGGAATGGGTTTCAGTGTGTGGGGAATGGGTTTCAGTGTGTGGGGTAGATGTTTCAGTCTGTGGGGATGTGTTTCAGTGTGTGGGGATGTGTTGCAGTGTGTGGGGAAGGTTTTTCAGTGTGTGGGGAAGGTATTTCAGTGTGTGGGGAATGGGTTTCAGTGTGTGGGGAAGATGTTTCAGTTTGTGGGGAAGGTATTTCAATGTGTGGGGAAGGGAGTTCAGTGCGTGGGGAAGGTGTTTCAGTGTGTGGGGAATGTGTTTCAGTGTGTGGGGATGTTTTTCACTGTGTGGGGATGTGTTTCAGTGTGTGGGGAAGGGTTTCAGTGTGTCGGGAAGGTGTTTCAGTGTGTGGGGAATGGTTTTCATTGTGTGGGGATGTTTCAGTGTGTGGGGAATGTGTTTCAGTGTGTGGGGAATGTGTTTCAGTGTGGGGGAAGGGGTTTCAGTGTGTGGTGAAGGGGTTTCATTTTGTGGGGATGGGGTTTCAGTGTGTGGGGATGTGTTTCAGTGAGTGGGGAAGGGGTTTCAGTGTGTGGGAAACGGGTTTCAGTGTGTGGGGAAGGGGTTTCATTGTTTGGGGAAGGGGTTTCAGTGTGCGGGGAAGGGGTTTCAGTGTGTGGGGAAGGGGTTTCAGTGTGAGTGGGGATGGGTTTCAGTGTGTGGGGAAGGTGTTTCAGTGTGTGTGGAAGGTGTTGCAGTGTGTGCGGGGATGGGTTTCAGCGTGTGCGGAAGGGGTTTCAGTGTTTGGGGAAGGGGTTTCAGTGTGTGCGGAAGGGGTTTCAGTGTGTGGGGAATGGGTATCAGTGTGTGGGGAAGATGTTTCAGTTTGTGGGGAATGTATTTCAGTTTGTGGGGAAGGTGTTTCAATGTGTGGGGAAGGGAATTCAGTGTGTGGGGAAGGTGATTCAGTGTGTGGGGAATTTATTTCAGTGTGTGGGGAAATGGTTTCAGTATGTGGGGAAGGTGTTTCAGTCTGTGGGGATGTGTTTCAGTTTGTGGGGATGTGTTGCAGTGTGTGGGGAAGGTTTTTCAGTGTGTGGGGAAGGTATATCAGTGTGTGGGGAATCGATTTCAGTGTGTGGGGAAGGTGTTTCAGTGTGTGGGGAAGGTGTTTCAGTGTGTGGGGTAGGGGTTTCAATGTGTGGGGAATGGGTTTCAGTGTGTGGGGATGGGTGTTCAGTGCGTGGGGAAGGTGTTTCAGAGTGTGGGGAATGTGTTTCAGTGTGTGGGGATGTGTTTCACTATGTGGGGATGTGTTTCAGTGTGTGGGGAAGGCATTCAGTGTGTGGGGAAGGTGTTTCAGTGTGTGGGGATGGGTTTCAGTGTGTCAGGATTGGTTTCAGTGTGTGGGGATGGGTTTCAGTGTCTGGGGAAGGTGTTTCAGAGTGTGGGGAAGGGTTTCAGTGTGTGGGGATGTGTTTCAGTTTGTGGGGAAGGGGTTTCAGTGTGTGGGTAACGGGTATCAATGTGGGGGGAAGGTGTTTCACTGTGTGCTGTGAAGGTGTTTCAGTGTGTGGGGAATGGGTTTCAGTGTGTGGGGTAGGTGTTTCAGTTTGTGGGGAATTTATTTCAGTGTGTGGGGAAGGTGATTCAATGTGTGGGGATGGGATTTCAGTGTGTGGGGACGGTGTTTCAGTGTGTGAGGAATGTGTTTCAGTGTGTGGGGAAAGGGTTTCAGCGTGTGGGGAAGGTGTTTCAGTGTGTGGGGATGTGTTTCAGTGTGTGGGGATGTCTTTCACTGTGTGGGGAAGGGTTTCAGTGTGTGGGGAAGGTGTTTCAGTGTGTGGGGAAGGGGTTTCAGTGTGTGGGGAACGGGTTTCAGTGTGTGGGGAAGGTGTTTCACTGTGTGCTGCGAAGGTGTTTCAGTGTGTGTTGAAGGGGTTTCAGTGTGTGGGGAAGGTGTTTCAGTGTGTAGGGAAGGGTTTTCATTGTGTGGGGAAGGGTTTCAGTGTGTGGGGAAGGGTTTCAGTGTGTGGGGAAGGTGTTTCAGTGTGTGCGGAAGGGGTTTCAGTGTGTGGGGAAGGTGTTTCAGTGTGTGGAGAAGGTGTTTCAGGGAGGGGGAAGGGGTTTCAGTGTGTGGGGAACGGTTTTCAGTGTGTGGGGAAGGTGTTTCAGTGTGTGGGGAAGGGTTTCAGTGTGTGGGGAAGGGGTATCAGTGTGTGGGGAAGATGTTTCAGTGTGTGGGGAAGGTATTTCAATGTGTGCGGAAGGGATTTCAGTGTGTGGGGAAGGTTTTCCAGTGTGTGGGGAAGGTGTTTCAGTGTGTGGGGGAAGGGGTTCAGTGTGTGGGGAAGGTGTTTCAGTGTGTGGGGATGTGTTTCAGTGTGTGGGGATGTGTTTCAGTGTATGGGGAATGTTTCCAGTGTGTAGGGAAGGTATTTCAGTGTGTGGGGATTGGTTTCAGTGTGTGGGGATGATTCAGTGTGTGGGGTTTGGGTTTCAGTGTGTGGGGAAGGGGTTTCAGTGTGTGGGGAATGTGTTTCAATTAGTGGTGATGTGTTTCAGTGTTTGGGGATGGGGTTTCAGTATGTGGGGAAGGTGTTTCAGTGTGTGGGGAAGGGGTTTCAGTGTATGTGGAAGGTGTTTCAGTGTGTGGGGAAGGTGTTTCAATGTGTGGGGAAGGTGTTTCAGTGTGTGGGGAAGGGTTTCAGTGTGTGGGGATGGTGTTTCGGTGTGTGGGGAAGGGGTTTCAGTGTGCGAGAATGGGGTTTCAGTGTGTGGGGAAGGTGTTTCAGTGTGTGGTGAAGGGGTTTCAGTGTGTGGGGAAGGTGTTTCAGTGTGTGGGGAAGGTGTTTCAGCGTGTGGGGAAGGGGTTTCAGTGAGTGGGGAATGTGTTTCAGTGTGTGCAGAAAGGGTTTCAGTGTGTGGGGAAGGTCTTTCAGTGTGTGGGGAAGGGTTTCAATGTGTGGATAAGGGGTTTCAGTGTGTGGGGAAGGTGTTTCAGTTTGTGGGGAACGTGTTTCAGTGTGTGGGGAAGGGGTTTCAGTGTATGGGGAAGGGGTTTCAGTGTGTGGGGAAGATGTTTCAGCGTGTGGGGAAGGAGTTTCAGTGTGTGGGGAAGGGTTTCAGTGTGTGGGGATGGTGTTTCAGTGTGTGGGGAAGGGGTTTCAGTGTGTAAGGAAGGGTTTCAGTGTGTGGGGATGGTGTTTCAGTGTGTGGGGAAGGGGTTTCAGTGTATGGGGAAGTGGTTTCAGTGTGTGGGGAAGATGTTTCAGTGTGTGGGGAAGGAGTTTCAGTGTGTGGGGAAGGGTTTCAGTGTGTGGGGATGGTGTTTCAGTGTGTGGGTAAGGTGTTTCAGTGTGTGGGGAAGGGTTTCAGTGTGTGGGGATGGTGTTTCAGTGTGTGGGGAAGGGGTTTCAGAGTGTGAGGAGGGGGTTTCAGTTTGTGGGGAAGGTGTTTCAATGTGTGGGGAAGGGGTTTCAGTGTGTGGGGAAGTTGTTTCATTTTGTGGGGAAGGTGTTTCAGTGTGTGGGGAAGGGTTTCAATTTGTGGGGAAGGTGTTTCAGTGTGTGGGGAAGGTTTTGCAGTGTGTGGGGAAGGTATTTCAGTGTGTGGGGAAGGGATTTCAGTGTGTGGGGAAGGTGTTTCAGTGTGTGGGCAAGGTGTTTCATGTGTGTGGGGTAGGGGTTTCAATGTGTGGGGAATGTGTTTCAGTGTGTGGGGATGGTGTTTCAGTGTGTGGGGAAGGTATTTCAGTTTGTGGGGAAGGTGTTTCAGTGTGTGGGGAATGTGTTTCAGTGTGTGGGGAAGGGATTTCAGTGTGTGGGGAATTTGTCTCAGTGTGTGGGGAAGGTATTTCAATGTGTGGGGAAGGGATTTCAGTGTTTGGGGATGGGTTTCAGTGTGTGGGGAAGGTGTTTCAGTGTGTGTGGGGATGGGTTTCAGTGTGTGCGGAAGGTGTTTCAGTGTGTGCGGAAGGGGTTTCAGTGTGTGGGGAATGGGATTCAGTGTGTGGGGAAGATGTTTCAGTTTGTGGGAAAGGTATTTCAATGTGTGGGAAAGGGTTTCAGTGTGTGGGGAAGGTGTTTCAGTGTGTGGGGATGTGTTTCAATGTGTGGGGATGTGTTTCAGTGTGTGGGGAAGGGTTTCAGTGTGTGGGGAAGGTGTTTCAGTGTGTGGGGATGGGTTTCAGTGTGTGGGGATTGGTTTCAGTGTTTGGGGATGGGTTTCAGTGTGGGGGGAAGGGGTTTCAGTGTGTGGGGAAGGAGTTTCAGTGTGTGGGGAAGGGTTTCAGTGTGTGGGGATGGTGTTTCAGTGTGTGGGGAAGGGGTTTCAGTGTGTAAGGAAGGGGTTTCATGTGTGTGGGGAAGGTGTTTCAGTGTGTGGGGAAGGGTTTCAGTGTGTGGGGATGGTGTTTCAGTGTGTGGGGAAGGGGTTTCAGAGTGTGAGGAGGTGGTTTCAGTTTGTGGGGAAGGTGTTTCAATGTGTGGGGAAGGGGTTTCAGTGTGTGGGGAAGTTGTTTCATTTTGTGGGGAAGGTGTTTCAGTGTGTGGGGAAGGGTTTCAATTTGTGGGGAAGGTGCTTCAGTGTGTGGGGAAGGTTTTGCAGTGTGTGGGGAAGGTATTTCAGTGTGTGGGGAAGGGATTTCAGTGTGTGGGGAAGGTGTTTCAGTGTGTGGGCAAGGTGTTTCATGTGTGTGGGGTAGGGGTTTCAATGTGTGGGGAATGTGTTTCAGTGTGTGGGGATGGTGTTTCAGTGTGTGGGGAACGGGTATCAATGTGGGGGGAAGGTGTTTCACTGTGTGCTGTGAAGGTGTTTCAGTGTGTGGGGAATGGGTTTCAGTGTGTGGGGTAGGTGTTTCAGTTTGTGGGGAATTTATTTCAGTGTGTGGGGAAGGTGATTCAATGTGTGGGGATGGGATTTCAGTGTGTGGGGACGGTGTTTCAGTGTGTGAGGAATGTGTTTCAGTGTGTGGGGAAAGGGTTTCAGCGTGTGGGGAAGGTGTTTCAGTGTGTGGGGATGTGTTTCAGTGTGTGGGGATGTCTTTCACTGTGTGAGGAAGGGTTTCAGTGTGTGGGGAAGGTGTTTCAGTGTGTGGGGAAGGGGTTTCAGTGTGTGGGGAACGGGTTTCAGTGTGTGGGGAAGGTGTTTCACTGTGTGCTGCGAAGGTGTTTCAGTGTGTGTTGAAGGGGTTTCAGTGTGTGGGGAAGGTGTTTCAGTGTGTAGGGAAGGGTTTTCATTGTGTGGGGAAGGGTTTCAGTGTGTGGGGAAGGGTTTCAGTGTGTGGGGAAGGTGTTTCAGTGTGTGCGGAAGGGGTTTCAGTGTGTGGGGAAGGTGTTTCAGTGTGTGGAGAAGGTGTTTCAGGGAGGGGGAAGGGGTTTCAGTGTGTGGGGAACGGTTTTCAGTGTGTGGGGAAGGTGTTTCAGTGTGTGGGGAAGGGTTTCAGTGTGTGGGGAAGGGGTATCAGTGTGTGGGGAAGATGTTTCAGTGTGTGGGGAAGGTATTTCAATGTGTGCGGAAGGGATTTCAGTGTGTGGGGAAGGTTTTCCAGTGTGTGGGGAAGGTGTTTCAGTGTGTGGGGGAAGGGGTTCAGTGTGTGGGGAAGGTGTTTCAGTGTGTGGGGATGTGTTTCAGTGTGTGGGGATGTGTTTCAGTGTATGGGGAATGTTTCCAGTGTGTAGGGAAGGTATTTCAGTGTGTGGGGATTGGTTTCAGTGTGTGGGGATGATTCAGTGTGTGGGGTTTGGGTTTCAGTGTGTGGGGAAGGGGTTTCAGTGTGTGGGGAATGTGTTTCAATGAGTGGTGATGTGTTTCAGTGTTTGGGGATGGGGTTTCAGTATGTGGGGAAGGTGTTTCAGTGTGTGGGGAAGGGGATTCAGTGTATGTGGAAGGTGCTTCAGTGTGTGGGGACGGTGTTTCAGTGTGTGAGGAATGTGTTTCAGTGTGTGGGGAAAGGGTTTCAGCGTGTGGGGAAGGTGTTTCAGTGTGTGGGGATGTGTTTCAGTGTGTGGGGATGTCTTTCACTGTGTGGGGAAGGGTTTCAGTGTGTGGGGAAGGTGTTTCAGTGTGTGGGGAAGGGGTTTCAGTGTGTGGGGAACGGGTTTCAGTGTGTGGGGAAGGTGTTTCACTGTGTGCTGCGAAGGTGTTTCAGTGTGTGTTGAAGGGGTTTCAGTGTGTGGGGAAGGTGTTTCAGTGTGTAGGGAAGGGTTTTCATTGTGTGGGGAAGGGTTTCAGTGTGTGGGGAAGGGTTTCAGTGTGTGGGGAAGGTGTTTCAGTGTGTGCGGAAGGGGTTTCAGTGTGTGGGGAAGGTGTTTCAGTGTGTGGAGAAGGTGTTTCAGGGAGGGGGAAGGGGTTTCAGTGTGTGGGGAACGGTTTTCAGTGTGTGGGGAAGGTGTTTCAGTGTGTGGGGAAGGGTTTCAGTGTGTGGGGAAGGGGTATCAGTGTGTGGGGAAGATGTTTCAGTGTGTGGGGAAGGTATTTCAATGTGTGCGGAAGGGATTTCAGTGTGTGGGGAAGGTTTTCCAGTGTGTGGGGAAGGTGTTTCAGTGTGTGGGGGAAGGGGTTCAGTGTGTGGGGAAGGTGTTTCAGTGTGTGGGGATGTGTTTCAGTGTGTGGGGATGTGTTTCAGTGTATGGGGAATGTTTCCAGTGTGTAGGGAAGGTATTTCAGTGTGTGGGGATTGGTTTCAGTGTGTGGGGATGATTCAGTGTGTGGGGTTTGGGTTTCAGTGTGTGGGGAAGGGGTTTCAGTGTGTGGGGAATGTGTTTCAATTAGTGGTGATGTGTTTCAGTGTTTGGGGATGGGGTTTCAGTATGTGGGGAAGGTGTTTCAGTGTGTGGGGAAGGGGTTTCAGTGTATGTGGAAGGTGTTTCAGTGTGTGGGGAAGGTGTTTCAATGTGTGGGGAAGGTGTTTCAGTGTGTGGGGAAGGGTTTCAGTGTGTGGGGATGGTGTTTCGGTGTGTGGGGAAGGGGTTTCAGTGTGCGAGAATGGGGTTTCAGTGTGTGGGGAAGGTGTTTCAGTGTGTGGTGAAGGGGTTTCAGTGTGTGGGGAAGGTGTTTCAGTGTGTGGGGAAGGTGTTTCAGCGTGTGGGGAAGGGGTTTCAGTGAGTGGGGAATGTGTTTCAGTGTGTGCAGAAAGGGTTTCAGTGTGTGGGGAAGGTCTTTCAGTGTGTGGGGAAGGGTTTCAATGTGTGGATAAGGGGTTTCAGTGTGTGGGGAAGGTGTTTCAGTTTGTGGGGAACGTGTTTCAGTGTGTGGGGAAGGGGTTTCAGTGTATGGGGAAGGGGTTTCAGTGTGTGGGGAAGATGTTTCAGCGTGTGGGGAAGGAGTTTCAGTGTGTGGGGAAGGGTTTCAGTGTGTGGGGATGGTGTTTCAGTGTGTGGGGAAGGGGTTTCAGTGTGTAAGGAAGGGTTTCAGTGTGTGGGGATGGTGTTTCAGTGTGTGGGGAAGGGGTTTCAGTGTATGGGGAAGTGGTTTCAGTGTGTGGGGAAGATGTTTCAGTGTGTGGGGAAGGAGTTTCAGTGTGTGGGGAAGGGTTTCAGTGTGTGGGGATGGTGTTTCAGTGTGTGGGTAAGGTGTTTCAGTGTGTGGGGAAGGGTTTCAGTGTGTGGGGATGGTGTTTCAGTGTGTGGGGAAGGGGTTTCAGAGTGTGAGGAGGGGGTTTCAGTTTGTGGGGAAGGTGTTTCAATGTGTGGGGAAGGGGTTTCAGTGTGTGGGGAAGTTGTTTCATTTTGTGGGGAAGGTGTTTCAGTGTGTGGGGAAGGGTTTCAATTTGTGGGGAAGGTGTTTCAGTGTGTGGGGAAGGTTTTGCAGTGTGTGGGGAAGGTATTTCAGTGTGTGGGGAAGGGATTTCAGTGTGTGGGGAAGGTGTTTCAGTGTGTGGGCAAGGTGTTTCATGTGTGTGGGGTAGGGGTTTCAATGTGTGGGGAATGTGTTTCAGTGTGTGGGGATGGTGTTTCAGTGTGTGGGGAAGGTATTTCAGTTTGTGGGGAAGGTGTTTCAGTGTGTGGGGAATGTGTTTCAGTGTGTGGGGAAGGGATTTCAGTGTGTGGGGAATTTGTCTCAGTGTGTGGGGAAGGTATTTCAATGTGTGGGGAAGGGATTTCAGTGTTTGGGGATGGGTTTCAGTGTGTGGGGAAGGTGTTTCAGTGTGTGTGGGGATGGGTTTCAGTGTGTGCGGAAGGTGTTTCAGTGTGTGCGGAAGGGGTTTCAGTGTGTGGGGAATGGGATTCAGTGTGTGGGGAAGATGTTTCAGTTTGTGGGAAAGGTATTTCAATGTGTGGGAAAGGGTTTCAGTGTGTGGGGAAGGTGTTTCAGTGTGTGGGGATGTGTTTCAGTGTGTGGGGATGTGTTTCAGTGTGTGGGGAAGGGTTTCAGTGTGTGGGGAAGGTGTTTCAGTGTGTGGGGATGGGTTTCAGTGTGTGGGGATTGGTTTCAGTGTTTGGGGATGGGTTTCAGTGTGGGGGGAAGGGGTTTCAGTGTGTGGGGAAGGAGTTTCAGTGTGTGGGGAAGGGTTTCAGTGTGTGGGGATGGTGTTTCAGTGTGTGGGGAAGGGGTTTCAGTGTGTAAGGAAGGGGTTTCATGTGTGTGGGGAAGGTGTTTCAGTGTGTGGGGAAGGGTTTCAGTGTGTGGGGATGGTGTTTCAGTGTGTGGGGAAGGGGTTTCAGAGTGTGAGGAGGTGGTTTCAGTTTGTGGGGAAGGTGTTTCAATGTGTGGGGAAGGGGTTTCAGTGTGTGGGGAAGTTGTTTCATTTTGTGGGGAAGGTGTTTCAGTGTGTGGGGAAGGGTTTCAATTTGTGGGGAAGGT
The DNA here is from genome assembly GCF_036365525.1 of Heterodontus francisci. Classification (NCBI taxonomy): domain Eukaryota; kingdom Metazoa; phylum Chordata; class Chondrichthyes; order Heterodontiformes; family Heterodontidae; genus Heterodontus; species Heterodontus francisci. The sequence goes on along the minus strand of NW_027141653.1, from coordinate 748,205 downwards.
GCTTCAGTGTGTGGGGAAGGTTTTGCAGTGTGTGGGGAAGGTATTTCAGTGTGTGGGGAAGGGATTTCAGTGTGTGGGGAAGGTGTTTCTGTGTGTGGGCAAGGTGTTTCATGTGTGTGGGGTAGGGGTTTCAATGTGTGGGGAATGTGTTTCAGTGTGTGGGGATGGTGTTTCAGTGTGTGGGGAACGGGTATCAATGTGGGGGGAAGGTGTTTCACTGTGTGCTGTGAAGGTGTTTCAGTGTGTGGGGAATGGGTTTCAGTGTGTGGGGTAGGTGTTTCAGTTTGTGGGGAATTTATTTCAGTGTGTGGGGAAGGTGATTCAATGTGTGGGGATGGGATTTCAGTGTGTGGGGACGGTGTTTCAGTGTGTGAGGAATGTGTTTCAGTGTGTGGGGAAAGGGTTTCAGCGTGTGGGGAAGGTGTTTCAGTGTGTGGGGATGTGTTTCAGTGTGTGGGGATGTCTTTCACTGTGTGGGGAAGGGTTTCAGTGTGTGGGGAAGGTGTTTCAGTGTGTGGGGAAGGGGTTTCAGTGTGTGGGGAACGGGTTTCAGTGTGTGGGGAAGGTGTTTCACTGTGTGCTGCGAAGGTGTTTCAGTGTGTGTTGAAGGGGTTTCAGTGTGTGGGGAAGGTGTTTCAGTGTGTAGGGAAGGGTTTTCATTGTGTGGGGAAGGGTTTCAGTGTGTGGGGAAGGGTTTCAGTGTGTGGGGAAGGTGTTTCAGTGTGTGCGGAAGGGGTTTCAGTGTGTGGGGAAGGTGTTTCAGTGTGTGGAGAAGGTGTTTCAGGGAGGGGGAAGGGGTTTCAGTGTGTGGGGAACGGTTTTCAGTGTGTGGGGAAGGTGTTTCAGTGTGTGGGGAAGGGTTTCAGTGTGTGGGGAAGGGGTATCAGTGTGTGGGGAAGATGTTTCAGTGTGTGGGGAAGGTATTTCAATGTGTGCGGAAGGGATTTCAGTGTGTGGGGAAGGTTTTCCAGTGTGTGGGGAAGGTGTTTCAGTGTGTGGGGGAAGGGGTTCAGTGTGTGGGGAAGGTGTTTCAGTGTGTGGGGATGTGTTTCAGTGTGTGGGGATGTGTTTCAGTGTATGGGGAATGTTTCCAGTGTGTAGGGAAGGTATTTCAGTGTGTGGGGATTGGTTTCAGTGTGTGGGGATGATTCAGTGTGTGGGGTTTGGGTTTCAGTGTGTGGGGAAGGGGTTTCAGTGTGTGGGGAATGTGTTTCAATGAGTGGTGATGTGTTTCAGTATGTGGGGAAGGTGTTTCAGTGTGTGGGGAAGGGGTTTCAGTGTATGTGGAAGGTGTTTCAGTGTGTGGGGAAGGTGTTTCAATGTGTGGGGAAGGTGTTTCAGTGTGTGGGGAAGGGTTTCAGTGTGTGGGGATGGTGTTTCGGTGTGTGGGGAAGGGGTTTCAGTGTGAGAGAATGGGGTTTCAGTGTGTGGGGAAGGTGTTTCGGTGTGTGGTGAAGGGGTTTCAGTGTGTGGGGAAGGGGTTTCAGTGAGTGGGGAATGTGTTTCAGTGTGTGCAGAAAGGGTTTCAGTCTGTGGGGAAGGTCTTTCAGTGTGTGGGGAAGGGTTTCAATGTGCGGATAAGGGGTTTCAGTGTGTGGGGAAGGTGTTTCAGTTTGTGGGGAACGTGTTTCAGTGTGTGGGGAAGGGGTTTCAGTGTATGGGGAAGGGGTTTCAGTGTGTGGGGAAGATGTTTCAGTGTGTGGGGAAGGAGTTTCAGTGTGTGGGGAAGGGTTTCAGTGTGTGGGGATGGTGTTTCAGTGTGTGGGGAAGGGGTTTCAGTGTGTAAGGAAGGGGTTTCATGTGTGTGGGTAAGGTGTTTCAGTGTGTGGGGAAGGGTTTCTGTGTGTGGGGATGGTGTTTCAGTGTGTGGGGAAGGGGTTTCAGTGTGTGGGGAAGTTGTTTCATTTTGTGGGGAAGGTGTTTCAGTGTGTGGGGAAGGGTTTCAATTTGTGGGGAAGGTGTTTCAGTGTGTGGGGAAGGTTTTGCAGTGTGTGGGGAAGGTATTTCAGTGTGTGGGGAAGGGATTTCAGTGTGTGGGGAAGGTGTTTCAGTGTGTGGGCAAGGTGTTTCATGTGTGTGGGGTAGGGGTTTCAATGTGTGGGGAATGTGTTTCAGTGTGTGGGGATGGTGTTTCAGTGTGTGGGGAAGGTATTTCAGTTTGTGGGGAAGGTGTTTCAGTGTGTGGGGAATGTGTTTCAGTGTGTGGGGAAGGGATTTCAGTGTGTGGGGAATTTGTCTCAGTGTGTGGGGAAGGTATTTCAATGTGTGGGGAAGGGATTTCAGTGTTTGGGGATGGGTTTCAGTGTGTGGGGAAGGTGTTTCAGTGTGTGGGGAAGGTGTTTCAGTGTGTGTGGGGATGGGTTTCAGTGTGTGCGGAAGGTGTTGCAGTGTGTGCGGAAGGGGTTTCAGTGTGTGGGGAATGGGATTCAGTGTGTGGGGAAGATGTTTCAGTTTGGGGGAAAGGTATTTCAATGTGTGGGAAAGGGTTTCAGTGTGTGGGTAAGGTGTTTCAGTGTGTGGGGATGTGTTTCAGTGTGTGGGGATGTGTTTCAGTGTGTGGGGAAGGGTTGCAGTGTGTGGGGAAGGTGTTTCAGTGTGTGGGGATGGGTTTCAGTGTGTGGGGATTGGTTTCAGTGTTTGGGGATGGGTTTCAGTGTGGGGGGAAGGGGTTTCAGTGTGTGGGGAAGGAGTTTCAGTGTGTGGGGAAGGGTTTCAGTGTGTGGGGATGGTGTTTCAGTGTGTGGGGAAGGGGTTTCAGTGTGTAAGGAAGGGGTTTCATGTGTGTGGGGAAGGTGTTTCAGTGTGTGGGGAAGGGTTTCAGTGTGTGGGGATGGTGTTTCAGTGTGTGGGGAAGGGGTTTCAGAGTGTGAGGAGGTGGTTTCAGTTTGTGGGGAAGGTGTTTCAATGTGTGGGGAAGTTGTTTCATTTTGTGGGGAAGGTGTTTCAGTGTGTGGGGAAGGGTTTCAATTTGTGGGGAAGGTGCTTCAGTGTGTGGGGAAGGTTTTGCAGTGTGTGGGGAAGGTATTTCAGTGTGTGGGGAAGGGATTTCAGTGTGTGCGGAAGGTGTTTCAGTGTGTGGGCAAGGTGTTTCATGTGTGTGGGGTAGGGGTTTCAATGTGTGGGGAATGTGTTTCAGTGTGTGGGGATGGTGTTTCAGTGTGTGGGGAAGGTATTTCAGTTTGTGGGGAAGGTGTTTCAGTGTGTGGGGAATGTGTTTCAGTGTGTGGGGAAGGGATTTCAGTGTGTGGGGAATTTGGCTCAGTGTGTGGGGAAGGTATTTCAATGTGTGGGGAAGGGATTTCAGTGTTTGGGGATGGGTTTCAGTGTGTGGGGAAGGTGTTTCAGTGTGTGGGGAAGGTGTTTCAGTGTGTGTGGGGATGGGTTTCAGTGTGTGCGGAAGGTGTTTCAGTGTGTGCGGAAGGGATTTCAGTGTGTGGGGAATGGGATTCAGTGTGTGGGGAAGATGTTTCAGTTTGTGGGAAAGGTATTTCAATGTGTGGGAAAGGGTTTCAGTGTGTGGGGAAGGTGTTTCAGTGTGTGGGGATGTGTTTCAGTGTGTGGGGATGTGTTTCAGTGTGTGGGGAAGGGATTTCAGTGTGTGGGGAAGGTGTTTCAGTGTGTGGGCAAGGTGTTTCATGTGTGTGGGGTAGGGGTTTCAATGTGTGGGGAATGTGTTTCAGTGTGTGGGGATGGTGTTTCAGTGTGTGGGGAAGGTATTTCAGTTTGTGGGGAAGGTGTTTCAGTGTGTGGGGAATGTGTTTCAGTGTGTGGGGAAGGGATTTCAGTGTGTGGGGAATTTGTCTCAGTGTGTGGGGAAGGTATTTCAATGTGTGGGGAAGGGATTTCAGTGTTTGGGGATGGGTTTCAGTGTGTGGGGAAGGTGTTTCAGTGTGTGGGGAAGGTGTTTCAGTGTGTGTGGGGATGGGTTTCAGTGTGTGCGGAAGGTGTTGCAGTGTGTGCGGAAGGGTTTTCAGTGTGTGGGGAATGGGATTCAGTGTGTGGGGAAGATGTTTCAGTTTGGGGGAAAGGTATTTCAATGTGTGGGAAAGGGTTTCAGTGTGTGGGTAAGGTGTTTCAGTGTGTGGGGATGTGTTTCAGTGTGTGGGGATGTGTTTCAGTGTGTGGGGAAGGGTTGCAGTGTGTGGGGAAGGTGTTTCAGTGTGTGGGGATGGGTTTCAGTGTGTGGGGATTGGTTTCAGTGTTTGGGGATGGGTTTCAGTGTGGGGGGAAGGGGTTTCAGTGTGTGGGGAAGGAGTTTCAGTGTGTGGGGAAGGGTTTCAGTGTGTGGGGATGGTGTTTCAGTGTGTGGGGAAGGGGTTTCAGTGTGTAAGGAAGGGGTTTCATGTGTGTGGGGAAGGTGTTTCAGTGTGTGGGGAAGGGTTTCAGTGTGTGGGGATGGTGTTTCAGTGTGTGGGGAAGGGGTTTCAGAGTGTGAGGAGGTGGTTTCAGTTTGTGGGGAAGGTGTTTCAATGTGTGGGGAAGTTGTTTCATTTTGTGGGGAAGGTGTTTCAGTGTGTGGGGAAGGGTTTCAATTTGTGGGGAAGGTGCTTCAGTGTGTGGGGAAGGTTTTGCAGTGTGTGGGGAAGGTATTTCAGTGTGTGGGGAAGGGATTTCAGTGTGTGGGGAAGGTGTTTCAGTGTGTGGGCAAGGTGTTTCATGTGTGTGGGGTAGGGGTTTCAATGTGTGGGGAATGTGTTTCAGTGTGTGGGGATGGTGTTTCAGTGTGTGGGGAAGGTATTTCAGTTTGTGGGGAAGGTGTTTCAGTGTGTGGGGAATGTGTTTCAGTGTGTGGGGAAGGGATTTCAGTGTGTGGGGAATTTGGCTCAGTGTGTGGGGAAGGTATTTCAATGTGTGGGGAAGGGATTTCAGTGTTTGGGGATGGGTTTCAGTGTGTGGGGAAGGTGTTTCAGTGTGTGGGGAAGGTGTTTCAGTGTGTGTGGGGATGGGTTTCAGTGTGTGCGGAAGGTGTTTCAGTGTGTGCGGAAGGGATTTCAGTGTGTGGGGAATGGGATTCAGTGTGTGGGGAAGATGTTTCAGTTTGTGGGAAAGGTATTTCAATGTGTGGGAAAGGGTTTCAGTGTGTGGGGAAGGTGTTTCAGTGTGTGGGGATGTGTTTCAGTGTGTGGGGATGTGTTTCAGTGTGTGGGGAACGGTTTCAGTGTGTGGGGAAGGTGTTTCAGTGTGTGGGGATGGGTTTCAGTGTGTGGGGATTGGTTTCAGTGTTTGGGGATGGGTTTCAGTGTGGGGGGAAGGGGTTTCAGAGTGTGGGGAAGGGTTTCAGTGTGGGGGGAAGGGGTTTCAGTGTGTGGGGAAGGGGTTTCAGTGTGTGGGGATGTGTTTCAGTGTGTGAGGAAGGGGTTTCAGTGTGTGGGGAACGGGTTTCAATGTGGGGGGAAGGTGTTTCACTGTGTGCTGTGAAGGTGTTTCAGTGTGTGGGGAATGGGTTTCAGTGTGTGGGGAAGGTGTTTCAGTTTGCGGGGAATGTATTTCAGTGTGTGGGGAAGGTGTTTCAATGTGTGGGGAAGGGATTTCAGTGTGTGGGGAAGGTGTTTCAGTGTGTGGGGAATGTGTTTCAGTGTGTGGGAAAAGGGTTTCAGTGTGTGGGGAAGGTGTTGCAGTGTGCGGGGATGTGTTTCAGTTTGTGGGGATGTATTTCACTGTGTGGGGAAAGGTTTCAGTGTGTGGTGAAGGTGTTTCAGTGTGTGGGGAAGCAGTTTCACTGTGTGGGGATGTGTTTCAGTGTGTGGGGAAGGGGTTTCAGTGTGTGGCGAAGGTATTTCACTGTGTGCTGTGAAGGTGTTTCAGTGTGTGGTGAAGGTGTTTCAGTGTGTGGGGAAGGTGTTTCAGTGTGTAGGGAAGGGGTTTCATTGTGTGGGGAAGGGTTTCAGTGGGTGGGGAAGGGTTTCAGTGTTTGGGGAAGGTGTTTCAGTGTGTGCGGAAGGGGTTTCAGTGTGTGGGGAAGGTGTTTCAGTGTTTGGGGAAGGTGTTTCACTGTGTGGGGAAGGGGTTTCAGTGTGTGGGGAACGGTTTCAGTGTGTGGGGAAGGGGTATCAGTGTGTGGGAAAGATGTTTCAGTGTGTGGGGAAGGTATTTCAATGTGTGGGGAAGGGATTTCTGTGTGTGGGGATGTGTTTCAGTGTGTGAGGAAGGCGTTTCAGTGTGTGGGGAAGTAGTTTTAATGTGTGTGGAAGGGTTTCACTGTGTGCGGAAGGGGTTTCATGGTGTGCGGAACTGGTATCAGTGTGTGGGCAATGTGTTTCAGTGTGTGCGGAAGGTGTTTCAGTGTGCGGGGAAGGGGTTTCAATGTTTGGGGCAGGTGTTGCAGTGTGTGCGGATGAGGTTTCAGTGTGTGCGGAACGGGTTTCACTGTGTGGTGAAGGGGTTTCAGTGTGTGTGGAAGGTGTTTCAGTGTGTGCGGATGGGGTTTCAGTGTGTGGGGAAGGGGTTTTTGTGAGTGGGGATGTGTTTCAGTGTGTGGGGAAGGAGTTTCAGTGTGTGGGGAAGGGTTTCACTGTGTGCGGAAGGGGTTTCAGTGTGTGGGGAAGGTGTTTCAGTGTGTGGGAAAGGTGTTTCACAGTGTGGGGAAGATGTTTCAGTGTGTGGGGAAGGGGTTTCAGTGAGTGGGGATGTGTTTCAGTGTGTGGGGAAAGGGTTTCAGTCTGTGGGGACGGTGTTTCAGTGTGTGGGGAAGGTGTTTCAAAGTGTGAGGAAGGGGTTTCAATGTGTGGGGAACGGTTTTCAGTGTGTGGGGAAGATGTTTCAGTGTGAGGGGAAGGGTTTAAGTGTGTGGGGTAAGGGTTTCAGTGTGTGGGGATGTGTTTCAGTGTGTGGGGAAGGTGTTTCAGTGTGTGGGGAAGTGTTTCACTGTGTGCGGAAGGGGTTTCAGTGTGTGGGGAAGGGGTTTCAGTGTGTGGGGAAGGTGTTTCAGTATGTGCGGAAGGGGTTTCAGTGTGTGGGGAAGGTGATTCAGTTTGTGCGGAAGGTGTTTCAGTGTGTGGGGAAGTGTTTCACTGTGTGCTGAAGGGGTTTCAGTGTGTGGGGAACTGTTTCAGTGTGTGGGGAAGGTGTTTCAGTGTGTGGGGAAGGCGTTTCAGTGTGTGGGGAAGGCGTTTCAGTGTGTGGGGAAGGGGTTTCAGTGTGTGGGGAATGTGTTTCAGTGTGTGGGGAAGGGATTCAGGTTGCGGGGAATTTGTTTCAGTGTGTGGTGAATGGGTTTCAGTGTTTGGGGAAGGCTTTCAGTCTGTGGGGAAGGGGTTTCAGTGTGTGGGGAATGTGTTTCAGTTTGTGGGGATGTGTTTCAGTGAGTGGGGATGGGGTTTCAGTGTGTGGGGAAGGTGTTTCCGTGTGTGGCGAAGGTGTTTCAGTGTGTAGGGAAGGGGTTTCATTGTGTGGGGAAGGGTTTCAGTGGGTGGGGAAGGGTTTCAGTGTTTGGGGAAGGTGTTTCAGTGTGTGCGGAAGGGGTTTCAGTGTGTGGGGAAGGTGTTTCAGTGTTTGGGGAAGGTGTTTCACTGTGTGGGGAAGGGGTTTCAGTGTGTGGGGAACGGTTTCAGTGTGTGGGGAAGGGGTATCAGTGTGTGGGAAAGATGTTTCAGTGTGTGGGGAAGGTATTTCAATGTGTGGGGAAGGGATTTCAGTGTGTGGGGATGTGTTTCAGTGTGTGAGGAAGGCGTTTCAGTGTGTGGGGAAGTAGTTTTAATGTGTGTGGAAGGGTTTCACTGTGTGCGGAAGGGGTTTCATGGTGTGCGGAACTGGTATCAGTGTGTGGGCAATGTGTTTCAGTGTGTGCGGAAGGTGTTTCAGTGTGCGGGGAAGGGGTTTCAATGTTTGGGGCAGGTGTTGCAGTGTGTGCGGATGAGGTTTCAGTGTGTGCGGAACGGGTTTCACTGTGTGGTGAAGGGGTTTCAGTGTGTGTGGAAGGTGTTTCAGTGTGTGCGGATGGGGTTTCAGTGTGTGGGGAAGGGGTTTTTGTGAGTGGGGATGTGTTTCAGTGTGTGGGGAAGGAGTTTCAGTGTGTGGGGAAGGGTTTCACTGTGTGCGGAAGGGGTTTCAGTGTGTGGGGAAGGTGTTTCAGTGTGTGGGGAAGGTGTTTCACAGTGTGGGGAAGATGTTTCAGTGTGTGGGGAAGGGGTTTCAGTGAGTGGGGATGTGTTTCAGTGTGTGGGGAAAGGGTTTCAGTCTGTGGGGACGGTGTTTCTGTGTGTGGGGAAGGTGTTTCAAAGTGTGAGGAAGGGGTTTCAATGTGTGGGGAACGGTTTTCAGTGTGTGGGGAAGGTGTTTCAGTGTGAGGGGAAGGGTTTAAGTGTGTGGGGTAAGGGTTTCAGTGTGTGGGGATGTGTTTCAGTGTGTGGGGAAGGTGTTTCAGTGTGTGGGGAAGTGTTTCACTGTGTGCGGAAGGGGTTTCAGTGTGTGGGGAAGGGGTTTCAGTGTGTGGGGAAGGTGTTTCAGTATGTGCGGAAGGGGTTTCAGTGTGTGGGGAAGGTGATTCAGTTTGTGCGGAAGGTGTTTCAGTGTGTGGGGAAGTGTTTCACTGTGTGCTGAAGGGGTTTCAGTGTGTGGGGAAGGTGTTTCAGTGTGTGGGGAAGGTGTTTCACAGTGTGGGGAAGGTGTTTCAGTGTGTGGGGAAGGGTTTCAGTGTGTGGGGAAGGGGTTTCAGTATGTGGGGAAGGGTTTCAGTGTATGGGGACGTTGTTTCAGTGTGTGCGGAAGGGGTTTCAGTGTGTGGTGAAGGTGTTTCAGTGTGTGGGGAAGGTGTTTCAGTGTGTGCGGAAGGTGTTTCAGTGTGTGGGGAATGTGTTTCAGTGTGTGGGGAAGCTGTTTCAGTGTGCGGGGAAGGGGTTTCAGTGTGTGGGGAAGGGTTCCAGTGTGTGGGGAAGGGGTTTCAGTGTGTCGGAAAGGTGTTTCAGTGTGTGGGGATGGTATTTCAGTGTGTGGGCAAGTTGTTTCAGTGTGTGGGGAAGGTGTTTCAGAGTGTGTGAAGAAGGGGTTCCAGTGTGTGGGGAAGGTGTTTCAGTGTGTGGGGATGTGTTTCAGTGTGTGGGGATGTGTTTCAGTGTGTGGGGAAGGGTTACAGTGTGTGGCGAAGGTGTTTCAGTGTGTGGGGATGGGTATCAGTGTGTGGGGAAGGGGTTTCAGTGTGTGGGGAAGGGGTTTCAGTGTGTGGGAATGGGTTTCATTTTGTGGGGATGGGTTTCATTGTGTGCGGAAGGGGTTCCAGTGTGTGGAGAATGGGGTTCAGTGTGTGGGGAATGTGTTCCAATGTGTGGGGAAGGGTTCAGTGTGTGTGGGGAAGGGTTTCAGTGTGTGGGAAGGGGTTTCAGTGTGTGGGGAAGGTGTCTCAGTTTGTGGGGATGTGTTTCAGTGTGTGGGGAAGGGGTTTCAGTGTGTGGGGAAGGGGTTACAGTGTGTGGGGAAGGGGTTTCAGTGTGTGGGGAAAGTGCTTCAGTGTTTGGGGATGGGTTTCAGTGTGTGGGTAAGTGTTTCACTGTGTGGGGAAGGTGTTCAGTGTGTGGGGAACTGTTTCAGTGTGTGGGGAATGAGTTTCAGTGTGTGGGGAAGGTGTTTCAGTGTGTGGGGATGTGTTTCAGTGTGTGGGGAATGTGTTTCAGTGTGTGGGGAAGGTGTTTCAGTGTTTTGGGGAAGGTGTTTCAGTTAGCGGGCATGTGTTTTAGTGTGTGGGGAAGGTGTTCCAGAGTTTGGGGAAGGTGTTTCAGTTTGCGGGGAATGTGTTTCAGTGTGTGGGGAAGGTGTTTCAGAGTGTGGGGAACGTGTTTCAGTGTGTGGGGAAGTGTTTCAGTGTGTGGGGCAAGTGCTTCAGTGTTTGGGGATGGGTTTCAGTGTGTGGGGAAGTGTTTCACTGTGTGGGGAAGGTGTTCAGTGTGTGGGGAAGTGTTTCAGTGTGTGGGGAATGAGTTTCAGTGTGTGGGGAAGGTGTTTCAGTGTGTGGGGATGTGTTTCAGTGTGTGGGGAATGTGTTTCAGTGTGTGGGGAAGGTGTTTCATTGTTTTGGGAAGGTGTTTCAGTTAGCGGGCATGTGTTTTAGTGTGTGGGGAAGGTGTTCCAGTGTTTGGGGAAGGTGTTTCAGTTTGCGGGGAATGTGTTTCAGTGTGTGGGGAAGGTGTTTCAGAGTGTGGGGAACGTGTTTCAGTGTGTGGGGAAGTGTTTCAGTGTGTGGGGAAGGTGTTTCAGTGTGTGGGGAAGGTGTTTCAGTGTGTGGGGAAGGGGTTTCATTGTGTGGGGAATGTGTTGCAGAGGGTGGGGTAGTGTTTCAGTTTGTGGGGAATGTGTTTCAAAGTGTGGGGAAGGGTTTCAGTTTGTGGGGAATGTGTCTCAGTGTGTGGAGAAGTGGTTTCAGTGTGGGGGAAGGTTTTCAGAGTGTGGGGAAGGGGTATCAGTGTTTGGAGAAGTTGTTTCAGTGTGTGGGGATGCGTTTCAGTCTGAGGGGATGGGGATTCAGTGATTGGGGAAGATGTTTCAGTGTGTGGGAAAGGGGTTTCAGTGTGTGGGGAATGGTTTACATTGTGTGGGGATGTTTCAGTGTGTGGGGAATGTGTTTCAGTGTGTGGGGAAGTGTTTCAGTGAGTGGGGAAGGGGTTTCAGTGTGTGGGGAAGGGTTTAAGTGTGTGGGGATGTGTTTAAGTGTGTGGGGAAGGGTTTCAGTGTGTGGGGAATGGTTTCAGTGTGTGGGCAAGGTGTTTCAGTGTGTGGGTATGGGTTTCAGTGTGTGGGGAAGGTGTTTCAGTTTGTGGGTATGGGTTTTAGTGTGTGGGGAAGGGTTTCAGTGTGTGGGGAAGGGTTTCAGTGTGAGGCGAAGGTGTTTCAGTGTGTGTGGGGATGGGTTTCAGTGTGTGGGGAAGGTGTTTCAGTGTGTGCGGAAGGGGTTTCAGTGTATGGGGAAGGGGTTTCAGTGTGCGGGAAGGGGGTTCAGTGTATGGGGAATGTGTTTCAGTGTGCGGGGAAGGGGTTTCATTGTGTGGGGACGGTGTTTCAGAGTGTGTGGGGATGGGTTCCAGTGTGTGGGGAAGGTGTTTCAGTGTGTGGGGAAGTTGTTTCAGTGTGTGTGGGGATGGGTTTCAGTGGTGGGGAAGGTGTTTCAGAGTGTGCGGAAGGGGTTTCAGTGTGTGGGGAAGGTGTGTCAGTGTGTGGGGAAGGGGTTTCAGTGTGTGGAGAAGGTGTTTCAGTGTGTGGGGAAGGTGTTTCAGTGTGTGGGGAAGGGTTTCAATGTGTGGGGACGGTGTTTCAGTGTGTGGGGAATGTGTTTCAGTTTGTGGGGAAGATATTTCAGTGAGTGGGGAAGGGATTTCAGTGCATGGGGAAGGTGTTTCTGTGTGTGGGGAAGGGTTTCAGTGTGTGGGCAAGTGTTTCAGTTTGTGGGGATGTGTTTCCGTGTGTGAGGAAGTGTTTCAGTGTGTGGGGAAGGGGTTTCAGTGAGTGGGTAAGGGGTTTCAGTGTGTGGGGATGGGTTTCAATGTGTGGGGATGGGTTTCAGTGTATGGGGAAGGTGTTTCAGTGTGTGGGGAAGGGGTTTTAGTGTGTGGGGAAGGTGTTTCAGTGTGTGGGGAAGGTGTTTCAGTGTGTGGGGAAGGGTCTCAATGTGTGGGGAAGGAGTTTCAGTGTGTAGGGAATGTGTTTCAGTCTGTGGGGTAGATATTTCAGTGAGTGGGGAAGGGATTTCAGTGTATGGGGAAGGTGTTTCTGTGTGTGGGGAAGGGTTTCAGTGTGTGGGGAAGAAGTTTCAGTGTGTGAGGAAGGGTGTCAGTGTGTGGGGATGTGTTTCAGTGTGTGGGGAACTGTTTCAGTGTGTGGGGAAGGGGTTTCAGTGAGTGGGGAAGGGGTTTCAGTGTGTGGGGATGGGTTTCAATGTGTGGGGATGGGGTTTCAGTGTGTGGTTAAGGGGTTACAGTTTGTGGGGAAGGGATTTCAGTGTGTGGGGATGCGTTTCAGTGTGCGGGGAAGGGGTTTCAGTGTGTGGGGAAGAGGTTTCAGTGTGTAGATAAGGGGTTTCAGTGTGTGGGGAAGATGTTTAATTGTGTGGGGAAGAGGTTTCAGTGTGTGGGGACGTGGTTTCAGTCTGTGGGGTAGGTGTTTCAGTGTGTGGGGAAGACGTTTCAGTGTGTGGGGAAGGTGTTTCAGTGTGTGGGGAAGGGGTTTCAGTGTGGGGAAGAGGTTGCAGTGTGTGGGGAAGAGGTTTCAGTGTGTGGGGATGGGTTTCAGGGTCTGGGGACGGGGTTTCAGTGTGTGTGGAAGATGTTTCAGTGTGTGGGGAAGGTGTTTCAGTGTGTGGGGAAGAAGTTTCAGTGTGTGGGGAAGTGTTTCAGTCTGTATGGAAAGGTTTCAGTGTGTTTGGAAGAGGTTTCAGTGTGTGGGATGGGTTTCAGTGTGTGGGGAAGGGGTTTCAGTCTGTGGGGATGTGTTTCAGTGAGTGTGGAAGGTGTTTCAGTGTGTGGGGAAAGGGTTTCAGTGTGTGGGGAAGGTGTTTCAGTGTGTGGGGATGTATTTCAGTGTTTGGGATGTGTTTCAGTGTGTGGGGAAGGGTTTAAGTGTGTGGGGAAGGTGTTCCAGTGTGTGGGGAATGGTTTACATTGTGTGGGGATGTTTCAGTGTGTGGGGAATGTGTTTCAGTGTGTGGGGAATGTGTTTCAGTGTGGGGGGAAGGGGTTTCAGTGTGTGGGGAAGGGGTTTCAGTTTGTGGGGATGGGGTTTCAGTGTGTGGGGATGTGTTTCAGTGTGTGGGGAAGGGGTTTCAGTGTGTGGGGAACGGGTTTCAGTGTGTGGGGAAGGGGTTTCAGTGTTTGGGGAAGGGGTTTCAGTGTGCGGGGAAGGGGTTTCAGTGTGTGGGCACGTTGTTTCAGTGTGAGTGGGGATGGGTTTCAGTGTGTGGGGAAGGTATTTCAGTGTGTGGGGAAGGTGTTTCAGTGTGTGTGGGGATGGGTTTCAGCGTGTGTGGAAGGGGTTTCAGTGTTTGGGGAAGGGGTTTCAGTGTGTGCGGAAGGGGTTTCAGTGTGTGGGGAATGGGTATCAGTGTGTGGGGAAGATGTTTCAGTTTGTGGGGAATGTATTTCAGTTTGTGGGGAAGGTGTTTCAATGTGTGGGGAAGGGAATTCAGTGTGTGGGGAAGGTGATTCAGTGTGTGGGGAATTTATTTCAGTGTGTGGGGAAAGGGTTTCAGTGAGTGGGGAAGGTTTTTCAGTCTGTGGGGATGTGTTTCAGTGTGTGGGGATGTGTTGCAGTGTGTGGCGACGGTTTTTCAGTGTGTGGGGAATGTATTTCAGTGTGTGGGGAAGGGATTTCAGTGTGTGGGGAAGGTGTTTCAGTGTGTGGGGAAGGTGTTTCAGTGTATGGGGTAGGGGTTTCAATGTGTGGGGAATGGGTTTCAGTGTGTGGGGAATGGGTTTCAGTGTGTGGGGAAGATGTTTCAGTTTGTGGGGAAGGTATTTCAATGTCTGGGGAAGGGAGTTCATTGCGTGGGGAAGGTGTTTCAGTGTGTGGGGAATGTGTTTCAGTGTGTGGGGATGTGTTTCACTGTTTGGGGATGTGTTTCAGTGTGTGGGGAAGGGTTTCAGTGTGTCAGGAAGGTGTTTCAGTGTGTGGGGAATGGTTTTCATTGTGTGGGGATGTTTCAGTGTGTGGGGAATGTGTTTCAGTGTGTGGGGAATGTGTTTCAGTGTGGGGGGAAGGGGTTTCAGTGTGTGGGGAAGGGGTTTCAGTTTGTGGGGATGGGGTTTCAGTGTGTGGGGATGTGTTTCAGTGTGTGGGGAAGGGGTTTCAGTGTGTGGGACACGGGTTTCAGTGTGTGGGGAAGGGGTTTCATTGTTTGGGGAAGGGGTTTCAGTGTGCGGGGAAGGGGTTTCAGTGTGTGGGCACGTTGTTTTAGTGTGAGTGGGGATGGGTTTCAGTGTGTGGGGAAGGTGTTTCAGTGTGTGGGGAAGGTGTTGCAGTGTGTGTGGGGATGGGTTTCAGCGTGTGCAGAATGGGTTTCAGTGTTTGGGGAAGGGGTTTCAGTGTGTGCGGAAGGGGTTTCAGTGTGTGGGGAATGGGTATCAGTGTGTGGCGAAGATGTTTCAGTTTGTGGGGAATGTATTTCAGTTTGTGGGGAAGGTGTTTCAATGTGTGGGGAAGGGAATTCAGTGTGTGGGGAAGGTGATTCAGTGTGTGGGGAATTTATTTCAGTGTGTGGGGAAATGGTTTCAGTGTGTGGGGAAGGTGTTTCAGTCTGTGGGGATGTGTTTCAGTGTGTGGGGATGAGTTGCAGTGTGTGGGGAAGGTTTTTCAGTGTGTGGGGAAGGTATTTCAATGTGTGGGGAAGGGAGTTCAGTGTGTGGGGAAGGTGTTTCAGTGTGTGGGGAAGGTGTTTCAGTGTGTGAGGTAGGTATTTCAATGTGTGGGGAAGGGTGTTCAGTGCGTGAGGAAGGTGTTTCAGTGTGTGGGGAATGTGTTTCAGTGTGTGGGGATGTGTTTCACTATGTGGGGATGTGTTTCAGTGTGTGGGGAAGGCATTCAGTGTGTGGGGAAGGTGTTTCAGTGTGTGGGGATGGGTTTCAGTGTGTGGGGATTGGTTTCAGTGTGTGGGGATGGGTTTCAGTGTCTGGGGAAGGTGTTTCAGAGTGTGGGGAAGGGTTGCAGTGTGTGGGGATGTGTTTCAGTTCGTGGGGAAGGGGTTTCAGTGTGTGGGGAACGGGTATCAATGTGGGGGGAAGGTGTTTCACTGTGTGCTGTGAAGGTGTTTCAGTGAGTGGGGAATGGGTTTCAGTGTGTGGGGTAGGTGTTTCAGTTTGTGGGGAATTTATTTCAGTGTGTGGGGAAGGTGTTTCAATGTGTGGGGATGTGATTCCAGTGTGTGGGGACGGTGTTTCAGTGTGTGGGGAATGTGTTTCAGTGTGTGGGGAAAGGGTTTCAGCGTGTGGGGAAGGTGTTTCAGTGTGTGGGGATGTGTTTCAGTGTGTGGGGAAGTCTTTCACTGTGTGGGGAAGGGTTTCAGTGTGTGGGGAAGGTGTTTCAGTGTGTGGGGAAGGTGTTTCACTGTGTGCTGCGAAGGTGTTTCAGTCTGTGGTGAAGGTGTTTCAGTGTGTGGGGGAAGGTGTTTCAGTGTGTAGGGAAGGGTTTTCATTGTGTGGGGAAGGGTTTCAGTGTGTGGGGAAGGGTTTCAGTGTGTGGGGAAGGTGTTTCAGTGTGTGCGGAAGGGGTTTCAGTGTTTGGGGAAGGTGTTTCAGTGTGTGGAGAAGGTGTTTCAGGGAGCGGGGAAGGGGTTTCAGTGTGTGGGGAACGGTTTTCAGTGTGTGGGGAAGGTGTTTCAGTGTGTGGGGAAGGGTTTCAGTGTGTGGGGAAGGGGTATCAGTGTGTGGGGAAGATGTTTCAGTGTGTGGGGAAGGTATTTCAATGTGTGCGGAAGGGATTTCAGTGTGTGGGGAAGGTGTTCCAGTGTGTGGGGAAGGTGTTTCAGTGTGTGGGGGAAGGGTTGCAGTTTGTGGGGAAGGTGTTTCAGTGTGTGGGGATGTGTTTCAGTGTGTGGGGATGTGTTTCAGTGTATGGGGAATGTTTCCAGTGTGTGGGGAAGGTGTTTCAGTGTGTGGGGATTGGTTTCAGTGTGTGGGGATGATTCAGTGTGTGAGGTTTGGGTTACAGTGTGTGGGGAAGGGGTTTCAGTGTGTGGGGAATGTGTTTCAATGAGTGGGGATGTGTTTCAGTGTTTGGGGATGGGGTTTCAGTATGTGGGGAAGGTGTTTCAGTGTGTGGGGAAGGGGTTTCAGTGTATGTGGAAGGTGTTTCAGTGTGTGGGGAAGGTGTTTCAGTGTGTGGGGAAGGGTTTCAGTTTGTGGGGATGGTGTTTCGGTGTGTGGGGAAGGGGTTTCAGTGTGTGAGGATGGGGTTTCAGTGTGTGGGGAAGGTGTTTCAGTGTGTGGTGAAGGTGTTTCAGTGTGTGGGGAAGGTGTTTCAGTGTGTGGGGAAGGTGTTTCAGTGTGTGGGGAAGGGGTTTCAGTGTGTGGGGAAGGTGTTTCAGTGTGTGGGGAAGGTGTTTCAGTGTGTGAGGTAGGTATTTCAATGTGTGGGGAAGGGTGTTCAGTGCGTGAGGAAGGTGTTTCAGTGTGTGGGGAATGTGTTTCAGTGTGTGGGGATGTGTTTCACTATGTGGGGATGTGTTTCAGTGTGCGGGGAAGGCTTTCAGTGTGTGGGGAAGGTGTTTCAGTGTGTGGGGATGGGTTTCAGTGTGTGGGGATTGGTTTCAGTGTGTGGGGATGGGTTTCAGTGTCTGGGGAAGGTGTTTCAGAGTGTGGGGAAGGTTTGCAGTGTGTGGGGATGTGTTTCAGTTCGTGGGGAAGGGGTTTCAGTGTGTGGGGAACGGGTATCAATGTGGGGGGAAGGTGTTTCACTGTGTGCTGTGAAGGTGTTTCAGTGTGTGGGGATTGGGTTTCAGTGTGTGGGGTAG
Source organism: Heterodontus francisci (assembly GCF_036365525.1). Taxonomy (NCBI): domain Eukaryota; kingdom Metazoa; phylum Chordata; class Chondrichthyes; order Heterodontiformes; family Heterodontidae; genus Heterodontus; species Heterodontus francisci. The sequence goes on along the minus strand of NW_027141653.1, from coordinate 731,785 downwards.
GTGTTTCAGTTTGTGGGGAATTTATTTCAGTGTGTGGGGAAGGTGTTTCAATGTGTGGGGATGTGATTTCAGTGTGTGGGGACGGTGTTTCAGTGTGTGGGGAATGTGTTTCAGTGTGTGGGGAAAGGGTTTCAGCGTGTGGGGAAGGTGTTTCAGTGTGTGGGGATGTGTCTCAGTGTGTGGGGATGTCTTTCACTGTGTGGGGAAGGGTTTCAGTGTGTGGGGAAGTTGTTTCAGTGTGTGGGGAAGGTGTTTCACTGTGTGCTGCGAAGGTGTTTCAGTCTGTGGTGAAGGTGTTTCAGTGTGTGGGGAAGGTGTTTCAGTGTGTAGGGAAGGGTTTTCATTGTGTGGGGAAGGGTTTCAGTGTGTGGGGAAGGGTTTCAGTGTGTGGGGAAGGTGTTTCAGTGTGTGCGGAAGGGGTTTCAGTGTGTGGGGAAGGTGTTTCAGTGTGTGGAGAAGGTGTTTCAGGGAGCGGGGAAGGGGTTTCAGTGTGTGGGGAACGGTTTTCAGTGTGTGGGGAAGGTGTTTCAGTGTGTGGGGAAGGGTTTCAGTGTGTGGGGAAGGGGTATCAGTGTGTGGGGAAGATGTTTCAGTGTGTGGGGAAGGTATTTCAATGTGTGCGGAAGGGATTTCAGTGTGTGGGGAAGGTGTTCCAGTGTGTGGGGAAGGTGTTTCAGTGTGTGGGGGAAGGGTTGCAGTTTGTGGGGAAGGTGTTTCAGTGTGTGGGGATGTGTTTCAGTGTGTGGGGATGTGTTTCAGTGTATGGGGAATGTTTCCAGTGTGTGGGGAAGGTGTTTCAGTGTGTGGGGAAGGGGTTTCAGTGTTTGGGGAAGGGGTTTCAGTGTGCGGGGAAGGGGTTTCAGTGTGTGGGCACGTTGTTTCAGTGTGAGTGGGGATGGGTTTCAGTGTGTGGGGAAGGTATTTCAGTGTGTGGGGAAGGTGTTTCAGTGTGTGTGGGGATGGGTTTCAGCGTGTGTGGAAGGGGTTTCAGTGTTTGGGGAAGGGGTTTCAGTGTGTGCGGAAGGGGTTTCAGTGTGTGGGGAATGGGTATCAGTGTGTGGGGAAGATGTTTCAGTTTGTGGGGAATGTATTTCAGTTTGTGGGGAAGGTGTTTCAATGTGTGGGGAAGGGAATTCAGTGTGTGGGGAAGGTGATTCAGTGTGTGGGGAATTTATTTCAGTGTGTGGGGAAAGGGTTTCAGTGAGTGGGGAAGGTTTTTCAGTCTGTGGGGATGTGTTTCAGTGTGTGGGGATGTGTTGCAGTGTGTGGCGACGGTTTTTCAGTGTGTGGGGAATGTATTTCAGTGTGTGGGGAAGGGATTTCAGTGTGTGGGGAAGGTGTTTCAGTGTGTGGGGAAGGTGTTTCAGTGTATGGGGTAGGGGTTTCAATGTGTGGGGAATGGGTTTCAGTGTGTGGGGAATGGGTTTCAGTGTGTGGGGAAGATGTTTCAGTTTGTGGGGAAGGTATTTCAATGTCTGGGGAAGGGAGTTCAGTGCGTGGGGAAGGTGTTTCAGTGTGTGGGGAATGTGTTTCAGTGTGTGGGGATGTGTTTCACTGTTTGGGGATGTGTTTCAGTGTGTGGGGAAGGGTTTCAGTGTGTCGGGAAGGTGTTTCAGTGTGTGGGGAATGGTTTTCATTGTGTGGGGATGTTTCAGTGTGTGGGGAATGTGTTTCAGTGTGTGGGGAATGTGTTTCAGTGTGGGGGGAAGGGGTTTCAGTGTGTGGGGAAGGGGTTTCAGTTTGTGGGGATGGGGTTTCAGTGTGTGGGGATGTGTTTCAGTGTGTGGGGAAGGGGTTTCAGTGTGTGGGAAACGGGTTTCAGTGTGTGGGGAAGGGGTTTCATTGTTTGGGGAAGGGGTTTCAGTGTGCGGGGAAGGGGTTTCAGTGTGTGGGCACGTTGTTTTAGTGTGAGTGGGGATGGGTTTCAGTGTGTGGGGAAGGTGTTTCAGTGTGTGGGGAAGGTGTTGCAGTGTGTGTGGGGATGGGTTTCAGCGTGTGCAGAATGGGTTTCAGTGTTTGGGGAAGGGGTTTCAGTGTGTGCGGAAGGGGTTTCAGTGTGTGGGGAATGGGTATCAGTGTGTGGCGAAGATGTTTCAGTTTGTGGGGAATGTATTTCAGTTTGTGGGGAAGGTGTTTCAATGTGTGGGGAAGGGAATTCAGTGTGTGGGGAAGGTGATTCAGTGTGTGGGGAATTTATTTCAGTGTGTGGGGAAATGGTTTCAGTGTGTGGGGAAGGTGTTTCAGTCTGTGGGGATGTGTTTCAGTGTGTGGGGATGAGTTGCAGTGTGTGGGGAAGGTTTTTCAGTGTGTGGGGAAGGTATTTCAATGTGTGGGGAAGGGAGTTCAGTGTGTGGGGAAGGTGTTTCAGTGTGTGGGGAAGGTGTTTCAGTGTGTGAGGTAGGTATTTCAATGTGTGGGGAAGGGTGTTCAGTGCGTGAGGAAGGTGTTTCAGTGTGTGGGGAATGTGTTTCAGTGTGTGGGGATGTGTTTCACTATGTGGGGATGTGTTTCAGTGTGTGGGGAAGGCATTCAGTGTGTGGGGAAGGTGTTTCAGTGTGTGGGGATGGGTTTCAGTGTGTGGGGATTGGTTTCAGTGTGTGGGGATGGGTTTCAGTGTCTGGGGAAGGTGTTTCAGAGTGTGGGGAAGGGTTGCAGTGTGTGGGGATGTGTTTCAGTTCGTGGGGAAGGGGTTTCAGTGTGTGGGGAACGGGTATCAATGTGGGGGGAAGGTGTTTCACTGTGTGCTGTGAAGGTGTTTCAGTGTGTGGGGAATGGGTTTCAGTGTGTGGGGTAGGTGTTTCAGTTTGTGGGGAATTTATTTCAGTGTGTGGGGAAGGTGTTTCAATGTGTGGGGATGTGATTCCAGTGTGTGGGGACGGTGTTTCAGTGTGTGGGGAATGTGTTTCAGTGTGTGGGGAAAGGGTTTCAGCGTGTGGGGAAGGTGTTTCAGTGTGTGGGGATGTGTTTCAGTGTGTGGGGAAGTCTTTCACTGTGTGGGGAAGGGTTTCAGTGTGTGGGGAAGGTGTTTCAGTGTGTGGGGAAGGTGTTTCACTGTGTGCTGCGAAGGTGTTTCAGTCTGTGGTGAAGGTGTTTCAGTGTGTGGGGAAGGTGTTTCAGTGTGTAGGGAAGGGTTTTCATTGTGTGGGGAAGGGTTTCAGTGTGTGGGGAAGGGTTTCAGTGTGTGGGGAAGGTGTTTCAGTGTGTGCGGAAGGGGTTTCAGTGTTTGGGGAAGGTGTTTCAGTGTGTGGAGAAGGTGTTTCAGGGAGCGGGGAAGGGGTTTCAGTGTGTGGGGAACGGTTTTCAGTGTGTGGGGAAGGTGTTTCAGTGTGTGGGGAAGGGTTTCAGTGTGTGGGGAAGGGGTATCAGTGTGTGGGGAAGATGTTTCAGTGTGTGGGGAAGGTATTTCAATGTGTGCGGAAGGGATTTCAGTGTGTGGGGAAGGTGTTCCAGTGTGTGGGGAAGGTGTTTCAGTGTGTGGGGGAAGGGTTGCAGTTTGTGGGGAAGGTGTTTCAGTGTGTGGGGATGTGTTTCAGTGTGTGGGGATGTGTTTCAGTGTATGGGGAATGTTTCCAGTGTGTGGGGAAGGTGTTTCAGTGTGTGGGGATTGGTTTCAGTGTGTGGGGATGATTCAGTGTGTGAGGTTTGGGTTACAGTGTGTGGGGAAGGGGTTTCAGTGTGTGGGGAATGTGTTTCAATGAGTGGGGATGTGTTTCAGTGTTTGGGGATGGGGTTTCAGTATGTGGGGAAGGTGTTTCAGTGTGTGGGGAAGGGGTTTCAGTGTATGTGGAAGGTGTTTCAGTGTGTGGGGAAGGTGTTTCAGTGTGTGGGGAAGGGTTTCAGTTTGTGGGGATGGTGTTTCGGTGTGTGGGGAAGGGGTTTCAGTGTGTGAGGATGGGGTTTCAGTGTGTGGGGAAGGTGTTTCAGTGTGTGGTGAAGGTGTTTCAGTGTGTGGGGAAGGTGTTTCAGTGTGTGGGGAAGGTGTTTCAGTGTGTGGGGAAGGGGTTTCAGTGTGTGGGGAAGGTGTTTCAGTGTGTGGGGAAGGTGTTTCAGTGTGTGAGGTAGGTATTTCAATGTGTGGGGAAGGGTGTTCAGTGCGTGAGGAAGGTGTTTCAGTGTGTGGGGAATGTGTTTCAGTGTGTGGGGATGTGTTTCACTATGTGGGGATGTGTTTCAGTGTGCGGGGAAGGCTTTCAGTGTGTGGGGAAGGTGTTTCAGTGTGTGGGGATGGGTTTCAGTGTGTGGGGATTGGTTTCAGTGTGTGGGGATGGGTTTCAGTGTCTGGGGAAGGTGTTTCAGAGTGTGGGGAAGGTTTGCAGTGTGTGGGGATGTGTTTCAGTTCGTGGGGAAGGGGTTTCAGTGTGTGGGGAACGGGTATCAATGTGGGGGGAAGGTGTTTCACTGAGTGCTGTGAAGGTGTTTCAGTGTGTGGGGATTGGGTTTCAGTGTGTGGGGTAGGTGTTTCAGTTTGTGGGGAATTAATTTCAGTGTGTGGGGAAGGTGTTTCAATGTGTGGGGATGTGATTTCAGTGTGTGGGGACGGTGTTTCAGTGTGTGAGGAATGTGTTTCAGTGTGTGGGGAAAGGGTTTCAGCGTGTGGGGAAGGTGTTTCAGTGTGTGGGGATGTGTTTCAGTGTGTGGGGATGTCTTTCACTGTGTGGGGAAGGGTTTCAGTGTGTGGGGAAGGTGTTTCAGTGTGTGGGGAAGGTGTTTCACTGTGTGCTGCGAAGGTGTTTCAGTCTGTGGTGAAGGTGTTTCAGTGTGTGGGGAAGGTGTTTCAGTGTGTAGGGAAGGGTTTTCATTGTGTGGGGAAGGGTTTCAGTGTGTGGGGAAGGGTTTCAGTGTGTGGGGAAGGTGTTTCAGTGTGTGCGGAAGGGGTTTCAGTGTGTGGGGAAGGTGTTTCAGTGTGTGGAGAAGGTGTTTCAGGGAGCGGGGAAGGGGTTTCAGTGTGTGGGGAACGGTTTTCAGTGTGTGGGGAAGGTGTTTCAGTGTGTGGGGAAGGGTTTCAGTGTGTGGGGAAGGGGTATCAGTGTGTGGGGAAGATGTTTCAGTGTGTGGGGAAGGTATTTCAATGTGTGCGGAAGGGATTTCAGTGTGTGGGGAAGGTGTTCCAGTGTGTGGGGAAGGTGTTTCAGTGTGTGGGGGAAGGGTTGCAGTTTGTGGGGAAGGTGTTTCAGTGTGTGGGGATGTGTTTCAGTGTGTGGGGATGTGTTTCAGTGTATGGGGAATGTTTCCAGTGTGTGGGGAAGGTGTTTCAGTGTGTGGGGATTGGTTTCAGTGTGTGGGGATGATTCAGTGTGTGAGGTTTGGGTTACAGTGTGTGGGGAAGGGGTTTCAGTGTGTGGGGAATGTGTTTCAATGAGTGGGGATGTGTTTCAGTGTTTGGGGATGGGGTTTCAGTATGTGGGGAAGGTGTTTCAGTGTGTGGGGAAGGGGTTTCAGTGTATGTGGAAGGTGTTTCAGTGTGTGGGGAAGGTGTTTCAGTGTGTGGGGAAGGGTTTCAGTTCGTGGGGATGGTGTTTCGGTGTGTGGGGAAGGGGTTTCAGTGTGTGAGGATGGGGTTTCAGTGTGTGGGGAAGGTGTTTCAGTGTGTGGTGAAGGGGTTTCAGTGTGTGGGAAGGTGTTTCAGTGTGTGGGGATGGTGTTTCAGTGTGTGGGGAAGGGGTTTCAGTGTGTGGGGATGGGTTTCAGTGTGTGGGGAAGGGGTTTCAATGTGTGGGGAAGGGTTTCAGTGTGTGGGGAATGTGTGTCAGTGTGTGCAGAAAGGATTTCAGTGTGTGGGGAAGGTGTTTCAGTGTGTGGGGAAGGGTTTCAATGTGTGGATAAGGGGTTTCAGTGTGTGGGGAAGGTGTTTCAGTTTGTGGGGAAGGTGTTTCAGTGTGTGGGGAAGGGGTGTCAGTGTTTGGGGAAGGGGTTTCAATGTGTGGGGAAGATGTTTCAGTGTGTGGGGAAGGAGTTTCAGTGTGTGGGGAAGGGTTTCAGTGTGTGGGGATGGTGTTTCAGTGTGTGGGGAAGGGGTTTCAGTGTGTGAGGAAGGGGTTTCATGTGTGTGGGGAAGGTGTTTCAGTGTGTGGGGAAGGGTTTCAATGTGTGGGGATGGTGTTTCACTGTGTGGGGAAGGGGTTTCAGAGTGTGAGGAGGGGGTTTCAGTTTGTGGGGAAGGTGTTTCAATGTGTGGGGAAGGGGTTTCAGCGTGTGGGGAAGTTGTTTCAGTTTGTGGGGAAGGTGTTTCAGTGTGTGGGGAAGGGTTTCAATTTGTGGGGAAGGTGTTTCAGTGTGTGGGGAAGGTTTTGCAGTGTGTGGGGAAGGTATTTCAGTGTGTGGGGAAGGGATTTCAGTGTGTGGGGAAGGTGTTTCAATGTGTGGGGAAGGGAATTCAGTGTGTGGGGAAGGTGATTCAGTGTGTGGGGAATTTATTTCAGTGTGTGCGGAAAGGGTTTCAGTGTGTGGGGAAGGTTTTTCAGTCTGTGGGGATGTGTTTCAGTGTGTGGGGATGTGTTGCAGTGTGTGGCGACGGTTTTTCAGTGTGTGGGGAAGGTATTTCAGTGTGTGGGGAAGGGATTTCAGTGTGTGGGGAAGGTGTTTCAGTGTGTGGGGAAGGTGTTTCAGTATATGGGGTAGGGGTTTCAATGTGTGGGGAATGGGTTTCAGTGTGTGGGGAATGGGTTTCAGTGTGTGGGGAAGATGTTTCAGTTTGTGGGGAAGGTATTTCAATGTGTGGGGAAGGGAGTTCAGTGCGTGGGGAAGGTGTTTCAGTGTGTTGGAAATGTGTTTCAGTGTGTGGGGATGTGTTTCACTGTGTGGGAATGTGTTTCAGTGTGTGGGGAAGGGTGTCAGTGTGTCGGGAAGGTGTTTTAGTGTGTGGGGAATGGTTCTCATTGTGTGGGGATGTTTCAGTGTGTGGGGAATGTGTTTCAGTGTGTGGGGAATGTGTTTCAGTGTGGGGGGAAGGGGTTTCAGTGTGTGGGGAAGGGGTTTCAGTTTGTGGGGATGGGGTTTCAGTGTGTGGGGATGTGTTTCAGTGTGTGGGGAAGGGGTTTCAGTGTGTGGGAAACGGGTTTCAGTGTGTGGGGAAGGGGTTTCATTGTTTGGGGAAGGGGTTTCAGTGTGCGGGGAAGGGGTTTCAGTGTGTGGGCACGTTGTTTTAGTGTGAGTGGGGATGGGTTTCAGTGTGTGGGGAAGGTGTTTCAGTGTGTGGGGAAGCTGTTGCAGTGTGTGTGGGGATGGGTTTCAGCGTGTGCGGAATGGGTTTCAGTGTTTGGGGAAGGGGTTTCAGTGTGTGGGGAATGGGTATCAGTGTGTGGGGAAGATGTTTCAGTTTGTGGGGAATGTATTTCAGTTTGTGGGGAAGGTGTTTCAATGTGTGGGGAAGGGAATTCAGTGTGTGGGGAAGGTGATTCAGTGTGTGGGGAATTTATTTCAGTGTGTGGGGAAATGGTTTCAGTGTGTGGGGAAGGTGTTTCAGTCTGTGGGGATGTGTTTCAGTGTGTGGGGATGTGTTGCAGTGTGTGGGGAAGGTTTTTCAGTGTGTGGGGAAGGTATTTCAGTGTGTGGGGAAGGGAGTTCAGTGTGTGGGGAAGGTGTTTCAGTGTGTGGGGAAGGTGTTTCAGTGTGTGAGGTAGGTATTTCAATGTGTGGGGAAGGGTGTTCAGTGCGTGGGGAAGGTGTTTCAGTGTGTGGGGAATGTGTTTCAGTGTGTGGGGATGTGTTTCACTATGTGGGGATGTGTTTCAGTGTGTGCGGAAGGCATTCAGTGTGTGGGGAAGGTGTTTCAGTGTGTGGGGATGGGTTTCAGTGTGTGGGGAAGGTGTTTCAGTGTGTGGGGATGGGTTTCAGTGTCTGGGGAAGGTGTTTCAGAGTGTGGGGAAGGGTTTCAGTGTGTGGGGATGTGTTTCAGTTCGTGGGGAAGGGGTTTCAGTGTGTGGGGAACGGGTATCAATGTGGGGGGAAGGTGTTTCACTGTGTGCTGTGAAGGTGTTTCAGTGTGTGGGGAATGGGGTTCAGTGTGTGGGGTAGGTGTTTCAGTTTGTGGGGAATTTATTTCAGTGTGTGGGGAAGGTGTTTCAATGTGTGGGGATGTGATTTCAGTGTGTGGGGACGGTGTTTCAGTGTGTGGGGAATGTGTTTCAGTGTGTGGGGAAAGGGTTTCAGCGTGTGGGGAAGGTGTTTCAGTGTGTGGGGATGTGTTTCAGTGTGTGGGGATGTCTTTCAGTGTGTGGGGAAGGTGTTTCAGTGTGTGGGGAAGGTGTTTCAGTGTGTGGGGAAGGTGTTTCACTGTGTGCTGCGAAGGTGTTTCAGTCTGTGGTGAAGGTGTTTCAGTGTGTGGGGAAGGTGTTTCAGTGTGTAGGGAAGGGTTTTCATTGTGTGGGGAAGGGTTTCAGTGTGTGGGGAAGGGTTTCAGTGTGTGGGGAAGGTGTTTCAGTGTGTGCGGAAGGGGTTTCAGTGTGTGGGGAAGGTGTTTCAGTGTGTGGAGAAGGTGTTTCAGGGATCGGGGAAGGGGTTTCAGTGTGTGGGGAACGGTTTTCAGTGTGTGGGGAAGGTGTTTCAGTGTGTGGGGAAGGGTTTCAGTGTGTGGGGAAGGGGTATCAGTGTGTGGGGAAGATGTTTCAGTGTGTGGGGAAGGTATTTCAATGTGTGCGGAAGGGATTTCAGTTTGTGGGGAAGGTGTTCCAGTGTGTGGGGAAGGTGTTCCAGTGTGTGGGGATGTGTTTCAGTGTGTGGGGATGTGTTTCAGTGTATGGGGAATGTTTCCAGTGTGTGGGGATGTGTTTCAGTTCGTGGGGAAGGGGTTTCAGTGTGTGGGGAACGGGTATCAATGTGGGGGGAAGGTGTTTCACTGTGTGCTGTGAAGGTGTTTCAGTGTGTGGGGAATGGGGTTCAGTGTGTGGGGTAGGTGTTTCAGTTTGTGGGGAATTTATTTCAGTGTGTGGGGAAGGTGTTTCAGTGTGTGGGGATGTGATTCCAGTGTGTGGGGACGGTGTTTCAGTGTGTGGGGAATGTGTTTCAGTGTGTGGGGAAAGGGTTTCAGCGTGTGGGGAAGGTGTTTCAGTGTGTGGGGATGTGTTTCAGTGTGTGGGGATGTCTTTCACTGTGTGGGGAAGGGTTTCAGTGTGTGGGGAAGGTGTTTCAGTGTGTGGGGAAGGTGTTTCACTGTGTGCTGCGAAGGTGTTTCAGTCTGTGGTGAAGGTGTTTCAGTGTGTGGGGAAGGTGTTTCAGTGTGTAGGGAAGGGTTTTCATTGTGTGGGGAAGGGTTTCAGTGTGTGGGGAAGGGTTTCAGTGTGTGGGGAAGGTGTTTCAGTGTGTGCGGAAGGGGTTTCAGTGTGTGGGGAAGGGGTTTCAGCGTGTGGGGAAGTTGTTTCAGTTTGTGGGGAAGGTGTTTCAGTGTGTGGGGAAGGGTTTCAATTTGTGGGGAAGGTGTTTCAGTGTGTGGGGAAGGTTTTGCAGTGTGTGGGGAAGGTATTTCAGTGTGTGGGGAAGGGATTTCAGTGTGTGGGGAAGGTGTTTCAATGTGTGGGGAAGGGAATTCAGTGTGTGGGGAAGGTGATTCAGTGTGTGGGGAATTTATTTCAGTGTGTGCGGAAAGGGTTTCAGTGTGTGGGGAAGGTTTTTCAGTCTGTGGGGATGTGTTTCAGTGTGTGGGGATGTGTTGCAGTGTGTGGCGACGGTTTTTCAGTGTGTGGGGAAGGTATTTCAGTGTGTGGGGAAGGGATTTCAGTGTGTGGGGAAGGTGTTTCAGTGTGTGGGGAAGGTGTTTCAGTATATGGGGTAGGGGTTTCAATGTGTGGGGAATGGGTTTCAGTGTGTGGGGAATGGGTTTCAGTGTGTGGGGAAGATGTTTCAGTTTGTGGGGAAGGTATTTCAATGTGTGGGGAAGGGAGTTCAGTGCGTGGGGAAGGTGTTTCAGTGTGTTGGAAATGTGTTTCAGTGTGTGGGGATGTGTTTCACTGTGTGGGAATGTGTTTCAGTGTGTGGGGAAGGGTGTCAGTGTGTCGGGAAGGTGTTTTAGTGTGTGGGGAATGGTTCTCATTGTGTGGGGATGTTTCAGTGTGTGGGGAATGTGTTTCAGTGTGTGGGGAATGTGTTTCAGTGTGGGGGGAAGGGGTTTCAGTGTGTGGGGAAGGGGTTTCAGTTTGTGGGGATGGGGTTTCAGTGTGTGGGGATGTGTTTCAGTGTGTGGGGAAGGGGTTTCAGTGTGTGGGAAACGGGTTTCAGTGTGTGGGGAAGGGGTTTCATTGTTTGGGGAAGGGGTTTCAGTGTGCGGGGAAGGGGTTTCAGTGTGTGGGCACGTTGTTTTAGTGTGAGTGGGGATGGGTTTCAGTGTGTGGGGAAGGTGTTTCAGTGTGTGGGGAAGCTGTTGCAGTGTGTGTGGGGATGGGTTTCAGCGTGTGCGGAATGGGTTTCAGTGTTTGGGGAAGGGGTTTCAGTGTGTGCGGAAGGGGTTTCAGTGTGTGGGGAATGGGTATCAGTGTGTGGGGAAGATGTTTCAGTTTGTGGGGAATGTATTTCAGTTTGTGGGGAAGGTGTTTCAATGTGTGGGGAAGGGAATTCAGTGTGTGGGGAAGGTGATTCAGTGTGTGGGGAATTTATTTCAGTGTGTGGGGAAATGGTTTCAGTGTGTGGGGAAGGTGTTTCAGTCTGTGGGGATGTGTTTCAGTGTGTGGGGATGTGTTGCAGTGTGTGGGGAAAGTTTTTCAGTGTGTGGGGAAGGTATTTCAGTGTGTGGGGAAGGGAGTTCAGTGTGTGGGGAAGGTGTTTCAGTGTGTGGGGAAGGTGTTTCAGTGTGTGAGGTAGGTATTTCAATGTGTGGGGAAGGGTGTTCAGTGCGTGGGGAAGGTGTTTCAGTGTGTGGGGAATGTGTTTCAGTGTGTGGGGATGTGTTTCACTATGTGGGGATGTGTTTCAGTGTGTGGGGAAGGCATTCAGTGTGTGGGGAAGGTGTTTCAGTGTGTGGGGATGGGTTTCAGTGTGTGGGGAAGGTGTTTCAGTGTGTGGGGATGGGTTTCAGTGTCTGGGGAAGGTGTTTCAGAGTGTGGGGAAGGGTTTCAGTGTGTGGGGATGTGTTTCAGTTCGTGGGGAAGGGGTTTCAGTGTGTGGGGAACGGGTATCAATGTGGGGGGAAGGTGTTTCACTGTGTGCTGTGAAGGTGTTTCAGTGTGTGGGGAATGGGGTTCAGTGTGTGGGGTAGGTGTTTCAGTTTGTGGGGAATTTATTTCAGTGTGTGGGGAAGGTGTTTCAATGTGTGGGGATGTGATTTCAGTGTGTGGGGACGGTGTTTCAGTGTGTGGGGAATGTGTTTCAGTGTGTGGGGAAAGGGTTTCAGCGTGTGGGGAAGGTGTTTCAGTGTGTGGGGATGTGTTTCAGTGTGTGGGGATGTCTTTCAGTGTGTGGGGAAGGTGTTTCAGTGTGTGGGGAAGGTATTTCAGTGTGTGGGGAAGGTGTTTCACTGTGTGCTGCGAAGGTGTTTCAGTCTGTGGTGAAGGTGTTTCAGTGTGTGGGGAAGGTGTTTCAGTGTGTAGGGAAGGGTTTTCATTGTGTGGGGAAGGGTTTCAGTGTGTGGGGAAGGGTTTCAGTGTGTGGGGAAGGTGTTTCAGTGTGTGCGGAAGGGGTTTCAGTGTGTGGGGAAGGTGTTTCAGTGTGTGGAGAAGGTGTTTCAGGGATCGGGGAAGGGGTTTCAGTGTGTGGGGAACGGTTTTCAGTGTGTGGGGAAGGTGTTTCAGTGTGTGGGGAAGGGTTTCAGTGTGTGGGGAAGGGGTATCAGTGTGTGGGGAAGATGTTTCAGTGTGTGGGGAAGGTATTTCAATGTGTGCGGAAGGGATTTCAGTGTGTGGGGAAGGTGTTCCAGTGTGTGGGGAAGGTGTTCCAGTGTGTGGGGATGTGTTTCAGTGTGTGGGGATGTGTTTCAGTGTATGGGGAATGTTTCCAGTGTGTGGGGATGTGTTTCAGTTCGTGGGGAAGGGGTTTCAGTGTGTGGGGAACGGGTATCAATGTGGGGGGAAGGTGTTTCACTGTGTGCTGTGAAGGTGTTTCAGTGTGTGGGGAATGGGGTTCAGTGTGTGGGGTAGGTGTTTCAGTTTGTGGGGAATTTATTTCAGTGTGTGGGGAAGGTGTTTCAGTGTGTGGGGATGTGATTCCAGTGTGTGGGGACGGTGTTTCAGTGTGTGGGGAATGTGTTTCAGTGTGTGGGGAAAGGGTTTCAGCGTGTGGGGAAGGTGTTTCAGTGTGTGGGGATGTGTTTCAGTGTGTGGGGATGTCTTTCACTGTGTGGGGAAGGGTTTCAGTGTGTGGGGAAGGTGTTTCAGTGTGTGGGGAAGGTGTTTCACTGTGTGCTGCGAAGGTGTTTCAGTCTGTGGTGAAGGTGTTTCAGTGTGTGGGGAAGGTGTTTCAGTGTGTAGGGAAGGGTTTTCATTGTGTGGGGAAGGGTTTCAGTGTGTGGGGAAGGGTTTCAGTGTGTGGGGAAGGTGTTTCAGTGTGTGCGGAAGGGGTTTCAGTGTGTGGGGAAGGTGTTTCAGTGTGTGGAGAAGGTGTTTCAGGGATCGGGGAAGGGGTTTCAGTGTGTTGGGAACGGTTTTCAGTGTGTGGGGAAGGTGTTTCAGTGTGTGGGGAAGGGTTTCAGTGTGTGGGGAAGGGGTATCAGTGTGTGGGGAAGATGTTTCAGTGTGTGGGGAAGGTATTTCAATGTGTGCGGAAGGGATTTCAGTGTGTGGGGAAGGTGTTCCAGTGTGTGGGGAAGGTGTTCCAGTGTGTGGGGATGTGTTTCAGTGTGTGGGGATGTGTTTCAGTGTATGGGGAATGTTTCCAGTGTGTGGGGAAGGTGTTTCAGTGTGTGGGGATTGGTTTCAGTGTGTGGGGATGATTCAGTGTGTGAGGTTTGGGTTTCAGTGTGTGGGGAAGGGGTTTCAGTGTGTGGGGAATGTGTTTCAATGAGTGGGGATGTGTTTCAGTGTTTGGGGATGGGGTTTCAGTATGTGGGGAAGGTGTTTCAGTGTGTGGGGAAGGTGTTTCAGTGTGTGGGGAAGGGTTTCAGTTTGTGGGGATGGTGTTTCGGTGTGTGGGGAAGGGGTTTCAGTGTGTGAGGATGGGGTTTCAGTGTGTGGGGAAGGTGTTTCAGTGTGTGGTGAAGGGGTTTCAGTGTGTGGGGAAGGTGTTTCAGTGTGTGGGGAAGGTGTTTCAGTGTGTGGGGAAGGGGTTTCAGTGTGTGGGGATGGGTTTCAGTGTGTGGGGAAGGGGTTTCAATGTGTGGGGAAGGGTTTCAGTGTGTGGGGAATGTGTTTCAGTGTGTGCAGAAAGGATTTCAGTGTGTGGGGAAGGTGTTTCAGTGTGTGGGGAAGGGTTTCAATGTGTGGATAAGGGGTTTCAGTGTATGGGGAAGGGGTTTCAATGTGTGGGGAAGATGTTTCAGTGTGTGGGGAAGGAGTTTCAGTGTGTGGGGAAGGGTTTCAGTGTGTGGGGATGGTGTTTCAGTGTGTGGGGAAGGGGTTTCAGTGTGTGAGGAAGGGGTTTCATGTGTGTGGGGAAGGTGTTTCAGTGTGTGGGGAAGGGTTTCAGTGTGTGGGGATGGTGTTTCACTGTGTGGGGAAGGGGTTTCAGAGTGTGAGGAGGGGGTTTCAGTTTGTGGGGAAGGTGTTTCAATGTGTGGGGAAGGGGTTTCAGTGTGTGGGGAAGTTGTTTCAGTTTGTGGGGAAGGTGTTTCAGTGTGTGGGGAAGGGTTTCAATTTGTGGGGAAGGTGTTTCAGTGTGTGGGAAAGGTTTTGCAGTGTGTGGGGAAGGTATTTCAGTGTGTGGGGAAGGGATTTCAGTGTGTGGGCAAGGTGTTTCAGTGTGTGGGCAAGGTGTTTCAGTGTGTGGGGTAGGGGTTTCAATGTGTGGGGAATGTGTTTCAGTGTGTGGGGATGGTGTTTCAGTGTGTGGGGAAGGTATTTCAGTTTGTGGGGAAGGTGTTTCAGTGTGTGGGGAATGTGTTTCAGTGTGTGGGGAAGGGATTTCAGTGTGTGGGGAATTTGTCTCAGTGTGTGGGGAACGGGTTTCAGTGTGTGGGGAAGGGTTTCAGTGTGTGGGGAAGGTATTTCAATGTGTGGGGAAGGGATTTCAGTGTTTGGGGATGGGTTTCAGTGTGTGGGGAAGGTGTTTCAGTGTGTGGGGAAGGTGTTTCAGTGTGTGTGGGGATGGGATTCAGTGTGTGCGGAAGGTGTTTCAGTGTGTGCGGAAGGGGTTTCAGTGTGTGGGGAATGGGATTCAGTTTGTGGGGAAGATGTTTCAGTTTGTGGGAAAGTTATTTCAATGTGTGGGAAAGGGTTTCAGTGTGTGGGGAAGGTGTTTCAGTGTGTGGGGATGTGTTTCAGTGTGTGGGGATGTGTTTCAATGTGTGGGGAAGGGTTTCAGTGTGTGGGGAAGGTGTTTCAGTGTGTGGGGATGGGTTTCAGTGTGTGGGGATTGGTTTCAGTGTGTGGGGATGGGTTTCAGTGTGGGGGGAAGGGGTTTCAGAGTGTGGGGAAGGGTCTCAGTGTGGGGGGAAGGGGTTTCAGTGTGTGGGGAAGGGGTTTCAGTGTGTGGGGATGTGTTTCAGTGTGTGAGGAAGGGGTTTCAGTGTGTGGGGAACGGATTTCAATGTGGGGGGAAGGTGTTTCACTGTGTGCTGTGAAGGTGTTTCAGTGTGTGGGGAATGAATTTCAGTGTGTGGGGAAGGTGTTTCAGTTTGCGGGGAATGTATTTCAGTGTGTGGGGAAGGTGTTTCAATGTGTGGGGAAGGGATTTCAGTGTGTGGGGAACGTGTTTCAGTGTGTGGGGAATGTGTTTCAGTGTGTGGGAAAAGGGTTTCAGTGTGTGGGGAAGGTGTTTCAGTGTGCGGGGATGTGTTTCAGTTTGTGGGGATGGGTTTCACTGTGTGGGGAAAGGTTTCAGTGTGTGGTGAAGGTGTTTCAGTGTGTGGGGAAGGTGTTTCAGTGTGTAGGGAAGGGTTTTCATTGTGTGGGGAAGGGTTTCAGTGTGTGGGGAAGGGTTTCAGTGTGTGGGGAAGGTGTTTCAGTGTGTGCGGAAGGAGTTTCAGTGTGTGGGGAAGGTGTTTCAGTGTGTGGAGAAGGTGTTTCAGGGATCGGGGAAGGGGTTTCAGTGTGTGGGGAACGGTTTTCAGTGTGTGGGGAAGGTGTTTCAGTGTGTGGGGAAGGGTTTCAGTGTGTGGGGAAGGGGTATCAGTGTGTGGGGAAGATGTTTCAGTGTGTGGGGAAGGTATTTCAATGTGTGCGGAAGGGATTTCAGTGTGTGGGGAAGGTGTTCCAGTGTGTGGGGAAGGTGTTCCAGTGTGTGGGGATGTGTTTCAGTGTGTGGGGTTGTGTTTCAGTGTATGGGGAATGTTTCCAGTGTGTGGGGATGTGTTTCAGTTCGTGGGGAAGGGGTTTCAGTGTGTGGGGAACGGGTATCAATGTGGGGGGAAGGTGTTTCACTGTGTGCTGTGAAGGTGTTTCAGTGTGTGGGGAATGGGGTTCAGTGTGTGGGGTAGGTGTTTCAGTTTGTGGGGAATTTATTTCAGTGTGTGGGGAAGGTGTTTCAATGTGTGGGGATGTGATTTCAGTGTGTGGGGACGGTGTTTCAGTGTGTGGGGAATGTGTTTCAGTGTGTGGGGAAAGGGTTTCAGCGTGTGGGGAAGGTGTTTCAGTGTGTGGGGATGTGTTTCAGTGTGTGGGGATGTCTTTCACTGTGTGGGGAAGGGTTTCAGTGTGTGGGGAAGGTGTTTCAGTGTGTGGGGAAGGTGTTTCACTGTGTGCTGCGAAGGTGTTTCAGTCTGTGGTGAAGGTGTTTCAGTGTGTGGGGAAGGTGTTTCAGTGTGTAGGGAAGGGCTTTCATTGTGTGGGGAAGGGTTTCAGTGTGTGGGGAAGGGTTTCAGTGTGTGGGGAAGGTGTTTCAGTGTGTGCGGAAGGGGTTTCAGTGTGTGGGGAAGGTGTTTCAGTGTGTGGAGAAGGTGTTTCAGGGATCGGGGAAGGGGTTTCAGTGTGTGGGGAACGGTTTTCAGTGTGTGGGGAAGGTGTTTCAGTGTGTGGGGAAGGGTTTCAGTGTGTGGGGAAGGGGTATCAGTGTGTGGGGAAGATGTTTCAGTGTGTGGGGAAGGTATTTCAATGTGTGCGGAAGGGATTTCAGTGTGTGGGGAAGGAGTTCCAGTGTGTGGGGAAGGTGTTCCAGTGTGTGGGGATGTGTTGCAGTGTGTGGGGATGTGTTTCAGTGTATGGGGAATGTTTCCAGTGTGTGGGGAAGGTGTTTCAGTGTGTGGGGATTGGTTTCAGTGTGTGGGGATGATTCAGTGTGTGAGGTTTGGGTTTCAGTGTGTGGGGAAGGGGTTTCAGTGTGTGGGGAATGTGTTTCAATGAGTGGGGATGTGTTTCAGTGTTTGGGGATGGGGTTTCAGTATGTGGGGAAGGTGTTTCAGTGTGTGGGGAAGGGGTTTCAGTGTATGTGGAAGGTGTTTCAGTGTGTGGGGAAGGTGTTTCAGTGTGTGGGGAAGGGTTTCAGTTTGTGGGGATGGTGTTTCGGTGTGTGGGGAAGGGGTTTCAGTGTGTGAGGATGGGGTTTCAGTGTGTGGGGAAGGTGTTTCAGTGTGTGGTGAAGGGGTTTCAGTGTGTGGGGAAGGTGTTTCAGTGTGTGGGGAAGGTGTTTCAGTGTGTGGGGAAGGGGTTTCAGTGTGTGGGGATGGGTTTCAGTGTGTGGGGAAGGGGTTTCAATGTGTGGGGAAGGGTTTCAGTGTGTGGGGAATGTGTTTCAGTGTGTGCAGAAAGGATTTCAGTGTGTGGGGAAGGTGTTTCAGTGTGTGGGGAAGGGTTTCAATGTGTGGATAAGGGGTTTCAGTGTGTGGGGAAGGTGTTTCAGTTTGTGGGGAAGGTGTTTCAGTGTGTGGGGAAGGGGTGTCAGTGTATGGGGAAGGGGTTTCAATGTGTGGGGAAGATGTTTCAGTGTGTGGGGAAGGAGTTTCAGTGTGTGGGGAAGGGTTTCAGTGTGTGGGGATGGTGTTTCAGTGTGTGGGGAAGGGGTTTCAGTGTGTGAGGAAGGGGTTTCATGTGTGTGGGGAAGGTGTTTCAGTGTGTGGGGAAGGGTTTCAGTGTGTGGGGATGGTGTTTCACTGTGTGCGGAAGGGGTTTCAGTGTGTGGGGAAGTTGTTTCAGTTTGTGGGGAAGGTGTTTCAGTGTGTGGGGAAGGGTTTCAATTTGTGGGGAAGGTGTTTCAGTGTGTGGGAAAGGTTTTGCAGTGTGTGGGGAAGGTATTTCAGTGTGTGGGGAAGGGATTTCAGTGTGTGGGGAAGGTGTTTCAGTGTGTGGGCAAGGTGTTTCAGTGTGTGGGGTAGGGGTTTCAATGTGTGGGGAATGTGTTTCAGTGTGTGGGGATGGTGTTTCAGTGTGTGGGGAAGGTATTTCAGTTTGTGGGGAAGGTGTTTCAGTGTGTGGGGAATGTGTTTCAGTGTGTGGGGAAGGGATTTCAGTGTGTGGGGAATTTGTCTCAGTGTGTGGGGAACGGGTTTCAGTGTGTGGGGAAGGGTTTCAGTGTGTGGGGAAGGTATTTCAATGTGTGGGGAAGGGATTTCAGTGTTTGGGGATGGGTTTCAGTGTGTGGGGAAGGTGTTTCAGTGTGTGGGGAAGGTGTTTCAGTGTGTGTGGGGATGGGATTCAGTGTGTGCGGAAGGTGTTTCAGTGTGTGCGGAAGGGGTTTCAGTGTGTGGGGAATGGGATTCAGTGTGTGGGGAAGATGTTTCAGTTTGTGGGAAAGTTATTTCAATGTGTGGGAAAGGGTTTCAGTGTGTGGGGAAGGTGTTTCAGTGTGTGGGGATGTGTTTCAGTGTGTGGGGATGTGTTTCAATGTGTGGGGAAGGGTTTCAGTGTGTGGGGAAGGTGTTTCAGTGTGTGGGGATTGGTTTCAGTGTGTGGGGATTGGTTTCAGTGTGTGGGGATGGGTTTCAGTGTGGGGGGAAGGGGTTTCAGAGTGTGGGGAAGGGTTTCAGTGTGGGGGGAAGGGGTTTCAGTGTGTGGGGAAGGGGTTTCAGTGTGTGGGGATGTGTTTCAGTGTGTGAGGAAGGGGTTTCAGTGTGTGGGGAATGGGTTTCAATGTGGGGGAAGGTGTTTCACTGTGTGCTGTGAAGGTGTTTCAGTGTGTGGGGAATGAATTTCAGTGTGTGGGGAAGGTGTTTCAGTTTGCGGGGAATGTATTTCAGTTTGTGGGGAAGGTGTTTCAATGTGTGGGGAAGGGATTTCAGTGTGTGGGGAACGTGTTTCAGTGTGTGGGGAATGTGTTTCAGTGTGTGGGAAAAGGGTTTCAGTGTGTGGGGAAGGTGTTTCAGTGTGCGGGGATGTGTTTCAGTTTGTGGGGATGTGTTTCACTGTGTGGGGAAGGGTTTCAGTGTGTGGGGAAGGTGTTTCAGTGTGTGGGGAAGGTGTTTCACTGTGTGCTGCGAAGGTGTTTCAGTCTGTGGTGAAGGTGTTTCAGTGTGTGGGGAAGGTGTTTCAGTGTGTAGGGAAGGGCTTTCATTGTGTGGGGAAGGGTTTCAGTGTGTGGGGAAGGGTTTCAGTGTGTGGGGAAGGTGTTTCAGTGTGTGCGGAAGGGGTTTCAGTGTGTGGGGAAGGTGTTTCAGTGTGTGGAGAAGGTGTTTCAGGGATCGGGGAAGGGGTTTCAGTGTGTGGGGAACGGTTTTCAGTGTGTGGGGAAGGTGTTTCAGTGTGTGGGGAAGGGTTTCAGTGTGTGGGGAAGGGGTATCAGTGTGTGGGGAAGGTGTTCCAGTGTGTGGGGAAGGTGTTCCAGTGTGTGGGGATGTGTTTCAGTGTGTGGGGATGTGTTTCTGTGTATGGGGAATGTTTCCAGTGTGTGGGGAAGGTGTTTCAGTGTGTGGGGATTGGTTTCAGTGTGTGGGGATGATTCAGTGTGTGAGGTTTGGGTTTCAGTGTGTGGGGAAGGGGTTTCAGTGTGTGGGGAATGTGTTTCAATGAGTGGGGATGTGTTTCAGTGTTTGGGGATGGGGTTTCAGTATGTGGGGAAGGTGTTTCAGTGTGTGGGGAAGGGGTTTCAGTGTATGTGGAAGGTGTTTCAGTGTGTGGGGAAGGTGTTTCAGTGTGTGGGGAAGGGTTTCAGTTTGTGGGGATGGTGTTTCGGTGTCTGGGGAAGGGGTTTCAGTGTGTGAGGATGGGGTTTCAGTGTGTGGGGAAGGTGTTTCAGTGTGTGGTGAAGGGGTTTCAGTGTGTGGGGAAGGTGTTTCAGTGTGTGGGGAAGGTGTTTCAGTGTGTGGGGAAGGGGTTTCAGTGTGTGGGGATGGGTTTCTGTGTGTGGGGAAGGGGTTTCAATGTGTGGGGAAGGGTTTCAGTGTGTGGGGAATGTGTTTCAGTGTGTGCAGAAAGGATTTCAGTGTGTGGGGAAGGTGTTTCAGTGTGTGGGGAAGGGTTTCAATGAGTGGATAAGGGGTTTCAGTGTGTGGGGAAGGTGTTTCAGTTTGTGGGGAAGGTGTTTCAGTGTGTGGGGAAGGGGTGTCAGTGTATGGGGAAGGGGTTTCAATGTGTGGGGAAGATGTTTCAGTGTGTGGGGAAGGAGTTTCAGTGTGTGGGGAAGGGTTTCAGTGAGTGGGGATGGTGTTTCAGTGTGTGGGGAAGGGGTTTCAGTGTGTGAGGAAGGGGTTTCATGTGTGTGGGGAAGGTGTTTCAGTGTGTGGGGAAGGGTTTCAGTGTGTGGGGATGGTGTTTCACTGTGTGCGGAAGGGGTTTCAGAGTGTGAGGAGGGGGTTTCAGTTTGTGGGGAAGGTGTTTCAATGTGTGGGGAAGGGGTTTCAGTGTGTGGGGAAGTTGTTTCAGTTTGTGGGGAAGGTGTTTCAGTGTGTGGGGAAGGGTTTCAATTTGTGGGGAAGGTGTTTCAGTGTGTGGGAAAGGTTTTGCAGTGTGTGGGGAAGGTATTTCAGTGTGTGGGGAAGGGATTTCAGTGTGTGGGGAAGGTGTTTCAGTGTGTGGGCAAGGTGTTTCAGTGTGTGGGGTAGGGGTTTCAATGTGTGGGGAATGTGTTTCAGTGTGTGGGGATGGTGTTTCAGTGTGTGGGGAAGGTATTTCAGTTTGTGGGGAAGGTGTTTCAGTGTGTGGGGAATGTGTTTCAGTGTGTGGGGAAGGGATTTCAGTGTGTGGGGAATTTGTCTCAGTGTGTGGGGAACGGGTTTCAGTGTGTGGGGAAGGGTTCCAGTGTGTGGGGAAGGTATTTCAATGTGTGGGGAAGGGATTTCAGTGTTTGGGGATGGGTTTCAGTGTGTGGGGAAGGTGTTTCAGTGTGTGGGGAAGGTGTTTCAGTGTGTGTGGGGATGGGATTCAGTGTGTGCGGAAGGTGTTTCAGTGTGTGCGGAAGGGGTTTCAGTGTGTGGGGAATGGGATTCAGTGTGTGGGGAAGATGTTTCAGTTTGTGGGAAAGTTATTTCAATGTGTGGGAAAGGGTTTCAGTGTGTGGGGAAGGTGTTTCAGTGTGTGGGGATGTGTTTCAGTGTGTGGGGATGTGTTTCAATGTGTGGGGAAGGGTTTCAGTGTGTGGGGAAGGTGTTGCAGTGTGTGGGGATTGGTTTCAGTGTGTGGGGATTGGTTTCAGTGTGTGGGGATGGGTTTCAGTGTGGGGGGAAGGGGTTTCAGAGTGTGGGGAAGGGTTTCAGTGTGGGGGGAAGGGGTTTCAGTGTGTGGGGAAGGGGTTTCAGTGTGTGGGGATGTGTTTCAGTGTGTGAGGAAGGGGTTTCAGTGTGTGGGGAACGGGTTTCAATGTGGGGGAAGGTGTTTCACTGTGTGCTGTGAAGGTGTTTCAGTGTGTGGGGAATGAATTTCAGTGTGTGGGGAAGGTGTTTCAGTTTGCGGGGAATGTATTTCAGTGTGTGGGGAAGGTGTTCCAATGTGTGGGGAAGGGATTTCAGTGTGTGGGGAACGTGTTTCAGTGTGTGGGGAATGTGTTTCAGTGTGTGGGAAAAGGGTTTCAGTGTGTGGGGAAGGTGTTTCAGTGTGCGGGGATGTGTTTCAGTTTGTGGGGATGTGTTTCACTGTGTGGGGAAAGGTTTCAGTGTGTGGTGAAGGTGTTTCAGTGTGTGGGGAAGCAGTTTCAGTGTGTGGGGATGTGTTTCAGTGTGTGGGGAAGGGGTTTCAGTGTGTGGCGAAGGTATTTCACTGTGTGCTGTGAAGGTGTTTCAGTGTGTGGTGAAGGTGTTTCAGTGTGTGGGGAAGGTGTTTCAGTGTGTAGGGAAGGGGGTTCATTGTGTGGGGAAGGGTTTCAGTGGGTGGGGAAGGGTTTCAGTGTTTGGGGAAGGTGTTTCAGTGTGTGCGGAAGGGGTTTCAGTGTGTGGGGAAGGTGTTTCAGTGTTTGGGGAAGGTGTTTCACTGTGTGGGGAAGGGGTTTCAGTGTGTGGGGAACGGTTTTCAGTGTGTGGGGTAGGTGTTTCAGTGTGTGGGGAGCGGTTTCAGTGTGTGGGGAAGGGGTATCAGTGTGTGGGGAAGATGTTTCAGTATGTGGGGAAGGTATTTCAATGTGTGGGGAAGGGATTTCAGTGTGTGGGGATGTGTTTCAGTGTGTGAGGAAGGCGTTTCAGTGTGTGGGGAAGTGGTTTTAATGTGTGTGGAAGGGTTTCACTGTGTGCGGAAGGGGTTTCATGGTGTGCGGAACTGGTATCAGTGTGTGGGCAATGTGTTTCAGTGTGTGCGGAAGGTGTTTCACTGTGTGGGGAAGGGGTTTCAATGTTTGGGGCAGGTGTTGCAGTGTGTGCGGATGAGGTTTCAGTGTGTGCGGAAGGGGTTTCACTGTGTGGTTAAGGGGCTTCAGTGTGTGTGGAAGGTGTTTCAGTGTGTGCGGATGGGGTTTCAGTGTGTGGGGAAGGGGTTTTTGTGAGTGGGGATGTGTTTCAGTGTGTGGGGAAGGAGTTTCAGTGTGTGGGGAAGGGTTTCACTGTGTGCGGAAGGGGTTTCAGTGTGTGGGGAAGGTGTTTCAGTGTGTGGGGAAGGTGTTTCACAGTGTGGGGAAGACGTTTCAGTGTGTGGGGAATGGGTTTCAGTGAGTGGGGATGTGTTTCAGTGTGTGAGGAAGGGGTTTCACAGTGTGGGGAAAGGGTTTCAGTCTGTGGGGACGGTGTCTCAGTGTGTGGGGAAGGTGTTTCAGTGTGTGAGGAAGGGGTTTCAGTGTGTGGGGAACGGTTTTCAGTGTGTGGGGAAGGTGTTTCAGTGTGAGGGGAAGGGTTTAAGTGTGTGGGGTAAGGGTTTCAGTGTGTGGGGATGTGTTTCAGTGTGTGGGGAAGGTGTTTCAGTGTGTGGGGAAGTGTTTCACTGTGTGCGGAAGGGGTTTCAGTGTGTGGGGAAGGGGTTTCAGTGTGTGGGGAAGGTGTTTCAGTATGTGCGGAAGGGGTTTCAGTGTTTGGGGAAGGTGATTCAGTTTGTGCGGAAGGTGTTTCAGTGAGTGTGGAAGGCGTTTCAGTGTGTGGGGAATGTGTTTCAGTGTGTGGGGATGTGTTTCACTGTGTGGGGATGTGTTTCAGTGTGTGGGGAAGGGTTTCAGTGTGTCGGGAAGGTGTTTCAGTGTGTGGGGAATGGTTTTCATTGTGTGGGGATGTTTCAGTGTGTGGGGAATGTGTTTCAGTGTGTGGGGAATGTGTTTCAGTGTGGGGGGAAGGGGTTTCAGTGTGTGGGGAAGGGGTTTCAGTTGGTGGGGATGGGGTTTCAGTGTGTGGGGATGTGTTTCAGTGTGTGGGGAAGGGGTTTCAGTGTGTGGGAAACGGGTTTCAGTGTGTGGGGAAGGGGTTTCATTGTTTGGGGAAGGGGTTTCAGTGTGTGGGCACGTTGTTTTAGTGTGAGTGGGGATGGGTTTCAGTGTGTGGGGAAGGTGTTTCAGTGTGTGGGGAAGGTGTTGCAGTGTGTGTGGGGATGGGTTTCAGCGTGTGCGGAATGGGTTTCAGTGTTTGGGGAAGGGGTTTCAGTGTGTGCGGAAGGGGTTTCAGTTTGTGGGGAATGGGTATCAGTATGTGGGGAAGATGTTTCAGTTTGTGGGGAATGTATTTCAGTTTGTGGGGAAGGTGTTTCAATGTGTGGGGAAGGGAATTCAGTGTGTGGGGAAGGTGATTCAGTGTGTGGGGAATTTATTTCAGTGTGTGGGGAAATGGTTTCAGTGTCTGGGGAAGGTGTTTCAGTCTGTGGGGATGTGTTTCAGTGTGTGGGGATGTGTTGCAGTGTGTGGGGAAGGTTTTTCAGTGTGTGGGGAAGGTATTTCAGTGTGTGGGGAAGGGAGTTCAGTGTGTGGGGAAGGTGTTTCAGTGTGTGGGGAAGGTGTTTCAGTGTGTGAGGTAGGTATTTCAATGTGTGGGGAAGGGTGTTCAGTGCGTGGGGAAGGTGTTTCAGTGTGTGGGGAATGTGTTTCAGTGTGTGGGGATGTGTTTCACTATGTGGGGATGTGTTTCAGTGTGTGGGGAAGGCATTCAGTGTGTGGGGAAGGTGTTTCAGTGTGTGGGGATGGGTTTCAGTGTGTGGGGATTGGTTTCAGTGTGTGGGGATGGGTTTCAGTGTCTGGGGAAGGTGTTTCAGAGTGTGGGGAAGGGTTTCAGTGTGTGGGGATGTGTTTCAGTTCGTGGGGAAGGGGTTTCAGTGTGTGGGGAACGGGTATCAATGTGGGGGGAAGGTGTTTCACTGTGTGCTGTGAAGGTGTTTCAGTGTGTGGGGAATGGGTTTCAGTGTGTGGGGTAGGTGTTTCAGTTTGTGGGGAATTTATTTCAGTGTGTGGGGAAAGTGTTTCAATGTGTGGGGATGTGATTTCAGTGTGTGGGGACGGTGTTTCAGTGTGTGGGGAATGTGTTTCAGTGTGTGGGGAAAGGGTTTCAGCGTGTGGGGAAGGTGTTTCAGTGTGTGGGGATGTGTTTCAGTGTGTGGGGATGTCTTTCACTGTGTGGGGAAGGGTTTCAGTGTGTGGGGAAGGTGTTTCAGTGTGTGGGGAAGGTGTTTCACTGTGTGCTGCGAAGGTGTTTCAGTCTGTGGTGAAGGTGTTTCAGTGTGTGGGGAAGGTGTTTCAGTGTGTAGGGAAGGGTTTTCATTGTGTGGGGAAGGGTTTCAGTGTGTGGGGAAGGGTTTCAGTGTGTGGGGAAGGTGTTTCAGTGTGTGCGGAAGGGGTTTCAGTGTGTGGGGAAGGTGTTTCAGTGTGTGGAGAAGGTCTTTCAGGGAGCGGGGAAGGGGTTTCAGTGTGTGGGGAACGGTTTTCAGTGTGTGGGGAAGGTGTTTCAGTGTGTGGGGAAGGGTTTCAGTGTGTGGGGAAGGGGTATCAGTGTGTGGGGAAGATGTTTCAGTGTGTGGGGAAGGTATTTCAATGTGTGCGGAAGGGATTTCAGTGTGTGGGGAAGGTGTTCCAGTGTGTGGGGAAGGTGTTTCAGTGTGTGGGGGAGTGGTTGCAGTGTGTGGGGAAGGTGTTTCAGTGTGTGGGGATGTGTTTCAGTGTGTGGGGATGTGTTTCAGTGTATGGGGAATGTTTCCAGTGTGTGGGGAAGGTGTTTCAGTGTGTGGGGATCGGTTTCAGTGTGTGGGGATGATTCAGTGTGTGAGGTTTGGGTTTCAGTGTGTGGGGAAGGGGTTTCAGTGTGTGGGGAATGTGTTTCAATGAGTGGGGATGTGTTTCAGTGTTTGGGGATGGGGTTTCAGTATGTGGGGAAGGTGTTTCAGTGTGTGGGGAAGGGGTTTCAGTGTATGTGGAAGGTGTTTCAGTGTGTGGGGAAGGTGTTTCAGTGTGCGGGGAAGGGTTTCAGTTTGTGGGGATGGTGTTTCGGTGTGTGGGGAAGGGGTTTCAGTGTGTGAGGATGGGGTTTCAGTGTGTGGGGAAGGTGTTTCAGTGTGTGGTGAAGGGGTTTCAGTGTGTGGGGAAGGTGTTTCAGTGTGTGGGGAAGGTGTTTCAGTGTGTGGGGAAGGGGTTTCAGTGTGTGGGGATGGGTTTCAGTGTGTGGGGAAGGGGTTTCAATGTGTGGGGAAGGGTTTCAGTGTGTGGGGAATGTGTTTCAGTGTGTGCAGAAAGGATTTCAGTGTGTGGGGAAGGTGTTTCAGTGTGTGGGGAAGGGTTTCAATGTGTGGATAAGGGGTGTCAGTGTATGGGGAAGGGGTTTCAATGTGTGGGGAAGATGTTTCAGTGTGTGGGGAAGGAGTTTCAGTGTGTGGGGAAGGGTTTCAGTGTGTGGGGATGGTGTTTCAGTGTGTGGGGAAGGGGTTTCAGTGTGTGAGGAAGGGGTTTCATGTGTGTGGGGAAGGTGTTTCAGTGTGTGGGGAAGGGTTTCAGTGTGTGGGGATGGTGTTTCACTGTGTGGGGAAGGGGTTTCAGAGTGTGAGGAGGGGGTTTCAGTTTGTGGGGAAGGTGTTTCAATGTGTGGGGAAGGGGTTTCAGTGTGTGGGGAAGTTGTTTCAGTTTCTGGGGAAGGTGTTTCAGTGTGTGGGGAAGGGTTTCAATTTGTGGGGAAGGTGTTTCAGTGTGTGGGGAAGGTTTTGCAGTGTGTGGGGAAGGTATTTCAGTGTGTGGGGAAGGGATTTCAGTGTGTGGGGAAGGTGTTTCAGTGTGTGGGCAAGGTGTTTCAGTGTGTGGGGTAGGGGTTTCAATGTGTGGGGAATGTGTTTCAGTGTGTGGGGATGGTGTTTCAGTGTGTGGGGAAGGTATTTCAGTTTGTGGGGAAGGTGTTTCAGTGTGTGGGGAATGTGTTTCAGTGTGTGGGGAAGGGATTTCAGTGTGTGGGGAATTTGTCTCAGTGTGTGGGGAACGGGTTTCAGTGTGTGGGGAAGGGTTTCAGTGTGTGGGGAAGGTATTTCAATGTGTGGGGAAGGGATTTCAGTGTTTGGGGATGGGTTTCAGTGTGTGGGGAAGGTGTTTCAGTGTGTGGGGAAGGTGTTTCAGTGTGTGTGGGGATGGGATTCAGTGTGTGCGGAAGGTGTTTCAGTGTGTGCGGAAGGGGTTTCAGTGTGTGGGGAATGGGATTCAGTGTGTGGGGAAGATGTTTCAGTTTGTGGGAAAGTTATTTCAATGTGTGGGAAAGGGTTTCAGTGTGTGGGGAAGGTGTTTCAGTGTGTGGGGATGTGTTTCAGTGTGTGGGGATGTGTTTCAATGTGTGGGGAAGGGTTTCAGTGTGTGGGGAAGGTGTTTCAGTGTGTGGGGATTGGTTTCAGTGTGTGGGGATTGGTTTCAGTGTGTGGGGATGGGTTTCAGTGTGGGGGGAAGGGGTTTCAGAGTGTGGGGAAGGGTTTCAGTGTGGGGGGAAGGGGTTTCAGTGTGTGGGGAAGGGGTTTCAGTGTGTGGGGATGTGTTTCAGTGTGTGAGGAAGGGGTTTCAGTGTGTGGGGAACGGGTTTCAATGTGGGGGAAGGTGTTTCACTGTGTGCTGTGAAGGTGTTTCAGTGTGTGGGGAATGAATTTCAGTGTGTGGGGAAGGTGTTTCAGTGTGTGTGGGGATGGGAGTCAGTGTGTGCGGAAGGTGTTTCAGTGTGTGCGGAAGGGGTTTCAGTGTGTGGGGAATGGGATTCAGTGTGTGGGGAAGATGTTTCAGTTTGTGGGAAAGGTATTTCAATGTGTGGGAAAGGGTTTCAGTGTGTGGGGAAGGTGTTTCAGTGCGTGGCGATGTGTTTCAGTGTGTGGGGATGTGTTTCAGTGTGTGGGGAAGGGTTTCAGTGTGTGGGGAAGGTGTTTCAGTGTGTGGGGATGGGTTTCAGTGTGTGGGGATTGGTTTCAGTGTGTGGAGATGAGTTTCAGTGTGTGGGGATGTGTTTCAGTGTGTGGGGAACGGGTTTCAGTGTGCGGGGAAGGGTTTCAGTGTGTGGGGAAGGTATTTCAATGTGTGGGGAAGGGATTTCAGTGTTTGGGGATGGGTTTCAGTGTGTGGGGAAGGTGTTTCAGTGTGTGGGGAAGGTGTTTCAGTGTGTGTGGGGATGGGATTCAGTGTGTGCGGAAGGTGTTTCAGTGTGTGCGGAAGGGGTTTCAGTGTGTGGGGAATGGGATTCAGTGTGTGGGGAAGATGTTTCAGTTTGTGGGAAAGGTATTTCAATGTGTGGGAAAGGGTTTCAGTGTGTGGGGAAGGTGTTTCAGTGTGTGGCGATGTGTTTCAGTGTGTGGGGATGTGTTTCAGTGTGTGGGGAAGGGTTTCAGTGTGTGGGGAAGGTGTTTCAGTGTGTGGGGATGGGTTTCAGTGTGTGGGAATTGTTTTCAGTGTGTGGGGATGGGTTTCAGTGTGGGGGGAAGGGGTTCAGTGTGTGGGGAAGGTGTTTCAGTGTGTGCGGAAGGGGTTTCAGTGTGTGGGGAAGGTGTTTCAGTGTGTGGAGAAGGTGTTTCAGGGATCGGGGAAGGGGTTTCAGTGTGTGGGGAACGGTTTTCAGTGTGTGGGGAAGGTGGTTCAGTGTGTGGGGAAGGGTTTCAGTGTGTGGGGAAGGGGTATCAGTGTGTGGGGAAGGTGTTTCAGTGTGTGGGGAAGGTATTTCAATGTGTGTGGAAGGGATTTCAGTGTGTGGGGAAGGTGTTCCAGTGTGTGGGGAAGGCGTTCCAGTGTGTGGGGATGTGTTTCAGTGTGTGGGGATGTGTTTCAGTGTATGGGGAATGTTTCCAGTGTGTGGGGAAGGTGTTTCAGTGTGTGAGGATTGGTTTCAGTGTGTGGGGATGATTCAGTGTGAGGTTTGGGTTTCAGTGTGTGGGGAAGGGGTTTCAGTGTGTGGGGAATGTGTTTCAATGAGTGGGGATGTGTTTCAGTGTTTGGGGATGGTGTTTCAGTATGTGGGGAAGGTGTTTCAGTGTGTGGGGAAGGGGTTTCAGTGTATGTGGAAGGTGTTTCAGTGTGTGGGGAAGGTGTTTCAGTGTGTGGGGAAGGGTTTCAGTTTGTGGGGATGGTGTTTCGGTGTGTGGGGAAGGGGTTTCAGTGTGTGAGGATGGGGTTTCAGTGTGTGGGGAAGGTGTTTCAGTGTGTGGTGAAGGGGTTTCAGTGTGTGGGGAAGGTGTTTCAGTGTGTGGGGAAGGTGTTTCAGTGTGTGGGGAAGGGGTTTCAGTGTGTGGGGATGGGTTTCAGTGTGTGGGGAAGGGGTTTCAATATGTGGGGAAGGGTTTCAGTGTGTGGGGAATGTGTTTCAGTGTGTGCAGAAAGGATTTCAGTGTGTGGGGAAGGTGTTTCAGTGTGTGGGGAAGGGTTTCAATGTGTGGATAAGGGGTTTCAGTGTGTGGGGAAGGTCTTTCAGTTTGTGGGGAAGGTGTTTCAGTGTGTGGGGAAGGGGTGTCAGTGTATGGGGAAGGGGTTTCAATGTGTGGGGAAGATGTTTCAGTGTGTGGGGAAGGAGTTTCAGTGTGTGGGGAAGGGTTTCAGTGTGTGGGGATGGTGTTTCAGTGTGTGGGGAAGGGGTTTCAGTGTGTGAGGAAGGGGTTTCATGTGTGTGGGGAAGGTGTTTCAGTGTGTGGGGAAGGGTTTCAGTGTGTGGGGATGGTGTTTCACTGTGTGGGGAAGGGGTTTCAGAGTGTGAGGAGGGGGTTTCAGTTTGTGGGGAAGGTGTTTCAATGTGTGGGGAAGGGGTTTCAGTGTGTGGGGAAGTTGTTTCAGTTTGTGGGGAAGGTGTTTCAGTGTGTGGGGAAGGGTTTCAATTTGTGGGGAAGGTGTTTCAGTGTGTGGGAAAGGTTTTGCAGTGTGTGGGGAAGGTATTTCAGTGTGTGGGGAAGGGATTTCAGTGTGTGGGGAAGGTGTTTCAGTGTGTGGGCAAGGTGTTTCAGTGTGTGGGGTAGGGGTTTCAATGTGTGGGGAATGTGTTTCAGTGTGTGGGGATGGTGTTTCAGTGTGTGGGGAAGGTATTTCAGTTTGTGGGGAAGGTGTTTCAGTGTGTGGGGAATGTGTTTCAGTGTGTGGGGAAGGGATTTCAGTGTGTGGGGAATTTGTCTCAGTGTGTGGGGAACGGGTTTCAGTGTGTGGGGAAGGGTTTCAGTGTGTGGGGAAGGTATTTCAATGTGTGGGGAAGGGATTTCAGTGTTTGGGGATGGGTTTCAGTGTGTGGGGAAGGTGTTTCAGTGTGTGGGGAAGGTGTTTCATTGTGTGTGGGGATGGGATTCAGTGTGTGCGGAAGGTGTTTCAGTGTGTGCGGAAGGGGTTTCAGTGTGTGGGGAATGGGATTCAGTGTGTGGGGAAGATGTTTCAGTTTGTGGGAAAGTTATTTCAATGTGTGGGAAAGGGTTTCAGTGTGTGGGGAAGGTGTTTCAGTGTGTGGGGATGTGTTTCAGTGTGTGGGGATGTGTTTCAATGTGTGGGGAAGGGTTTCAGTGTGTGGGGAAGGTGTTTTAGTGTGTGGGGATGGGTTTCAGTGTGTGGGGATTGGTTTCAGTGTGTGGGGATGGGTTTCAGTGTGGGGGGAAGGGGTTTCAGAGTGTGGGGTAGGGTTTCAGTGTGGGGGGAAGGGGTTTCAGTGTGTGGGGAAGGGGTTTCAGTGTGTGGGGATGTGTTTCAGTGTGTGAGGAAGGGGTTTCAGTGTGTGGGGAACGGGTTTCAATGTGGGGGGAAGGTGTTTCAGTGTGTGGGGAAGGTATTTCAGTTTGTGGGGAAGGTGTTTCAGTGTGTGGGGAATGTGTTTCAGTGTGTGGGGAAGGGATTTCAGTGTGTGGGGAATTTGTCTCAGTGTGTGGGGAACGGGTTTCAGTGTGTGGGGAAGGGTTTCAGTGTGTGGGGAAGGTATTTCAATGTGTGGGGAAGGGATTTCAGTGTTTGGGGATGGGTTTCAGTGTGTGGGGAAGGTGTTTCAGTGTGTGGGGAAGGTGTTTCAGTGTGTGTGGGGATGGGATTCAGTGTGTGCGGAAGGTGTTTCAGTGTGTGCGGAAGGGGTTTCAGTGTGTGGGGAATGGGATTCAGTGTGTGGGGAAGATGTTTCAGTGTGTGGGAAAGTTATTTCAATGTGTGGGAAAGGGTTTCAGTGTGTGGGGAAGGTGTTTCAGTGTGTGGGGATGTGTTTCAGTGTGTGGGGATGTGTTTCAATGTGTGGGGAAGGGTTTCAGTGTGTGGGGAAGGTGTTTCAGTGTGTGGGGATGGGTTTCAGTGTGTGGGGATTGGTTTCAGTGTGTGGGGATGGGTTTCAGTGTGGGGGGAAGGGGTTTCAGAGTGTGGGGTAGGGTTTCAGTGTGGGGGGAAGGGGTTTCAGTGTGTGGGGAAGGGGTTTCAGTGTGTGGGGATGTGTTTCAGTGTGTGAGGAAGGGGTTTCAGTGTGTGGGGAACGGGTTTCAATGTGGGGGGAAGGTGTTTCACTGTGTGCTGTGAAGGTGTTTCAGTGTGTGGGGAATGAATTTCAGTGTGTGGGGAAGGTGTTTCAGTTTGCGGGGAATGTATTTCAGTGTGTGGGGAAGGTGTTTCTATGTGTGGGGAAGGGATTTCAGTGTGTGGGGAACGTGTTTCAGTGTGTGGGGAATGTGTTTCAGTGTGTGGGAAAAGGGTTTCAGTGTGTGGGGAAGGTGTTTCAGTGTGCGGGGATGTGTTTCAGTTTGTGGGGATGTGTTTCACTGTGTGGGGAAAGGTTTCAGTGTGTGGTGAAGGTGTTTCAGTGTGTGGGGAAGCAGTTTCAGTGTGTGGGGATGTGTTTCAGTGTGTGGGGAAGGGGTTTCAGTGTGTGGCGAAGGTATTTCACTGTGTGCTGTGAAGGTGTTTCAGTGTGCGGTGAAGGTGTTTCAGTGTGTGGGGAAGGTGTTTCAGTGTGTAGGGAAGGGGTTTCATTGTGTGGGGAAGGGTTTCAGTGTGTGGGGAAGGGTTTCAGTGTTTGGGGAAGGTGTTTCAGTGTGTGCGGAAGGGGTTTCAGTGTGTGGGGAAGGTGTTTCAGTGTTTGGGGAAGGTGTTTCACTGTGTGGGGAAGGGGTTTCAGTGTGTGGGGAACGGTTTTCAGTGTGTGGGGAAGGAGTTTCAGTGTGTGGGGAGCGGTTTCAGTGTGTGGGGAAGGGGTATCAGTGTGTGGGGAAGATGTTTCAGTATGTGGGGAAGGTATTTCAATGTGTGGGGAAGGGATTTCAGTGTGTGGGGATGTGGTTCAGTGTGTGAGGAAGGCGTTTCAGTGTGTGGGGAAGTGGTTTTAATGTGTGTGGAAGGGTTTCACTGTGTGCGGAAGGGGTTTCATGGTGTGCGGAACTGGTATCAGTGTGTGGGCAATGTGTTTCAGTGTGTGCGGAAGGTGTTTCAGTGTGTGGGGAAGGGGTTTCAATGTTTGGGGCAGGTGTTGCAGTGTGTGCGGATGAGGTTTCAGTGTGTGCGGAAGGGGTTTCACTGTGTGGTTAAGGGGTTTCAGTGTGTGTGGAAGGTGTTTCAGTGTGTGCGGATGGGGTTTCAGTGTGTGGGGAAGGGGTTTTTGTGAGTGGGGATGTGTTTCAGTGTGTGGGGAAGGAGTTTCAGTGTGTGGGGAAGGGTTTCACTGTGTGCGGAAGTGGTTTCACTGTGTGGGGAAGGTGTTTCAGTGTGTGGGGAAGGTGTTTCACAGTGTGGGGAAGATGTTTCAGTGTGTGGGGAATGGGTTTCAGTGAGTGGGGATGTGTTTCAGTGTGTGGGGAAAGGGTTTCAGTCTGTGGGGACGGTGTCTCAGTGTGTGGGGAAGGTGTTTCAGTGTGTGAGGAAGGGGTTTCAGTGTGTGGGGAACGGTTTTCAGTGTGTGGGGAAGGTGTTTCAGTGTGAGGGGAAGGGTTTAAGTGTGTGGGGTAAGGGTTTCAGTGTGTGGGGATGTGTTTCAGTGTGTGGGGAAGGTGTTTCAGTGTGTGGGGAAGTGTTTCACTGTGTGCGGAAGGGGTTTCAGTGTGTGGGGAAGGGGTTTCAGTGTGTGGGGAAGGTGTTTCAGTATGTGCGGAAGGGGTTTCAGTGTTTGGGGAAGGTGATTCAGTTTGTGCGGAAGGTGTTTCAGTGAGTGTGGAAGGCGTTTCAGTGTGTGGGGAATGTGTTTCAGTGTGTGGGGATGTGTTTCACTGTGTGGGGATGTGTTTCAGTGTGTGGGGAAGGGTTTCAGTGTGTCGGGAAGGTGTTTCAGTGTGTGGGGAATGGTTTTCATTGTGTGGGGATGTTTCAGTGTGTGGGGAATGTGTTTCAGTGTGTGGTGAATATGTTTCAGTGTGGGGGGAAGGGGTTTCAGTGTGTGGGGAAGGGGTTTCAGTTTGTGGGGATGGGGTTTCAGTGTGTGGGGATGTGTTTCAGTGTGTGGGGAAGGGGTTTCAGTGTGTGGGAAACGGGTTTCAGTGTGTGGGGAAGGGGTTTCATTGTTTGGGGAAGGGGTTTCAGTGTGCGGGGAAGGGGTTTCAGTGTGTGGGCACGTTGTTTTAGTGTGAGTGGGGATGGGTTTCAGTTTGTGGGGAAGGTGTTTCAGTGTGTGGGGAAGGTGTTGCAGTGTGTGTGGGGATGGGTTTCAGCGTGTGCGGAATGGGTTTCAGTGTTTGGGGAAGGGGTTTCAGTGTGTGCGGAAGGGGTTTCAGTGTGTGGGGAATGGGTATCAGTGTGTGGGGAAGATGTTTCAGTTTGTGGGGAATGTATTTCAGTTTGTGGGGAAGGTGTTTCAATGTGTGGGGAAGGGAATTCAGTGTGTGGGAAAGGTGATTCAGTGTGTGGGGAATTTATTTCAGTGTGTGGGGAAATGGTTTCAGTGTGTGGGGAAGGTGTTTCAGTCTGTGGGGATGTGTTTCAGTGTGTGGGGATGTGTTGCAGTGTGTGGGGAAGGTTTTTCAGTGTGTGGGGAAGGTATTTCAGTGTGTGGGGAAGGGAGTTCAGTGTGTGGGGAAGGTGTTTCAGTGTGTGGGGAAGGTGTTTCAGTGTGTGAGGTAGGTATTTCAATGTGTGGGGAAGGGTGTTCAGTGCGTGGGGAAGGTGTTTCAGTGTGTGGGGAATGTGTTTCAGTGTGTGGGGATGCGTTTCACTATGTGGGGATGTGTTTCAGTGTGTGGGGAAGGCATTCAGTGTGTGGGGAAGGTGATTCAGTGTGTGGGGAATTTATTTCAGTGTGTGGGGAAATGGTTTCAGTGTGTGGGGAAGGTGTTTCAGTCTGTGGGGATGTGTTTCAGTGTGTGGGGATGTGTTGCAGTGTTTGGGGAAGGTTTTTCAGTGTGTGGGGAAGGTATTTCAGTGTGTGGGGAAGGGAGTTCAGTGTGTGGGGAAGGTGTT
Organism: Heterodontus francisci; assembly: GCF_036365525.1. Taxonomy (NCBI): domain Eukaryota; kingdom Metazoa; phylum Chordata; class Chondrichthyes; order Heterodontiformes; family Heterodontidae; genus Heterodontus; species Heterodontus francisci. Next base: position 698,707 of record NW_027141653.1, on the reverse strand, counting down.
TCAGTGTGTGGGGAAGGTGTTTCAGTGTGTGAGGTAGGTATTTCAATGTGTGGGGAAGGGTGTTCAGTGCGTGGGGAAGGTGTTTCAGTGTGTGGGGAATGTGTTTCAGTGTGTGGGGATGCGTTTCACTATGTGGGGATGTGTTTCAGTGTGTGGGGAAGGCATTCAGTGTGTGGGGAAGGTGTTTCAGTGTGTGGGGATGGGTTTCAGTGTGTGGGGATTGGTTTCAGTGTGGGGGGAAGGTGTTTCACTGTGTGCTGTGAAGGTGTTTCAGTGTGTGGGGAATGGGTTACAGTGTGTGGGGTAGGTGTTTCAGTTTGTGGGGAATTTATTTCAGTGTGTGGGGAAAGTGTTTCAATGTGTGGGGATGTGATTTCAGTGTGAGGGGACGGTGTTTCAGTGTGTGGGGAATGTGTTTCAGTGTGTGGGGAAAGGGTTTCAGCGTGTGGGGAAGGTGTTTCAGTGTGTGGGGATGTGTTTCAGTGTGTGGGGATGGTGTTTCAGTGTGTGGGGAAGGGGTTTCAGTGTGTGAGGAAGGGGTTTCAGTGTGTGGGGAAGGTGTTTCACTGTGTGCTGCGAAGGTGTTTCAGTCTGTGGTGAAGGTGTTTCAGTGTGTGGGGAAGGTGTATCAGTGTGTAGGGAAGGGTTTTCATTGTGTGGGGAAGGGTTTCAGTGTGTGGGGAAGGGTTTCAGTGTGTGGGGAAGGGTTTCAGTGTGTGGGGAAGGTGTTTCAGTGTGTGCGGAAGGGGTTTCAGTGTGTGGGGAAGGTGTTTCAGTGTGTGGAGAAGGTCTTTCAGGGAGCGGGGAAGGGGTTTCAGTGTGTGGGGAACGGTTTTCAGTGTGTGGGGAAGGTGTTTCAGTGTGTGGGGAAGGGTTTCAGTGTGTGGGGAAGGGGTATCAGTGTGTGGGGAAGATGTTTCAGTGTGTGGGGAAGGTATTTCAATGTGTGCGGAAGGGATTTCAGTGTGTGGGGAAGGTGTTCCAGTGTGTGGGGAAGGTGTTTCAGTGTGTGGGGGAAGGGTTGCAGTGTGTGGGGAAGGTGTTTCAGTGTGTGGGGATGTGTTTCAGTGTGTGGGGATGTGTTTCAGTGTATGGGGAATGTTTCCAGTGTGTGGGGAAGGTGTTTCAGTGTGTGGGGATTGGTTTCAGTGTGTGGGGATGATTCAGTGTGTGAGGTTTGGGTTTCAGTGTGTGGGGAAGGGGTTTCAGTGTGTGGGGAATGTGTTTCAATGAGTGGGGATGTGTTTCAGTGTTTGGGGATGAGGTTTCAGTAAGTGGGGAAGGTGTTTCAGTGTGTGGGGAAGGGGTTTCAGTGTATGTGGAAGGTGTTTCAGTGTGTGGGGAAGGTGTTTCAGTGTGTGGGGAAGGGTTTCACTTTGTGGGGATGGGTTTTCGGAGTGTAGGGAAGGGGTTTCAGTGTGTGAGGATGGGGTTTCAGTGTGTGGGGAAGGTGTTTCAGTGTGTGGTGAAGGGGTTTCAGTGTGTGGGGAAGGTGTTTCAGTGTGTGGGGAAGGTGTTTCAGTGTGTGGGGAAGGGGTTTCAGTGTGTGGGGATGGGTTTCAGTGTGTGGGGAAGGGGTTTCAATGTGTGGGGAAGGGGTTCAGTGTGTGGGGAATGTGTTTCAGTGTGTGCAGAAAGGATTTCAGTGTGTGGGGAAGGTGTTTCAGTGTGTGGGGAAGGGTTTCAATGTGTGGATAAGGGGTTTCAGTGTGTGGGAAAGGTGTTTCAGTTTGTGGGGAAGGTGTTTCAGTGTGTGGGGAAGGGGTGTCAGTGTATGGGGAAGGGGTTTCAATGTGTGGGGAAGATGTTTCAGTGTGTGGGGAAGGAGTTTCAGTGTGTGGGGAAGGGTTTCAGTGTGTGGGGATGGTGTTTCAGTGTGTGGGGAAGGGGTTTCAGTGTGTGAGGAAGGGTTTTCATGTGTGTGGGGAAGGTGTTTCAGTGTGTGGGGAAGGGTTTCAGTGTGTGGGGATGGTGTTTCACTGTGTGGGGAAGGGATTTCAGAGTGTGAGGAGGGGGTTTCAGTTTGTGGGGAAGGTGTTTCAATGTGTGGGGAAGGGGTTTCAGTGTGTGGGGAAGTTGTTTCAGTTTGTGGGGAAGGTGTTTCAGTGTGTGGGGAAGGGTTTCAATTTGTGGGGAAGGTGTTTCAGTGTGTGGGGAAGGTTTTGCAGTGTGTGGGGAAGGTATTTCAGTGTGTGGGGAAGGGATTTCAGTGTGTGGGGAAGGTGTTTCAGTGTGTGTGCAAGGTGTTTCAGTGTGTGGGGTAGGGGTTTCAATGTGTGGGGAATGTGTTTCAGTGTGTGGGGATGGTGTTTCAGTGTGTGGGGAAGGTATTTCAGTTTGTGGGGAAGGTGTTTCAGTGTGTGGGGAATGTGTTTCAGTGTGTGGGGAAGGGATTTCAGTGTGTGGGGAATTTGTCTCAGTGTGTGGGGAACGGGTTTCAGTGTGTGGGGAAGGGTTTCAGTGTGTGGGGAAGGTATTTCAATGTGTGGGGAAGGGATTTCAGTGTTTGGGGATGGGTTTCAGTGTGTGGGGAAGGTATTTCAGTGTGTGGGGAAGGTGTTTCAGTGTGTGTGGGGATGGGATTCAGTGTGTGCGGAAGGTGTTTCAGTGTGTGCGGAAGGGGTTTCAGTGTGTGGGGAATGGGATTCAGTGTGTGGGGAAGATGTTTCAGTTTGTGGGAAAGGTATTTCAATGTGTGGGAAAGGGTTTCAGTGTGTGGGGAAGGTGTTTCAGTGTGTGGCGATGTGTTTCAGTGTGTGGGGATGTGTTTCAGTGTGTGGGGAAGGGTTTCAGTGTGTGGGGAAGGTGTTTCAGTGTGTGGGGATGGGTTTCAGTGTGTGGGGATTGGTTTCAGTGTGTGGGGATGGGTTTCAGTGTGGGGGGAAGGGGTTTCAGAGTGTGGGGAAGGGTTTCAGTGTGGGGGGAAGGGGTTTCAGTGTGTGGGGAAGGGGTTTCAGTGTGTGGGGATGTGTTTCAGTGTGTGAGGAAGGGGTTTCAGTGTGTGGGGAACGGGTTTCAATGTAGGGGGAAGGTGTTTCACTGTGTGCTGTGAAGGTGTTTCAGTGTGTGGGGAATGGATTTCAGTGTGTGGGGAAGGTGTTTCAGTTTGCGGGGAATGTATTTCAGTGTGTGGGGAAGGTGTTTCAATGTGTGGGGAAGGGATTTTAGTGTGTGGGGAACGTGTTTCAGTGTGTGGGGAATGCGTTTCAGTGTGTGGGAAAAGGGTTTCTGTGTGTGGGGAAGGTGTTTCAGTGTGCGGGGATGTGTTTCAGTTTGTGGGGATGTGTTTCACTGTGTGGGGAAAGGTTTCAGTGTGTGGGGAAGGTGTTTCAGTGTGTGGGGAAGCAGTTTCAGTGTGTGGGGATGTGTTTCAGTGTGTGGGGAAGGGGTTTCAGTGTGTGGCGAAGGTATTTCACTGTGTGCTGTGAAGGTGTTTCAGTGTGTGGTGAAGGTGTTTCAGTGTGTGGGGAAGGTGTTTCAGTGTGTAGGGAAGGGGTTTCATTGTGTGGGGAAGGGTTTCAGTGTGTGGGGAAGGGTTTCAGTGTTTGGGGAAGGTGTTTCAGTGTGTGCGGAAGGGGTTTCAGTGTGTGGGGAAGGTGTTTCAGTGTTTGGGGAAGGTGTTTCACTGTGTGGGGAAGGGGTTTCAGTGTGTGGGGAACGGTTTTCAGTGTGTGGGGAAGGTGTTTCAGTGTGTGGGGAACGGTTTCAGTGTGTGGGGAAGGGGTATCAGTGTGTGGGGAAGATGTTTCAGTATGTGGGGAAGGTATTTCAATGTGTGGGGAAGGGATTTCAGTGTGTGGGGATGTGTTTCAGTGTGTGAGGAAGGCGTTTCAGTGTGTGGGGAAGTGGTTTTAATGTGTGTGGAAGGGTTTCACTGTGTGCAGAAGGGGTTTCATGGTGTGCGGAACTGGTATCAGTGTGTGGGCAATGTGTTTCAGTGTGTGGGGAAGGTGTTTCAGTGTGTGGGGAAGGGGTTTCAATGTTTGGGGCAGGTGTTGCAGTGTGTGCGGATGAGGTTTCAGTGTGTGCGGAAGGGGTTTCACTGTGTGTTTAAGGGGTTTCAGTGTGTGTGGAAGGTGTTTCAGTGTGCGCGGATGGGGTTTCAGTGTGTGGGGAAGGGGTTTTTGTGAGTGGGGATGTGTTTCAGTGTGTGGGGAAGGAGTTTCAGTGTGTGGGGAAGGGTTTCACTGTGTGCGGAAGGGGTTTCAGTGTGTGGGGAAGGTGTTTCAGTGTGTGGGGAAGGTGTTTCACAGTGTGGGGAAGATGTTTCAGTGTGTGGGGAATGGGTTTCAGTGAGTGGGGATGTGTTTCAGTGTGTGGGGAAAGGGTTTCAGTCTGTGGGGACGGTGTTTCAGTGTGTGGGGAAGGTGTTTCAGTGTGTGAGGAAGGGGTTTCAGTGTGTGGGGAACGGTTTTCAGTGTGTGGGGAAGGTGTTTCAGTGTGAGGGGAAGGTGTTTCAGTGTGTGGGGAAGTGTTTCAGTGTGTGGGGATGTGTTTCAGTGTGTTGGGAAAGTGTTTCAGTGTGTGGGGAAGTGTTTCAGTGTGTGCGGAAGGGGTTTCAGTGTGTGGGGAAGGGGTATCAGTGTGTGGGGAAGGTGTTTCAGTATGTGCGGAAGGGGTTTCAGTGTTTGGGGAAGGTGATTCAGTTTGTGCGGAAGGTGTTTCAGTGAGTGTGGAAGGCGTTTCAGTGTGTGGGGAAGGGGTTTCAGTGTGTGGGGAAGGGGTTTCAGTGTGTGGGGAATGTGTTTCAGTGTATGGGGAAGGGATTCAGTGTGTGGGGAATTTGTTTCAGTGTGTGGTGAATGGGTTTCAGTGTTTGGGGAAGGCTTTCAGTCTGTGGGGAAGGGGTTTCAGTGTGTGCGGAATGTGTTTCAGTTTGTGGGGATGTGTTTCAGTGTGTGGGGAAGGGTTTCAGTGTGTGGGGAATGTGTTTCAGTGTGTGCGGAAGGGGTTTCAGTGTGTGGGGAAGGTGTTTCAGTGTGTGGAGAAGGTGTTTCAGGGAGCGGGGAAGGGGTTTCAGTGTGTGGGGAACGGTTTTCAGTGTGTGGGGAAGGTGTTTCAGTGTGTGGGGAAGGGTTTCAGTGTGTGGGGAAGGGGTATCAGTGTGTGGGGAAGATGTTTCAGTGTGTGGGGAAGGTATTTCAATGTGTGCGGAAGGGATTTCAGTGTGTGGGGAAGGTGTTCCAGTGTGCGGGGAAGGTGTTTCAGTGTGTGGTGGAAGGGTTTCAGTGTGTGGGGAAGGTGTTTCAGTGTGTGGGGATGTGTTTCAGTGTGTGGGGATGTGTTTCAGTGTATGGGGAATGTTTCCAGTGTGTGGGGAAGGTGTTTCAGTGTGTGGGGATTGGTTTCAGTGTGTGGGGATGATTCAGTGTGTGAGGTTTGGGTTTCAGTGTGTGGGGAAGGGGTTTCAGTGTGTGGGGAATGTGTTTCAATGAGTGGGGATGTGTTTCAGTGTTTGGGGAAGGTGTTTCAGTATGTGGGGAAGGTGTTTCTGTGTGTGGGGAAGGGGTTTCAGTGTATGTGGAAGGTGTTTCAGTGTGTGGGGAAGGTGTTTCAGTGTGTGGGGAAGGGTTTCAGTTTGTGGGGATGGTGTTTCGGTGTGTGGGGAAGGGGTTTCAGTGTGTGAGGATGGGGTTTCAGTGTGTGGGGAAGGTGTTTCAGTGTGTTGTGAAGGGGTTTCAGTGTGTGGGGAAGGTGTTTCAGTGTGTGGGGAAGGTGTTTCAGTGTGTGGGGAAGGGGTTTCAGTGTGTGGGGATGGGTTTCAGTGTGTGGGGAAGGGGTTTCAATGTGTGGGGAAGGGTTTCAGTGTGTGGGGAATGTGTTTCAGTGTGTGCAGAAAGGATTTCAGTGTGTGGGGAAGGTGGTTCAGTGTGTGGGGAAGGGTTTCAATGTGTGAATAAGGGGTTTCAGTGTGTGGGGAAGGTGTTTCAGTTTGTGGGGAAGGTGTTTCAGTGTGTGGGGAAGGGGTGTCAGTGTATGGGGAAGGGGTTTCAATGTGTGGGGAAGATGTTTCAGTGTGTGGGGAAGGAGTTTCAGTGTGTGGGGAAGGGTTTCAGTGTGTGGGGATGGTGTTTCAGTGTGTGGGGAAGGGGTTTCAGTGTGTGAGGAAGGGGTTTCATGTGTGTGGGGAAGGTGTTTCAGAGTGTGGGGAAGGGTTTCAGTGTGTGGGGATGGTGTTTCAGTGTGTGGGGAAGGGGTTTCAGAGTGTGAGGAGGGGGTTTCAGTTTGTGGGGAAGGTGTTTCAATGTGTGGGGAAGGGGTTTCAGTGTGTGGGGAAATAGTTTCAGTTTGTGGGGAAGGTGTTTCAGTGTGTGGGGAAGGTATTCAATTTGTGGGGAAGGTGTTTCAGTGTGTGGGGAAGGTTTTGCAGTGTGTGGGGAAGGTATTTCAGTGTGTGGGGAAGGGATTTCAGTGTGTGGGGAAGGTGTTTCAGTGTGTGGGCAAGGTGTTTCAGTGTGTGGGGTAGGGGTTTCAATGTGTGGGGAATGTGTTTCAGTGTGTGGGGATGGTGTTTCAGTGTGTGGGGAAGGTATTTCAGTGTGTGGGGAAGGTATTTCAATGTGTGGGGAAGGGATTTCAGTGTTTGGGGATGGGTTTCAGTGTGTGGGGAAGGTGTTTCAGTGTGTGGGGAAGGTGTTTCAGTGTGTGGGGATGGGATTCAGTGTGTGCGGAAGGTGTTTCAGTGTCTGTGGAAGGGGTTTCAGTGTGTGGGGAATGGGATTCAGTGTGTGGGGAAGATGTTTCAGTTTGTGGGAAAGGTATTTCAATGTGTGGGAAAGGGTTTCAGTGTGTGGGGAAGGTGTTTCAGTGTGTGGGGATGTGTTTCAGTGTGTGGGGATGTGTTTCAGTGTGTGGGGAAGGGTTTCAGTGTGTGGGGAAGGTGTTTCAGTGTGTGGGGATGGGTTTCAGTGTGTGGGGATTGGTTTCAGTGTGTGGGGATGGGTTTCAGTGTGGGGGGAAGGGGTTTCAGAGTGTGGGAATGTGTTTCAGTGTGTGAGGAAGGGGTTTCAGTGTGTGGGGAACGGGTTTCAATGTGGGGGGAAGGTGTTTCACTGTGTGCTGTGAAGGTGTTTCAGTGTGTGGGGAATGGATTTCAGTGTGTGGGGAAGGTTTTTCAGTTTGCGGGGAATGTATTTCAGTGTGTGGGGAAGGTGTTTCAATGTGTGGGGAAGGGATTTCAGTGTGTGGGGAACGTGTTTCAGTGTGTGGGGAATGTGTTTCAGTGTGTAGGAAAAGGGTTTCAGATTGTGGGGAAGGTGTTTCAATGTGCGGGGATGTGTTTCACTTTGTGGGGATGTGTTTCACTGTGTGGGGAAAGGTTTCAGTGTGTGGTGAAGGTGTTTCAGTGTGTGGGGAAGCAGTTTCAGTGTGTGGGGATGTGTTTCAGTGTGTGGGGAAGGGGTTTCAGTGTGTGGCGAAGGTATTTCACTGTGTGCTGTGAAGGTGTTTCAGTGTGTGGTGAAGGTGTTTCAGTGTGTGGGGAAGGTGTTTCAGTGTGTAGGGAAGGGGTTTCATTGTGTGGGGAAGGGTTTCAGTGTGTGGGGAAGGGTTTCAGTGTTTGGGGAAGGTGTTTCAGTGTGTGCGGAAGGGGTTTCAGTGTGTGGGGGGAAGGTGTTTCAGTGTTTGGGGAAGGTGTTTCACTGTGTGGGGAAGGGGTTTCAGTGTGTGGGGAACGGTTTTCAGTGTGTGGGGAAGGTGTTTCAGTGTGTGGGGAACGGTTTCAGTGTGTGGGGAAGGGGTATCAGTGTGTGGGGAAGATGTTTCAGTATGTGGGGAAGGTATTTCAATGTGTGGGGAAGGGATTTCAGTGTGTGGGGATGTGTTTCAGTGTGTGAGGAAGGTGTTTCAGTATGTGCGGAAGGTGATTCAGTGTTTGGGGAAGGTGTTTCAGTGTACGGGGAAGTTGTTTCAGTGCACGGCGAATTTGTCTCAGTGTGTGGCGAAGGGGTTTCAGTGTGTGTGAGGAAGGTGTTTCAGTGTGTGGGGAAGGTGTTTCAGTGTGTGGGGAAGGTGTTTCAGTGTGTGGGGAAGGGTTTCAGTGTGTGGGGAAGGGGTTTCAGTGTGTGGGGAACGTGTTTCAGTGTGTGGGGAATGTGTTTCAGTGTGTGGGAAAAGGGTTTCAGATTGTGGGGAAGGTGTTTCAATGTGCGGGGATGTGTTTCAGTTTGTGGGGATGTGTTTCACTGTGTGGGGAAAGGTTTCAGTGTGTGGTGAAGGTGTTTCAGTGTGTGGGGAAGCAGTTTCAGTGTGTGGGGATGTGTTTCAGTGTGTGGGGAAGGGGTTTCAGTGTGTGGCGAAGGTATTTCACTGTGTGCTGTGAAGGTGTTTCAGTGTGTGGTGAAGGTGTTTCAGTGTGTGGGGAAGGTGTTTCAGTGTGTAGGGAAGGGGTTTCATTGTGTGGGGAAGGGTTTCAGTGTGTGGGGAAGGGTTTCAGTGTTTGGGGAAGGTGTTTCAGTGTGTGCGGAAGGGGTTTCAGTGTGTGGGGGGAAGGTGTTTCAGTGTTTGGGGAAGGTGTTTCACTGTGTGGGGAAGGGGTTTCAGTGTGTGGGGAACGGTTTTCAGTGTGTGGGGAAGGTGTTTCAGTGTGTGGGGAACGGTTTCAGTGTGTGGGGAAGGGGTATCAGTGTGTGGGGAAGATGTTTCAGTATGTGGGGAAGGTATTTCAATGTGTGGGGAAGGGATTTCAGTGTGTGGGGATGTGTTTCAGTGTGTGAGGAAGGCGTTTCAGTGTGTGGGGAAGTGGTTTTAATGTGTGTGGAAGGGTTTCACTGTGTGCGGAAGGGGTTTCATGGTGTGCGGAACTGGTATCAGTGTGTGGGCAATGTGTTTCAGTGTGTGCGGAAGGTGTTTCAGTGTGTGGGGAAGGGGTTTCAATGTTTGGGGCAGGTGTTGCAGTGTGTGCGGATGAGGTTTCAGTGTGTGCGGAAGGGGTTTCACTGTGTGGTTAAGGGGTTTCAGTGTGTGTGGAAGGTGTTTCAGTGTGAGCAGATGGGGTTTCAGTGTGTGGGGGAAGGGGTTTTTGTGAGTGGGGATGTGTTTCAGTGTGTGGGGAAGGAGTTTCAGTGTGTGGGGAAGGGTTTCACTGTGTGCGGAAGGGGTTTCAGTGTGTGGGGAAGGTGTTTCAGTGTGTGGGGAAGGTGTTTCACAGTGTGGGGAAGATGTTTCAGTGTGTGGGTAAGGGGTTTCAGTGAGTGGGGATGTGTTTCAGTGTGTGGGGAAAGGGTTTCAGTCTGTGGGGACGGTGTTTCAGTGTGTGGGGAAGGTGTTTCAGTGTGTGAGGAAGGGGTTTCAGTGTGTGGGGAACGGTTTTCAGTGTGTGGGGAAGGTGTTTCAGAGTGAGGGGAAGGGTTTAAGTGTGTGGGGTAAGGGTTTCAGTGTGTGGGGATGTGCTTCAGTGTGTGGGAAAGGTGTTTCAGTGTGTGGGGAAGTGTTTCACTGTGTGCGGAAGGGGTTTCAGTGTGTGGGGAAGGTGTTTCAGTATGTGCGGAAGGGGTTTCAGTGTTTGGGGAAGGTGATTCAGTTTGTGCGGAAGGTGTTTCAGTGAGTGTGGAAGGCGTTTCAGTGTGTGGGGAAGGGGTTTCAGTGTGTGGGGAAGGGGTTTCAGCGTGTGGGGAATGTGTTTCAGTGTATGGGGAAGGGATTCAGTGTGTGGGGAATTTGTTTCAGTGTGTGGTGAATGGGTTTCATTGTTTGGGGAAGGCTTTCAGTCTGTGGGGAAGGGGTTTCAGTGTGTGCGGAATGTGTTTCAGTTTGTGGGGATGTGTTTCAGTGAGTGGGGATGGGGTTTCAGTGTGTGGGGAATGTGTTTCAGTGTGTGGCGAAGGTGTTTCAGTGTGTGGGGAAGGGGTTTCAGTGTGTGGGGAATGTGTTTCAGTGTGTGGGGAAGGTGTTTCAGTATGTGCGGAAGGTGATTCAGTGTTTGGGGAAGGTGTTTCAGTGTACGGGGAAGTTGTTTCAGTGCACGGCGAATTTGTCTCAGTGTGTGGCGAAGGGGTTTCAGTGTGTGTGAGGAAGGTGTTTCAGTGTGTGGGGAAGGTGTTTCAGTGTGTGGGGAAGGTGTTTCAGTGTGTGGGGAAGGGTTTCAGTGTGTGGGGAAGGGGTTTCAGTGTGTGGGGAACGTGTTTCAGTGTGTGGGGAATGTGTTTCAGTGTGTGGGAAAAGGGTTTCAGATTGTGGGGAAGGTGTTTCAATGTGCGGGGATGTGTTTCAGTTTGTGGGGATGTGTTTCACTGTGTGGGGAAAGGTTTCAGTGTGTGGTGAAGGTGTTTCAGTGTGTGGGGAAGCAGTTTCAGTGTGTGGGGATGTGTTTCAGTGTGTGGGGAAGGGGTTTCAGTGTGTGGCGAAGGTATTTCACTGTGTGCTGTGAAGGTGTTTCAGTGTGTGGTGAAGGTGTTTCAGTGTGTGGGGAAGGTGTTTCAGTGTGTAGGGAAGGGGTTTCATTGTGTGGGGAAGGGTTTCAGTGTGTGGGGAAGGGTTTCAGTGTTTGGGGATGGTGTTTCAGTGTGTGCGGAAGGGGTTTCAGTGTGTGGGGGGAAGGTGTTTCAGTGTTTGGGGAAGGTGTTTCACTGTGTGGGGAAGGGGTTTCAGTGTGTGGGGAACGGTTTTCAGTGTGTGGGGAAGGTGTTTCAGTGTGTGGGGAACGGTTTCAGTGTGTGGGGAAGGGGTATCAGTGTGTGGGGAAGATGTTTCAGTATGTGGGGAAGGTATTTCAATGTGTGGGGAAGGGATTTCAGTGTGTGGGGATGTGTTTCAGTCTGTGAGGAAGGCGTTTCAGTGTGTGGGGAAGTGGTTTTAATGTGTGTGGAAGGGTTTCACTGTGTGCGGAAGGGGTTTCATGGTGTGCGGAACTGGTATCAGTGTGTGGGCAATGTGTTTCAGTGTGTGCGGAAGGTGTTTCAGTGTGTGGGGAAGGGGTTTCAATGTTTGGGGCAGGTGTTGCAGTGTGTGCGGATGAGGTTTCAGTGTGTGCGGAAGGGGTTTCACTGTGTGGTTAAGGGGTTTCAGTGTGTGTGGAAGGTGTTTCAGTGTGAGCAGATGGGGTTTCAGTGTGTGGGGGAAGGGGTTTTTGTGAGTGGGGATGTGTTTCAGTGTGTGGGGAAGGAGTTTCAGTGTGTGGGGAAGGGTTTCACTGTGTGCGGAAGGGGTTTCAGTGTGTGGGGAAGGTGTTTCAGTGTGTGGGGAAGGTGTTTCACAGTGTGGGGAAGATGTTTCAGTGTGTGGGTAAGGGGTTTCAGTGAGTGGGGATGTGTTTCAGTGTGTGGGGAAAGGGTTTCAGTCTGTGGGGACGGTGTTTCAGTGTGTGGGGAAGGTGTTTCAGTGTGTGAGGAAGGGGTTTCAGTGTGTGGGGAACGGTTTTCAGTGTGTGGGGAAGGTGTTTCAGAGTGAGGGGAAGGGTTTAAGTGTGTGGGGTAAGGGTTTCAGTGTGTGGGGATGTGCTTCAGTGTGTGGGAAAGGTGTTTCAGTGTGTGGGGAAGTGTTTCACTGTGTGCGGAAGGGGTTTCAGTGTGTGGGGAAGGTGTTTCAGTATGTGCGGAAGGGGTTTCAGTGTTTGGGGAAGGTGATTCAGTTTGTGCGGAAGGTGTTTCAGTGAGTGTGGAAGGCGTTTCAGTGTGTGGGGAAGGGGTTTCAGTGTGTGGGGAAGGGGTTTCAGCGTGTGGGGAATGTGTTTCAGTGTATGGGGAAGGGATTCAGTGTGTGGGGAATTTGTTTCAGTGTGTGGTGAATGGGTTTCATTGTTTGGGGAAGGCTTTCAGTCTGTGGGGAAGGGGTTTCAGTGTGTGCGGAATGTGTTTCAGTTTGTGGGGATGTGTTTCAGTGAGTGGGGATGGGGTTTCAGTGTGTGGGGAATGTGTTTCAGTGTGCGGCGAAGGTGTTTCAGTGTGTGGGGAAGGGGTTTCAGTGTGTGGGGAATGTGTTTCAGTGTGTGGGGAAGGTGTTTCAGTATGTGCGGAAGGTGATTCAGTGTTTGGGGAAGGTGTTTCAGTGTACGGGGAAGTTGTTTCAGTGCACGGCGAATTTGTCTCAGTGTGTGGCGAAGGGGTTTCAGTGTGTGTGAGGAAGGTGTTTCAGTGTGTGGGGAAGGTGTTTCAGTGTGTGGGGAAGGTGTTTCAGTGTGTGGGGAAGGGTTTCAGTGTGTGGGGAAGGGGTTTCAGTATGTGGGGAAGGGTTTCAGTGTATGGGGACGTTGTTTCAGTGTGTGCGGAAGGGGTATCAGTGTGTGGGGAAGATGTTTCAGTATGTGGGGAAGGTATTTCAATGTGTGGGGAAGGGATTTCAGTGTGTGGGGATGTGTTTCAGTGTGTGAGGAAGGCGTTTCAGTGTGTGGGGAAGTGGTTTTAATGTGTGTGGAAGGGTTTCACTGTGTGCGGAAGGGGTTTCATGGTGTGCGGAACTGGTATCAGTGTGTGGGCAATGTGTTTCAGTGTGTGCGGAAGGTGGTTCAGTGTGTGGGGAAGGGGTTTCAATGTTTGGGGCAGGTGTTGCAGTGTGTGCGGATGAGGTTTCAGTGTGTGCGGAAGGGGTTTCACTGTGTGTTTAAGGGGTTTCAGTGTGTGTGGAAGGTGTTTCAGTGTGAGCGGATGGGGTTTCAGTGTGTGGGGGAAGGGGTTTTTGTGAGTGGGGATGTGTTTCAGTGTGTGGGGAAGGAGTTTCAGTGTGTGGGGAAGGGTTTCACTGTGTGCGGAAGGGGTTTCAGTGTGTGGGGAAGGTGTTTCAGTGTGTGGGGAAGGTGTTTCACAGTGTGGGGAAGATGTTTCAGTGTGTGGGTAAGGGGTTTCAGCGAGTGGGGATGTGTTTCAGTGTGTGGGGAAAGGGTTTCAGTCTGTGGGGACGGTGTTTCAGTGTGTGGGGAAGGTGTTTCAGTGTGTGAGGAAGGGGTTTCAGTGTGTGGGGAACGGTTTTCAGTGTGTGGGGAAGGTGTTTCAGAGTGAGGGGAAGGGTTTAAGTGTGTGGGGTAAGGGTTTCAGTGTGTGGGGATGTGCTTCAGTGTGTGGGAAAGGTGTTTCAGTGTGTGGGGAAGTGTTTCACTGTGTGCGGAAGGGGTTTCAGTGTGTGGGGAAGGGGTTTCAGTGTGTGGGGAAGGTGTTTCAGTATGTGCGGAAGGGGTTTCAGTGTTTGGGGAAGGTGATTCAGTTTGTGCGGAAGGTGTTTCAGTGAGTGTGGAAGGCGTTTCAGTGTGTGGGGAAGGGGTTTCAGTGTGTGGGGAAGGGGTTTCAGCGTGTGGGGAATGTGTTTCAGTGTATGGGGAAGGGATTCAGTGTGTGGGGAATTTGTTTCAGTGTGTGGTGAATGGGTTTCATTGTTTGGGGAAGGCTTTCAGTCTGTGGGGAAGGGGTTTCAGTGTGTGCGGAATGTGTTTCAGTTTGTGGGGATGTGTTTCAGTGAGTGGGGATGGGGTTTCAGTGTGTGGGGAATGTGTTTCAGTGTGTGGCGAAGGTGTTTCAGTGTGTGGGGAAGGGGTTTCAGTGTGTGGGGAATGTGTTTCAGTGTGTGGGGAAGGTGTTTCAGTATGTGCGGAAGGTGATTCAGTGTTTGGGGAAGGTGTTTCAGTGTACGGGGAAGTTGTTTCAGTGCACGGCGAATTTGTCTCAGTGTGTGGCGAAGGGGTTTCAGTGTGTGTGAGGAAGGTGTTTCAGTGTGTGGGGAAGGTGTTTCAGTGTGTGGGGAAGGTGTTTCAGAGTGTGGGGAAGGGTTTCAGTGTGTGGGGAAGGGGTTTCAGTATGTGGGGAAGGGTTTCAGTGTATGGGGACGTTGTTTCAGTGTGTGCGGAAGGGGTTTCAGTGTGTGGTGAAGGTGTTTCAGTGTGTGGGGAAGGTGTTTCAGTGTGTGCGGAAGGTGTTTCAGTGTGTGGGGAATGTGTTTCAGTGTGTGGGGAAGCTGTTTCAGTGTGTGGGGAAGGGGTTTCAGTGTGTGGGGAAGGGTTCCAGTGTGTGGGGAAGGGGTTTCAGTGTGTCGGAAAGGTGTTTCAGTGTGTGGGGATGGTATTTCAGTGTGTGGGCAAGTTGTTTCAGTGTGTGGGGAAGGTGTTTCAGTGTGTGTGAAGAAGGGGTTTCAGTGTGTGGGGAAGGTGTTTCAGTGTGTGGGGATGTGTTTCAGTGTGTGGGGATGTGTTTCAGTGTGTGGGGAAGGGTTACAGTGTGTGGCGAATGTGTTTCAGTGTGTGGGAATGGGTTTCAGTTTGTGGGAAATGGGTTTCAGTGTGTGGGGAAGGTGTTTCAGTGTGTGGGGAAGGGTTCAGTGTGTGTGCGGAAGGGTTTCAGTGTGTGGGGAAGGGGTTTCAGTGTGTGGGGAAGGGGTTACAGTGTGTGGGGAAGGGGTTTCAGTGTGTGGGGAAAGTGCTTCAGTGTTTGGGGATGGGTTTCAGGGTGTGGCGAAGTGTTTCACTGTGTGGGGAAGGTGTTCAGTGTGTGGGGAAGTGTTTCAGTGTGTGGGGAATGAGTTTCAGTGTGTGGGGAAGGTGTTTCAGTGTGTGGGGATGTGTTTCAGTGGGTGGGGAAGGTGTTTCAGTGTGTGGGGAAGGTGTTTCAGTGTTTTGGGGAAGGTGTTTCAGTTAGCGGGCATGTGTTTTAGTGTGTGGGGAAGGTGTTCCAGTGTTTGGGGAAGGTGTTTCAGTTTGCGGGGAATGTGTTTCAGTGTGTGGGGAAGGTGTTTCAGAGTGTGGGGAACGTGTTTCAGTGTGTGGGGAAGTGTTTCAGTGTGTGGGGAAGGTGTTTCAGTGTGTGGGGAATGTGTTTCAGTGTGTGGGGAAGGGGTTTCATTGTGTGGGGAATGTGTTTCAGAGGGTGGGGTAGTGTTTCAGTTTGTGGGGAATGTGTTTCAGTGTGTGGGGAAGGGTTTCAGTTTGTGGGGAATGTGTTTCAGTGTGTGGGGAAGTGGTTTCAGTGTGTGGGGATGGGTTTCAGAGTGTGGGGAAGAGGTATCAGTGTTTGGAGAAGTTGTTTCAGTGTGTGAGGAAGGGGTTTCAGTGTGTGGGGAACTGTTTTCAGTGTGTGGGGAAGGTGTTTCATGTGAGGGGAAGGGTTTAAGTGTGTGGGGCAAGGGTTTCAGTGTGTGGGGATGTGTTTCAGTGTGTGGGGAAGGTGTTTCAGTTTGTGGGGATGTGTTTCAGTGAGTGGGGATGGGGTTTCAGTGTGTGGGGAAGGTGTTTCAGTGTGTGGCGAAGGTGTTTCAGTGTGTGGGGAAGGGGTTTCAGTGTGTGGGAAAGGTGTTTCAGTGTGTGCGGAAGGGGTTTCAGTGTGTGCGGAAGGTGATTCAGTGTTTGGGGAAGGTGTTTCAGTGTACGGGGAAGATGTTTCAGTGCACGGGGAATTTGTCTCAGTGTGTGGCGAAGGGGTTTCAGTGTGTGTGAGGAAGGTGTTTCAGTGTGTGCGGAAGGTGTTTCAGTGAGTGGGGAAGGTGTTTCAGTGTGTGGGGAAGGGTTTCAGTGTGTGGGGAAGGGGTTTCAGTTTGTGGGGAAGGGTTTCAGTGTATGGGGAAGTTGTTTGTTACTGGGTGTCAGTGTGTGTCTTTGGTACTTGGTGTCACTGTATGTCTTTGTTACTGTTTATTAGTGATTCTCTGTGTTACTGGGTGTCAGTGTGTGTTTGTTTGTGTTACTGGGTGTCAGTGTATGTCTTTGTTACTTGGTGTAAGTTTGTGTCTGTGTTACTGGCTATCAGTGTCTGTCTGTGTTACTTGGTGTAAGTGTGAGTCTTTGTTACTTGGTGTAATTGTATGTCTTTGTTACTTGGTGTCAGTGTATGTCTGTGTTACTTGGTGTAAGTGTACGTCTTTGTTACTTGGTGTAAGTGTGTGTCTGTGTTACTTGGTGTAATTGTGTGTCTGTGTTCCTGGGTATCATTGTATGTCTTTGTTACTTGGTGTCAGTGTATGTCTGGGTTACTTGGTGGAAGTGTGAGTCTGTGTTACTGGGTATCAGTGTATGTCTTTGTTACTTGGTGTCAATGTATGTCTGTGTTGCTTGGTGTAAGTGTGTGTCTGTGTTACTGGGTGTCAGTGTGTGTCTGTGATACTTGGTGTAAGTGTGTGTCTGTGTTACTGGGTGTAAGTGTGTGTCTGTGTTACTTGGTGTCCGTGTGTGTCTGTGTTACTGGGTGTCAGTGCATGTCTTTGTTACTTGGTGCCAGTGTATATCTGTATTACTTGGTGTAAGTGTGTTTCTTTGTTACTTGGTGTAAGTGTATGTCTGTGTTACTGGGTATCAGTGTATGTCTTTGTTACTTGGTGTCCGTGTGTTTCTGTGTTACTGTGTGTCAGTGTATGTCTTTGTGACTTGGTGTCAGTGTATGTCTTTGTTACTGGGTGTCAGTGTGTGTCTTTGTGACATGGTGTCAGTGTATGTCTTTGTTACTTGGTGTAAGTGTGTGTCTGTGTTACTGGGTATCAGTGTATCTCTTTGTTACTTGGTGTCCGTGTATGTCACAATACTTGGTGTCAGTGTATGTCTTTGTTACTTGGTGTAATTGTCTGTCTTTGGTACTTTGTGTAAGTGTATGTCGTTGTTACCTGGTGTCAGTGGATGTCTTTGTTACTTGTTGTCAGTGTATGTCTGTGTTACTTGTTGTAAGTGTGTGTCTTTGTTACTTGGTGTAAGTGTATGTCTTTGTTACTTGGTGTCAGTGCATGTCTTTGTTACTTGGTGTCAGTGTGTGTCTGTGTTACTGGGTCTCAGTGTATGTCTTTGTGACTTGGTATCAGTGTATGTCTTTGTTACTGGGTGTCAGTGTGTGTCTGTGTTACTGGGAAGCAGTGTATGTCTTTGTGACTTGGTATCAGTGTATGTCTTTGTTACTGGGTGTCAGTGTGTTTCTGTGTTACTGGGTGTCAGTGCGTGTCTGTGTTACTTGGTGTAAGTGTGTGTCTTTGTTACTTGGTGTCCTTGTGTGTCTGTGTTACTGAGTGTCAGTGCATGTCTTTGTTACTTGGTGCCAGTGTATATCTGTGTTACTTGGTGTAAGTGTGTGTCTTTGTTACTTGGTGTAATTGTATGTCTTTGTTACTTGGTGTAAGTGTATGTCTTTGTTACTTGGTGTAAGTGTGTGTCTTTGTTACTTGGTGTCCGTGTGTGTCTGTGTTACTGGGTGTCAGTGCATGTCTTTGTTACTTGGTGTCAGTGTATGTCAAAATACTTGGTGTAAGTGTATGTCTTTGTTACTTGGTGTAATTGTCTGTCTTTGTTACTTGGTGTAAGTGTATGTCTTTGTTACTTGGTGTCAGTGTATGTCTTTGTTACTTGGTGTCAATGTGTGTCTGTGTTACTGGGTATCAGTGTATGTCTTTGTGACTTGGTATCAGTGTATGTCTTTGTGAGTTGGTGTCAGTGTATGTCTTTGTTACTGGGTGTCAGTGTGTGTCTTTGGTACTTGGTGTCACTGTATGTCTTTGTTACTGTTTATTAGTGATTCTCTGTGTTACTGGGTGTCAGTGTGTGTTTGTTTTTGTTACTGGGTGTCAGTGTATGTCTTTGTTACTTGGTGTAAGTTTGTGTCTGTGTTACTGGCTATCAGTGTCTGTCTTTGTTACTTGGTGTCCGTGTGTGTCTGTGTTACTTTGTGTAAGTGTGAGACTTTGTTACTTGGTGTAATTGTATGTCTTTGTTACTTGGTGTCAGTGTATGTCTGTGTTACTTGGTGTAAGTGTACGTCTTTGTTACTTGGTGTAAGTGTGTGTCTGTGTTACTTGGTGTAATTGTGTGTCTGTGTTCCTGGGTATCATTGTATGTCTTTGTTACTTGGTGTCAGTGTATGTCTGGGTTACTTGGTGGAAGTGTGAGTCTGTGTTACTGGGTATCAGTGTATGTCTTTGTTACTTGGTGTCAGTGTATGTCTGTGTTGCTTGGTGTAAGTGTGTGTCTGTGTTACTGGGTGTCAGTGTGTGTCTGTGATACTTGGTGTAAGTGTGTGTCTGTGTTACTGGGTGTCAGTGTGTGTCTGTGTTACTTGGTGTCCGTGTGTGTCTGTGTTACTGGGTGTCAGTGCATGTCTTTGTTACTTGGTGCCAGTGTATAACTGTATTACTTCGTGTAAGTGTGTTTCTTTGTTACTTGGTGTAAGTGTATGTCTGTGTTACTGGGTATCAGTGTATGTCTTTGTTACTTGGTGTCAGTGTATGTCTGTGTTACTTGGTGTAAGGTTGTGTCTGTGTTACTGGGTGTCAGTGTGTGTCTGGGTTACTTTGTGTAAGTGTGTGTCTTTGTTACTTGGTGTCCGTGTGTGTCTGTGTTACTTTGTGTAAGTGTGTGTCTTTGTTACTTGGTGTCCGTGTCTGTCTGTGTTACTGGGTGTCAGTGTATGTCTTTGTTACTGCGCGTCAGTGTATATCTTTGTTACATGGTGTAAGTGTGTGTCTGTGTTACTGGGTGTCAGTGTGTGTCTGTGTTACTTTGTGTAAGTGTGTGTCTTTGTTACTTGGTGTCCGTGTGTGTCTGTGTTACTGTGTGTCAGTGTATGTCTTTGTGACTTGGTGTCAGTGTATGTATTTGTTACTGGGTGTCAGTGTGTGTCTTTGTGACATGGTGTCAGTGTATGTCTTTGTTAGTTGGTGTAAGTGTGTGTCTGTGTTACTGGGTATCAGTGTATCTCTTTGTTACTTGGTGTCCGTGTATGTCAAAACACTTGGTGTAAGTGTATGTCTTTGTTGCTTGGTGTAATTGTCTGTCTTTGGTACTTGGTGTAAGTGTATGTCTTTGTTACTTGGTGTCAGTATATGTCTTTGATACTTGTTGTCAGTGTATGTCTGTGTTACTTGTTGTAAGTGTGTGTCTTTGTCACTTGGTGTCAGAGCATGTCTTTGTTACTTGGTGTCAGTGTGTGTCTGTGTTACTGGTAATCAGTGTATGTCTTTGTGACTTGGTATCAGTGTATGTCTTTGTTACTGGGTGTCAGTGTGTTTCTGTGTTACTGGGTGTCAGTGCGTGTCTGTGTTACTTGGTGTAAGTGTGTGTCTTTGTTACTTGGTGTCCTTGTGTGTCTGTGTTACTGGGTGTCAGTGCCTGTCTTTGTTACTTGGTGCCAGTGTATATCTGTATTACTTGGTGTAAGTGTGTGTCTTTGTTACTTGGTGTAATTGTATGTCTTTGTTACTTGGTGTCAGTGTGTGTCTTTGTGACTTGGTGTCAGTGTATGTCTTTGTTACTTGGTGTAAGTGTGTGTCTGTGTTAGTGGGTATCAGTGTATGTCTTTGTTACTTGGTGTCAGTGTATGTCAAAATACTTGGTGTAAGTGTATGTCTTTGTTACTTGGTGTAAGTGTGTGTCTTTGTTACTTGGTGTCCGTGTGTGTCTGTGTTACTGGGTGTCAGTGCATGTCTTTGTTACTTGGTGTCAGTGTATGTCAAAATACTTGGTGTAAGTGTATGTCTTTGTTACTTGGTGTAATTGTCTGTCTTTGTTACTTGGTGTAAGTGTATGTCTTTGTTACTTGGTGTCAGTGTATGTCTTTGTTACTTGGTGTCAATGTGTGTCTGTGTTACTGCGTATCAGTGTATGTCTTTGTGACTTGGTCTCAGTGTATGTCTTTGTGAGTTGGTGTCAGTGTATGTCTTTGTTAGTGGGTGTCAGTGTGTGTCTGTGTTACTTGGTGTCACTGTATGTCTTTGTTACTGTTTATTAGTGATTCTCTGTGTTACTGGGTGTCAGTGTGTGTTTGTTTGTGTTACTGGGTGTCAGTGTGAGTCTTTGTTACTTGGTGTAATTGTATGTCTTTGTTACTTGGTGTCAGTGTATGTCTGTGTTACTTGGTGTAAGTGTATGTCTTTGTTACTTGGTGTAAGTGTGTGTCTGTGTTACTTGGTGTAATTGTGTGTCTGTGTTCCTGGGTATCATTGTATGTCTTTGTTACTTGGTGTCAGTGTATGTCTGGGTTACTTGGTGTAAGTGTGAGTCTGTGTTACTGGGTATCAGTGTATGTCTTTGTTACTTGGTGTCAGTGTATGTCTGTGTTGCTTGGTGTAAGTGTGTGTCTGTGTTACTGGGTGTCAGTGTGTGTCTGTGATACTTGGTGTAAGTGTGTGTCTGTGTTACTGGGTGTCAGTGTGTGTCTGTGTTACTTGGTGTAAGTGTGTGTCTTTGTTACTTGGTGTCCGTGTGTGTCTGTGTTACTGGGTGTCAGTGTATATCTGTATTACTTGGTGTAAGTGTGTGTCTTTGTTACTTGGTGTAAGTGTGTGTCTGTGTTACTTGGTTAAAGTGAGTGTCTTTGTTACTTGGTGTCCGTGTGTGTCTGTGTTACTGGGTGTCAGTGTATGTCTTTGTTACTTGGTGCCAGTGTATATCTGTATTACTTGGTGTAAGTGTGTGTCTTTGTTACTTGGTGTAAGTGTGAGTCTTTGTTACTTGGTGTAATTGTATGTCTTTGTTACTTGGTGTCAGTGTATGTCTGTGTTACTTGGTGTAAGTGTATGTCTTTGTTACTTGGTGTAAGTGTGTGTCTGTGTTACTTGGTGTAATTGTGTGTCTGTGTTCCTGGGTATCATTGTATGTCTTTGTTACTTGGTGTCAGTGTATGTCTGGGTTACTTGGTGTAAGTGTGAGTCTGTGTTACTGGGTATCAGTGTATGTCTTTGTTACTTGGTGTCAGTGTATGTCTGTGTTGCTTGGTGTAAGTGTGTGTCTGTGTTACTGGGTGTCAGTGTGTCTCTGTGATACTTGGTGTAAGTGTGTGTCTGTGTTACTGGGTGTCAGTGTGTGTCTGTGTTACTTGGTGTAAGTGTGTGTCTTTGTTACTTGGTGTCCGTGTGTGTCTGTGTTACTGGGTGTCAGTGTATGTCTTTGTTACTTGGTGCCAGTGTATATCTGTATTACTTGGTGTAAGTGTGTGTCTTTGTTACTTGGTGTAAGTGTGTGTCTGTGTTACTGGGTATCAGTGTATGTCTTTGTTACTTGGTGTCAGTGTATGTCTGTGTTACTTGGTGTAAGGGTGTGTCTGTGTTACTGGGTGTCAGTGTGTGTCTGTGTTACTTTGTGTAAGTGTGTGTCTTTGTTACTTGGTGTCCGTGTGTTTCTGTGTTACTTTGTGTAAGTGTGTGTCTTTGTTACTTGGTGTCCGTGTGTGTCTGTGTTACTGGGTGTCAGTGTATGTCTTTGTTACTGCGCGTCAGTGTATATCTTTGTTACATGGTGTAAGTGTGTGTCTGTGTTACTGGGTGTCAGTGTGTGTCTGTGTTACTTTGTGTAAGTGTGTGTCTTTGTTACTTGGTGTCCGTGTGTGTCTGTGTTACTGTGTGTCAGTGTATGTCTTTGTGACTTGGTGTCAGTGTATGTCTTTGTTACTGGGTGTCAGTGTGTGTCTTTGTGACATGGTGTCAGTGTATGTCTTTGTTACTTGGTGTAAGTGTGTGTCTGTGTTACTGGGTATCAGTGTATCTCTTTGTTACTTGGTGTCCGTGTATGTCAAAATACTTGGTGTAAGTGTATGTCATTGTTACTTGGTGTAATTGTCTGTCTTTGGTACTTGGTGTAAGTGTATGTCTTTGTTACTTGGTGTCAGTATATGTCTTTGTTACTTGTTGTCAGTGTATGTCTGTGTTACTTGTTGTAAGTGTGTGTCTTTGTTACTTGGTGTAAGTGTATGTCTTTGTTACTTGGTGTCAGTGCATGTCTTTGTTACTTGGTGTCAGTGTGTGTCTGTGTTGCTGGGTATCAGTGTATGTCTTTGTGACTTGGTATCAGTGTATGTCTTTGTTACTGGGTGTCAGTGTGTGTCTGTGTTACTGGGAATCAGTGTATGTCTTTGTGGCTTGGTATCAGTGTATGTCTTTGTTACTGGGTGTCAGTGTGTTTCTGTTTTACTGGGTGTCAGTGCGTGTCTGTGTTACTTGGTGTAAGTGTGTGTCTTTGTTACTTGGTGTCCTTGTGTGTCTGTGTTACTGGGTGTCAGTGCATGTCTTTGTTAGTTGGTGCCAGTGTATATCTGTATTACTTGGTGTAAGTGTGTGTCTTTGTTACTTGGTGTAATTGTATGTCTTTGTTACTTGGTGTCAGTGTATGTCTGTGTTACTTGGTGTAAGTGTATGTCTTTGTTACTTGGTGTAAGTGTTTGTATGTGTTACTTGGTGTAAGTGTGTGTCTGTGTTCCTGGGTATCAGTGTATGTCTTTGTTACTTGGTGTCAGTGGATGTCTGTGTTACTTGGTGTAAGTGTGTGTCTGTGTTACTGGGTATCAGTGTATGTCTTTGTTACTTGGTGTCAGTGTATGTCTGTGTTACTTGGTGTAAGTGTGTGTCTGTGTTACTGGGTGTCAGTGTGTGTCTTTGTTACTTGGTGTCAATGTGTGTCTGTGTTACTGGGTATCAGTGTATGTCTTTGTTACTTGGTGTAAGTGTGTGTCTGTGTTACTTGGTTAAAGTGTGTGTTTGTGTTCCAGGGTATCAGTGTATGTCTTTGTTACTTGGTGTCAGTGGATGTCTGTGTTACTTGGTGTAAGTGTGTGTCTGTGTTACTGAGTATCAGTGTATGTCTTTGTTACTTGGTGTCAGTGTATGTCTGTGTTACTTGGTGTAAGTGTGTGTCTTTGTTACTTGGTGTCCGTGTGTGTCTGTGTTACTGGGTGTCAGTGTGTGTCTGTGTTCCAGGGTATCAGTGTATATCTGTATTACTTGGTGTAAGTGTGTGTCTTTGTTACTTGGTGTAAGTGTGTGTCTGTGTTACTTGGTTAAAGTGTGTGTCTGTGTTCCAGGGTATCAGTGTATGTCTTTGTTACTTGGTGTCAGTGGATGTCTGTGTTACTTGGTGTAAGTGTGTGTCTGTGTTACTGGGTATCAGTGTATGTCTTTGTTACTTGGTGTCAGTGTATGTCTGTGTTACTTGGTGTAAGGGTGTGTCTGTGTTACTGGGTGTCAGTGTGTGTCTGTGTTACTTTGTGTAAGTGTGTGTCTTTGTTACTTGGTGTCCGTGTGTGTCTGTGTTACTTTGTGTAAGTGTGTGTCTTTGTTACTTGGTGTCCGTGTGTGTCTGTGTTACTGGGTGTCAGTGTATGTCTTTGTTACTGCACGTCAGTGTATATCTTTGTTACATGGTGTAAGTGTGTGTCTTTGTTACTTGGTGTCAATGTGTGTCTGTGTTACTGGGTATCAGTGTATGTCTTTGTGACTTGGTATCAGTGTATGTCTTTGTTACTGGGAGTCAGTGTGTGTCTGTCTTCCTGGGTATCAGTGTATGTCTTTGTGACTTGGTGTCATTGTATGTCTTTGTTACTGGGTGTCAGTGTGTGTCTTTGTGACTTTTGTCAGTGTATGTCTTTGTTACTTGATGTAAGTGTGTGTCTGTGATACTGGTATCAGTGTATGTCTTTGTTACTTGGTGTCAGTGTATGTCTGTGTTACTTGGTGTAAGTGTGTGTCTGTGTATCAGTGTATGTCTTTGTGACTTGGTGTCAGCGTATGTCTTTGTTACTGGGTGTCAGTGTGTGTCTTTGTTACTTGGTGTCAGTGTATGTCTGTGTCACTGGGAGTCAGTGTGTGTCTGTGTTACTGAGGGTTTGTGTGTGTTTCTAACTGCGTGTCAGTGTGTGTCTGTGTTACTCTGTATCAGTGTATGTCTTTGTTACTTGGTGTAAGTGTGTGTCTGTGTTACTTGGTGTAAGTGTGTATCTGTGTTCCTGGGTATCATTGTATGTCTTTGTTACTTGGTGTCAGTGTATCTCTGTGTTACTTGGTGTAAGTGTGTGTCTGTGTTACTGGGTATCACTGTATGTCTTTGTTACTTGGTGTCAGTGTATGTCTGTGTTACTTGGTGTAAGTGTGTGTCTGTGTTACTGGGTGTCAGTGTGTGTCTGTGTTACTTGGTGTAAATGTGCGTCTTTGTTACTTGGTGTCCGTGTGTGTCTGTGTTTCTGGGTGTCAGTGCATGTCTTTGTTACTTGGTGCCAGTGTATATCTTTGTTACATGGTGTAAGAGTGTGACTTTGTTACTTGGTGTAATTGTGTGTTTCTGTGTTACTGGGTGTCAGTGTATGTCTTTGTTACTGGGTGTCAGTGTATGTCTTTGTTACTTGGTGTAAGTGTATGTCTGTGTTACTTCGTGTAGGTGTGTGTCTGTGTTCCTGGCTATCAGTGTATGTCTTTGTTACTTGGTGTCAGTGTATGTGTGTGTTACTTGCTGTAAGTGTGTGTCCGTGTTACTGGGTATCAGTGTCTGTCTTTGTTACTTGGTGTAAGTGTGTGTCTGTGTTACTTGGTGTAAGTGTGTGTCTTTGTTACTTGGTGTCCGTGTGTGTCTGTGTTACTGGGTATCAGTGTCTGTCTTTGTTACTTGGTGTAAGTGTGTGTCTGTGTTACTTGGTGTAAGTGTATGTCTTTGTTACTTGGTGTAAGTGTGTGTCTGTGTTACTTGGTGTAAGTGTGTGTCTGTGTTCCTGGGTATCAGTGTATGTCTTTGTTACTTGGTGTCAGTGTATGTCGGTGTTACTTGGTGTAAGTGTGTGTCTGTGTTACTGGGTGTCAGTGTGTGTCTGTGTTACTTGGTGTAACAGTATGTCTTTGTTACTTGGTATCAGTGTGTGTCTGTGTTACTGGGTGTCAGTGTGTGTCTGTGTTACTTTGTGTAAGTGTGTGTCATTGTTGCTTGGTGTCCGTGTGTGTCTGTGTTACTGGGTGTCAGTGTATGTCTTTGCGACTTGGTGTCAATGTATTTCTTTGTTACTGGGTGTCAGTGTGTGTCTTTGTGACTTGGTGTCAGTGTATGTCTTTGTTACTTGGTGTAAGTGTGTGTCTGTGTTACTGGGTATCAGTGTATGTCTTTGTTACTTGGTGTCAGTGTATGTCAAAATACCTGTTGTCAGTATATGTCTGTGTTACTTGGTGTAAGTGTGTGTCTTTGTTACTTGGTGGAAGTGTATGTCTTTGTTACTTGGTGTCAGTGCATGTCTTTGTTACTTGGTGTCAATGTGTGTCTGTGCTACTCGGTATCAGTGTATGTCTTTGTGACTTGGTATCAGTGTATGTCTTTGTTACTGGGTGTCAGTGTGTGTCTGTGTTACTGGGTATCAGTGTATGTCTTTGTGACTTGGTATCAGTGTATGTCTTTGTTACTCGGTGTCAGTGTGTTTCTGTGTTACTGGGTGTCAGTGCATGTCTTTGTTAGTTGGTGCCAGTGTATATCTGTATTACTTGGTGTAAGTGTGTGTCTTTGTTACTTGGTGTAATTGTATGTCTTTGTTACTTGGTGTCAGTGTATGTCTGTGTTACTTGGTGTAAGTGTATGTCTTTGTTACTTGGTGTAAGTGTTTGTATGTGTTACTTGGTGTAAGTGTGTGTCTGTGTTCCTGGGTATCAGTGTATGTCTTTGTTACTTGGTGTCAGTGGATGTCTGTGTTACTTGGTGTAAGTGTGTGTCTGTGTTACTGGGTGTCAGTGTGTGTCTTTGTAACTTGGTGTCAATGTGTGTCTGTGTTACTGGGTATCAGTGTATGTCTTTGTTACTTGGTGTAAGTGTGTGTCTGTGTTACTTGGTTAAAGTGTGTGTTTGTGTTCCAGGGTATCAGTGTATGTCTTTGTTACTTGGTGTCAGTGGATGTCTGTGTTACTTGGTGTAAGTGTGTGTCTGTGTTACTGAGTATCAGTGTATGTCTTTGTTACTTGGTGTCAGTGTATGTCTGTGTTACTTGGTGTAAGTGTGTGTCTTTGTTACTTGGTGTCCGTGTGTGTCTGTGTTACTGGGTGTCAGTGTGTGTCTGTGTTCCAGGGTATCAGTGTATATCTGTATTACTTGGTGTAAGTGTGTGTCTTTGTTACTTGGTGTAAGTGTGTGTCTGTGTTACTTGGTTAAAGTGTGTGTCTGTGTTCCAGGGTATCAGTGTATGTCTGTGTTACTTGGTGTCAGTGGATGTCTGTGTTACTTGGTGTAAGTGTGTGTCTGTGTTACTGGGTATCAGTGTATGTCTTTGTTACTTGGTGTCAGTGTATGTCTGTGTTACTTGGTGTAAGGGTGTGTCTGTGTTACTGGGTGTCAGTGTGTGTCTGTGTTACTTGGTGTAAGTGTGTGTCTTTGTTACTTGGTGTCCGTGTGTGTCTGTGTTACTTTGTGTAAGTGTGTGTCTTTGTTACTTGGTGTCCGTGTGTGTCTGTGTTACTGGGTGTCAGTGTATGTCTTTGTTACTGCACGTCAGTGTATATCTTTGTTACATGGTGTAAGTGTGTGTCTGTGTTACTGGGTGTCAGTGTGTGTCTGTGTTACTTTGTGGAAGTCTGTGTCTTTGTTACTTGGTGTCCGTGTGTGTCTTTGTTACTGTGTGTCAGTGTATGTCTTTGTGACTTGGTGTCAGTGTATGTCTTTGTTACTGGGTGTCAGTGTGTGTCTTTGTGACATGGTGTCAGTGTATGTCTTTGTTACTTGGTGTAAGTGTGTGTCTGTGTTACTGGGTATCAGTGTATCTCTTTGTTACTTGGTGTCCGTGTATGTCAAAATACTTGGTGTAAGTGTATGTCTTTGTTACTTGGTGTAATTGTCTGTCTTTGGTACTTGGTGTAAGTGTATGTCTTTGTTACTTGGTGTCAGTATATGTCTTTGTTACTTGTTGTCAGTGTATGTCTGTGTTACTTGTTGTAAGTGTGTGTCTTTGTTACTTGGTGTAAGTGTATGTCTTTGTTACTTGGTGTCAGTGTATGTCTGTTTTACTTGGTGTAAGTGTGTGTCTGTGTTACTGGGTGTCAGTGTGTGTCTTTGTTACTTGGTGTCAATGTGTGTCTGTGTTACTGGGTATCAGTGTATGTCTTTGTGACTTGGTATCAGTGTATGTCTTTGTTACTGGGAGTCAGTGTGTGTCTGTCTTCCTGGGTATCAGTGTATGTCTTTGTGACTTGGTGTCATTGTATGTCTTTGTTACTGGGTGTCAGTGTGTGTCTTTGTGACTTTTGTCAGTGTATGTCTTTGTTACTTGATGTAAGTGTGTGTCTGTGATACTGGTATCAGTGTATGTCTTTGTTACTTGGTGTCAGTGTATGTCTGTGTTACTTGGTGTAAGTGTGTGTCTGTGTATCAGTGTATGTCTTTGTGACTTGGTGTCAGCGTATGTCTTTGTTACTGGGTGTCAGTGTGTGTCTTTGTTACTTGGTGTCAGTGTATGTCTGTGTCACTGGGAGTCAGTGTGTGTCTGTGTTACTGAGGGTTTGTGTGTGTTTCTAACTGCGTGTCAGTGTGTGTCTGTGTTACTCTGTATCAGTGTATGTCTTTGTTACTTGGTGTAAGTGTGTGTCTGTGTTACTTGGTGTAAGTGTGTATCTGTGTTCCTGGGTATCATTGTATGTCTTTGTTACTTGGTGTCAGTGTATCTCTGTGTTACTTGGTGTAAGTGTGTGTCTGTGTTACTGGGTATCACTGTATGTCTTTGTTACTTGGTGTCAGTGTATGTCTGTGTTACTTGGTGTAAGTGTGTGTCTGTGTTACTGGGTGTCAGTGTGTGTCTGTGTTACTTGGTGTAAATGTGCGTCTTTGTTACTTGGTGTCCGTGTGTGTCTGTGTTTCTGGGTGTCAGTGCATGTCTTTGTTACTTGGTGCCAGTGTATATCTTTGTTACATGGTGTAAGAGTGTGACTTTGTTACTTGGTGTAATTGTGTGTTTCTGTGTTACTGGGTGTCAGTGTATGTCTTTGTTACTGGGTGTCAGTGTATGTCTTTGTTACTGGGTGTCAGTGTGTGTCTTTGTGACATGGTGTCAGTGTATGTCTTTGTTACTTGGTGTAAGTGTGTGTCTGTGTTACTGGGTATCAGTGTATCTCTTTGTTACTTGGTGTCCGTGTATGTCAAAATACTTGGTGTAAGTGTATGTCTTTGTTACTTGGTGTAATTGTCTGTCTTTGGTACTTGGTGTAAGTGTATGTCTTTGTTACTTGGTGTCAGTATATGTCTTTGTTACTTGTTGTCAGTGTATGTCTGTGTTACTTGTTGTAAGTGTGTGTCTTTGTTACTTGGTGTAAGTGTATGTCTTTGTTACTTGGTGTCAGTGTATGTCTGTTTTACTTGGTGTAAGTGTGTGTCTGTGTTACTGGGTGTCAGTGTGTGTCTTTGTTACTTGGTGTCAATGTGTGTCTGTGTTACTGGGTATCAGTGTATGTCTTTGTGACTTGGTATCAGTGTATGTCTTTGTTACTGGGAGTCAGTGTGTGTCTGTCTTCCTGGGTATCAGTGTATGTCTTTGTGACTTGGTGTCATTGTATGTCTTTGTTACTGGGTGTCAGTGTGTGTCTTTGTGACTTTTGTCAGTGTATGTCTTTGTTACTTGATGTAAGTGTGTGTCTGTGATACTGGTATCAGTGTATGTCTTTGTTACTTGGTGTCAGTGTATGTCTGTGTTACTTGGTGTAAGTGTGTGTCTGTGTATCAGTGTATGTCTTTGTGACTTGGTGTCAGCGTATGTCTTTGTTACTGGGTGTCAGTGTGTGTCTTTGTTACTTGGTGTCAGTGTATGTCTGTGTCACTGGGAGTCAGTGTGTGTCTGTGTTACTGAGGGTTTGTGTGTGTTTCTAACTGCGTGTCAGTGTGTGTCTGTGTTACTCTGTATCAGTGTATGTCTTTGTTACTTGGTGTAAGTGTGTGTCTGTGTTACTTGGTGTAAGTGTGTATCTGTGTTCCTGGGTATCATTGTATGTCTTTGTTACTTGGTGTCAGTGTATCTCTGTGTTACTTGGTGTAAGTGTGTGTCTGTGTTACTGGGTATCACTGTATGTCTTTGTTACTTGGTGTCAGTGTATGTCTGTGTTACTTGGTGTAAGTGTGTGTCTGTGTTACTGGGTGTCAGTGTGTGTCTGTGTTACTTGGTGTAAATGTGCGTCTTTGTTACTTGGTGTCCGTGTGTGTCTGTGTTTCTGGGTGTCAGTGCATGTCTTTGTTACTTGGTGCCAGTGTATATCTTTGTTACATGGTGTAAGAGTGTGACTTTGTTACTTGGTGTAATTGTGTGTTTCTGTGTTACTGGGTGTCAGTGTATGTCTTTGTTACTGGGTGTCAGTGTATGTCTTTGTTACTTGGTGTAAGTGTATGTCTGTGTTACTTCGTGTAGGTGTGTGTCTGTGTTCCTGGCTATCAGT
Source organism: Heterodontus francisci (assembly GCF_036365525.1). NCBI lineage: Eukaryota > Metazoa > Chordata > Chondrichthyes > Heterodontiformes > Heterodontidae > Heterodontus > Heterodontus francisci. Next base: position 669,691 of record NW_027141653.1, on the reverse strand, counting down.
GTATGTCTTTGTTACTTGGTGTCAGTGTATGTGTGTGTTACTTGCTGTAAGTGTGTGTCCGTGTTACTGGGTATCAGTGTCTGTCTTTGTTACTTGGTGTAAGTGTGTGTCTGTGTTACTTGGTGTAAGTGTGTGTCTTTGTTACTTGGTGTCCGTGTGTGTCTGTGTTACTGGGTATCAGTGTCTGTCTTTGTTACTTGGTGTAAGTGTGTGTCTGTGTTACTTGGTGTAAGTGTATGTCTTTGTTACTTGGTGTAAGTGTGTGTCTGTGTTACTTGGTGTAAGTGTGTGTCTGTGTTCCTGGGTATCAGTGTATGTCTTTGTTACTTGGTGTCAGTGTATGTCGGTGTTACTTGGTGTAAGTGTGTGTCTGTGTTACTGGGTGTCAGTGTGTGTCTGTGTTACTTGGTGTAACTGTATGTCTTTGTTACTTGGTATCAGTGTGTGTCTGTGTTACTGGGTGTCAGTGTGTGTCTGTGTTACTTTGTGTAAGTGTGTGTCATTGTTACTTGGTGTCCGTGTGTGTCTGTGTTACTGGGTGTCAGTGTATGTCTTTGCGACTTGGTGTCAATGTATTTCTTTGTTACTGGGTGTCAGTGTGTGTCTTTGTGACTTGGTGTCAGTGTATGTCTTTGTTACTTGGTGTAAGTGTGTGTCTGTGTTACTGGGTATCAGTGTATGTCTTTGTTACTTGGTGTCAGTGTATGTCAAAATACCTGTTGTCAGTATATGTCTGTGTTACTTGGTGTAAGTGTGTGTCTTTGTTACTTGGTGGAAGTGTATGTCTTTGTTACTTGGTGTCAGTGCATGTCTTTGTTACTTGGTGTCAATGTGTGTCTGTGCTACTCGGTATCAGTGTATGTCTTTGTGACTTGGTATCAGTGTATGTCTTTGTTACTGGGTGTCAGTGTGTGTCTGTGTTACTGGGTATCAGTGTATGTCTTTGTGACTTGGTATCAGTGTATGTCTTTGTTACTCGGTGTCAGTGTGTTTCTGTGTTACTGGGTATCAGTGTATGTCTTTGTGACTTGGTATCAGTGTATGTCTTTGTTACTGGGTGTCAGTGTGTGTCTGTGTTCCTGGGTATCAGTGTATGTCTTTGTGACTTGGTGTCAGTGTATGTCTTTGTTACTGAGTGTCAGTGTGTGTCTTTGTGACTTGGTGACAGTGTATGTCTTTGTTACTTGATGTAAGTGTGTGTCTGTGATACTGGGTATCAGTGTATGTCTTTGTTACTTGGTGTCAGTGTATGTCTTTGTTACTTGGTGTAAGTGTGTGTCTGTGTATCAGTGTATGTCTTTGTGACTTAGTGTCAGCGTATGTCTTTGTTACTGGGTGTCAGTGTGTGTCTTTGTGACTTGGTGTCAGTGTATGTCTGTGTTACTGGGGGTCAGTGTGTGTCTGTGTTACTGGGTGTCAGTGTGTGTCTGTGTTACTTGGTGTAACTGTATGTCTTTGTTACTTGGTGTCAGTGTATGTCTTTGTTACTTGGTGTAAGTGTATGTCTTTGTTACTTGGTGTCAGTGTATGTCTTTGTTACTTGGTGTAAGTGTATGTCTTTGCTACTTGGTGTCATTGTATGTCTTTGATACTTGTTGTAAGTGTATGTCTGTGTTACTGGGTATCAGTGTCTGTCTTTGTTACTTGGCGTAAGTGTGTGTCTGTGTTGCTGGGTATCAGTGTATGTCTTTGTTACTTGGTGTCAGTGTATGTCTGTGTTACTTGGTGCAAGTGTGTGTCTGTGTATCAGTGTATGTCTTTGTGACTTGGTGTCAGCGTATGCCTTTGTTACTGGGTGTCAGTGTGTGTCTTTGTGACTTGGTGTCAGTGTATGTCTGTGTTACTGGGGGTCAGTGTGTGTCTGTGTTACTGGGGGTCAGTGTATGTCTTTGTTACTTGGTGTAAGTGTATGTCTTTGTTACTTGGTGTAAGTGTGTGTCTGTGTTACTTGGTGTAAGTGTGTGTCTGTGTTCCTGGGTATCATTGCATGTCTTTGTTACTTGGTGTCAGTGTATCTCTGTGTTACTTGATGTAAGTGTGTGTCTGTGTTACTGGGTGTCAGTGTATGTCTTTGTTACTTGGTGTAAGTGTATGTCTTTGCTACTTGGTGTCATTGTATGTCTTTGATACTTGTTGTAAGTGTATGTCTGCGTTACTGGGTATCAGTGTCTGTCTTTGTTACTTGGTGTAAGTGTATGTCTTTGTTACTTGGTGTAAGTGTGTGTCTGTGTTACTTGGTGTAAGTGTGTGTCTGTGTTCCTGGGTATCATTGTAAGTCTTTGTTACTTGGCGTCAGTGTATCTCTGTGTTACTTGGTGTAAGTGTGTGTCTGTGTTACTGGGTATCAGTGTATGTCTTTGTTACTTGGTGTCAGTGTATGTCTGTGTTACTTGGTGTAAGTGTGTGTCTGTGTTACTGGGTGTCAGTGTGTGTCTGTGTTACTTGGTGTAAATGTGTGTCTTTGTTCCTTGGTGTCCGTGTGTGTCTGTGTTACTGGGTGTCAGTGCATGTCTTTGTTACTTGGTGCCAGTGTATATCTGTGTTACTTGGTGTAAGAGTGTGTCTTTGTTACTTGGTGTAATTGTATGTCTTTGTTACTTGGTGTCAGTGTATGTCTGTGTTACTTGGTGTAAGTGTATGTCTTTGTGACTTGGTGTCAGTGTATGTCTTTGTTACTGAGTGTCAGTGTGTGTCTTTGTGACTTGGTGTCAGTGTATGTCTTTGTTACTTGATGTAAGTGTGTGTCTGTGATACTGGGTATCAGTGTATGTCTTTGTTACTTGGTGTCAGTGTATGTCTTTGTTACTTGGTGTAAGTGTGTGTCTGAGTATCAGTGTATGTCTTTGTGACTTGGTGTCAGCGTATGTCTTTGTTACTGGGTGTCAGTGTGTGTCTTTGTGACTTGGTGTCAGTGTATGTCTGTGTTACTGGGGGTCAGTGTGTGTCTGTGTTACTGGGGGTCAGTGTGTGTTTCTAACTGGGTGTCAGTGTGTGTCTGTGTTACTGGGTATCAGTGTATGTCTTTGTTACTTGGTGTCAGTGTATGTCGGTGTTACTTGGTGTAAGTGTGTGTCTGTGTTACTGGGTGTCAGTGTGTGTCTGTGTTACTTGGTGTAACTGTATGTCTTTGTTACTTGGTGTCAGTGTATGTCTTTGTTACTTGGTGTAAGTGTATGTCTTTGTTACTTGGTGTCAGTGTATGTCTTTGTTACTTGGTGTAAGTGTACGTCTTTGCTACTTGGTGTCATTGTATGTCTTTGATACTTGTTGTAAGTGTATGTCTGTGTTACTGGGTATCAGTGTCTGTCTTTGTTACTTGGCGTAAGTGTGTGTCTGTGTTGCTGGGTATCAGTGTATGTCTTTGTTACTTGGTGTCAGTGTATGTCTGTGTTACTTGGTGTAAGTGTGTGTCTGTGTATCAGTGTATGTCTTTGTGACTTGGTGTCAGCGTATGCCTTTGTTACTGGGTGTCAGTGTGTGTCTTTGTGACTTGGTGTCAGTGTATGTCTGTGTTACTGGGGGTCAGTGTGTGTCTGTGTTACTGGGGGTCAGTGTGTGTTTCTAACTGGGTGTCAGTGTGTGTCTGTGTTACTGGGTATCAGCGTATGTCTTTGTTACTTGGTGTAAGTGTGTGTCTGTGTTACTTGGTGTAAGTGTGTGTCTGTGTTCCTGGGTATCATTGCATGTCTTTGTTACTTGGTGTCAGTGTATCTCTGTGTTACTTGATGTAAGTGTGTGTCTGTGTTACTGGGTGTCAGTGTATGTCTTTGTCACTTGGTGTAAGTGTATGTCTTTGCTACTTGGTGTCATTGTATGTCTTTGATACTTGTGGTAAGTGTATGTCTGTGTTACTGGGTATCAGTGTCTGTCTTTGTTACTTGGTGTAAGTGTATGTCTTTGTTACTTGGTGTCAGTGTATCTCTGTGTTACTTTTTGTAAGTGTGTGTCTGTGTTACTGGGTATCAGTGTATGTCTTTGTTACTTGGTGTCAGTGTATGTCTGTGTTACTTGGTGTAAGTGTGTGTCTGTGTTACTGGGTGTCAGTGTGTGTCTGTGTTACTTGGTGTAAATGTGTGTCTTTGTTACTTGGTGTCCGTGTGTGTCTGTGTTACTGGGTGTCAGTGCATGTCTTTGTTACTTGGTGCCAGTGTATATCTGTGTTACTTGGTGTAAGAGTGTGTCTTTGTTACTTGGTGTAATTGTATGTCTTTGTTACTTGGTGTCAGTGTATGTCTGTGTTACTTGGTGTAAGTGTATGTCTTTGTTACTTGGTGTAAGTGTGTGTCTGTGTTACTTGGTGTAAGTGTGTGTCTTTGTTCCTGGGTATCAGTGTATGTCTTTGTTACTTGGTGTCAGTGTGTGTCTGTGTTACTTGTTGTAAGTGTGTGTCTGTGTTACTGGGTATCAGTGTATGTCTTTGTTTCTTGGTGTCAGTGTATGTCTGTGTTACTTGGTGTAAGTGTGTCTCTGTGTTACTGGGAGTCAGTGTGTGTCTGTGTTACTTGGTGGAAGTGTGTGTCTTTGTTACTTGGTGTCCGTGTGTTTCTGTGTTACTGGGTGTCAGTGTATGTCTTTGATACTGGGTGTAAGTGTATGTCTTTGTTACTTGGTGTAAGTGTATGTCTGTGTTACTTGGTGTAGGTGTGTGTCTGTGTTCCTGGCTATCAGTGTATGTCTTTGTTACTTGGTGTCAGTGTATGTCTGTGTTACTTGCTGTAAGTGTGTGTCTGGGTTACTGGGTATCAGTGTCTGTCTTTGTTACTTGGTGTAAGTGTTTGTCTGTGTTACTTGGTGTAAGTGTGTGTCTTTGTTACTAGGTGTCCGTGTGTGTCTGTGTTACTGGGTGTCAGTGCATGTCTTTGTTACTTGGTGCCTGTGTATATCTGTGTTACTTGGTGTAAGTGTGTGTCTTTGTTACTTGGTGAAATTGCATGTCTTTGTTACTTGGTGTCAGTGCATGTCTGTGTTACTTGGTGTAAGTGTATGTCTTTGTTACTTGGTGTGAGTGTGTGCCTGTGTTACTTGGTGTAAGTGTGTGTCTGTGTTCCTGGGTATCAGTGTATGTCTTTGTTACTGGGTGTCAGTGTATGTCGGTGTTACTTGGTGTAAGTGTGTGTATGTGTTACTGGGAGTCAGTGTGTGTCTGTGTTACTGAGATTTTGTGTGTTTTTCTAACTGCGTGTCAGTGTGTGTCTGTGTTATTGGGTATCAGTGTATGTCTTTGTTACTTGGTGTAAGTGTATGTCTTTGTTACTTGGTGTAAGTGTGTGCCTGTGTTACTTGGTGTAAGTGTGTATCTGTGTTCCTGGGTATCATTGTATGTCTTTGTTACTTGGTGTCAGTGTATCTCTGTGTTACTTGGTGTAAGTGTGTGTCTGTGTTACTGGGTATCACTGTATGTCTTTGTTACTTGGTGTCAGTGTGTGTCTGTGTTACTTGGTGTAAGTGTGTGTCTGTGTTACTGGGTGTCAGTGTGTGCCTGTGTTACTTGGTGCAAATGTGTGTCTTTGGTACTTGGTGTCCGTGTGTGTCTGTGTTTCTGGGTGTCAGTGCATGTCTTTGTTACTTGGTGCCAGTGTATATCTGTGTTACATGGTGTAAGAGTGTGACTTTGTTACTTGGTGTAATTGTGTGTTTCTGTGTTACTGGGTGTCAGTGTATGTCTTTGTTACTGGGTGTCAGTGTATGTCTTTGTTACTTGGTGTAAGTGTATGTCTGTGTTACTTCGTGTAGGTGTGTGTCTGTGTTCCTGGCTATCAGTGTATGTCTTTGTTACTTGGTGTCAGTGTATGTCTGTGTTACTTGCTGTAAGTGTGTGTCTGTGTTACTGGGTATCAGTGTCTGTCTTTGTTACTTGGTGTAAGTGTGTGTCTGTGTTACTTGGTGTAAGTGTGTGTCTTTGTTACTTGGTGTCCGTGTGTGTCTGTGTTACTGGGTATCAGTGTCTGTCTTTGTTGCTTTGTGTAAGTGTGTGTCTGTGTTACTTGGTGTAAGTGTATGTCTTTGTTACTTGGTGTAAGTGTGTGTCTGTGTTACTTGGTGTAAGTGTGTGTCTGTGTTCCTAGGTATCAGTGTATGTCTTTGTTACTTGGTGTCAGTGTATGTCAGTGTTACTTGGTGTAAGTGTGTGTCTGTGTTACTGGGTGTCAGTGTGTGTCTGTGTTACTTTGTGTAAGTGTGTGTCTTTGTTACTTGGTGTCCGTGTGTGTCTGTGTTACTGGGTGTCAGTGCATGTCTTTGCGACTTGGTGTCAATGTATTTCTTTGTTACTGGGTGTCAGTGTGTGTCTTTGTGACTTGGTGTCAGTGTATGTCTTTGTTACTTGGTGTAAGTGTGTGTCTGTGTTACTGGGTATCAGTGTATGTCTTTGTTACTTGGTGTCAGTGTATGTCAAAATACCTGTTGTCAGTGTATGTCTGTGTTACTTGGTGTAAGTGTGTGTCTTTGTTACTTGGTGTAAGTGTATGTCTTTGTTACTTGGTGTCAGTGCATGTCTTTGTTACTTGGTGTCAATGTGTGTCTGTGCTACTCGGTATCAGTGTATGTCTTTGTGACTTGGTATCAGTGTATGTCTTTGTTACTGGGTGTCAGTGTGTGTCTGTGTTACTGGGTATCAGTGTATGTCTTTGTGACTTGGTATCAGTGTATGTCTTTGTTACTCGGTGTCAGTGTGTTTCTGTGTTACTGGGTATCAGTGTATGTCTTTGTGACTTGGTATCAGTGTATGTCTTTGTTACTGGGTGTCAGTGTGTGTCTGTGTTCCTGGGTATCAGTGTATGTCTTTGTGACTTGGTGTCAGTGTATGTCTTTGTTACTGAGTGTCAGTGTGTGTCCTTGTGACTTGGTGTCAGTGTTTGTCTTTGTTACTTGATGTAAGTGTGTGTCTGTGATACTGGGTATCAGTGTATGTCTTTGTTACTTGGTGTCAGTGTATGTCTTTGTTACTTGGTGTAAGTGTGTGTCTGTGTATCAGTGTATGTCTTTGTGACTTGGTGTCAGCGTATGTCTTTGTTACTGGGTGTCAGTGTGTGTCTTTGTGACTTGGTGTCAGTGTATGTCTGTGTTACTGGGGGTCAGTGTGTGTCTGTGTTACTGGGGGTCAGTGTGTGTTTCTAACTGGGTGTCAGTGTGTGTCTGTGTTACTGGGTATCAGTGTATGTCTTTGTTACTTGGTGTAAGTGTATGTCGGTGTTACTTGGTGTAAGTGTGTGTCTGTGTTACTGGGTGTCAGTGTGTGTCTGTGTTACTTGGTGTAACTGTATGTCTTTGTTACTTGGTGTCAGTGTATGTCTTTGTTACTTGGTGTAAGTGTATGTCTTTGTTACTTGGTGTCAGTGTATGTCTTTGTTACTTGGTGTCAGTGTATGTCTTTGTTCCTTGGTGTAAGTGTTTGTCTGTGTTACTTGGTGTAAGTGTGTGTCTTTGTTACTAGGCGTCCGTGTGTGCCTGTGTTACTGGGTGTCAGTGCATGTCTTTGTTACTTGGTGCCTGTGTATATCTGTGTTACTTGGTGTAAGTGTGTGTCTTTGTTACTTGGTGTAATTGCATGTCTTTGTTACTTGGTGTCAGTGCATGTCTGTGTTACTTGGTGTAAGTGTATGTCTTTGTTACTTGGTGTGAGTGTGTGCCTGTGTTACTTGGTGTAAGTGTGTGTCTGTGTTCCTGGGTATCAGTGTATGTCTTTGTTACTGGGTGTCAGTGTATGTCGGTGTTACTTGGTGTAAGTGTGTGTATGTGTTACTGGGAGTCAGTGTGTGTCTGTGTTACTGAGGGTTTGTGTGTTTTTCTAACTGCGTGTCAGTGTGTGTCTGTGTTACTGGGTATCAGTGTATGTCTTTGTTACTTGGTGTAAGTGTATGTCTTTGTTACTTGGTGTAAGTGTGTGTCTGTGTTACTTGGTGTAAGTGTGTATCTGTGTTCCTGGGTATCATTGTATGTCTTTGTTACTTGGTGTCAGTGTATCTCTGTGTTACTTGGTGTAAGTGTGTGTCTGTGTTACTGGGTATCACTGTATGTCTTTGTTACTTGGTGTCAGTGTATGTCTGTGTTAGTTGGTGTAAGTGTGTGTCTGTGTTACTGGGTGTCAGTGTGTGTCTGTGTTACTTGGTGTAAATGTGTGTCTTTGTTACTTGGTGTCCGTGTGTGTCTGTGTTTCTGGGTGTCAGTGCATGTCTTTGTTACTTGGTGCCAGTGTATATCTGTGTTACATGGTGTAAGAGTGTGACTTTGTTACTTGGTGTAATTGTGAGTTTCTGTGTTACTGGGTGTCAGTGTATGTCTTTGTTACTGGGTGTCAGTGTATGTCTTTGTTACTTGGTGTAAGTGTATGTCTGTGTTACTTCGTGTAGGTGTGTGTCTGTGTTCCTGGCTATCAGTGTATGTCTTTGTTACTTGGTGTCAGTGTATGTCTGTGTTACTTGCTGTAAGTGTGTGTCTGTGTTACTGGGTATCAGTGTCTGTCTTTGTTACTTGGTGTAAGTGTGTGTCTGTGTTACTTGGTGTAAGTGTGTGTCTTTGTTACTTGGTGTCCGTGTGTGTCTGTGTTACTGGGTATCAGTGTCTGTCTTTGTTACTTGGTGTAAGTGTGTGTCTGTGTTACTTGGTGTAAGTGTATGTCTTTGTTACTTGGTGTAAGTGTGTGTCTGTGTTACTTGGTGTAAGTGTGTGTCTGTGTTCCTGGGTATCAGTGTATGTCTTTGTTACTTGGTGTCAGTGTATGTCAGTGTTACTTGGTGTAAGTGTGTGTCTGTGTTACTGGGTGTCAGTGTGTGTCTGTGTTACTTTGTGTAAGTGTGTGTCTTTGTTACTTGGTGTCCGTGTGTGTCTGTGTTACTGGGTGTCAGTGTATGTCTTTGCGACTTGGTGTCAATGTATTTCTTTGTTACTGGGTGTCAGTGTGTGTCTTTGTGACTTGGTGTCAGTGTATGTCTTTGTTACTTGGTGTAAGTGTGTGTCTGTGTTACTGGGTATCAGTGTATGTCTTTGTTACTTGGTGTCAGTGTATGTCAAAATACCTGTTGTCAGTGTATGTCTGTGTTACTTGGTGTAAGTGTGTGTCTTTGTTACTTGGTGTAAGTGTATGTCTTTGTTACTTGGTGTCAGTGCATGTCTTTGTTACTTGGTGTCAATGTGTGTCTGTGCTACTCGGTATCAGTGTATGTCTTTGTGACTTGGTATCAGTGTATGTCTTTGTTACTGGGTGTCAGTGTGTGTCTGTGTTACTGGGTATCAGTGTATGTCTTTGTGACTTGGTATCAGTGTATGTCTTTGTTACTCGGTGTCAGTGTGTTTCTGTGTTACTGGGTATCAGTGTATGTCTTTGTGACTTGGTATCAGTGTATGTCTTTGTTACTGGGTGTCAGTGTGTGTCTGTGTTCCTGGGTATCAGTGTATGTCTTTGTGACTTGGTGTCAGTGTATGTCTTTGTTACTGAGTGTCAGTGTGTGTCCTTGTGACTTGGTGTCAGTGTTTGTCTTTGTTACTTGATGTAAGTGTGTGTCTGTGATACTGGGTATCAGTGTATGTCTTTGTTACTTGGTGTCAGTGTATGTCTTTGTTACTTGGTGTAAGTGTGTGTCTGTGTATCAGTGTATGTCTTTGTGACTTGGTGTCAGCGTATGTCTTTGTTACTGGGTGTCAGTGTGTGTCTTTGTGACTTGGTGTCAGTGTATGTCTGTGTTACTGGGGGTCAGTGTGTGTCTGTGTTACTGGGGGTCAGTGTGTGTTTCTAACTGGGTGTCAGTGTGTGTCTGTGTTACTGGGTATCAGTGTATGTCTTTGTTACTTGGTGTAAGTGTATGTCGGTGTTACTTGGTGTAAGTGTGTGTCTGTGTTACTGGGTGTCAGTGTGTGTCTGTGTTACTTGGTGCAACTGTATGTCTTTGTTACTTGGTGTCAGTGTATGTCTTTGTTACTTGGTGTAAGTGTATGTCTTTGTTACTTGGTGTCAGTGTATGTCTTTGTTACTTGGTGTAAGTGTATGTCTTTGCGACTTGGTGTCATTGTATGTCTTTGATACTTGTTGTAAGTGTATGTCTGTGTTACTGGGTATCAGAGTCTGTCTTTGTTACTTGGTGTAAGTGTGTGTCTGTGTTGCTGGGTATCAGTGTATGTCTTTGTTACTTGGTGTCAGTGTATGTCTGTGTTACTTGGTGTAAGTGTGTGTCTGTGTATCAGTGTATGTCTTTGTGACTTGGTGTCAGCGTATGTCTTTGTTACTGGGTGTCAGTGTGTGTCTTTGTGACTTGGTGTCAGTGTATGTCTGTGTTACTGGGGGTCAGTGTGTGTCTGTGTTACTGGGGGTCAGTGTGTGTTTCTAACTGGGTGTCAGTGTGTGTCTGTGTTACTGGGTATCAGTGTATGTCTTTGTTACTTGGTGTAAGTGTATGTCTTTGTTACTTGGTGTAAGTGTGTGTCTGTGTTACTTGGTGTAAGTGTGTGTCTGTGTTCCTGGGTATCATTGCATGTCTTTGTTACTTGGTGTCAGTGTATCTCTGTGTTACTTGATGTAAGTGTGTGTCTGTGTTACTGGGTGTCAGTGTATGTCTTTGTTACTTGGTGTAAGTGTATGTCTTTGCTACTTGGTGTCATTGTATGTCTTTGATACTTGTTGTAAGTGTATGTCTGTGTTACTGGGTATCAGTGTCTGTCTTTGTTACTTGGTGTAAGTGTATGTCTTTGTTACTTGGTGTAAGTGTGTGTCTGTGTTACTTGGTGTAAGTGTGTGTCTGTGTTCCTGGGTATCATTGTATGTCTTTGTTACTTGGTGTCAGTGTATCTCTGTGTTACTTGGTGTAAGTGTGTGTCTGTGTTACTGGGTATCAGTGTATGTCTTTGTTACTTGGTGTCAGTGTATGTCTGTGTTACTTGGTGTAAGTGTGTGTCTGTGTTACTGGGTGTCAGTGTGTGTCTGTGTTACTTGGTGTAAATGTGTGTCTTTGTTACTTGTTGTCCGTGTGTGTCTGTTTTACTGGGTGTCAGTGCATGTCTTTGTTACTTGGTGCCAGTGTATATCTGTGTTACTTGGTGTAAGAGTGTGTCTTTGTTACTTGGTGTAATTGTATGTCTGTGTTACTGGGTATCAGTGTCTGTCTTTGTTACTTGGTGTAAGTGTATGTCTTTGTTACTTGGTGTAAGTGTGTGTCTGTGTTACTTGGTGTAAGTGTGTGTCTGTGTTCCTGGGTATCATTGTATGTCTTTGTTACTTGGTGTCAGTGTATCTCTGTGTTACTTGGTGTAAGTGTGTGTCTGTGTTACTGGGTATCAGTGTATGTCTTTGTTACTTGGTGTCAGTGTATGTCTGTGTTACTTGGTGTAAGTGTGTGTCTGTGTTACTGGGTGTCAGTGTGTGTCTGTGTTACTTGGTGTAAATGTGTGTCTTTGTTACTTGTTGTCCGTGTGTGTCTGTTTTACTGGGTGTCAGTGCATGTCTTTGTTACTTGGTGCCAGTGTATATCTGTGTTACTTGGTGTAAGAGTGTGTCTTTGTTACTTGGTGTAATTGTATGTCTTTGTTACTTGGTGTCAGTGTATGTCTGTGTTACTTGGTGTAAGTGTATGTCTTTGTTACTTGGTGTAAGTGTGTGTCTGTGTTACTTGGTGTAAGTGTGTGTCTTTGTTCCTGGGTATCAGTGTATGTCTTTGTTACTTGGTGTCAGTGTATCTCTGTGTTACTTGTTGTAAGTGTGTGTCTGTGTTACTGGGTATCAGTGTATGTCTTTGTTTCTTGGTGTCAGGGTATGTCTGTGTTACTTGGTGTAAGTGTGTCTCTGTGTTACTGGGAGTCAGTGTGTGTCTGTGTTACTTGGTGGAAGTGTGTGTCTTTGTTACTTGGTGTCCGTGTGTTTCTGTGTTACTGGGTGTCAGTGTATGTCTTTGTTACTGGGTGTAAGTGTATGTCTTTGTTACTTGGTGTAAGTGTATGTCTGTGTTACTTGGTGTAGGTGTGTGTCTGTGTTCCTGGCTATCAGTGTATGTCTTTGTTACTTGGTGTCAGTGTATGTCTGTGTTACTTGCTGTAAGTGTGTGTCTGGGTTACTGGGTATCAGTGTCTGTCTTTGTTACTTGGTGTAAGTGTGTGTCTGTGTTACTTGGTGTAAGTGTGTGTCTTTGTTACTAGGTGTCCGTGTGTGTCTGTGTAACTGGGTGTCAGTGCATGTCTTTGTTACTTGGTGCCAGTGTATATCTGTGTTACTTGGTGTAAGTTTGTGTCTGTGTTACTTGGTGTAAGTGTGTGTCTGTGTTCCTGGGTATCATTGCATGTCTTTGTTACTTGGTGTCAGTGTATCTCTGTGTTACTTGATGTAAGTGTGTGTCTGTGTTACTGGGTGTCAGTGTATGTCTTTGTTACTTGGTGTAAGTGTATGTCTTTGCTACTTGGTGTCATTGTATGTCTTTGATACTTGTTGTAAGTGTATGTCTGTGTTACTGGGTATCAGTGTCTGTCTTTGTTACTTGGTGTAAGTGTATGTCTTTGTTACTTGGTGTAAGTGTGTGTCTGTGTTACTTGGTGTAAGTGTGTGTCTGTGTTCCTGGGTATCATTGTATGTCTTTGTTACTTGGTGTCAGTGTATCTCTGTGTTACTTGGTGTAAGTGTGTGTCTGTGTTACTGGGTATCAGTGTATGTCTTTGTTACTTGGTGTCAGTGTATGTCTGTGTTACTTGGTGTAAGTGTGTGTCTGTGTTACTGGGTGTCAGTGTGTGTCTGTGTTACTTGGTGTAAGTGTGTCTCTGTGTTACTGGGAGTCAGTGTGTGTCTGTGTTACTTGGTGGAAGTGTGTGTCTTTGTTACTTGGTGTCCGTGTGTTTCTGTGTTACTGGGTGTCAGTGTATGTCTTTGTTACTGGGTGTAAGTGTATGTCTTTGTTACTTGTTGTAAGTGTATGTCTGTGTTACTTGGTGTAGGTGTGTGTCTGTGTTCCTGGCTATCAGTGTATGTCTGTGTTACTTGGTGTAAGTGTTTGTCTGTGTTACTGGGTATCAATGTATGTCTTTGTTACTTGGGGTCAGTGTATGTCAAAATACTTGGAGTAAGTGTATGTCTTTGTTACTTGGTGCATTTGTCTGTCTTTGTTACTTGGTGTCAGTGTTTGTCTGTGTTACTTGGTGTAATTGTGTGTCTTTGTTACTTCGTGTAAGTGTATGCCTTTGTTACTTGGTGTCAGTGTATGTTTTTGTTACTTGGTGTCCGTGTGTGTCTGTGTTACTGGATGTCAGTGTATGTCTTTGTTACTGGGTGTCAGTGTGTGTCTGTGTTACTTGGTGTCAGTGTATGTCTTTGTTACTGGGTGTCAGTGTGTGTCTGTGTTACTGGGTATCAGTGTATGTCTTTGTTACTTCGTGTCAGTGTATGTCAAAATACTTGGTGTAAGTGTATGTCTTTGTTACTTGATGTAATTGTGTGTCTTTGTTACTTGGTGTAAGTGTCTGTCTTTAGTACTGGGTATCAGTGTATGTCTTTGTTACTTGGTGTAAGTGTGTGTCTGTGTTACTGGGTATCAGTGTATGTCTTTGATACTTGGTGTCAGTGTATGTCTTTGTTACTTGGTGTAAGTGTATGTCTTTGTTACTTGGTGTCAGTGTACGTCTTTGTTACTTTGTGTCAGTGTATGTCTGTGTTACATGGTGTAAGTGTGTGAATTTGTTACTTGGTGTAAGCGTATGACTTTGTTACTTGGTGTAAGTGTATGTCTTTGTTACTGGGTGTCAGTGTGTGTCTTTGAGACTTGGTGTCAGTGTATGTCTTTGTTACTTGGTGTAAGTGTGTGTCTGTGTTACTGGGTATCAATGTATGTCTTTGTTACTTGGGGTCAGTGTATGTCAAAATACTTGGAGTAAGTGTATGTCTTTGTTACTTGGTGCATTTGTCTGTCTTTGTTACTTGGTGTCAGTGTTTGTCTGTGTTACTTGGTGTAATTGTGTGTCTTTGTTACTTCGTGTAAGTGTATGCCTTTGTTACTTGGTGTCAGTGTATGTTTTTGTTACTTGGTGTCCGTGTGTGTCTGTGTTACTTGGTGTCAGTGTATGTCTTTGTTACTGGGTGTCAGTGTGTGTCTGTGTTACTGGGTATCAGTGTATGTCTTTGTTACTTCGTGTCAGTGTATGTCAAAATACTTGGTGTAAGTGTATGTCTTTGTTACTTGATGTAATTGTGTGTCTTTGTTACTTGGTGTAAGTGTGTGTCTGTGTTACTGGGTATCAGTGTATGTCTTTGATACTTGGTGTCAGTGTATGTCTTTGTTACTTGGTGTAAGTGTATGTCTTTGTTACTTGGTGTCAGTGTACGTCTTTGTTACTTTGTGTCAGTGTATGTCTGTGTTACATGGTGTAAGTGTGTGAATTTGTTACTTGGTGTAAGCGTATGACTTTGTTACTTGGTGTAAGTGTATGTCTTTGTTACTTGGTGTCAGTGTATGTCTGTGTTACTTGGTGTAAGAGTGTGCCTGTGTTACTGGGTATCAGTGTATGTCTTTGTTACTTGGTGTCAGTGTATTTCTGTGTTACTTGGTGTCAGTGTGTGTCGGTGTTACTTGGTGTAAGTGTGTGTCTTTGTTACTTGGTGTCCTTGTGTGTCTGTGTTACTGGGTATCAGTGTCTGTCTTTGTTACTTGGTGTAAGTGTGTGTCTTTGTTACTTGGTGTCCGTGTGTGCTTGTGTTACTGGGTGTCAGTGCAGGTCTTTGTTACTGGGTGTCAGTGTTTGTCTTTGTTACTTTGTGTAAGTGTGTGTCTGTGTTACTGGGTATCGGTGTCTGTCTTTGTTACTTGGTGTAAGTGTATGTCTGTGTAACTTGGTGTAAGTGTGTGTCTATGTTACTGGGTATCAGTGTATGTCTTTGTGACTTGGTGTCAGTGTATGTCTTTGTTACTTGGTGTAAGTGTGTGTCTGTGTTACTGGGTATGAGTGTATGTCTTTGTGACTTGGTGTCAGTGTATGTCTTTGTTACTGGGTGTCAGTGTGTGTCTGTGTTACTTGGTGTCAGTGGATGTCTTTGTTACTTGGTGTTAGTGTGTGTCTGTGTTACTGGGTATCAGTGTATGTCTTTGTGACTTGGTATCAGTGTATTTCTTTGTTACTTGGTGTCAGTGTATGTCTGTGTTACTTGGTGTAAATGTGTGTCTGTGTTACTGGGTATCAGTGTATGTCTTTGTTACTTGGTGTCAGTGTATTTCTGTGTTACGTGGTGTAAGTGTGTGTCTGTGTTACAGGGTATCAGTGTATGTCTTTGTGACTTGGTGTCACTGTATGTCCTTGTTACTGGGTGTCAGTGTGTGTCTTTGTGACTTGGTGTCACTGTATGTCTTTGTTACTGGGTGTCAGTGTGTGTCTTTGTTACTGGGTATCAGTGCATGTCTTTGTTACTTGGTGTCAGTGTATGTCTTTGTTACTTGGTGTCAGTGTATGTCTGTGTTACATGGTGTAAGTGTGTTTCTGTGTTACTGGGTATCAGTGTATGTCTTTGTTCCTTGGTGAAAGTGTGTGTCTGTGTTACTGGGTATCTGTGTATGTCTTTGTTACTTGGTGTCAGTGTATGTCTGTGTTACTTGGTGTCAGTGTATGTCTTTGTTACTGGGTGTCAGTGTGTGTCTGTGTTACTGGGTATCAGTGCATGTCTTTGTTACTTGGTGTCAGTGTATGTCAAAATACTTGGTGTAAGTGTATGTCTTTGGTACTTGGTGTAATTGTCTGTCTTTGTTACCTGGTGTCAGTGTATGTCTGTGTTACATGGTGTAAGTGTGTGTCTGTGTTACTGGGTATCAGTGTATGTCTTTGTTACTCTGTGTAAGTGTGTGTCTGTGTTACTGGGTATCGGTGTCTGTCTTTGTTACTTGGTGTAAGTGTGTGTCTGTGTTACTGGGTATCAGTGTATGTCTTTGTTACTTGGTGTCAGTTTATGTCTGTGTTACTTGGTGTAAGTGTGTGTCTTTGTTACATGGTGTAAGTGTATGTCTTTGTTACTTGGAGTCAGTGTGTGTCTGTGTTACTTGGTGTCAGTGTATGTCTTTGTTACTTGGTGTTAGTGTGTGTCTGTGTTACTGGGTATCAGTGTATGTCTTTGTGACTTGGTATCAGTGGATGTCTTTGTTACTTGGTGTCAGTGTATGTCTGTGTTACTTGGTGCAAGTGTGTGTATGTGTTACTGGGTATCAGTGTATGTCTTTGTTACTTGGTGTCAGTGTATGTCTGTGTTACTTGGTGTCAGTGTATGTCTTTGTTACTGGGTGTCAGTGTGTGTCTGTGTTACTGGGTATCAGTGCATGTCTTTGTTACTTGGTGTCAGTGTATGTCAAAATACTTGGTGTAAGTTTATGTCTTTGGTACTTGGTGTAATTGTCTGTCATTGTTACTTGGTGTAAGCGTATGTCTGTGTTACATGGTGTAAGTGTCTGTCTTTGTTACTGGGTATCAGTGTATTTCTTTGATACTTGGTGTAAGTGCATGTCTTTGTTACTTGGTGTCAGTGTATGTCTTTGTTACTTGGTGTCAGTATATGTCTGTGTTACATGGTGTAAGTGTGTGTCTGTGTTACTGGGTATCAGTGTATGTCTTTGTTACTTGATGTAAGTGGGTGTCTGTGTTACTGGGTATCAATGCATGTCTTTGCTACTTGGTGTCAGTGTATGTCTTTGTTACTTGGTGTAAGTGTATGTCTTTGTTACTTTGTGTCAGTGTATGTCTTTGTTACTTGGTGTAAGTGTGTGTCTGTGTTACTGGGTGTCAGTGTGTGTCTGTGTTACTTGGTGTAAGTGTGTGTCTTTGTTACTTGGTGTCCGTGTGTGTCTGTGTGACTGGGTGTCAGTGTATGTCTTTGTTACTGGGTGTCAGTGTATGTCTTTGTTACATGGTGTAAGTGTGTGTCTGTGTTACTGGGTATCAGTATCTGGCTTTGTTACTTGGTGTAAGCGTGTGTCTGTGTTACTGGGTATCAGTGTATGTCTTTGTTATTTGGTGTCAGTGTATGTCTGTGTTACTTGGTGTAAGTGTGTGTCTGTGTTACTGGGTATCAGTGTATGTCTTTGTGACTTGGTGTCAGTGTATGTCTTTGTTACAGGGTGTCAGTGTGTGTCTTTGTGCCTTGGTGTCAGTGTATGTCTTTGTTACTTGGTGTAAGTGTGTGTCTGTGTTACTGGGTATCAATGTATGTCTTTGTTACTTGGTGTCAGAGTATGTCAAAATAATTGGTGTAAGTGTATGTCTTTGTTACTTGGTGTATTTGTCTGTCTTTGTTACTTGGTGTCAGTGTTTGTCTGTGTTACTTGGTGTAAGTGTGTGTCTTTGTTACTTGGTGTAATTGTATGCCTTTGTTACTTGTTGTCAGTGTATGTCTTTGTTACTTGGCGTCAGTGTGTGTCTGTGTTACTGGGTATCAGTGTATGTCTTTGTGACTTGGTATCAATGTATGTCTTTGTTACTTGGTGTCAGTGTATGTCTTTGTTACTGGGTGTCAGTGTGTGTCTGTGTTACTTGGTGTCAGTGTATGTCTTTGTTACTGTGTATCAGTGGTTCTCTGTGTTACTGGGTGTCAGTGTGTGTTTGTTTGTGTTACTGGCTGTCAGTGTGTGTCTGTGACACTAGGTGTCAGTATTTAGTTTAGTTTAGAGATACAGCACTGAAACAGGCCCTTCGGCACCCCGAGTCTGTGCCGACCATCAACCACCCATTTATGCTAATCCTAAACTAATTCCGTATTCCGATCACATCCCCACCTGTCCCTATATATTTCCCTACCACCTACCTAAACTAGGGGCAATTTATGATGGCCAATTAACCTATCAACCTGCAAGTCTTTGGCATGTGGGAGGAAACCGGAGCACCCGGAGGAAACTCACTCAGACACAGGGAGAACTTGCAAATTCCGCACAGGCAGTACCCAGAATCGAAACCGGGTCCCTGGAGCTGTGAGGCTGCGGTGCTAACCACTGCGCCACTGTGCCGCCCAGTGTGTGTCCGTGTTACTGGGTGTCAGTGTATGTCTTTGTTACTTGGTGTCAGTGTATGTCTGTGTTACTTGGTGTCAGTGTGTTTGTTTGTGTTGCTGGGTGTCAGTGTGTGTCTGTGTTACTTGGTGTAAGTGTGTGTCTTTGTTACTTGGTGTCCGTGTGTGTCTGTGTTACTGGGTGTCAGTGTATGTCTTTGTTACTGGGTGTCTGTGTATGACTTTGTTACTTGGTGTAAGTGTGTGTCTGCGTTACTGGGTATCAGTGTCTGTCTTTGTTACTTGGTGTAAGTGTGTGTCTCTGTTACTGGTTATCAGTGTATGTCTTTGTTACTTGGTGTCAGTGTACGTTTGTGTTACTTGGTGTAAGTGTGTGTCTGTGTTACTGGGTATCAGTGTATTTCTTTGTGACTTGGTGTCAGTGTATGTCTTTGTTACTGGGTGTCAGTGTGTGTCTTTGTGACTTGCTGTCAGTGTATGGCTTTGTTACTTGGTGTAAGTGTGTGTCTGTGTTACTGGGCATCAGTGTATGTCTTTGCTACTTGGTGTCAGTGTATGTCAAAATACTTGGTGTAAGTGTATGTCTTTGTTACTTGGTGTAATTGTCTGTCTTTGTTACTTGGTGTCAGTGTATGTCTGTGTTACTTGGTGTAAGTGTGTGTCTGTGTTACTGGGTGTCAGTGCGCGTCTGTGTTACTTGGTGTAAGTGTGTGTCTTTGCTACTTGGTGTCCGTGTGTGTCTGTGTTACTGGGTGTCAGTGTATGTCTTTGTTACTGGGTGTCAGTGTATGTCTTTGTTACTTGGTGTAGGTGTGTGTCTGTGTTACTGGGTATCAGTGTCTGTCTTTGTTACTTGGTGTAAGTGTGTGTCTGTGTTACTGGGTATCAGTATATGTCGTTGTTACTTGGTGTCTGTGTATGTCTGTGTTACTTGATGTAAGTGTGTGACTGTGTTACTGTGTATCAGTGTATGTCTTTGTGACTTGGTGTCAGTGTATGTCTTTGTTACTGGGTGTCAGTGTGTGTATTTGTGACTTGGTGTCAGTGTATGTCTTTGTTACTTGGTGTAAGTGTGTGCCTGTGTTACTGGGTATCAGTGTATGCCTTTGTTACTTGGTGTCAGTGTATGTCAAAATACTTGCTGTAAGTGTATGTCTTTGTTCCTTGGTGTAATTGTCTGTCTTTGTTACTTGGTGTCAGTGTATGTCTGTGTTACTTGGTGTCAGTGTGTGTCTTTGTTACTTGGAGTAAGCGTATGTCTTTGTTACTTGGTGTAAGTGTGTGTTTGTGTTACTTGGTGTAAGTGTGTGTCTGTGTTACTTGGTGTCCGTGTATGTCTTTGTTACTTGGTGTCAGTGTATGTCTGTGTCACTTGGTGTCAGTGTGTTTGTTTGTGTTACTGGGTGTCAGTGTGTGTCTGTGTTACTTGGTGTAAGTGTGTGTCTTTGTTAATTGGTGTCAGTGTATGTTTGTGTTACTTGGTGTAAGTGTGTGTCTGTGTTACTGGGTATCAGTGTATTTCTTTGTGACTTGGTGTCAGTGTATGTCTTTGTTACTGGGTGTCAGTGTGTGTCTTTGTGACTTGCTGTCAGTGTATGGCTTTGTTACTTGGTGTAAGTGTGTGTCTGTGTTACTGGGCATCAGTGTATGTCTTTGCTAATTGGTGTCAGTGTATGTCAAAATACTTGGTGTAAGTGTATGTCTTTGTTACTTGGAGTAATTGTCTGTCTTTGTTACTTGGTGTCAGTGTATGTCTGTGTTACTTGGTGTAAGTGTGTGTCTTTGTTACTTGGTGTAAGTGTATGTCTTTGTTACTTGCTGTCAGTGTATGTCTTTGTTACTTGGTGTCAGTGTATGTCTGTGTTACTTGGTGTAAGTGTGTGTCTGTGTTACTGGGTGTCAGTGCGCGTCTGTGTTACTTGGTGTAAGTGTGTGTCTTTGTTACTTGGTGTCCGTGTGTGTCTGTGTTACTGGGTGTCAGTGTATGTCTTTGTTACTTGGTGTCAGTGTATGTCTTTGTTACTTGGTGTAAGTGTGCGTCTGTGTTACTGGGTATCAGTGTCTGTCTTTGTTACTTGGTGTAAGTGTGTGTCTGTGTTACTGGGTATCAGTATATGTCGTTGTTACTTGGTGTCTGTGTATGTCTGTGTTACTTGATGTAAGTGTGTGACTGTGTTACTGTGTATCAGTGTATGTATTTGTGACTTGGTGTCAGTGTATGTCTTTGTTACTGGGTGTCAGTGTGTGTATTTGTGACTTGGTGTCAGTGTATGTCTTTGTTACTTGGTGTAAGTGTGTGCCTGTGTTACTGGGTATCAGTGTATGCCTTTGTTACTTGGTGTCAGTGCATGTCAAAATACTTGGTGTAAGCGTATGTCTTTGTTACTTGGTGTCAGTGCATGTCTTTGTTACTTGGTGTCAGTGTATGTCTGTGTTACTTGGTGTAAGAGTGTGCCTGTGTTACTGAGTATCAGTGTATGTCTTTGTTACTTGGTGTCAGTGTATTTCTGTGTTACTTGGTGTCAGTGTGTTTGTTTGTGTTACTGGGTGTCAGTGTGTGTCTGTGTTACTTGGTGTAAGTGTGTGTCTTTGTTACTTGGTGTCCGTGTGTGTCTGCGTTACTGGGTGTCAGTGTATGTCTTTGTTACTGGGTGTAAGTGTGTGTCTGTGTTACTGGGTATCAGTGTCTGTCTTGGTTACTTGGTGCAAGTGTGTCTCTGTGTTACTGGGTATCAGTGTATGTCTTTGTTACTTGGTGTCAGTGTATGTCTGTGTAACTTGGTGTAAGTGTGTGTCTGTGTTACTGGGTATCAGTGTATGTCTTTGTTACTTGGTGTCAGTGTCTGTCTGTGTTACTTGGTGTAAGTGTGTGTCTGTGTTACTGGGTATCAGTGTATGTCTTTGTTACTTGGTGTCAGTGTATCTCAAAATGCTTGGTGTAAGTGTATGTCTTTGTTACTTGGTGTAATTGTCTGTCTTTGTTACCTGGTGTCAGTGTATGTCTGTGTTACATGGTGTAAGTGTGTGTCTGTGTTGCTGGGTATCAGTGTATGTCTTTGTTACTTGGCGTAAGTGTGTGTCTGTGTTACTGGGTATCTGTGTATGTCTTTGTTACTTGGTGTCAGTGTATGTCTTTGTTACTTGGTGTAAGTGTATGTCTTTGTTACTTGGTGTCAGTGTATGTCTTTGTTACTTGGTGTCAGTGTGTGACTGTGTTACATGGTGTAAGTGTGTGTCTGTGTTACTGGGTATCAGTGTCTGTCTTTGTTACTTGGTGTCCGTGTGTGTCTGTGTTCCTGGGTGTCAGTGTATGTCTTTGTTACTGGGTGTAAGTGTGTGTCTGTGTTACTGGGTATCAGTGTCTGTCTTTGTTACTTGGTGTAAGTGTGTATCTGTGTTACTGGGTATCAGTGTATGTCTTTGTTACTTGGTGTCAGTGTATGTCTGTGTAACTTGGTGTAAGTGTGCGTCTGTGTTACTGGGTATCAGTGTATGTCTTTGTGACTTGGTGTCAGTGTATGTCTTTGTTACTTGGTGTAAGTGTGTGTCTGTGTTACTGGGTATCAGTGTATGTCTTTGTGACTTGGTGTCAGTGTATGTCTTTGTTACTGGGTGTCAGTGTGTGTCTGTGTTACTTGGTGTCAGTGGATGTCTTTGTTACTTGGTGTCAGTGTGTGTCTGTGTTTCTGGGTATCAGTGTCTGTCTTTGTGACTTGGTATCAATGTATTTCTTTGTTACTTGGTGTCAGTGTCTGTCTGTGTTACTTGGTGTAAGTGTGTGTCTGTGTTACTGGGTATCAGTGTCTGTCTTTGTTACATGGTGTCAGTGTATGTCAAAAAGCTTGGTGTAAGTGTATGTCTTTGTTACTTGGTTTAATTGTCTGTCTTTGTTACCTGGTGTCAGTGTATGTCTGTGTTACATGGTGTAAGTGTGTGTATGTGTTACTGGGTATCAGTGTATGTCTTTGTTACTTGGTGAAAGTGTGTGTCTGTGTTACTGGGTATCAGTGTATGTCTTTGTTACTTGGTGTCAGTGTATGTCTTTGTTACTTGGTGTAAGTGTATGTCTTTGTTACTTGGTGTCAGTGTATGTCTTTGTTACTTGGTGTCAGTGAGTGTCTGTGTTACATGGTGTAAGTGTGTTTCTGTGTTACTGGGTATCAGTGTATGTCTTTGTTCCTTGGTGTAAGTGTGTGTCTGTGTTACTGGGTATCTGTGTATGTCTTTGTTACTTGGTGTCAGTGTATGTCTTTGTTACTTGGTGTAAGTGTATGTCTTTGTTACTTGGTGTCAGTGCATGTCTTTGTTACTTGGTGTAAGTGTGTGTCTGTGTTACTGGGTGTCAGTGTGTGTCTGCGTTACTTGGTGTAAGTGTGTGTCTTTGTTACTTGGTGTCCGTGTGTGTCTGTGTTACTGGGTGTCAGTGTATGTCTTTGTTGCTGGGTGTCAGTGTATGTCTTTGTTACATGTTGTAATTGTGTGTCTGTGTTACTGGGTATCAGTATCTGTCTTTGTTACTTGGTGTAAGTGTGTGTCTGTGTTACTGGGTATCAGTGTATGTCTGTGTTACTTGGTGTAAGTGTGTGTCTGTGTTACTGGGTATTAGTGTATGTCTTTGTGACTTGGTGTCAGTGTATGTCTTTGTTACTGGGTGCCGGTGTGTGTCTTTGAGACTTGGTGTCAGTGTATGTCTTTGTTACTTGGTGTATGTGTGTGTCTGTGTTACTGGGTATCAATGTATGTCTTTGTTACTTGGTGTCAGTGTATGTCAAAATACTTGGTGTAAGTGTATGTCTTTGTTACTTGGTGCATTTGTCTGTCTTTGTTACTTGGTGTCAGTGTTTGTCTGTGTTACTTGGTGTAAGTGTGTGTCTTTGTTACTTGGTGTAAGTGTATGTCTTTGTTACTTGGTGTCAGTGTATGTTTTTGTTACTTGGTGTCCGTGTGTGTCTGTGTTACTGGGTGTCAGTGTATGTCTTTGTTACTGGGTGTCAGTGTATGTCTTTGTTACTTGGTGTAAGTGTGTGTCTGTGTTACTGGGTATCAGTGTCTGTCTTTGTTACTTGGTGTAAGTGTGTGTCTGTGTTACTGGGTATCAGTGTATGTCTTTGTTACTTGGTGTCAGTGTATGTCTGTGTTACTTGGTGTAATTGTGTGACAGTGTTACTGTGTATCAGTGTATGTCTTTGTGACTTGGTGTCAGTGTATGTCTTTGTTACTGGGTGTCAGTGTGTGTCTTTGTGACTTGGTGTCAGTGTATGTCTTTGTTACTTGGTGTACGTGTGTGTTTGTGTTACTGGGTATCAGTGTATGTCATTGTTACTTGGTGTCAGTGTATGTCAAAATACTTGGTGTCAGTGTCAGTGTGTGTCTTTGAGACTTGGTGTCAGTGTATGTCTTTGTTACTTGTTGTAAGTGTGTGTCTGTGTTACTGGGTATCAGTGTATGTCTTTGTTACTTGGTGTCAGTGTATGTCTTTGTTACTTGGTGTAAGTGTGTGTCTGTGTTACTGGGTATCAGTGTATGTCTGTGTTACTTGGTGTAAGTGTGTGTCTGTGTTACTGGGTATCAGTGTATGTCTTTGTGACTTGGTGTCAGTGTATTTCTTTGTTACTGGGTGTCAGTATGTGTCTTTGTGACTTGGTGTCATTGTATGTCTTTGTTACTTGGTGTAAGTGTGTGTCTGTGTTACTGGGTATCAGTGTATGTCTTTGTTACTAGGTGTCAGTGTATGTCAAAATACTTGGTGTAAGTGTATGTATTTGTTACTTGGTGTAATTGTCTGTCTTTGTTACTTGGTGTCAGTGTATGTCTGTGTTACTTGGTGTAAGTGTGTGTCTTTGTTACTTGGTGTAAGTGTATGTCTTTGTTACTTGGTGTCAGTGTATGTTTTTGTTACTTGGTGTCCGTGTGTGTCTGTGTTACTGGGTGTCAGTGTATGTCTTTGTTACTGGGTGTCAGTGTATGTCTTTGTTACTTGGTGTAAGTGTGTGTCTGTGTTACTGGGTATCAGTGTCTGTCTTTGTTACTTGGTGTAAGTGTGTGTCTGTGTTACTTGGTATCAGTGTATGTCTTTGTTACTTGGTGTCAGTGTATGTCTGTGTTACTTGGTGTAATTGTGTGACAGTGTTACTGTGTATCAGTGTATGTCTTTGTGACTTGGTGTCAGTGTATGTCTTTGTTACTGGGTGTCAGTGTGTGTCTTTGTGACTTGGTGTCAGTGTATGTCTTTGTTACTTGGTGTACGTGTGTGTTTGTGTTACTGGGTATCAGTGTATGTCATTGTTACTTGGTGTCAGTGTATGTCAAAATACTTGGTGTCAGTGTCAGTGTGTGTCTTTGAGACTTGGTGTCAGTGTATGTCTTTGTTACTTGTTGTAAGTGTGTGTCTGTGTTACTGGGTATCAGTGTATGTCTTTGTTACTTGGTGTCAGTGTATGTCTTTGTTACTTGGTGTAAGTGTGTGTCTGTGTTACTGGGTATCAGTGTATGTCTGTGTTACTTGGTGTAAGCGTGTGTCTGTGTTACTGGGTATCAGTGTATGTCTTTGTGACTTGGTGTCAGTGTATTTCTTTGTTACTGGGTGTCAGTATGTGTCTTTGTGACTTGGTGTCATTGTATGTCTTTGTTACTTGGTGTAAGTGTGTGTCTGTGTTACTGGGTATCAGTGTATGTCTTTGTTACTAGGTGTCAGTGTATGTCAAAATACTTGGTGTAAGTGTATGTATTTGTTGCTTGGTGTAATTGTCTGTCTTTGTTACTTGGTGTCAGTGTATGTCTGTGTTACTTGGTGTAAGTGTGTGTCTTTGTTACTTGGTGTAAGTGTATGCCTCTGTTACTTGGTGTCAGTGTATGTCTTTGTTACTTGGTGCCAGTGTGTGTCTGTGTTACTGGGTATCAGTGTATGTCTTTGTTACTTGGTGTCAGTGTATGTCTTTGTTACTTGGTGTAAGTGTATGTCTTTGTTACTTGGTGTCAGTGTATGTCGTTGTTACTTGGTGTAAGTGTGTGTCTGTGTTACTGGTTATCAATGTATGTCTTTGTGACTCGGTGTCCGTGCATGTCTGTGTTACCTGGTCTAAGTGTGTGTTTGTTTGTGTTACTGGGTGTCAGTGTGTGTCTGTGTTACTTGGTGTAAATGAATGTCTTTGTTACTTGGTGTAAGTGTATGTCTATGTTACTTGGTGTCAGTGTTTGTCTTTGTTACTTTGTGTAAGTGTGTGTCTGTGTTACTTGGTGTAAGTGTGTGTCTGTTTTACTTGGTGTCAGCGTATGTCTTTGTTACTTGGTGTAAGTGTATGTCTGTGTTACTGGGTATCAGTGCATGTCTTTGTTACATGGTGTCAGTGTATGTCTGCGTTACTTGGGGGAAGTGTGTGTCTTTGTTACTTGGTGTAACTGAATGTCTTTGTTACTTGGTGTCAGTGTATGTCTGTGTTACTTGGTGTAAGTGTTTGTCTTTGTTACTTGTTGTCAGTGTATGTCTTTGTTACTTGGTGTAAGTGTGTGGCTGTGTTACTGGGTATCATTGTATGTCTGTGTTACTGGGGTCAGTGTGTGTCTGTGTTACTGGGGGCCAGTGTGTGTTTCTAACTGGGTGTCAGTGTGTGTGTTACTGGGTGTAAGTGTGTGTCTGTGTTACTGGCTATCAGTGTATGTCTTAGTGACTTGGTGTCAGTGTATGTCTTGTTACTTGGTGTCAGTGTATGTCTTAGTTACTTGGTGTAAGTGTGTGTTTGTGTTACTTGTTGTCAGTGGATGTCATATTTACTTGGTGTCAGTGTATGTCTTTGTTACTTGTTGTAAGTGTATGTCTTTGTTACTTGGTGTAAGTGTGTGTCTTTGTTACTTGGTGTCAGTGTATGTCTTTGTTACTTGGTGTAAGTGTGTGTCTTTGTTACTTGGTGTAAGTGTGTGTCTGTGTTACTGGGTGTCAGTGTGTGTCTGTGTTACTTGCTGTAAGTATGTGTCTTTGTTACTTGGTGTAAGTGTGTGTCTGTGTTACTGGGTATCAGTGTATGTCTTTGTGACTTGGTGTCAGTGTATGTCTTTGTTACTGGGTATCAGTGTCTGTCTGTGTTACTGGGGGTCGGTGTGAGTCTGTGCTACTGGGGGTCAGTGTGTGTTCCTAACTGGGTGTCAGTGTGTGTGTTACTGGGTGGAAGTGTGTGTCTGTGTTACTGGGTATCAGTGTATGTCTTTGTTACTTGGTGTAAGTGTATGTCTTTGTTACTTGGTGTCAGTGTATGTGTTTGTTACTTGGTGTAAGTGTGTGACTGTGTATGTCTTTGTTACTGGGTGTCAGTGTGTGTCTGTGTTACTTGGTGTAAATGTATGTCTTTGTTTCTTGTTGTCAGTGTATGTCTTTGTTACTTGGTGTCAGTGTTTGTCTTTGTTACTTGGTGTAAGTGAGTGTCTGTGTTACTGGGTATCAGTGTATGTCTTTGTGACTTGGTGTCAGTGTATGTATGTGTTACTGGGTGTCAGTGTATGTCTTTGTTACTTGGTGTAAGTGTGTGTCTGTGTTACTGGGTATCAGTGTATGTCTTTGTTTCTTGGTGTCAGTGTATGTCTGTGTTACTGGGTGTCAGTATGTGTCTTTGTTACATGGTGTCAGTGTATGTCTGTGTTACTTGGTGGAAGTGTGTGTCTTTGTTACTTGGTGTAATTGTATGTCTTTGTTACTTGGTGTCAGTGTATGTCTGTGTTTCTTGTTGTAAGTGTATGTCTGTGTTAGTTGGTGTAAGTGTGTGTATGTGTTACTTGGTGTAAGTGTGTGTCTGTGTTACTGGGTAACAGTGTATGTCTTTGTTACTTGGTGTCAGTGTATGTCTGTGTTACTTGGTGTAAGTGTGTGTCTTTGTTACTTGGTGTACTTGTATGTCTTTGTTACTTGGTGTCAGTGTATGTCTTTGTTACTTGGTGTAAGTGTGGGTTTGTGTTACTTGGTGTAAGTGTGTGTCTGTGTTACTTGGTATCAGTGTATGTCTTTGTGACTTGGTGTAAGTGTATGTCTTTGTTACTTGGTGTCAGTGTATGTGTTTGTTACTTGGTGTAAGTGTGTGACTGTGTATGTCTTTGTTACTGGGTGTCAGTGTGTGTCTGTGTTACTTGGTGTAAATGTATGTCTTTGTTTCTTGTTGTCAGTGTATGTCTTTGTTACTTGGTGTCAGTGTTTGTCTTTGTTACTTGGTGTAAGTGAGTGTCTGTGTTACTGGGTATCAGTGTATGTCTTTGTGACTTGGTGTCAGTGTATGTATGTGTTACTGGGTGTCAGTGTATGTCTTTGTTACTTGGTGTAAGTGTGTGTCTGTGTTACTGGGTATCAGTGTATGTCTTTGTTTCTTGGTGTCAGTGTATGTCTGTGTTACTGGGTGTCAGTATGTGTCTTTGTTACATGGTGTCAGTGTATGTCTGTGTTACTTGGTGGAAGTGTGTGTCTTTGTTACTTGGTGTAATTGTATGTCTTTGTTACTTGGTGTCAGTGTATGTCTGTGTTACTTGTTGTAAGTGTATGTCTGTGTTAGTTGGTGTAAGTGTGTGTATGTGTTACTTGGTGTAAGTGTGTGTCTGTGTTACTGGGTAACAGTGTATGTCTTTGTTACTTGGTGTCAGTGTATTTCTGTGTTACTTGGTGTAAGTGTGTGTCTTTGTTACTTGGTGTACTTGTATGTCTTTGTTACTTGGTGTCAGTGTATGTCTTTGTTACTTGGTGTAAGTGTGTGTTTGTGTTACTTGGTGTAAGTGTGTGTCTGTGTTACTTGGTATCAGTGTATGTCTTTGTGACTTGGTGTCAGTGTATGTCTTTATTACTGGGTGTCAGTGTGTGTCTTTGTGACTTGGTGTCAGTGTGTGTCTGTGTTACTGGGTGTCAGTGTGTTTGTTTGTGTGACTTGGTGTCAGTGTATGTCTTTGTTACTTGGTGTAAGTGTATGTCTTTGTTACCTTGTGTAATTGTCTGTCTTTGTTACTTGGTGTCAATGTATGTCTTTGTTACTTGTTGTAAGTGAGTGTCTGTGTTACTGGGTATCAGTGTATGTCTCTGTGACTTGGTGTCAGAGTATGTCTTTGTTAATGGGTGTCAGTGTGTGTCTTTGTGACTTGGTGTCAATGTATGTCTTTGTTACTTGGTGTAAGTGTGTGTCTGTGATCCTGGGTATCTGTGCATGTCTTTGTTACTTGGTGTCAGTGTATGTCAAAATACTAGGTGTAAGTGTATGTCTTTGTTACTTGGTGTAAGTGCATGTCTGTGTTACTTGGTGTAAGTGTGTGTCTGTGTTACTGGCTATCAGTGTCTGTCTTTGTTACTTGGTGTAAGTGTGCGTCTGTGTTACTTGGTGGAAGTGTGTGTCTTTGTTACTTGGTGTAATTGTATGTCTTTGTTACTTGGTGTCAGAGTATGTCTGTGTCACTTGTTGTAAGTATATGTCTGTGTTACTTGGTGTAAGTGTGTGTATGTGTTACTTGGTGTAGGTGTGTGTCTGTGTTACTGGGTAACAGTGTATGTCTTTGTTACTTGGTGTCAGTGTATGTCTGTGTTACTTGGTGTAAGTGTGTGTCTGTGTTACTTGGTATCAGTGTATGTCTTTGTGACTTGGTGTCAGTGTATGTCTTTGTTACTTGGTGTAAGTGTGTGTTTGTGTTACTTGGTGTAAGTATGTGTCTGTGTTACTTGGTATCAGTGTATGTCTTTGTGACTTGGTGTAAGTGTGTGTTTGTGTTACTTGGTGTAAGTGTGTGTCTGTGTTACTTGGTATCAGTGTATGTCTTTGTGACTTGGTGTCAGTGTATGTCTTTTTTACTGGGTGTCAGTGTGTGTCTTTGTGACTTGGTGTTCGTGTTTGTCTTTGTTACTTGGTGTAATTGTCTGTCTTTGTTACTTGGAGTCAATGTATGTCTTTGTTACTTGTTGTAAGTGTGTGTCTGTGTTCCTGGGTATCAGTTCATGTCTTTGTGACTTGGTGTCAGTGTATGCCTTTGTTACTGGGTGTCAGTGTGTGTCTGTGTTACTGGGTATCAGTGTATGTCTTTGTTCCTTGGTGCCAGTGTATGTCTGTGTTACTTGGTGTAAGTGTGTGTCTGTGTTACTGGGTATTAGTGTATGTCTTTGTGACTTGGTGTCAGTGTATGTCTTTGTTACTGGGTGTCAGTGTGTGTCTTTGAGACTTGGTGTCAGTGTATGTCTTTGTTACTTGGTGTATGTGTGTGTCTGTGTTACTGGGTATCAATGTATGTCTTTGTTACTTGTTGTCAGTGTATGTCTTTGTTACTGGGTGTCAGTGTATGTCTTTGTTACTTGGTGGTGTAAGTGTGTGTCTGTGTTACTGGGTATCAGTGTCTGTCTTTGTTACTTGGTGTAAGTGTGTGTCTGTGTTACTGGGTATCAGTGTATGTCTTTGTTACTTGGTGTCAGTGTATGTCTGTGTTACGTGGTGTAATTGTGTGACAGTGTTACTGTGTATCAGTGTATGTCTTTGTGACTTTGTGTCAGTGTATGTCTTTGCTACTGGGTGTCAGTGTGTGTCTTTGTGACTTGGTGTCAGTGTATGTCTTTGTTACTTGTTGTACGTGTGTGTTTGTGTTACTGGGTAACAGTGTATGTCTTTGTTACTTGGTGTCAGTGTATGTCTTTGTTACTTGGTGTAAGTGTGTGTCTGTGTTACTGGGTATCAGTGTATGTCTGTGTTACTTGGTGTAAGTGTGTGTCTGTGTTACTGGGTATCAGTGTATGTCTTTGTGACTTGGTGTCAGTGTATTTCTTTGTTACTGGGTGTCAGTATGTGTCTTTGTGACTTGGTGTCATGGTATGTCTTTGTTACTTGGTGTAAGTGTGTGTCTGTGTTACTGGGTATCAGTGTATGTCTTTGTTACTAGGTGTCAGTGTATGTCAAAATACTTGGTGTAAGTGCATGTCTTTGTTACTTGGTGTAATTGTCTGACTTTGTTACTTGGTGTCAGTGTATGTCTGTGTTACTTGGTGTAAGTGTGTGTCTTTGTTACTTGGTGTAAGTGTATGCCTCTGTTACTTGGTGTCAGTGTATGTCTTTGTTACTTGGTGTCAGTGTGTGTCTGTGTTACTGGGTATCAGTGTATGTCTTTGTTACTTGGTGTCAGTGTATGTCTTTGTTACTTGGTGTAAGTGTATGTCTTTGTTACTTGGTGTCAGTGTATGTCGTTGTTACTTGGTGTAAGTGTGTGTCTGTGTTACTGGTTATCAATGTATGTCTTTGTTACCTGGTCTAAGTGTGTGTTTGTTTGTGTTACTGGGTGTCAGTGTGTGTCTGTGTTACTTGGTGTAAATGTATGTCTTTGTTACTTGGTGTAAGTGTATGTCTATGTTACTTGGTGTCAGTGTATGTCTTTGTTACTTGGTGTAAGTGTATGTCTTTGTTACTTGGTGTAAGTGTGTGTCTGTGTTACTGGGTATCATTGTATGTCTGTGTTACTGGGGGTCAGTGTGTGTCTGTGTTACTGGGGGCCAGTGTGTGTTTCTAACTGGGTGTCAGTGTGTGTTACTGGGTGTAAGTGTGTGTCTGTCTTACTGGCTATCAGTGTATGTCTGAGTGACTTGGTGTCAGTGTATGTCTTTGTTACTTGGTGTCAGTGTATGTCTTAGTTACTTGGTGTAAGTGTGTGTTTGTGTTACTTGTTGTCAGTGGATGTCTTATTTACTTGGTGTCAGTGTATGTCTTTGTTACTTGTTGTAAGTGCATGTCTTTGTTACTTGGTGTAAGTGTGTGTCTTTGTTACTTGGTGTCAGTGTATGTCTTTGTTACTTGGTGTCAGTGTATGTCTTTGTTACTTGGTGTAAGTGTGTGTCTTTGTTACTTGGTGTAAGTGTGTGTCTGTGTTACTGGGTGCAGTGTGTGTCTGTGTTACTTGGTGTAAGTATGTGTCTTTGTTACTTGGTGTCCGTTTGTGTCTTTGTTACTGGGTATCAGTGTCTGTCTTTGTTACTTGGTGTAAGTGTGTGTCTGTGTTACTGGGTATCAGTGTATGTCTTTGTGACTTGGTGTCAGTGTATGTCTTTGTTACTGGGTATCAGTTTCTGTCTGTGTTACTGGGGGTCAGTGTGAGTCTGTGCTACTGGGGGTCAGTGTGTGTTCCTAACTGGGTGTCAGTGTGTGTGTTACTGGGTGTAAGTGTGTGTCTGTGTTACTGGGTATCAGTGTATGTCTTTGTTACTTGGTGTAAGTGTATGTCTTTGTTACTTGGTGTCAGTGTATGTGTTTGTTACTTGGTGTAAGTGTGTGAGTGTGTATGTCTTTGTTACTTTGTGTCAGTGTTTCTCTATGTTACTGGGTGTCAGTGTGTGTTTGTTTGCGTTACTGGGTGTCACTGTGTGTCTGTGTTACTTGGTGTAAATGTATGTCTTTGTTTCTTGTTGTCAGTGTATGTCTTTGTTACTTGGTGTCAGTGTTTGTCTTTGTTACTGTGTGTCAGTGTATGTCTTTGTTACTTGGTGTAAGTGTGTGTCTGTGTTACTGGGTATCAGTGTATGTCTTTGTTTCTTGGTGTCAGTGTATGTCTGTGTTACTGGGTGTCAGTATGTGTCTTTGTTACATGGTGTCAGTGTATGTCTGTGTTACTTGGTGGAAGTGTGTGTCTTTGTTACTTGGTGTAATTGTATGTCTTTGTTACTTGGTGTCAGTGTATGTCTGTGTTACTTGTTGTAAGTGTATGTCTGTGTTAGTTGGTGTAAGTGTGTGTATGTGTTACTTGGTGTAAGTGTGTGTCTGTGTTACTGGGTAACAGTGTATGTCTTTGTTACTTGGTGTCAGTGTATGTCTGTGTTACTTGGTGTAAGTGTGTGTCTTTGTTACTTGGTGTACTTGTATGTCTTTGTTACTTGGTGTCAGTGTATGTCTTTGTTACTTGGTGTAAGTATGTGTTTGTGTTACTTGGTGTAAGTGTGTGTCTGTGTTACTTGGTATCAGTGTATGTCTTTGTGACTTGGTGTCAGTGTATGTCTTTTTTACTGGGTGTCAGTGTGTGTCTTTGTGACTTGGTGTCAGTGTGTGTCTGTGTTACTGGGTGTCAGTGTGTTTGTTTGTGTGACTTGGTGTCAGTGTATGTCTTTGTTACTTGGTGTAAGTGTATGTCTTTGTTACTTGGTGTAATTGTCTGTCTTTGTTACTTGGTGTCAATGTATGTCTTTGTTACTTGTTGTAAGTGTGTGTCTGTGTTACTGGGTATCAGTGTATGTCTCTGTGACTTGGTGTCAGAGTATGTCTTTGTTAATGGGTGTCAGTGTGTGTCTTTGTGACTTGGTGTCAATGTATGTCTTTGTTACTTGGTGTAAGTGTGTGTCTGTGTTCCTGGGTATCAGTGCATGTCTTTGTTACTTGGTGTCAGTGTATGTCTTTGTTACTTGGTGTAAGTGTATGTCTTTGTTACTTGGTGTCAGTGTATGTCGTTGTTACTTGGTGTAAGTGTGTGTCTGTGTTACTGGTTATCAATGTATGTCTTTGTGACTCGGTGTCCGTGCATGTCTGTGTTACCTGGTCTAAGTGTGTGTTTGTTTGTGTTACTGGGTGTCAGTGTGTGTCTGTGTTACTTGGTGTAAATGTATGTCTTTGTCACTTGGTGTAAGTGTATGTCTATGTTACTTGGTGTCAGTGTATGTCTTTGTTACTTGGTGTAAGTGTATGTCTTTGTTACTTGGTGTCAGTGTATGTCTTTGTTACTTGGTGTAAGTGTGTGTCTGTGTTACTGGGTATCATTGTATGTCTGTGTTACTGGGGGTCAGTGTGTGTCTGTGTTACTGGGGGCCAGTGTGTGTTTCTAACTGGGTGTCAGTGTGTGTTACTGGGTGTAAGTGTGTGTCTGTGTTACTGGCTATCAGTGGATGTCTTAGTGACTTGGTGTCAGTGTATGTCTTAGTTACTTGGTGTAAGTGTGTGTTTGTGTTAATTGTTGTCAGTGGATGTCTTATTTACTTGGTGTCAGTGTATGTCTTTGTTACTTGTTGTAAGTGTATGTCTTTGTTACTTGGTGTAAGTGTGTGTCTTTGTTACTTGGTGTCAGTGTATGTCTTTGTTACTTGGTGTAAGTGTGTGTCTTTGTTACTTGGTGTAAGTGTGTGTCTGTGTTACTGGGTGTCAGTGTGTGTCTGTGTTACTTGGTGTAAGTATGTGTCTTTGTCACTTGGTGTCCGTTTGTGTCTGTGTTACTGGGTATCAGTGTCTGTCTTTGTTACTTGGTGTAAGTGCGTGTCTGTGTTACTGGGTATCAGTGTATGTCTTTGTGACTTGGTGTCAGTGTATGTCTTTGTTACTGGGTATCAGTGTCTGTCTGTGCTACTGAGGGTCAGTGTGTGTTCCTAACTGGGTGCCAGTGTGTGTGTTACTGGGTGTAAGTGTGTGTCTGTGTTACTGGGTATCAGTGTATGTCTTTGTTACTTGGTGTAAGTGTATGTCTTTGTTACTTGGTGTCAGTGTATGTGTTTGTTACTTGGTTTAAGTGTGTGACTGTGTATGTCTTTGTTACTTTGTGTCAGTGTTTCTCTATGTTACTGGGTGTCAGTGTGTGTTTGTTTGCGTTACTGGGTGTCACTGTGTGTCTGTTTTACTTGGTGTAAATGTATGTCTTTGTTTCTTGTTGTCAGTGTATGTCTTTGTTACTTGGTGTCAGTGTTTGTCTTTGTTACTTGGTGTAAGTGTGTGTCTGTGTTACTGGGTATCAGTGTATGTCTTTGTGACTTGGTGTCAGTGTATGTATTTGTTACTGGGTGTCAGTGTATGTCTTTGTTACTTGGTGTAAGTGTGTGTCTGTGTAACTGGGTATCAGTGTATGTCTTTGTTTCTTGGTGTCAGTGTATGTCTGTGTTATTGGGTGTCAGTATGTGTCTTTGTTACATGGTGTCAGTGTATGTCTGTGTTACTTGGTGGAAGTGTGTGTCTTTGTTACTTGGTGTAATTGTATGTCTTTGTTACTTGGTGTCAGTGTATGTCTGTGTTACTTGTTGTAAGTGTATGTCTGTGTTAGTTGGTGTAAGTGTGTGTATGTGTTACTTGGTGTAAGTGTGTGTCTGTGTTACTGGGTAACAGTGTATGTCTTTGTTACTTGTTGTCAGTGTATGTCTGTGTTACTTGGTGTAAGTGTGTGTCTTTGTTACTTGGTGTACTTGTATGTCTTTGTTACTTGGTGTCAGTGTATGTCTTTGTTACTTGGTGTAAGTGTGTGTTTGTGTTACTTGGTGTAAGTGTGTGTCTGTGTTACTTGGTATCAGTGTATGTCTTTGTGACTTGGTGTCAGTGTATGTCTTTTTTACTGGGTGTCAGTGTGTGTCTTTGTGACTTGGTGTCAGTGTGTGTCTGTGTTACTGGGTGTCAGTGTGTTTGTTTGTGTGACTTGGTGTCAGTGTATGTCTTTGTTACTTGGTGTAAGTGTATGTCTTTGTTACTTGGTGTAATTGTCTGTCTTTGTTACTTGGTGTCAATGTATGTCTTTGTTACTTGTTGTAAGTGTGTGTCTGTGTTACTGGGTATCAGTGTATGTCTCTGTGACTTGGTGTCAGAGTATGTCTTTGTTAATGGGTGTCAGTGTGTGTCTTTGTTACTTGGTGTCAATGTATGTCTTTGTTACTTGGTGTAAGTGTATGTCTTTGTTACTTGGTGTAATTGTCTGTCTTTGTTACTTGGTGTCAATGTATGTCTTTGTTACTTGGTGTAAGTGTGTGTCTGTGTTCCTGGGTATCAGTGCATGTCTTTGTTACTTGGTGTCAGTGTATGTCAAAATACTTGGTGTAAGTGTATGTCTTTGTTACTTGGTGTAATTGTCTGTCTTTGTTACTTGGTGTAAGTGTATGTCTTTGTTACTGGTTGTCTGTGTATGTCTTTGTTACTTGGTGTAAGTGTATGTCAAAATACTTGGTGTAAGTGTATGTCTTTGTTACTTGGTGTCAGAGTATGTCTTTGTTACTTGGTGTCAGTGTATGTCCGTGTTACTTGGTGTAAATATGTGTCTTTGTTACTTGGTGTAAGTGTATGTCTTTGTTACTGGGTGTCAGTGTGTGTCTGTGTTACTGGGTATCAGTGTATGTCTTTGTTACTTGGTGTAAGTGTATGTCAAAATACTTGGTGTAAGTGTATGTCTGTGTTACTTGGTGTAAGTGTGTGTCTGTGTTACTGGGTATCAGTGTCTGTCTTTGTTACTTGGTGTCAGTGTGCGTCTGTGTTACTTGGTGGAAGTGTGTGTCTTTGTTACTTGGTGTAATTGTATGTCTTTGTTACTTGGTGTCAGTGTATGTCTGTGTTACTTGTTGTAAGTGTATGTCTGTGTCACTTGGTGTAAGTGTGTGTATGTGTTACTTGGTGTAAGTGTGTGTCTGTGTTACTGGGTAACAGTGTATGTCTTTGTTACTTGGTGTCAGTGTATGTCTGTGTTACTTGGTGTAAGTGTGTGTCTTTGTTACTTGGTGTACTTGTATGTCTTTGTTACTTGGTGTCAGTGTATGTCTTTGTTACTTGGTGAAAGTGTGGGTTTTTGTTACTTGGTGTAAGGGTGTGTCTGTGTTACTTGGTATCAGTGTATGTCTTTGTGACTTGGTGTCAGTGTATGTTTTTTTTACTGGGTGTCAGTGTGTGTCTTTGTGACTTGGTGTCAGTGTATGTCGTTGTTACTGGGTGTCAGTGTGTGTCTGTGTTACTGGGTATCAGTGTATGTCTTTGTTACTTGGTGTAAGTGTATGTCAAAATACTTGGTGTAAGTGTATGTCTGTGTTACTTGGTGTAAGTGTGTGTCTGTGTTACTTGTTGTAAGTGTATGTCTGTGTTAGTTGGTGTAAGTGTGTGTATGTGTTACTTGGTGTAAGTGTGTGTCTGTGTTACTGGGTAACAGTGTATGTCTTTGTTACTTGTTGTCAGTGTATGTCTGTGTTACTTGGTGTAAGTGTGTGTCTTTGTTACTTGGTGTACTTGTATGTCTTTGTTACTTGGTGTCAGTGTATGTCTTTGTTACTTGGTGTAAGTGTGTGTTTGTGTTACTTGGTGTAAGTGTGTGTCTGTGTTACTTGGTATCAGTGTATGTCTTTGTGACTTGGTGTCAGTGTATGTCTTTTTTACTGGGTGTCAGTGTGTGTCTTTGTGACTTGGTGTCAGTGTGTGTCTGTGTTACTGGGTGTCAGTGTGTTTGTTTGTGTGACTTGGTGTCAGTGTATGTCTTTGTTACTTGGTGTAAGTGTATGTCTTTGTTACTTGGTGTAATTGTCTGTCTTTGTTACTTGGTGTCAATGTATGTCTTTGTTACTTGTTGTAAGTGTGTGTCTGTGTTACTGGGTATCAGTGTATGTCTCTGTGACTTGGTGTCAGAGTATGTCTTTGTTAATGGGTGTCAGTGTTGGTCTTTGTTACTTGGTGTCAATGTATGTCTTTGTTACTTGGTGTAAGTGTATGTCTTTGTTACTTGGTGTAATTGTCTGTCTTTGTTACTTGGTGTCAATGTATGTCTTTGTTACTTGGTGTAAGTGTGTGTCTGTGTTCCTGGGTATCAGTGCATGTCTTTGTTACTTGGTGTCAGTGTATGTCAAAATACTTGGTGTAAGTGTATGTCTTTGTTACTTGGTGTAATTGTCTGTCTTTGTTACTTGGTGTAAGTGTATGTCTTTGTTGCTGGTTGTCTGTGTATGTCTTTGTTACTTGGTGTAAGTGTATGTCAAAATACTTGGTGTAAGTGTATGTCTTTGTTACTTGGTGTCAGAGTATGTCTTTGTTACTTGGTGTCAGTGTATGTCCGTGTTACTTGGTGTAAATATGTGTCTTTGTTACTTGGTGTAAGTGTATGTCTTTGTTACTGGGTGTCAGTGTGTGTCTGTGTTACTGGGTATCAGTGTATGTCTTTGTTACTTGGTGTAAGTGTATGTCAAAATACTTGGTGTAAGTGTATGTCTGTGTTACTTGGTGTAAGTGTGTGTCTGTGTTACTGGGTATCAGTGTCTGTCTTTGTTACTTGGTGTAAGTGTGCGTCTGTGTTACTTGGTGGAAGTGTGTGTCTTTGTTACTTGGTGTAATTGTATGTCTTTGTTACTTGGTGTCAGTGTATGTCTGTGTTACTTGTTGTAAGTGTATGTCTGTGTCACTTGGTGTAAGTGTGTGTATGTGTTACTTGGTGTAAGTGTGTGTCTGTGTTACTGGGTAACAGTGTATGTCTTTGTTACTTGGTGTCAGTGTATGTCTGTGTTACTTGGTGTAAGTGTGTGTCTTTGTTACTTGGTGTACTTGTATGTCTTTGTTACTTGGTGTCAGTGTATGTCTTTGTTACTTGGTGAAAGTGTGGGTTTTTGTTACTTGGTGTAAGGGTGTGTCTGTGTTACTTGGTATCAGTGTATGTCTTTGTGACTTGGTGTCAGTGTATGTTTTTTTTACTGGGTGTCAGTGTGTGTCTTTGTGACTTGGTGTCAGTGTATGTCGTTGTTACTGGGTGTCAGTGTGTGTCTGTGTTACTGGGTATCAGTGTATGTCTTTGTTACTTGGTGTAAGTGTATGTCAAAATACTTGGTGTAAGTGTATGTCTGTGTTACTTGGTGTAAGTGTGTGTCTGTGTTACTGGGTATCAGTGTCTGTCTTTGTTACTTGGTGTTCGTGTTTGTCTTTGTTAATTGGTGTAATTGTCTGTCTTTGTTACTTGGTGTCAATGTATGTCTTTGTTACTTGGTGTAAGTGTGTGTCTGTGTTCCTGGGTATCAGTGCATGTCTTTGTTAATTGGTGTCGGTGTATGTCAAAATACTTGGTGTAAGTGTATGTCTTTGTTACTTGGTGTAAGTGTCTGTCTTTGTCACTGGTTGTCAGTGTATGTCTTTGTTACTTGCTGTAAGTGTATGTCAAAATACTTGGTGTAAGTGTATGTCTTTGTTACTTGGTGTCAGAGTATGTCTTTGTTACTTGGTGTCAGTGTATATCCGTGTTACTTGGTGTAAATATGTGTCTTTGTTACTTGGTGTAAGTGTATGGCTTTGTTACTGAATGTCAGTGTGTGTCTGTGTTACTGGGTATCAGTGTATGTCTTTGTTACTTGGTGTAAGTGTATGTCAAAATACTTGATGTAAGTGTATGTCTGTGTTATTTGGTGTAAGTGTGTGTCTGTGTTACTGGGTTTCAGTGTCTGTCTTTGTTACTTGGTGTAAGTGTGCGTCTGTGTTACTGGGTATCAGTGTATGTCTTTGTTACTTGGTGTCAGTGTATGTCTTTGTTACTTGGTGTAAGTGTATGTCTTTGTTACTTGGTGTAATTGTCTGTCTTTGTTACTTGGTGTCATTGTATGTCTGTGTTACTTGGTGAAAGTGTGTGTCTTTGTTACTTGGTGTAAGTGTATGTCTTTGTTACTTGCTGTCAGTGTATGTCTTTGTTACTTGGTGTCAGTGCACGTCTGTGTTACTTGGTGTAAGTGTGTGTCTTTGTTACTTGGTGTCCGTGTGTGTCTGTGTTACTGGGTGTCAGTGTATGTCTTTGTTACTGGGTGTCAGTGTATGTCTTTGTTACTTGGTGTAAGTGTGTGTCTGTGTTACTGGGTATCAGTGTCTGTCTTTGTTACTTGGTGTAAGTGTGTGTCTTTGTTACTTGGTGTCAGTGTATGTCTTTGTTACTTGGTGTCAGTGTATGTCTGAGTTACGTAGTGTAATTGTGTGCCTGTGTTACTGGGTATCAGTGTATGTCTTTGTTACTTGGTGTCAGTGTATGTCTGTGTTATTTGGTTTAAGTGTGTGTCTGTGTTACTGGGTGTCAGTGTGTGTCTGTGTTACTTGGTGTAAGTGTGTGTCTCTGTTACTTGGTGCCCGTGTGTGTCTGTGTTACTGGGTGTCAGTGTATGTCTTTGTTACTGGGTGTCAGTGTATGTCTTTGTTACTTGCTGTAAGTGTGTGTCTGTGTTACTGGGTATCAGTGTCTGTCTTTGTTACTTGTTGTATGTGTGTGTCTGTGTTACTGGGCGTCAGTGTATGTCTTTGTTACTTGGTGTCAGTGTATGTCTGTGTTACCTGGTTTAAGTGTGTGTCTGTGTTACTGTGTATCAGTGTATGTCTTTGTGACTTGGTGTCAGTGTGTGTCTGTGTTACTGGGTATCAGTGTCTGTCTTTGTTACTTGGTGTTCGTGTTTGTCTTTGTTAATTGGTGTAATTGTCTGTCTTTGTTACTTGGTGTCAATGTATGTCTTTGTTACTTGGTGTAAGTGTGTGTCTGTGTTCCTGGGTATCAGTGCATGTCTTTGTTAATTGGTGTCGGTGTATGTCAAAATACTTGGTGTAAGTGTATGTCTTTGTTACTTGGTGTAAGTGTCTGTCTTTGTCACTGGTTGTCAGTGTATGTCTTTGTTACTTGCTGTAAGTGTATGTCAAAATACTTGGTGTAAGTGTATGTCTTTGTTACTTGGTGTCAGAGTATGTCTTTGTTACTTGGTGTCAGTGTATATCCGTGTTACTTGGTGTAAATATGTGTCTTTGTTACTTGGTGTAAGTGTATGGCTTTGTTACTGAATGTCAGTGTGTGTCTGTGTTACTGGGTATCAGTGTATGTCTTTGTTACTTGGTGTAAGTGTATGTCAAAATACTTGATGTAAGTGTATGTCTGTGTTATTTGGTGTAAGTGTGTGTCTGTGTTACTGGGTTTCAGTGTCTGTCTTTGTTACTTGGTGTAAGTGTGCGTCTGTGTTACTGGGTATCAGTGTATGTCTTTGTTACTTGGTGTCAGTGTATGTCTTTGTTACTTGGTGTAAGTGTATGTCTTTGTTACTTGGTGTAATTGTCTGTCTTTGTTACTTGGTGTCATTGTATGTCTGTGTTACTTGGTGAAAGTGTGTGTCTTTGTTACTTGGTGTAAGTGTATGTCTTTGTTACTTGCTGTCAGTGTATGTCTTTGTTACTTGGTGTCAGTGCACGTCTGTGTTACTTGGTGTAAGTGTGTGTCTTTGTTACTTGGTGTCCGTGTGTGTCTGTGTTACTGGGTGTCAGTGTATGTCTTTGTTACTGGGTGTCAGTGTATGTCTTTGTTACTTGGTGTAAGTGTGTGTCTGTGTTACTGGGTATCAGTGTCTGTCTTTGTTACTTGGTGTAAGTGTGTGTCTTTGTTACTTGGTGTCAGTGTATGTCTTTGTTACTTGGTGTCAGTGTATGTCTGAGTTACGTAGTGTAATTGTGTGCCTGTGTTACTGGGTATCAGTGTATGTCTTTGTTACTTGGTGTCAGTGTATGTCTGTGTTATTTGGTTTAAGTGTGTGTCTGTGTTACTGGGTGTCAGTGTGTGTCTGTGTTACTTGGTGTAAGTGTGTGTCTCTGTTACTTGGTGCCCGTGTGTGTCTGTGTTACTGGGTGTCAGTGTATGTCTTTGTTACTGGGTGTCAGTGTATGTCTTTGTTACTTGCTGTAAGTGTGTGTCTGTGTTACTGGGTATCAGTGTCTGTCTTTGTTACTTGTTGTATGTGTGTGTCTGTGTTACTGGGCGTCAGTGTATGTCTTTGTTACTTGGTGTCAGTGTATGTCTGTGTTACCTGGTTTAAGTGTGTGTCTGTGTTACTGTGTATCAGTGTATGTCTTTGTGACTTGGTGTCAGTGTATGTCTTTGTTACTGGGTGTCAGTGTCTGTCTTTGTGACTTGGTGTCAGTGTATGTCTTTGTTACTTGGTGTAAATGTGTGTCTGTGTTACTGGGTATCAGTGTATGTCTTTGTGACTTGGTATCACTGTATGTCTTTGTGACTTGGTGTCAGTGTATGTCTTTGTTACTGGGTGTCAGTGTGTGTCTTTGTTACTTGGTGTCAGTGTAAGTCTTTGTTACTGGGTGTCAGTGTGTGTCTGTGTTACTGGGTATCAGTGTGTGTCTCTGTTACTTGGTGTCAGTGTATGTCAAAATACTTGGTGTAAGTGTATGTCTTTGTCACTTGGTGTAATTGTCTGTCTTTGTTACTTGGTTTCAGTATATGTCTTTGTTACTTGGTGTCAGTGAATATCTGTGTTACCTGGTGTAAGTGTGTGCCTGTGTTACTGGGTATCAGTGTATGTCTTTGTTACTTGGTGTCAGTGTATGTCTGTGTTACTGGGTGTCAGTGTGTGTCTGTGTTACTGGGTGTAAGTGCGTGTGTCTCTGTTACTTGGTGTCCGTGTGTGTCTGTGTTACTGGTTGTCAGTGTATGTCTTTGTTACTGGGTGTCAGTGTATGTCTTTGTTACTTGGTGCAAGTGTGTGTCTGTGTTACTGGGTATCAGTGTCTGTCTTTGTTACTTGGTGTAAGCGTGTGTCTGTGTTACTGGGTATCAGTGTATGTCTTTGTTACTTGGTGTCAGCGTATGTCTGTGTTACTTGGTGTAAGTGTATGTCTTTGTTACTTGGTGCCAGTCTATGTCTGTGTTACTTGGTGTAAGTGTGTGTCTTTGTTACTTGGTGTCAGTGTATGTCTTTGTTACTTGGTGTAAGTGTGTGTTTGTGTTACTTGGTGTAAGTGTGTGTCTGTGTTACTTGGTGTCAGTGTATGTCTGTGTTAATTGGTGTAAGTGTGTGTCTTTGATACTTGATGTAAGTGTATGTCTGTGTTACTTGGTGTAAGTGTATGTCTTTGTTTCTTGGTGCCAGTCTATGTCTGTGTTACTTGGTGTAAGTGTGTGTCTTTGTTACTTGGTGTCAGTGCATGTCTTTGTTACTTGGTGTAAGTGTGTGTTTGTGTTACTTGGTGTAAGTGTGTGTCTGTGTTACTTGGTGTCAGTGTATGTCTTTGTTACTTGGTATCAGTGTGTGTCTGTGTTACTGGGTATCAGTGTTTGTCTTTGTTACTTGGTGTCAGTGTATGTCTGTGTTAATTGGTGTAAGTGTGTGTCTTTGATACTTGATGTAAGTGTATGTCTTTGTTACTTGGTGTCAGTGTATGTCTTTGTTACTGGGTGTCAGTGTGTGTCTGTGTTAGTTGGTGTCAGTGGATGTCTTTGTTACTTGGTGTCAGTCTGTGTCTGTGTTTCTGGGTATCAGTGTATGTCTTTGTGACTTGGTATCAGTGTATTTCTTTGTTACTTGGTGTCAGTGTCTGTCTGTGTTACTTGGTGCAAGTGTGTGTCTGTGTTACTGGGTATCAGTGTATGTCTTTGTTACTTGGTGTCAGTGTATGTCAAAAAGCTTGGTGTAAGTGTATGTCTTTGTTACTTGGTGTAATTGTCTGTCTTTGTTACCTGGTGTCAGTGTATGTCTGTGTTACATGGTGTAAGTGTGTGTCTGTGTTACTGGGTATCAGTGTATGTCTTTGTTACTAGGTGAAAGTGTGTGTCTGTGTTACTGGGTGTCAGTGTATGTCTTTGTTGCTGGGTGTCAGTGTATGTCTTTGTTACATGTTGTAATTGTGTGTCTGTGTTACTGGCTATCAGTATCTGTCTTTGTTACTTGGTGTAAGTGTGTGTCTGTGTTACTGGGTATTAGTGTATGTCTTTGTGACTTGGTGTCAGTGTATGTCTTTGTTACTGGGTGTCAGTGTGTGTCTTTGAGACTTGGTGTCAGTGTATGTCTTTGTTACTTGGTGTATGTGTGTGTCTGTGTTACTGGGTATCAATGTATGTCTTTGTTACTTGGTGTCAGTTTATGTCAAAATACTTGGTGTAAGTGTATGTCTTTGTTACTTGGTGCATTTGTCTGTCTTTGTTACTTGGTGTCAGTGTTTGTCTGTGTTACTTGGTGTAAGTGCGTGTCTTTGTTACTTTGTGTAAGTGTATGTCTTTGTTACTTGGTGTCAGTGTATGTTTTTGTTACTTGATGTCCGTGGGTGTCTGTGTCACTGGCTGTCAGTGTATGTCTTTGTTACTGGGTGTCAGTGTATGTCTTTGTTACTTGGTGTAAGTGTGTGTCTGTGTTACTGGGTATCAGTGTCCGTCTTTGTTACTTGGTGTAAGTGTGTGCCTGTGTTACTGGGTATCAGTGTATGTCTTTGTAACTTGGTGTCAGTGTATGTCTGTGTTACTTGGTGTAATTGTGTGACAGTGTTACTGTGTATCAGTGTATGTCTTTGTGTCTTGGTGTCAGTGTATGTCTTTGTTACTTGCTGTAAGTGTGTGTCTGTGTTACTGGGTATCAGTGTCTGTCTTTGTTACTTGTTGTATGTGTGTGTCTGTGTTACTGGGCGTCAGTGTATGTCTTTGTTACTTGGTGTCAGTGTATGTCTGTGTTACTTGGTTTAAGTGTGTGTCTGTGTTACTGTGTATCAGTGTATGTCTTTGTGACTTGGTGTCAGTGTATGTCTTTGTTACTGGGTGTCAGTGTCTGTCTTTGTGACTTGGTGTCAGTGTATGTCTTTGTTACTTGGTGTAAATGTGTGTCTGTGTTACTGGGTATCAGTGTATGTCTTTGTGACTTGGTATCAGTGTATGTCTTTGTGACTTGGTGTCAGTGTATGTCTTTGTTACTGGGTGTCAGTGTGTGTGTTTGTTACTTGGTGTCAGTGTAAGTCTTTGTTACTGGGTGTCAGTGTGTGTCTGTGTTACTGGGTATCAGTGTGTGTCTCTGTTACTTGGTGTCAGTGTATGTCAAAATACTTGGTGTAAGTGTATGTCTTTGTCACTTGGTGTAATTGTCTGTCTTTGTTACTTGGTTTCAGTATATGTCTCTGTTACTTGGTGTCAGTGAATATCTGTGTTACTTGGTGTAAGTGTGTGCCTGTGTTACTGGGTATCAGTGTATGTCTTTGTTACTTGGTGTCAGTGTATGTCTGTGTTACTTGGTGTAAGTGTGTGTCTGTGTTACTGGGTGTCAGTGTGTGTCTGTGTTACTGGGTGTAAGTGCGTGTGTCTCTGTTACTTGGTGTCCGTGTGTGTCTGTGTTACTGGTTGTCAGTGTATGTCTTTGTTACTGGGTGTCAGTGTATGTCTTTGTTACTTGGTGCAAGTGTGTGTCTGTGTTACTGGGTATCAGTGTATGTCTTTGTTACTTGGTGTCAGCGTATGTCTGTGTTACTTGGTGTAAGTGTATGTCTTTGTTACTTGGTGCCAGTCTATGTCTGTGTTACTTGGTGTAAGTGTGTGTCTTTGTTACTTGGTGTCAGTGTATGTCTTTGTTACTTGGTGTAAGTGTGTGTTTGTGTTACTTGGTGTAAGTGTGTGTCTGTGTTACTTGGTGTCAGTGTATGTCTTTGTTACTTGGTATCAGTGTGTGTCTGTGTTACTGGGTATCAGTGTTTGTCTTTGTTACTTGGTGTCAGTGTATGTCTGTGTTAATTGGTGTAAGTGTGTGTCTTTGATACTTGATGTAAGTGTATGTCTGTGTTACTTGGTGTATGTGTATGTCTTTGTTTCTTGGTGCCAGTCTATGTCTGTGTTACTTGGTGTAAGTGTGTGTCTTTGTTACTTGGTGTCAGTGTATGTCTTTGTTACTTGGTGTAAGTGTGTGTTTGTGTTACTTGGTGTAAGTGTGTGTCTGTGTTACTTGGTGTCAGTGTATGTCTGTGTTAATTGGTGTAAGTGTGTGTCTTTGATACTTGATGTAAGTGTATGTCTGTGTTACTTGGTGTAAGTGTATGTCTTTGT
This sequence comes from Heterodontus francisci, assembly GCF_036365525.1. Lineage (NCBI taxonomy): Eukaryota > Metazoa > Chordata > Chondrichthyes > Heterodontiformes > Heterodontidae > Heterodontus > Heterodontus francisci. The sequence continues at coordinate 625,278 of NW_027141653.1, read as the reverse complement.
TTCTTGGTGCCAGTCTATGTCTGTGTTACTTGGTGTAAGTGTGTGTCTTTGTTACTTGGTGTCAGTGCATGTCTTTGTTACTTGGTGTAAGTGTGTGTTTGTGTTACTTGGTGTAAGTGTGTGTCTGTGTTACTTGGTGTCAGTGTATGTCTTTGTTACTTGGTATCAGTGTGTGTCTGTGTTACTGGGTATCAGTGTTTGTCTTTGTTACTTGGTGTCAGTGTATGTCTGTGTTAATTGGTGTAAGTGTGTGTCTTTCATACTTGATGTAAGTGTATGTCTTTGTTACTTGGTGTCAGTGTATGTCTTTGTTACTGGGTGTCAGTGTGTGTCTGTGTTAGTTGGTGTCAGTGGATGTCTTTGTTACTTGGTGTCAGTCTGTGTCTGTGTTTCTGGGTATCAGTGTATGTCTTTGTGACTTGGTATCAGTGTATTTCTTTGTTACTTGGTGTCAGTGTCTGTCTGTGTTACTTGGTGCAAGTGTGTGTCTGTGTTACTGGGTATCAGTGTATGTCTTTGTTACTTGGTGTCAGTGTATGTCAAAAAGCTTGGTGTAAGTGTATGTCTTTGTTACTTGGTGTAATTGTCTGTCTTTGTTACCTGGTGTCAGTGTATGTCTGTGTTACATGGTGTAAGTGTGTGTCTGTGTTACTGGGTATCAGTGTATGTCTTTGTTACTAGGTGAAAGTGTGTGTCTGTGTTACTGGGTGTCAGTGTATGTCTTTGTTGCTGGGTGTCAGTGTATGTCTTTGTTACATGTTGTAATTGTGTGTCTGTGTTACTGGCTATCAGTATCTGTCTTTGTTACTTGGTGTAAGTGTGTGTCTGTGTTACTGGGTATTAGTGTATGTCTTTGTGACTTGGTGTCAGTGTATGTCTTTGTTACTGGGTGTCAGTGTGTGTCTTTGAGACTTGGTGTCAGTGTATGTCTTTGTTACTTGGTGTATGTGTGTGTCTGTGTTACTGGGTATCAATGTATGTCTTTGTTACTTGGTGTCAGTTTATGTCAAAATACTTGGTGTAAGTGTATGTCTTTGTTACTTGGTGCATTTGTCTGTCTTTGTTACTTGGTGTCAGTGTTTGTCTGTGTTACTTGGTGTAAGTGCGTGTCTTTGTTACTTTGTGTAAGTGTATGTCTTTGTTACTTGGTGTCAGTGTATGTTTTTGTTACTTGATGTCCGTGGGTGTCTGTGTCACTGGCTGTCAGTGTATGTCTTTGTTACTGGGTGTCAGTGTATGTCTTTGTTACTTGGTGTAAGTGTGTGTCTGTGTTACTGGGTATCAGTGTCCGTCTTTGTTACTTGGTGTAAGTGTGTGCCTGTGTTACTGGGTATCAGTGTATGTCTTTGTAACTTGGTGTCAGTGTATGTCTGTGTTACTTGGTGTAATTGTGTGACAGTGTTACTGTGTATCAGTGTATGTCTTTGTGTCTTGGTGTCAGTGTATGTCTTTGTTACTTGCTGTAAGTGTGTGTCTGTGTTACTGGGTATCAGTGTCTGTCTTTGTTACTTGTTGTATGTGTGTGTCTGTGTTACTGGGCGTCAGTGTATGTCTTTGTTACTTGGTGTCAGTGTATGTCTGTGTTACTTGGTTTAAGTGTGTGTCTGTGTTACTGTGTATCAGTGTATGTCTTTGTGACTTGGTGTCAGTGTATGTCTTTGTTACTGGGTGTCAGTGTCTGTCTTTGTGACTTGGTGTCAGTGTATGTCTTTGTTACTTGGTGTAAATGTGTGTCTGTGTTACTGGGTATCAGTGTATGTCTTTGTGACTTGGTATCAGTGTATGTCTTTGTGACTTGGTGTCAGTGTATGTCTTTGTTACTGGGTGTCAGTGTGTGTGTTTGTTACTTGGTGTCAGTGTAAGTCTTTGTTACTGGGTGTCAGTGTGTGTCTGTGTTACTGGGTATCAGTGTGTGTCTCTGTTACTTGGTGTCAGTGTATGTCAAAATACTTGGTGTAAGTGTATGTCTTTGTCACTTGGTGTAATTGTCTGTCTTTGTTACTTGGTTTCAGTATATGTCTCTGTTACTTGGTGTCAGTGAATATCTGTGTTACTTGGTGTAAGTGTGTGCCTGTGTTACTGGGTATCAGTGTATGTCTTTGTTACTTGGTGTCAGTGTATGTCTGTGTTACTTGGTGTAAGTGTGTGTCTGTGTTACTGGGTGTCAGTGTGTGTCTGTGTTACTGGGTGTAAGTGCGTGTGTCTCTGTTACTTGGTGTCCGTGTGTGTCTGTGTTACTGGTTGTCAGTGTATGTCTTTGTTACTGGGTGTCAGTGTATGTCTTTGTTACTTGGTGCAAGTGTGTGTCTGTGTTACTGGGTATCAGTGTATGTCTTTGTTACTTGGTGTCAGCGTATGTCTGTGTTACTTGGTGTAAGTGTATGTCTTTGTTACTTGGTGCCAGTCTATGTCTGTGTTACTTGGTGTAAGTGTGTGTCTTTGTTACTTGGTGTCAGTGTATGTCTTTGTTACTTGGTGTAAGTGTGTGTTTGTGTTACTTGGTGTAAGTGTGTGTCTGTGTTACTTGGTGTCAGTGTATGTCTTTGTTACTTGGTATCAGTGTGTGTCTGTGTTACTGGGTATCAGTGTTTGTCTTTGTTACTTGGTGTCAGTGTATGTCTGTGTTAATTGGTGTAAGTGTGTGTCTTTGATACTTGATGTAAGTGTATGTCTGTGTTACTTGGTGTAAGTGTATGTCTTTGTTTCTTGGTGCCAGTCTATGTCTGTGTTACTTGGTGTAAGTGTGTGTCTTTGTTACTTGGTGTCAGTGTATGTCTTTGTTACTTGGTGTAAGTGTGTGTTTGTGTTACTTGGTGTAAGTGTGTGTCTGTGTTACTTGGTGTCAGTGTATGTCTTTGTTACTTGGTATCAGTGTGTGTCTGTGTTACTGGGTATCAGTGTTTGTCTTTGTTACTTGGTGTCAGTGTATGTCTGTGTTAATTGGTGTAAGTGTGTGTCTTTGATACTTGATGTAAGTGTATGTCTTTGTTACTTGGTGTCAGTGTATGTCTTTGTTACTGGGTGTCAGTGTGTGTCTTTGAGACTTGGTGTCAGTGTATGTCTTTGTTACTTGGTGTATGTGTGTGTCTGTGTTACTGGGTATCAATGTATGTCTTTGTTACTTGGTGTCAGTTTATGTCAAAATACTTGGTGTAAGTGTATGTCTTTGTTACTTGGTGCATTTGTCTGTCTTTGTTACTTGGTGTCAGTGTTTGTCTGTGTTACTTGGTGTAAGTGCGTGTCTTTGTTACTTTGTGTAAGTGTATGTCTTTGTTACTTGGTGTCAGTGTATGTTTTTGTTACTTGATGTCCGTGGGTGTCTGTGTCACTGGCTGTCAGTGTATGTCTTTGTTACTGGGTGTCAGTGTATGTCTTTGTTACTTGGTGTAAGTGTGTGTCTGTGTTACTGGGTATCAGTGTCCGTCTTTGTTACTTGGTGTAAGTGTGTGCCTGTGTTACTGGGTATCAGTGTATGTCTTTGTAACTTGGTGTCAGTGTATGTCTGTGTTACTTGGTGTAATTGTGTGACAGTGTTACTGTGTATCAGTGTATGTCTTTGTGTCTTGGTGTCAGTGTATGTCTTTGTTACTTGCTGTAAGTGTGTGTCTGTGTTACTGGGTATCAGTGTCTGTCTTTGTTACTTGTTGTATGTGTGTGTCTGTGTTACTGGGCGTCAGTGTATGTCTTTGTTACTTGGTGTCAGTGTATGTCTGTGTTACTTGGTTTAAGTGTGTGTCTGTGTTACTGTGTATCAGTGTATGTCTTTGTGACTTGGTGTCAGTGTATGTCTTTGTTACTGGGTGTCAGTGTCTGTCTTTGTGACTTGGTGTCAGTGTATGTCTTTGTTACTTGGTGTAAATGTGTGTCTGTGTTACTGGGTATCAGTGTATGTCTTTGTGACTTGGTATCAGTGTATGTCTTTGTGACTTGGTGTCAGTGTATGTCTTTGTTTCTGGGTGTCAGTGTGTGTGTTTGTTACTTGGTGTCAGTGTAAGTCTTTGTTACTGGGTGTCAGTGTGTGTCTGTGTTACTGGGTATCAGTGTGTGTCTCTGTTACTTGGTGTCAGTGTATGTCAAAATACTTGGTGTAAGTGTATGTCTTTGTCACTTGGTGTAATTGTCTGTCTTTGTTACTTGGTTTCAGTATATGTCTCTGTTACTTGGTGTCAGTGAATATCTGTGTTTCTTGGTGTAAGTGTGTGCCTGTGTTACTGGGTATCAGTGTATGTCTTTGTTACTTGGTGTCAGTGTATGTCTGTGTTACTTGGTGTAAGTGTGTGTCTGTGTTACTGGGTGTCAGTGTGTGTCTGTGTTACTGGGTGTAAGTGCGTGTGTCTCTGTTACTTGGTGTCCGTGTGTGTCTGTGTTACTGGTTGTCAGTGTATGTCTTTGTTACTGGGTGTCAGTGTATGTCTTTGTTACTTGGTGCAAGTGTGTGTCTGTGTTACTGGGTATCAGTGTATGTCTTTGTTACTTGGTGTCAGCGTATGTCTGTGTTACTTGGTGTAAGTGTATGTCTTTGTTACTTGGTGCCAGTCTATGTCTGTGTTACTTGGTGTAAGTGTGTGTCTTTGTTACTTGGTGTCAGTGTATGTCTTTGTTACTTGGTGTAAGTGTGTGTTTGTGTTACTTGGTGTAAGTGTGTGTCTGTGTTACTTGGTGTCAGTGTATGTCTTTGTTACTTGGTATCAGTGTGTGTCTGTGTTACTGGGTATCAGTGTTTGTCTTTGTTACTTGGTGTCAGTGTATGTCTGTGTTAATTGGTGTAAGTGTGTGTCTTTGATACTTGATGTAAGTGTATGTCTGTGTTACTTGGTGTAAGTGTATGTCTTTGTTTCTTGGTGCCAGTCTATGTCTGTGTTACTTGGTGTAAGTGTGTGTCTTTGTTACTTGGTGTCAGTGTATGTCTTTGTTACTTGGTGTAAGTGTGTGTTTGTGTTACTTGGTGTAAGTGTGTGTCTGTGTTACTTGGTGTCAGTGTATGTCTTTGTTACTTGGTATCAGTGTGTGTCTGTGTTACTGGGTATCAGTGTTTGTCTTTGTTACTTGGTGTCAGTGTATGTCTGTGTTAATTGGTGTAAGTGTGTGTCTTTGATACTTGATGTAAGTGTATGTCTTTGTTACTTGGTGTCAGTGTATGTCTTTGTTACTGGGTGTCAGTGTGTGTCTGTGTTACTTGGTGTCAGTGGAAGTCTTTGTTACTTGGTGTCAGTGTGTGTCTGTGTTTCTGGGTATCAGTGTATGTCTTTGTGACTTGGTATCAGTGTATTTCTTTGTTACTTGGTGTCAGTGTCTGTCTGTGTTACTTGGTGCAAGTGTGTGTCTGTGTTACTGGGTATCAGTGTATGTCTTTGTTACTTGGTGTCAGTGTATGTCTTTGTTACTTGGTGTAATTGTCTGTCTTTGTTACCTGGTGTCAGTGTATGTCTGTGTTACATGGTGTAAGTGTGTGTCTGTGTTACTGGGTATCAGTGTATGTCTTTGTTACTAGGTGAAAGTGTGTGTCTGTGTTACTGGGTGTCAGTGTATGTCTTTGTTGCTGGGTGTCAGTGTATGTCTTTGTTACATGTTGTAATTGTGTGTCTGTGTTACTGGCTATCAGTATCTGTCTTTGTTACTTGGTGTAAGTGTGTGTCTGTGTTACTGGGTATTAGTGTATGTCTTTGTGAATTGGTGTCAGTGTATGTCTTTGTTACTGGGTGTCAGTGAGTGTCTTTGAGACTTGGTGTCAGTGTATGTCTTTGTTACTTGGTGTATGTGTGTGTCTGTGTTACTGGGTATCAATGTATGTCTTTGTTACTTGGTGTCAGTTTATGTCAAAATACTTGGTGTAAGTGTATGTCTTTGTTACTTGGTGCATTTGTCTGTCTTTGTTACTTGGTGTCAGTGTTTGTCTGTGTTACTTGGTGTAAGTGTGTGTCTTTGTTACTTGGTGTAAGTGTATGTCTTTGTTACTTGGTGTCAGTGTATGTTTTTGTTACTTGATGTCCGTGGGTGTCTGTGTCACTGGCTGTCAGTGTATGTCTTTGTTACTGGGTGTCAGTGTATGTCTTTGTTACTTGGTGTAAGTGTGTGTCTGTGTTACTGGGTATCAGTGTCCGTCTTTGTTACTTGGTGTAAGTGTGTGCCTGTGTTACTGGGTATCAGTGTATGTCTTTGTTACTTGGTGTCAGTGTATGTCTGTGTTACTTGGTGTAATTGTGTGACAGTGTTACTGTGTATCAGTGTATGTCTTTGTGTCTTGGTGTCAGTGTATGTCTTTGTTACTGGGTGCCAGTGTGTGTCTTTGTGACTTGGTGTCAGTGTATGTCTTTGTTACTTGGTGTAAGTGTGTGTCTGTGTTACTGGGTATCAGTGTATGTCATTGTTACTTGGTGTCAGTGTATGTCAAAATACTTGGTGTCAGTGTCAGTGTGTGTCTTTGAGACTTGGTGTCAGTGTATGTCTTTGTTACTTGTTGTAAGTGTGTGTCTTTGTTACTTGGTGTAAGTGTGTGTCTGTGTTACTGGGTGTCAGTGTATGTCTTTGTTACTTGGTGTAAGTGTGTGTCTGTGTTACTGGGTATCAGTGTATGTCTTTGTTACTTGGTGGCAGTGTATGTCAAAATACTTGGTGTAAGTGTATGTCTTTGTTACTTGGTTTCATTGTATGTCTGGGTTACTTGGTGTAGGTGTCTGTCTTTGTTACTTGGTGTAAGTGTATGTCTTTGTTACTTGGTGTCAGTGTATGTCTGTGTTACTTGGTGTAAGTGTGTGCCTATGTTACTGGGTATCAGTGTATGTCTTTGTTACTTGGTGTCAGTGTATGTCTGTGTTACTTGGTGTAAGTGTGTGTCTTTGTTACTTGGTGCAAGTGTATGTCTTTGTTACTTGGTGTCAGTGTATGTCTTTGTTACTTGGTGTCAGTGTATGTCTGTGTTACTTGGTGTAAGTGTGTGCCTGTGTTACTGGGTATCAGTGTATGTCTTTGTTACTTGGTGTCAGTGTATGTCTGTGTTACTTGGTGTAAGTGTGTGTCTGTGTTACTGGGTGTCAGTGTGTGTCTGTGTTAATTGGTGTAAGTGTGTGTCTGTGTTACTGGGTGTCAGAGTGTGTCTGTGCTACTTGATGTAATTGTCTGTCTTTGTTACTGGGTGTCAGTGTGTGTCTTTGTGACTTGGTGTCAGTGCATGTCTGTGTTACTTGGTGTAAGTGTGTGTCTGTGTTACTGGGTGTCAGTGTGTGTCTGTGTTACTTGGTGTAAGTGTGTGTCTTTGTTACTTGGTGTCCGTGTGTGTCTGTGTTACTGGGTGTCAGAGTATGTCTTTGTTACTATGTGTCAGTGTATGTCTTTGTTACGATGTGTAAGTGTGTGTCTTTGTTACTGGGTAACAGTGTCTGTCTTTGTTACTTGGTGTATGTGTGTGTCTGTATTACTGGGTATCAGTGTATGTCTTTGTTACTTGGTGTCAGTGTATGTCTGTGTTACTTGGTGTAAGTGTGTGTCTGTGTTACTGGGTATCAGTGTATGTCTTTGTTACTTGGTGTAAGTTTGTGTCTGTGTTACTGGGTATCAGTGTATGTCTTTGTTACTTGGTGTCAGTGTATGTCTTTGTTACTTGGTATAAGTTTATGTCTTTGTTACTTGGTGTCAGTGTATGTCTTTGTTACTTGGTGTAAGTGTGTGTCTGTGTTACTGGGTATCAGTGTATGTCTTTGTTCCTTGCTGTCAGTGTATGTCTGAGTTACTTGGTGTAAGTGTGTGTCTGTGTTACTGGGTATCAGTGTATGTCTTTGTTAATTGGTGTAAGTGTGAGTCTGTGTTACTGGGAATCAGTGTATGTCTTTGTTACTTGGTGTCAGTGTATGTCTTTGTTACTTGGTGTAAGTGTGTGTCTGTGTTACTGGGTGTCAGTGTGTGTCTGTGTTACTTGGTGTAAGTGTGTGTCTTTGTTACTTGGTGTAAGTGTGTGTCTGTGTTACTGGGTGTCAGTGTGTGTCAGTGTTACTTGGTGTCAGTGTATGTCTTTGTTACTTGGTGTATATGTGTGTCTGTGTTACTGGGTGTCAGTTTATGTCTTTGTTACTTGGTGTCAGTGTATGTCTGTGTTACTTGGTGTAAGTGTGTGTCTGTGTTACTGGGTATCAGGGTATGTCTTTGTGACTTGTTGTCAGTGAATGTCTTTGTTACTGGGTGTCAGTGTGTTTCTTTGTGACTTGGTGTCATAGTATGTCTTTGTTACTTGGTGTAAGTGTGTGTCTGTGTTACTGGGTATAAGTGTATGTCTTTGTTACTTGGTGTCAGTGTATGTCAAAATACTTGGTGTAAGTGTATGTCTTTGTTACTTGGTGTAATTGTCTGTCTTTGTTACTTGGTTTCAATGTATGTCTGGGTTACTTGGTGTAAGTGTGTGTCTTTGTTACTTGGTGTAAGTGTATGTCTTTGTTTCTTGGTGTCAGTATATGTCTTTGTTACTTGGTGTCAGTGTATGTCTGTGTTACTTGGTGTAAGTGTGTGCCTGTGTTCCTGGGTATCAGAGTATGTCTTTGTCACTTGGTGTCAGTGTATGTCTGTGTTACTTGGTGTAAGTGTGTGTCTGTGTTACTGGGTATCTGTGTGTCTGTGTGACTTTTTGTAAGTGTGTGTCTTTGTTACTTGGTGTAAGTGTGTGTCTGTGTTACTGGGTGTCAGTGTATGTCTTTGTTACTTGATGTAAGTGTGTGTCTGTGTTACTGGGTATCAGTGTATGTCTTTGTTACTTGGTGTCAGTGTATGTCACAATACTTGGTGTAAGTGTATGTCTTTGTTACTTGGTGAAATTGTCTGTCTTTGTTACTTGGTTTCATTGTATGTCTGGGTTACTTGGTGTAGGTGTGTGTCTTTGTTACTTGGTGTAAGTGTATGTCTTTGTTACTTGGTGTCAGTGTATGTCTGTGTTACTTGGTGTAAGTGTGTGCCTGTGTTACTGGGTATCAGTGTATGTCTTTGTTACTTGGTGTCAGTGTATGTCTGTGTTACTTGGTGTAAGTGTGTGTCTTTGTTACTTGGTGAAAGTGTATGTCCTTGTTACTTGGTGTCAGTGTATGTCTTTGTTACTTGGTGTCAGTGTATGTCTGTGTTACTTGGTGTAAGTGTGTGCCTGTGTTACAGGGTATCAGTGTATGTCTTTGTTACTTGGTGTCAGTGTATGTCTGTGTTACTTGGTGTAAGTGTGTGTCTGTGTTACTGGGTGTCAGTGTGTGTCTGTGTTACTTGGTGTAAGTGTGTGTCTGTGTTACTGGGTGTCAGTGTGTGTCTGTGTTACTTGGTGTAATTGTCTGTCTTTGTTACTGGGTGTCAGTGTGTGTCTCTGTGACTTGGTGTCAGTGCATGTCTGTGTTACTTGGTTTAAGTGTGTGTGTCTGTGTTACTGGGTGTCAGTGTGTGTCTGTGTTACTTGGTGTAAGTGTGTGTCTTTGTTACTTGGTGTCCGTGTGTGTCTGTGTTACTGGGTGTCAGTGTATGTCTTTGTTACTATGTGTCAGTGTATGTCTTTGTTACTTGGTGTAAGTGTGTGTCTGTGTTGCTGGGTATCAGTGTCTGTCTTTGTTACTTGGTGTAAGTGTGTGTCTGTATTACTGGGTATCAGTGTATGTCTTTGTTACTTGGTGTCAGTGTATGTCTGTGTTACTTGGTGTAAGTGTGTGTCTGTGTTACTGGGGATCAGTGTATGTCTTTGTTACTTGGTGTAAGTTTGTGTCTGTGTTACTGGGTATCAGTGTATGTCTTTGTTACTTGGTGTCAGTGTATGTCTTTGTTACTTGGTATAAGTTTATGTCTTTGTTACTTGGTGTCAGTGTATGTCTTTGTTACTTGGTGTAAGTGTGTGTCTGTGTTACTGGGTATCAGTGTATGTCTTTGTTACTTGGTGTCAGTGTATGTCTGTGTTACTTGGTGTAGGTGTGTGTCTGTGTTACTGGGTATCAGTGTATGTCTTTGTGACTTGGTGTCAGTGTATGTCTTTGTTACTGGGTGTCAGTGTGTGTCTTTGATACTTGCTGTCAGTGTTTGTCTGAGTTACTTGGTGTAAGTGTGTGTCTGTGTTACTGGGTATCAGTATATGTCTTTGTTACTTGGTGTAAGTGTGAGTCTGTGTTACTTGGAATCAGTGTATGTCTTTGTTACTTGGTGTCAGTGTATGTCTTTGTTACTTGGTGTACGTGTGTGTCTGTGATACTGGGTGTCAGTGTGTGTCTGTGTTACTTGGGGTAAGTGTGTGTCTTTGTTACTTGGTGTCCGTGTGTGTCTGTGTTACTGGGTGTCAGTTTATGTCTTTGTTACTTCGTGTCAGTGTATGTCTTTGTTACTTGGTGTCCGTGTGTGTCTGTGTTACTGGGTGTCAGTTTATGTCTTTGTTACTTGGTGTAAGTGTGTGTCTGTGTTACTGGGTGTCAGTGTGTGTCTGTGTTACTTGGTGCACGTGTGTGTCTTAGTTACTTGGTGTCCGTGTGTGTCTGTGTTACTGGGTGCCAGTTTATGTCTTTGTTACTTGGTGTCAGTGTATGTCTTCGTTACTTGGTGTAAGTGTGTGTCTGTGTTACTGGGTATCAGTGTATGTCTTTGTTATTTGGTGTAAGTGTGTGTCTTTGTTACTTGTTGTAAGTGTGTGTCTGTGTTACTTGTTGTCAGTGGATGTCTTTGTTACTGGGTGCCAGTGTATGTCTTTGTTACTTGGAGTAAGTGTGTGTCTGTGTTACTTGGTGTCAGTGGATGTCTTTGTTACTGGGTGCCAGTGTATGTCTTTGTTACTTGGTGTAAGTGTGTGTCTGTGTTACTGGGTATCAGTGTATGTCTTTGTTACTTGGTGTCAGTGTATGTCTGTGCTACTTGGTGTAAGTGTTTGTCTGTGTTACTGGGTATCAGTGTATGTCTCTGTTACTTGGTGTAAGTGTGTGTCTGTGTTCCTGGGTATCAGTGTATGACTTTGTTACTTGGTGTCTGTGTATGTCTTTGTTACTTGATGTCAGTGTATGTCTTTGTAACTTGGTGTAAGTGTGTGTCTGTGTTACTGGGTGTCATTGTGTGTCTGTGTTACTTGGTGTAAGTGTGTGTCTTTTTTACTTGGTGTCCGTGTGTGTCTGTGTTACTGGGTGTCTGTTTCTGTCTTTGTTACTTGATGTCAGTGTTTGTCTTTGTTACTTGGTGTAAGTGTGTGTCTGTGTTACTGGGTATCAGTGTCTGTCTTTGTTACTTGGTGTAAGTGTGAGTCTGTGTTACTTGGAATCAGTGTATGTCTTTGTTACTTGGTGTCAGTGTATGTCTTTGTTACTTCGTGTCAGTGTATGTCTTTGTTACTTGGTGTCCGTGTGTGTCTGTGTTACTGGGTGTCAGTTTATGTCTTTGTTACTTGGTGTAAGTGTGTGTCTGTGTTACTGGGTATCAGTGTATGTCTTTGTTACTTGGTGTCAGTGTATGTCTGTGCTACTTGGTGTAAGTGTTTGTCTGTGTTACTGGGTATCAGTGTATGTCTCTGTTACTTGGTGTAAGTGTGTGTCTGTGTTCCTGGGTATCAGTGTATGTCTTTGTTACTTGGTGTCTGTGTGTGTCTGTGTTACTGGGTGCCAGTTTATGTCTTTGTTACTTGGTGTCAGTGTATGTCTTCGTTACTTGGTGTAAGTGTGTGTCTGTGTTACTGGGTATCAGTGTATGTCTTTGTTATTTGGTGTAAGTGTGTGTCTTTGTTACTTGTTGTAAGTGTGTGTCTGTGTTACTTGTTGTCAGTGGATGTCTTTGTTACTGGGTGCCAGTGTATGTCTTTGTTACTTGGAGTAAGTGTGTGTCTGTGTTACTTGGTGTCAGTGGATGTCTTTGTTACTGGGTGCCAGTGTATGTCTTTGTTACTTGGTGTAAGTGTGTGTCTGTGTTACTGGGTATCAGTGTATGTCTTTGTTACTTGGTGTCAGTGTATGTCTGTGCTACTTGGTGTAAGTGTTTGTCTGTGTTACTGGGTATCAGTGTATGTCTCTGTTACTTGGTGTAAGTGTGTGTCTGTGTTCCTGGGTATCAGTGTATGTCTTTGTTACTTGGTGTCTGTGTATGTCTTTGTTACTTGATGTCAGTGTATGTCTTTGTAACTTGGTGTAAGTGTGTGTCTGTGTTACTGGGTGTCATTGTGTGTCTGTGTTACTTGGTGTAAGTGTGTGTCTTTTTTACTTGGTGTCCGTGTGTGTCTGAGTTACTGGGTGTCTGTTTCTGTCTTTGTTACTTGATGTCAGTGTTTGTCTTTGTTACTTGGTGTAAGTGTGTGTCTGTGTTACTGGGTATCAGTGTCTGTCTTTGTTACTTGGTGTAAGTATGTGTCTGTGTTACTGGGTATCAGTGTATGTCTTTGTTACTTGGTGTAAGTGTGTGTCTGTGTTACTGGCTATCAGTGTCTGTCTTTGTTACTTGGTGTAAGTGTGCCTCTGTGTTACTGGGTAACAGTGTATGTCTTTGTTACTTGGTGTCAGTGTATGTCTGTGTTACTTGCTGTAAGTGTGTGTCTTTGTTACTTGGTGTAAGTATGTGTCTGTGTTACTTGGTGTCAGTGTATGTCTTTGTTACTTGTGTAAGTGTGTATCTGTGTTACTGGGTAACAGTGTATGTCTTTGTTACTTGGTGTCAGTGTATGTCTGTGTTACCTGGTGTAAGTGTGTGTCTTTGTTACTTGGTGTAATTGTATGTCTTTGTTACCTGGTGTGAGTATATGTCTGTGTTACGTGCTGTAAGTGTATGTCTTTGTTACTTGGTGTCAGTGTATGTCTTTGTTACTTGGTGTAAGTGTGTGTCTGTGTTACTGGGTATCAGTGTATGTCTTTGTTACTTGGGGTCAGTGCATGTCTTTGTGACGTGGTGTCAGTGTATGTCTTTGTTACTGGGTGTCACTGTATGTCTTTGTGACTTTGTGTCAGTGTATGTCTTTGTTACTGGGTGTCATTTTATGTCTTTGTTACTTGGTGTCAGTTTATGTCTTTGTTACTTGGTGTCAGTGTATGTCTGTATTACTTGGTGTAATTGTGTGTCTTTGTTACCTGGTGTAAGTGTGTGTCTGTGTTATTGGGTATCAGTGTATGTCTTTGTTACTTGGTGTAAGTGTGTGTCTGTGTTACTGGGTGTCTGTGTGTGTCTGTGTTACTTGGTGTAGGTGTGTGTCTTTGTTACTTGGTGTCCGTGTGCGTCTGTGTTACTGGGTGTCAGTTTATGTCTTTGTTAGTTGGTGTCAGTGTACGTCTTTGTTACTTGGTGTCAGTGTATGTCTGTGTTACTTGGTGTAAGTGTGTATCAGCTTACTGGGTGTCAGTGCATGTCTTTGTTACTTGGTGTAAGTTTGTGTCTGTGTTACGTGGTGTAAGTGTGTGTCTGTGTTACTGGGTATCAGTGTATGTCTTTGTTACTTGGTGTAAGTTTGTGTCTGTGTTACTGGGTATCAGTGTATGTCTTTGTTACTTGGTGTCAGTGTATGTCTTTGTTACTTGGTATAAGTGTATGTCTTTGTTACTTGGTGTCAGTGTATGTCTTTGTTACTTGGTGTAAGTGTGTGTCTGTGCTACTGGGTGTCAGTGTGTGTCTGTGTTACTTGGTGCAAGTGTGTGTCTTTGTTACTTGGTGTCCGTGTGTGTCTGTGTTACTGGTTGTCAGTTTATGTCTTTGTTACTTGGTGTCAGTGTATGTCTTCGTTACTTGGTGTAAGTGTGTGTCTGTGTTACTGGGTATCAGTGTCTGTCTTGGTTACTTGGTGTAAGTGTGTGTCTGTGTTACTGGGTATCAGTGTATGTCTTTGTTACTTGGTGTCAGTGTATGTCTGTGCTACTTGGTGTAAGTGTGTGTCTGTGTTACTGGGTATCAGTGTATGTCTTTGTTACTTGGTGTAAGTGTGTGTCTGTGTTACTGGGTATCAGTGTATGTCTTTGTTACTTGGTGTCAGCGTATGTCTGTGTTACTTGGTGTAAGTGTATGTCTTTGTTACTTGGTGCCAGTCTATGTCTGTGTTACTTGGTGTAAGTGTGTGTCTTTGTTACTTGGTGTCAGTGTATGTCTTTGTTACTTGGTGTAAGTGTGTGTTTGTGTTACTTGGTGTAAGTGTGTGTCTGTGTTACTTGGTGTCAGTGTATGTCTTTGTTACTTGGTATCAGTGTGTGTCTGTGTTACTGGGTATCAGTGTTTGTCTTTGTTACTTGGTGTCAGTGTATGTCTGTGTTAATTGGTGTAAGTGTGTGTCTTTGATACTTGATGTAAGTGTATGTCTGTGTTACTTGGTGTAAGTGTATGTCTTTGTTTCTTGGTGCCAGTCTATGTCTGTGTTACTTGGTGTAAGTGTGTGTCTTTGTTACTTGGTGTCAGTGTATGTCTTTGTTACTTGGTGTAAGTGTGTGTTTGTGTTACTTGGTGTAAGTGTGTGTCTGTGTTACTTGGTGTCAGTGTATGTCTTTGTTACTTGGTATCAGTGTGTGTCTGTGTTACTGGGTATCAGTGTTTGTCTTTGTTACTTGGTGTCAGTGTATGTCTGTGTTAATTGGTGTAAGTGTGTGTCTTTGATACTTGATGTAAGTGTATGTCTTTGTTACTTGGTGTCAGTGTATGTCTTTGTTACTGGGTGTCAGTGTGTGTCTGTGTTACTTGGTGTCAGTGGAAGTCTTTGTTACTTGGTGTCAGTGTGTGTCTGTGTTTCTGGGTATCAGTGTATGTCTTTGTGACTTGGTATCAGTGTATTTCTTTGTTACTTGGTGTCAGTGTCTGTCTGTGTTACTTGGTGCAAGTGTGTGTCTGTGTTACTGGGTATCAGTGTATGTCTTTGTTACTTGGTGTCAGTGTATGTCTTTGTTACTTGGTGTAATTGTCTGTCTTTGTTACCTGGTGTCAGTGTATGTCTGTGTTACATGGTGTAAGTGTGTGTCTGTGTTACTGGGTATCAGTGTATGTCTTTGTTACTAGGTGAAAGTGTGTGTCTGTGTTACTGGGTGTCAGTGTATGTCTTTGTTGCTGGGTGTCAGTGTATGTCTTTGTTACATGTTGTAATTGTGTGTCTGTGTTACTGGCTATCAGTATCTGTCTTTGTTACTTGGTGTAAGTGTGTGTCTGTGTTACTGGGTATTAGTGTATGTCTTTGTGAATTGGTGTCAGTGTATGTCTTTGTTACTGGGTGTCAGTGAGTGTCTTTGAGACTTGGTGTCAGTGTATGTCTTTGTTACTTGGTGTATGTGTGTGTCTGTGTTACTGGGTATCAATGTATGTCTTTGTTACTTGGTGTCAGTTTATGTCAAAATACTTGGTGTAAGTGTATGTCTTTGTTACTTGGTGCATTTGTCTGTCTTTGTTACTTGGTGTCAGTGTTTGTCTGTGTTACTTGGTGTAAGTGTGTGTCTTTGTTACTTGGTGTAAGTGTATGTCTTTGTTACTTGGTGTCAGTGTATGTTTTTGTTACTTGATGTCCGTGGGTGTCTGTGTCACTGGCTGTCAGTGTATGTCTTTGTTACTGGGTGTCAGTGTATGTCTTTGTTACTTGGTGTAAGTGTGTGTCTGTGTTACTGGGTATCAGTGTCCGTCTTTGTTACTTGGTGTAAGTGTGTGCCTGTGTTACTGGGTATCAGTGTATGTCTTTGTTACTTGGTGTCAGTGTATGTCTGTGTTACTTGGTGTAATTGTGTGACAGTGTTACTGTGTATCAGTGTATGTCTTTGTGTCTTGGTGTCAGTGTATGTCTTTGTTACTGGGTGCCAGTGTGTGTCTTTGTGACTTGGTGTCAGTGTATGTCTTTGTTACTTGGTGTAAGTGTGTGTCTGTGTTACTGGGTATCAGTGTATGTCATTGTTACTTGGTGTCAGTGTATGTCAAAATACTTGGTGTCAGTGTCAGTGTGTGTCTTTGAGACTTGGTGTCAGTGTATGTCTTTGTTACTTGTTGTAAGTGTGTGTCTTTGTTACTTGGTGTAAGTGTGTGTCTGTGTTACTGGGTGTCAGTGTATGTCTTTGTTACTTGGTGTAAGTGTGTGTCTGTGTTACTGGGTATCAGTGTATGTCTTTGTTACTTGGTGGCAGTGTATGTCAAAATACTTGGTGTAAGTGTATGTCTTTGTTACTTGGTTTCATTGTATGTCTGGGTTACTTGGTGTAGGTGTCTGTCTTTGTTACTTGGTGTAAGTGTATGTCTTTGTTACTTGGTGTCAGTGTATGTCTGTGTTACTTGGTGTAAGTGTGTGCCTATGTTACTGGGTATCAGTGTATGTCTTTGTTACTTGGTGTCAGTGTATGTCTGTGTTACTTGGTGTAAGTGTGTGTCTTTGTTACTTGGTGCAAGTGTATGTCTTTGTTACTTGGTGTCAGTGTATGTCTTTGTTACTTGGTGTCAGTGTATGTCTGTGTTACTTGGTGTAAGTGTGTGCCTGTGTTACTGGGTATCAGTGTATGTCTTTGTTACTTGGTGTCAGTGTATGTCTGTGTTACTTGGTGTAAGTGTGTGTCTGTGTTACTGGGTGTCAGTGTGTGTCTGTGTTAATTGGTGTAAGTGTGTGTCTGTGTTACTGGGTGTCAGAGTGTGTCTGTGCTACTTGATGTAATTGTCTGTCTTTGTTACTGGGTGTCAGTGTGTGTCTTTGTGACTTGGTGTCAGTGCATGTCTGTGTTACTTGGTGTAAGTGTGTGTCTGTGTTACTGGGTGTCAGTGTGTGTCTGTGTTACTTGGTGTAAGTGTGTGTCTTTGTTACTTGGTGTCCGTGTGTGTCTGTGTTACTGGGTGTCAGAGTATGTCTTTGTTACTATGTGTCAGTGTATGTCTTTGTTACGATGTGTAAGTGTGTGTCTTTGTTACTGGGTAACAGTGTCTGTCTTTGTTACTTGGTGTATGTGTGTGTCTGTATTACTGGGTATCAGTGTATGTCTTTGTTACTTGGTGTCAGTGTATGTCTGTGTTACTTGGTGTAAGTGTGTGTCTGTGTTACTGGGTATCAGTGTATGTCTTTGTTACTTGGTGTAAGTTTGTGTCTGTGTTACTGGGTATCAGTGTATGTCTTTGTTACTTGGTGTCAGTGTATGTCTTTGTTACTTGGTATAAGTTTATGTCTTTGTTACTTGGTGTCAGTGTATGTCTTTGTTACTTGGTGTAAGTGTGTGTCTGTGTTACTGGGTATCAGTGTATGTCTTTGTTCCTTGCTGTCAGTGTATGTCTGAGTTACTTGGTGTAAGTGTGTGTCTGTGTTACTGGGTATCAGTGTATGTCTTTGTTAATTGGTGTAAGTGTGAGTCTGTGTTACTGGGAATCAGTGTATGTCTTTGTTACTTGGTGTCAGTGTATGTCTTTGTTACTTGGTGTAAGTGTGTGTCTGTGTTACTGGGTGTCAGTGTGTGTCTGTGTTACTTGGTGTAAGTGTGTGTCTTTGTTACTTGGTGTAAGTGTGTGTCTGTGTTACTGGGTGTCAGTGTGTGTCAGTGTTACTTGGTGTCAGTGTATGTCTTTGTTACTTGGTGTATATGTGTGTCTGTGTTACTGGGTGTCAGTTTATGTCTTTGTTACTTGGTGTCAGTGTATGTCTGTGTTACTTGGTGTAAGTGTGTGTCTGTGTTACTGGGTATCAGGGTATGTCTTTGTGACTTGTTGTCAGTGAATGTCTTTGTTACTGGGTGTCAGTGTGTTTCTTTGTGACTTGGTGTCATAGTATGTCTTTGTTACTTGGTGTAAGTGTGTGTCTGTGTTACTGGGTATAAGTGTATGTCTTTGTTACTTGGTGTCAGTGTATGTCAAAATACTTGGTGTAAGTGTATGTCTTTGTTACTTGGTGTAATTGTCTGTCTTTGTTACTTGGTTTCAATGTATGTCTGGGTTACTTGGTGTAAGTGTGTGTCTTTGTTACTTGGTGTAAGTGTATGTCTTTGTTTCTTGGTGTCAGTATATGTCTTTGTTACTTGGTGTCAGTGTATGTCTGTGTTACTTGGTGTAAGTGTGTGCCTGTGTTCCTGGGTATCAGAGTATGTCTTTGTCACTTGGTGTCAGTGTATGTCTGTGTTACTTGGTGTAAGTGTGTGTCTGTGTTACTGGGTATCTGTGTGTCTGTGTGACTTTTTGTAAGTGTGTGTCTTTGTTACTTGGTGTAAGTGTGTGTCTGTGTTACTGGGTGTCAGTGTATGTCTTTGTTACTTGATGTAAGTGTGTGTCTGTGTTACTGGGTATCAGTGTATGTCTTTGTTACTTGGTGTCAGTGTATGTCACAATACTTGGTGTAAGTGTATGTCTTTGTTACTTGGTGAAATTGTCTGTCTTTGTTACTTGGTTTCATTGTATGTCTGGGTTACTTGGTGTAGGTGTGTGTCTTTGTTACTTGGTGTAAGTGTATGTCTTTGTTACTTGGTGTCAGTGTATGTCTGTGTTACTTGGTGTAAGTGTGTGCCTGTGTTACTGGGTATCAGTGTATGTCTTTGTTACTTGGTGTCAGTGTATGTCTGTGTTACTTGGTGTAAGTGTGTGTCTTTGTTACTTGGTGAAAGTGTATGTCCTTGTTACTTGGTGTCAGTGTATGTCTTTGTTACTTGGTGTCAGTGTATGTCTGTGTTACTTGGTGTAAGTGTGTGCCTGTGTTACAGGGTATCAGTGTATGTCTTTGTTACTTGGTGTCAGTGTATGTCTGTGTTACTTGGTGTAAGTGTGTGTCTGTGTTACTGGGTGTCAGTGTGTGTCTGTGTTACTTGGTGTAAGTGTGTGTCTGTGTTACTGGGTGTCAGTGTGTGTCTGTGTTACTTGGTGTAATTGTCTGTCTTTGTTACTGGGTGTCAGTGTGTGTCTCTGTGACTTGGTGTCAGTGCATGTCTGTGTTACTTGGTTTAAGTGTGTGTGTCTGTGTTACTGGGTGTCAGTGTGTGTCTGTGTTACTTGGTGTAAGTGTGTGTCTTTGTTACTTGGTGTCCGTGTGTGTCTGTGTTACTGGGTGTCAGTGTATGTCTTTGTTACTATGTGTCAGTGTATGTCTTTGTTACTTGGTGTAAGTGTGTGTCTGTGTTGCTGGGTATCAGTGTCTGTCTTTGTTACTTGGTGTAAGTGTGTGTCTGTATTACTGGGTATCAGTGTATGTCTTTGTTACTTGGTGTCAGTGTATGTCTGTGTTACTTGGTGTAAGTGTGTGTCTGTGTTACTGGGGATCAGTGTATGTCTTTGTTACTTGGTGTAAGTTTGTGTCTGTGTTACTGGGTATCAGTGTATGTCTTTGTTACTTGGTGTCAGTGTATGTCTTTGTTACTTGGTATAAGTTTATGTCTTTGTTACTTGGTGTCAGTGTATGTCTTTGTTACTTGGTGTAAGTGTGTGTCTGTGTTACTGGGTATCAGTGTATGTCTTTGTTACTTGGTGTCAGTGTATGTCTGTGTTACTTGGTGTAGGTGTGTGTCTGTGTTACTGGGTATCAGTGTATGTCTTTGTGACTTGGTGTCAGTGTATGTCTTTGTTACTGGGTGTCAGTGTGTGTCTTTGATACTTGCTGTCAGTGTTTGTCTGAGTTACTTGGTGTAAGTGTGTGTCTGTGTTACTGGGTATCAGTATATGTCTTTGTTACTTGGTGTAAGTGTGAGTCTGTGTTACTTGGAATCAGTGTATGTCTTTGTTACTTGGTGTCAGTGTATGTCTTTGTTACTTGGTGTACGTGTGTGTCTGTGATACTGGGTGTCAGTGTGTGTCTGTGTTACTTGGGGTAAGTGTGTGTCTTTGTTACTTGGTGTCCGTGTGTGTCTGTGTTACTGGGTGTCAGTTTATGTCTTTGTTACTTCGTGTCAGTGTATGTCTTTGTTACTTGGTGTCCGTGTGTGTCTGTGTTACTGGGTGTCAGTTTATGTCTTTGTTACTTGGTGTAAGTGTGTGTCTGTGTTACTGGGTGTCAGTGTGTGTCTGTGTTACTTGGTGCACGTGTGTGTCTTAGTTACTTGGTGTCCGTGTGTGTCTGTGTTACTGGGTGCCAGTTTATGTCTTTGTTACTTGGTGTCAGTGTATGTCTTCGTTACTTGGTGTAAGTGTGTGTCTGTGTTACTGGGTATCAGTGTATGTCTTTGTTATTTGGTGTAAGTGTGTGTCTTTGTTACTTGTTGTAAGTGTGTGTCTGTGTTACTTGTTGTCAGTGGATGTCTTTGTTACTGGGTGCCAGTGTATGTCTTTGTTACTTGGAGTAAGTGTGTGTCTGTGTTACTTGGTGTCAGTGGATGTCTTTGTTACTGGGTGCCAGTGTATGTCTTTGTTACTTGGTGTAAGTGTGTGTCTGTGTTACTGGGTATCAGTGTATGTCTTTGTTACTTGGTGTCAGTGTATGTCTGTGCTACTTGGTGTAAGTGTTTGTCTGTGTTACTGGGTATCAGTGTATGTCTCTGTTACTTGGTGTAAGTGTGTGTCTGTGTTCCTGGGTATCAGTGTATGACTTTGTTACTTGGTGTCTGTGTATGTCTTTGTTACTTGATGTCAGTGTATGTCTTTGTAACTTGGTGTAAGTGTGTGTCTGTGTTACTGGGTGTCATTGTGTGTCTGTGTTACTTGGTGTAAGTGTGTGTCTTTTTTACTTGGTGTCCGTGTGTGTCTGTGTTACTGGGTGTCTGTTTCTGTCTTTGTTACTTGATGTCAGTGTTTGTCTTTGTTACTTGGTGTAAGTGTGTGTCTGTGTTACTGGGTATCAGTGTCTGTCTTTGTTACTTGGTGTAAGTGTGAGTCTGTGTTACTTGGAATCAGTGTATGTCTTTGTTACTTGGTGTCAGTGTATGTCTTTGTTACTTCGTGTCAGTGTATGTCTTTGTTACTTGGTGTCCGTGTGTGTCTGTGTTACTGGGTGTCAGTTTATGTCTTTGTTACTTGGTGTAAGTGTGTGTCTGTGTTACTGGGTATCAGTGTATGTCTTTGTTACTTGGTGTCAGTGTATGTCTGTGCTACTTGGTGTAAGTGTTTGTCTGTGTTACTGGGTATCAGTGTATGTCTCTGTTACTTGGTGTAAGTGTGTGTCTGTGTTCCTGGGTATCAGTGTATGTCTTTGTTACTTGGTGTCTGTGTGTGTCTGTGTTACTGGGTGCCAGTTTATGTCTTTGTTACTTGGTGTCAGTGTATGTCTTCGTTACTTGGTGTAAGTGTGTGTCTGTGTTACTGGGTATCAGTGTATGTCTTTGTTATTTGGTGTAAGTGTGTGTCTTTGTTACTTGTTGTAAGTGTGTGTCTGTGTTACTTGTTGTCAGTGGATGTCTTTGTTACTGGGTGCCAGTGTATGTCTTTGTTACTTGGAGTAAGTGTGTGTCTGTGTTACTTGGTGTCAGTGGATGTCTTTGTTACTGGGTGCCAGTGTATGTCTTTGTTACTTGGTGTAAGTGTGTGTCTGTGTTACTGGGTATCAGTGTATGTCTTTGTTACTTGGTGTCAGTGTATGTCTGTGCTACTTGGTGTAAGTGTTTGTCTGTGTTACTGGGTATCAGTGTATGTCTCTGTTACTTGGTGTAAGTGTGTGTCTGTGTTCCTGGGTATCAGTGTATGTCTTTGTTACTTGGTGTCTGTGTATGTCTTTGTTACTTGATGTCAGTGTATGTCTTTGTAACTTGGTGTAAGTGTGTGTCTGTGTTACTGGGTGTCATTGTGTGTCTGTGTTACTTGGTGTAAGTGTGTGTCTTTTTTACTTGGTGTCCGTGTGTGTCTGAGTTACTGGGTGTCTGTTTCTGTCTTTGTTACTTGATGTCAGTGTTTGTCTTTGTTACTTGGTGTAAGTGTGTGTCTGTGTTACTGGGTATCAGTGTCTGTCTTTGTTACTTGGTGTAAGTATGTGTCTGTGTTACTGGGTATCAGTGTATGTCTTTGTTACTTGGTGTAAGTGTGTGTCTGTGTTACTGGCTATCAGTGTCTGTCTTTGTTACTTGGTGTAAGTGTGCCTCTGTGTTACTGGGTAACAGTGTATGTCTTTGTTACTTGGTGTCAGTGTATGTCTGTGTTACTTGCTGTAAGTGTGTGTCTTTGTTACTTGGTGTAAGTATGTGTCTGTGTTACTTGGTGTCAGTGTATGTCTTTGTTACTTGTGTAAGTGTGTATCTGTGTTACTGGGTAACAGTGTATGTCTTTGTTACTTGGTGTCAGTGTATGTCTGTGTTACCTGGTGTAAGTGTGTGTCTTTGTTACTTGGTGTAATTGTATGTCTTTGTTACCTGGTGTGAGTATATGTCTGTGTTACGTGCTGTAAGTGTATGTCTTTGTTACTTGGTGTCAGTGTATGTCTTTGTTACTTGGTGTAAGTGTGTGTCTGTGTTACTGGGTATCAGTGTATGTCTTTGTTACTTGGGGTCAGTGCATGTCTTTGTGACGTGGTGTCAGTGTATGTCTTTGTTACTGGGTGTCACTGTATGTCTTTGTGACTTTGTGTCAGTGTATGTCTTTGTTACTGGGTGTCATTTTATGTCTTTGTTACTTGGTGTCAGTTTATGTCTTTGTTACTTGGTGTCAGTGTATGTCTGTATTACTTGGTGTAATTGTGTGTCTTTGTTACCTGGTGTAAGTGTGTGTCTGTGTTATTGGGTATCAGTGTATGTCTTTGTTACTTGGTGTAAGTGTGTGTCTGTGTTACTGGGTGTCTGTGTGTGTCTGTGTTACTTGGTGTAGGTGTGTGTCTTTGTTACTTGGTGTCCGTGTGCGTCTGTGTTACTGGGTGTCAGTTTATGTCTTTGTTAGTTGGTGTCAGTGTACGTCTTTGTTACTTGGTGTCAGTGTATGTCTGTGTTACTTGGTGTAAGTGTGTATCAGCTTACTGGGTGTCAGTGCATGTCTTTGTTACTTGGTGTAAGTTTGTGTCTGTGTTACGTGGTGTAAGTGTGTGTCTGTGTTACTGGGTATCAGTGTATGTCTTTGTTACTTGGTGTAAGTTTGTGTCTGTGTTACTGGGTATCAGTGTATGTCTTTGTTACTTGGTGTCAGTGTATGTCTTTGTTACTTGGTATAAGTGTATGTCTTTGTTACTTGGTGTCAGTGTATGTCTTTGTTACTTGGTGTAAGTGTGTGTCTGTGCTACTGGGTGTCAGTGTGTGTCTGTGTTACTTGGTGCAAGTGTGTGTCTTTGTTACTTGGTGTCCGTGTGTGTCTGTGTTACTGGTTGTCAGTTTATGTCTTTGTTACTTGGTGTCAGTGTATGTCTTCGTTACTTGGTGTAAGTGTGTGTCTGTGTTACTGGGTATCAGTGTCTGTCTTGGTTACTTGGTGTAAGTGTGTGTCTGTGTTACTGGGTATCAGTGTATGTCTTTGTTACTTGGTGTCAGTGTATGTCTGTGCTACTTGGTGTAAGTGTGTGTCTGTGTTACTGGGTATCAGTGTATGTCTTTGTTACTTGGTGTAAGTGTGTGTCTGTGTTACTGGGTGTCAGTGTATGTCTTTGTTACTATGTGTCAGTGTATGTCTTTGTTACTTGGTGTAAGTGTGTGTCTGTGTTACTGGGTATCAGTGTCTGTCTTTGTTACTTGGTGTAAGTGTGTGTCTGTATTACTGGGTATCAGTGTATGGCTTTGTTACTTGGTGTCAGTGTATGTCTGTGTTACTTGGTGAAAGTGTGTGTCTGTGTTACTGGGTAACAGTGTATGTCTTTGTTACTTGGTGTAAGTTTGTGTCTGTGTTACTGGGTATCAGTGTATGTCTTTGTTACTTGGTGTCAGTGTATGTCTTTGTTACTTGGTATAAGATTATGTCTTTGTTACTTGGTGTCAGTGTGTGTCTTTGTTACTTGGTGTAAGTGTGTGTCTGTGTTACTGGGTATCAGTGTATGTCTTTGTGACTTGGTGTCAGTGTATGTCTTTGTTACTGGGTGTCAGTGTGTGTCTTTGATACTTGCTGTCAGTGTATGTCTGAGTTACTTGGTGTAAGTGTGTGTCTGTGTTACTGGGTATCAGTGTATGTCTTTGTTACTTGGTGTAAGTGTGAGACTGTGTTACTGGGAATCAGTGTATGTCTTTGTTACTTGGTGTCAGTGTATGTCTTTGTTACTTGGTGTAAGTGTGTGTCTGTGTTACTGGGTGTCAGTTTATGTCTTTGTTACTTCGTGTCAGTGTATGTCTTTGTTACTTTGTGTAAGTGTGTGTCTTTGTTACTTGGTGTCCGTGTGTGTCTGTGTTACTGGGTGTCAGTTTATGTCTTTGTTACTTCGTGTCAGTGTATGTCTTTGTTACTTGGTGTCCGTGTGTGTCTGTGTTACTGGGTGTCAGTTTATGTCTTTGTTACTTGGTGTAAGTGTGTGTCTGTGTTACTGGGTGTCAGTGTGTGTCTGAGTTACTTGGTGCAAGTGTGTGTCTTTGTTACTTGGTGTCCGTGTGTGTCTGTGATACTGGGTGTCAGTTTATGTCTTTGTTACTTGGTGTCAGTGTATGTCTTCGTTACTTGGTGTAAGTGTGTGTCTGTGTTACTGGGTATCAGTGTCTGTCTTTGTTACTTGGTGTAAGTGTGTGTCTGTGTTACTGGGTATCAGTGTATGTCTTTGTTACTTGGTGTCAGTGTATGTCTGTGCTACTTGGTGTAAGTGTGTGTCTGCGTTACTGGGTATCAGTGTATGTCTTTGTTACTTGGTGTAAGTGTGTGTCTGTGTTACTGGGTATCAGTGTATGTCTTTGTTACCTGGTGTCTGTGTATGTCTTTGTTACTTGATGTCAGTGTATGTCTTTGTAACTTGGTGTAAGTGTGTGTCTGTGTTACTGGGTTTCATTGTGTGTCTTTGTTACTTGGTGTAAGTGTGTTTCTTTTTTACTTGGTGTCCGTGTGTGTCCGTGTTACTGGGTGTCTGTTTCTGTCTTTGTTACTTGATGTCAGTGTTTGTCTTTGTTACTTGGTGCAAGTGTGTGTCTGTGTTACTGGGTATCAGTGTCTGTCTTTGTTACTTGGTGTAAGTATGTGTCTGTGTTACTGGGTATCAGTGTACGTCTTTGTTACTTGGTGTAAGTGTCTGTCTGTGTTACTGGGTATCAGTGTCTGTCTTTGTTACTTGGTGTAAGTGTGTGTCTGTGTTACTGGGTAACAGTGTATGTCTTTGTTACCTGGTGTCAGTGTATGTCTGTGTTACTTGGTGTAAGTGTGTGTCTGTGTTACTTGGTGTCAGTGTATGTCTTTGTTACTTGTGTAAGTGTGTATCTGTGTTACTGGGTACCAGTGTATGTCTTTGTTACTTGGTGTCAGTGTATGTCTGTGTTACCTGGTGTAAGTGTGTGTCTTTGTTACTTGGTGTAATTGTATGTCTTTGTTACCTGGTGTGAGTGTATGTCTGTGTTACTTGGTGTAAGTGTATGTCTTTGTTACTTGGTGTCAGTGTATGTCTTTGTTACTTGGTGTAAGTGTGTGTCTGTGTTACTGGGTATCAGTGTATGTCTTTGTTACTTGGTGTCAGTGTATGTCTTTGTGACTTGGTGTAAGTGTATGTCTTTGTTACTTGATCTCAGTGTATGTCTTTGTTACTTGGTGTAAGTGTGTGTCTGTGTTACTGGGTATCAGTGTCTGTCTTTGTTTCTTGGTGTAAGTATGTGTCTGTGTTACTGGGTATCAGTGTATGTCTTTGTTACTTGGTGTAAGTGTGTGTCTGTGTTACTGGGTAACAGTGTATGTCTTTGTTACCTGGTGTCAGTGTATGTCTGTGTTACTTGGTGTAAGTGTGTGTCTTTGTTGCTTGGTGTAAGTGTGTGTCTGTGTTACTTGGTGTCAGTGTATGTCTTTGTTACTTGTGTAAGTGTGTATCTGTGTTACTGGGTACCAGTGTATGTCTTTGTTACTTGGTATCAGTGTACGTCTGTGTTACCTGGTGTAAGTGTGTGTCTTTGTTACTTGGTGTAATTGTATGTCTTTGTTACCTGGTGTGAGTGTATGTCTGTGTTACTTGGTGTAAGTGTATGTCTTTGTTACTTGGTGTCAGTGTATGTCTTTGTTACTTGGTGTAATTGTGTGTCTGTGCTACTGGGTATCAGTGTATGTCTTTGTTACTTGGTGTCAGTGTATGTCTTTGTGACTTGGTGTCAGTGTATGTCTTTGTTACTGGGTGTCACTGTATGTCTTTGTGACTTTGTGTCAGTGTATGTCTTTGTTACTGGGTGTCATTTTATGTCTTTGTTACTTGGTGTCAGTGTATGTCTTTGTTACTTGGTGTCAGTGTATGTCTGTATTACTTGGTGTAATTGTGTGTCTTTGTTACTTGGTGTCAGTGTAAGTCGTTGTTACTTGGTGTAAGTGTGTGTCTGTGTTACTGGGTATCAGTGTATGTCTTTGTTACTTGGTGTAAGTGTGAGTCTGTGTTACTGGGAATCAGTGTATGTCTTTGTTACTTGGTGTCAGTGTAAGTCGTTGTTACTTGGTGTAAGTGTGTGTCTGTGTTACTGGGTATCAGTGTATGTCTTTGTTACTTGGTGTAAGTGTGAGTCTGTGTTACTGGAAATAAGTGTATGTCTTTGTTTCTGGGTGTCAGTGTATGTTTTATGTTACTTGGTGTAAGTGTATGTCTGTGTTACTGGGTGTCAGTGTGTGTCTGTGTTACTGGGTATCAGTGCATGTCTTTGTTACTTGGTGTAAGTGTGTGTCTGTGTTACTGGGTGTCAGTGTGTGTCTGTGTTACTTGGTGTAAGTGTGTGTATTTGTTACTTGGTGTCCGTGTGTGTCTGTGTTACTGAGTGTCAGTTTATGTCTTTGTTACTTGGTGTCAGTGTACGTCTTTGTTACTTGGTGTCACTGTATGTCTGTGTTACTTTGTGTAAGTGTGTGTCAGCTTACTTGGTATCAGTGTATGTCTTTGTTACTTGGTGTAAGTTTGTGTCTGTGTTACTGGGTATCAGTGTATGTCTTTGTTACTTGGTGTCAGTGTATGTCTGTGTTACTTGGTGTAAGTGTGTGTCTGTGTTACTGGGTATCAGTGTATGTCTTTGTTACTTGGTGTAAGTTTGTGTCTGTGTTACTGGGTATCAGTGTATGTCTTTGTTACTTGGTATAAGTTTATGTCTTTGTTACTTGGTGTCAGTGTATGTCTTTGTTACTTGGTGTAAGTGTGTGTCTTTGTTACTTGGTGTCCGTGTGTGTCTGTGTTACTGGGTGTCAGTTTATGTCTTTGTTACTTGGTGTCAGTGTATGTCTTCGTTACTTGGTGTAAGTGTGTGTCTGTGTTACTGGGTATCAGTGTCTGTCTTGGTTACTTGGTGTAAGTGTGTGTCTCTGTTACTGGGTATCAGTGTATGTTTTTGTTACTTGGTGTCAGTGTATGTCTGTGCTACTTGGTGTAAGTGTGTGTCTGTGTTACTGGGTATCAGTGTATGTCTTTGTTACTTGGTGTAAGTGTGTGTCTGTGTTACTGGGTATCAGTGTATGTCTTTGTTACTTGGTGTCAGTGTATGTCTTTGTTACTTGGTGTAAGTGTATGTCTTTGTTACTTGATGTCAGTGTATGTCTTTGTAACTTGGTTCAAGTGTGTGTCTGTGTTACTGGGTGTCATTGTGTGTCTGTGTTACTTGGTGTAAGTGTTTGTCTTTTTTACTTGGTGTCCGTGTGTGTCTGTGTTACTGGGTGTCTGTCTCTGTCTTTGTTACTTGATGTCAGTGTATGTCTTTGTTACTTGGTGTAAGTGTGTGTCAGTGTTACTGGGTATCAATGTCTGTCTTTGTTACTTGGTGTAAGTGTGTGTCTGTGTCACTGGGTATCAGTCTATGTCTTTGTTACTTGGTGTCAGTGTATGTCTGTGTTACCTGGTGTAAGTGTGTGTCTTTGTTACTTGGTGTCAGTGTATGTCAAAATACTTGGTGTAAGTGTATGTCTTTGTTACTTGGTTTCATTGTATGTCTGGGTTACTTGGTGTAGGTGTGTGTCTTTGTTACTTGGTGTAAGTGTATGTCTTTGTTACTTGGTGTCAGTGTATGTCTGTGTTACTTGGTGTAAGTGTGTGCCTATGTTACTGGGTATCAGTGTATGTCTTTGTTACTTGGTGTCAGTGTATGTCTGTGTTACTTGGTGTAAGTGTGTGTCTTTGTTACTTGGTGCAAGTGTATGTCTTTGTTACTTGGTGTCAGTGTATGTCTTTGTTACTTGGTGTCAGTGTATGTCTGTGTTACTTGGTGTAAGTGTGTGCCTGTGTTACTGGGTATAAGTGTATGTCTTTGTTACTTGGTGTCAGTGTATGTCTGTGTTACTTGGTGTAAGTGTGTGTCTGTGTTACTGGGTGTCAGTGTGTGTCTGTGTTAATTGGTGTAAGTGTGTGTCTGTGTTACTGGGTGTCAGTGTGTGTCTGTGCTACTTGATGTAATTGTCTGTCTTTGTTACTGGGTGTCAGTGTGTGTCTTTGTGACTTGGTGTCAGTGCATGTCTGTGTTACTTGGTGTAAGTGTGTGTCTGTGTTACTGGGTGTCAGTGTGTGTGTGTTACTTGGTGTAAGTGTGTGTCTTTGTTACTTGGTGTCCGTGTGTGTCTGTGTTACTGGGTGTCAGTGTATGTCTTTGTTACTATGTGTCAGTGTATGTCTTTGTTACGTGGTGTAAGTGTGTGTCTTTGTTACTGGGTATCAGTGTCTGTCTTTGTTACTTGGTGTATGTGTGTGTCTGTATTACTGGGTATCAGTGTATGTCTTTGTTACTTGGTGTCAGTGTATGTCTGTGTTACTTGGTGTAAGTGTGTGTCTGTGTTACTGGGTATCAGTGTATGTCTTTGTTACTTGGTGTAAGTTTGTGTCTGTGTTACTGGGTATCAGTGTATGTCTTTGTTACTTGGTGTCAGTGTATGTCTTTGTTACTTGGTATAAGTTTATGTCTTTGTTACTTGGTGTCAGTGTATGTCTTTGTTACTTGGTGTAAGTGTGTGTCTGTGTTACTGGGTATCAGTGTCTGTCTTTGTTCCTTGGTGTCAGTGTATGTCTGTGTTACTAGGTGTAAGTGTGTGTCTGTGTTACTGGGTATCAGTGTATGTCTTTGTGACTTGGTGCCAGTGTATGTCTTTGTTACTGCGTGTCAGTGTGTGTCTTTGATACTTGCTGTCAGTGTATGTCTGAGTTACTTGGTGTAAGTGTGTGTCTGTGTTACTGGGTATCAGTGTATGTCTTTGTTACTTGGTGTAAGTGTGAGTCTATGTTACTGGGAATCAGTGTATGTCTTTGTTACTTGGTGTCAGTGTATGTCTTTGTTACTTGGTGTAAGTGTGTGTCTGTGTTACTGGGTGTCAGTGTGTGTCTGTGTTACTTGGTGTAAGTGTGTGTCTTTGTTACTTGGTGTAAGTGTGTGTCTGTGTTACTGGGTGTAAGTGTGTTTCTGTGTTACTGGGTATCAGTGTATGTCTTTGTTACTTGGTGTAAGTGTGTGTCTGTGTTACTGGGTATCAGTGTATGTCTTTGTTACTTGGTGTCAGTGTATGTCTTTGTTACTTGGTGTAAGTGTATGTCTTTGTTACTTGATGTCAGTGTATGTCTTTGTAACTTGGTTCAAGTGTGTGTCTGTGTTACTGGGTGTCATTGTGTGTCTGTGTTACTTGGTGTAAGTGTGTGTCTTTTTTACTTGGTGTCCGTGTGTGTCTGTGTTACTGGGTGTCTGTCTCTGTCTTTGTTACTTGATGTCAGTGTATGTCTTTGTTACTTGGTGTAAGTGTGTGTCAGTGTTACTGGGTATCAATGTCTGTCTTTGTTACTTGGTGTAAGTGTGTGTCTGTGTCACTGGGTATCAGTCTATGTCTTTGTTACTTGGTGTCAGTGTATGTCTGTGTTACCTGGTGTAAGTGTGTGTCTTTGTTACTTGGTGTCAGTGTATGTCAAAATACTTGGTGTAAGTGTATGTCTTTGTTACTTGGTTTCATTGTATGTCTGGGTTACTTGGTGTAGGTGTGTGTCTTTGTTACTTGGTGTAAGTGTATGTCTTTGTTACTTGGTGTCAGTGTATGTCTGTGTTACTTGGTGTAAGTGTGTGCCTATTTTACTGGGTATCAGTGTATGTCTTTGTTACTTGGTGTCAGTGTATGTCTGTGTTACTTGGTGTAAGTGTGTGTCTTTGTTACTTGGTGCAAGTGTATGTCTGTGTTACTTGGTGTAAGTGTGTGCCTGTGTTACTGGGTATCAGTGTATGTCTTTGTTACTGGAAGTGCATCCGTCTCCAGCTCCTATCAGACCGTGTTAGGGAATTGGAGCTGGAGCTGGATGAACTGAGGATCATTCGGGAAGCTGAGGGGTTGATAGATAGAAGCTACACGGAGGTCGTTACTCCACAAATCAAAGGCAGCTGGGTAACAGTTAGAGGTGGGAAGAGGTCAGTGCAGGGATCTCCTGTGGTCGTTCCCCTCAACAACAAGTATACAGTTTTAGATACTGTTGGGGGGGACGGCCTATCGGGGGCAGGCTGCAGTGACCGGGCCTCTGGCACGGGGTCCTGCACTGTGGCTCAGAAGGGAAGGAGGGAGAATGGGAGAGCACTAGTCATCGGGGACTCGATGGTGAGGAGTACCGACAGGCGGTTCTGTGGGCGCAGGCGAGACGCACGGATGGTTTGTTGCCTCCCTGGTGCCAGGGTCCGTGATGTTTGTGATCGCGTCTTCAGGATCCTTAAAGGGGAGGGGGAGCAGCCAGAGGTCGTGGTGCACATTGGCACCAACGACGTAGGAAGGAAGGGTGGCACAGATGTTAGAAGTGAGTTTAGGGAGTTAGGCTGGAAGCTGAAAGCTCGGACGGACAGAGTTGTTATCTCTGGTTTGTTGCCGGCGCCACGTGATAGTGAGGCTAGGAATAGGGAGAGAGCACAGCTGAACACGTGGCTGCAGGAATGGTGTAGGAGGGAGGGCTTCCAGTTCTTGGATAATTGGACTGCATTCTGGGGAAGATGGGACCTGTTCAAACAGGACGGGCTGCATCTGAACCAGAGGGGCACCAATATCCTGGGAGGGAGGTTTGCTAGTACTGTTCGGGAGGGTTTAAACTAGTTTGGGAGGGGGATGGGAACCGGACTTGTAATCCAGGGACCAGTGGGTCCACTCAGAAAGACAAAGAGTGTAGTGAGGTATTGGGGAAGGTAGCACTGTCGCAGAGGACAGATGGGCACGGAGAAGGGTTAAAGTGCGTATACTTCAACGCAAGAAGCATCAGGAATAAGGTGAGTGAATTGAAGGCGTGGATGGGCACTTGGGACTACGATGTTGTGGCCATCACTGAAACGTGGATAGGTGAGGGGGAGGAATGGTTTTTGGAGGTACCTGGTTATAGATGTTTTCATAAGATTAGAAATGGTGGTAAAAGAGGTGGGGGGGTGGCATTGTTAGTTAGAAATAGTGTAACAACTGCTGAAAGAATTTTCGAGGAGGATCTGCCGACTGAGGCACTGTGGGTTGAGGTCAGGAACAGGAAAGGAGCAGTCACCTTGATGGGAGTTTTCTATAGGCCCCCCAATAGCAGCAGGGAGGTGGAAGAGCAGATTGGGAAACAGATTTTGGAAAGGAGCAGAAGTCACAGGGTAGTAATTATGGGGGATTTCAACTTCCCAAATATTGATTGGCAACTCTTTAGATCGAATAGTTTGGATGGGGTAGTGTTTGTGCAGTATGTCCAGGAAGCTTTTCTGACTCATTATGTAGACTGCCCGACCAGAGGGGAGGCAATATTGGATTTGGTACTAGGTAATGAACCAGGGCAAGTGATAGAGCTGTTGGTGGGCGAGCACTTTGGAGATAGTGATCACAATTCTGTAGCATTCACTGTGGTAATGGAGAGGGATAGGTATGTGCAACAGGGCAAGGTTTACAATTGGGGGAAGGGTAGATATGATGCTGTCAGGCAGGAACTGAGGAGCATAAGTTGGGAGCATATGCTGGCAGGGAAGGGCACGGTCGAAATGTGGAACTTTTTCAAGGAGCAGATAGTAGGGGCCATTGATAAGCATGTCCCTGTCAGACAGGGAAGGGATGGTCATGTGAGGGAACCGTGGTTGACAAGAGAGGTTGAGAGTCTTGTTAGGAAGAAGAAGGATGCGTATATAAAGTTGAGGAAAAAGGGCACAGGCATAGCTCTGGAGGGATACAAGATGGCCAGGAAGGATCTGAAGAAAGGGATTAGGAGAGCTAAGAGAGGGCATGAAAAATGCTTGGCGGGTAGGATAAAAGAAAACCCCAAGGCCTTTTACGCGTATGTCAGAAATATGAGGATGACTAGGGGGACCATAGGTCCGGTCAAGGACAATAGCGGGAGACTGTGTGTTGAGCCGGAAGAGATAAGTGAGGTTTTGAATGAGTACTTCTCTTCGGTATTTACGAATGAGAAGGGGTGTATTACTGAAGAGGACGGTGGGAAGCAGACTGGTAAGCTCGAGGAAGTGCTCGTTAGGAGGGAAGATGTGTTGGGGTTTTTGAATAACTTGAAGATAGACAAGTCTCCCGGGCCTGACGGGGTATATCCAAGGATGTTATGGGAAGCAAGGGATGAAATTGCAGAGCCGCTGGCAATGATCTTTTCATCTTCTCTGCTGACGGGGGTGGTACCAGGTGATTGGAGGGTGGCAAATGTTGTGCCCCTGTTCAAGAAAGGGAATAGGAACAACCCTGGGAATTACAGGCCAGTTAGTCTTACTTCGGTGGTAGGCAAGTTGATGGAAAAGGTGCTGAGGGATAGGATTTCTGAGCATCTGGAAAGACACTGCTTGATTCG
Source organism: Heterodontus francisci (assembly GCF_036365525.1). Taxonomy (NCBI): domain Eukaryota; kingdom Metazoa; phylum Chordata; class Chondrichthyes; order Heterodontiformes; family Heterodontidae; genus Heterodontus; species Heterodontus francisci. The sequence goes on along the minus strand of NW_027141653.1, from coordinate 592,703 downwards.
GGACAGTCAGCACGGTTTTGTGAGGGGTAGGTCTTGCCTCACAAGCCTGATTGAATTCTTTGAGCAGGTGACCAAGCAAGTGGATGAGGGTAAACCAGTGGATGTGGTGTACATGGATTTTAGTAAGGCATTTGATAAGGTCCCCCATGGTAGACTTATGGAGAAAGTCAGGAGGCATGGGATAGTGGGGAATGTGGCCAGTTGGATTAAGAATTGGCTAACTGATAGAAGGCAGAGAGTGGTCTTAGATGGTAAATACTCAGCCTGGAGCCCAGTTACCAGTGGCGTGCCGCAGGGATCAGTTCTGGGTCCTCTCCTGTTTGTGATTTTTATTAACGACTTGGATGAGGAAGTCGAAGGGTGGGTCAGTAAATTTGCAGATGATACAAAGGTTGGTGGAGTTGTGGATACCGAGGAGGGCTATTGTCATCTGCAAAGGGACTTGGATAGGTTGCAGTGCTGGGCTGAAAAGTGGCAGATGGAGTTTAACCCTGAAAAGTGTGAGGTCGTCCATTTTGGAAGGACAAACATGAATGCAAAATACTGGGTTAACGGTAGGGTTCTTGGGCATGTGGAGGAGCAGAGAGACCTTGGGGTCTATGTGCATAGATCATTGAAAGTTGCAACTCAAGTGGATAGGGCTGTGAAGAAGGCATATGGGGTGTTAGCGTTCATTAGCAGAGGGATTGAATTTAAGAGCCGTGAGGTGATGATGCAGCTGTACAGGACCTTGGTAAGGCCTCATTTGGAGTACTGTGTGCAGTTCTGGTCGCCTCATTTTAGGAAGGATGTGGAAGCCTTGGAGAGGGTGCAGAGGAGATTTACCAGGATGTTGCCTGGAATGGAGAATAAGTCTTACGAGGAAAGGCTGAACATTCTAGGCCTCTTCTCATTAGAAAGGAGAAGGATGAGGGGTGACATGATAGAGGTTTATAAGATGATCAGGGGAATAGATAGGGTAGACAGTCAGAAACTTTTCCCCGGGTGGAGCAAAGCGTTACAAGGGGTCATAAATTTAAGGTGAAGGGTGGGAGATATAAGGGGGATGTCAGGGGAAGGTTCTTTACCCAGAGAGTGGTCGAGGCATGGAATGCCTTGCCCGGGGAAGTTGTTGAGTCAGAAACTTTAGGGACTTTCAAAAGGCTTTTGGATAGGTATATGGATAAAGGAGAATGATGGGGTATAGATTAAATTGTCCTTGACAGAGGACAAAGGATCGGCACAACATTGTGGGCCGAAGGGCCTGTTCTGTGCTGTATGTTCTATGTTCTATGTTCTATGTACTTGGTGTCAGTGTATGTCTGTGTTACTTGGTGTAAGTGTGTGTCTGTGTTACTGGGTGTCAGTGTGTGTCTGTGTTAATTGGTGTAAGTGTGTGTCTGTGTTACTGGGTGTCAGTGTGTGTCTGTGCTACTTGATGTAATTGTCTGTCTTTGTTACTGGGTGTCAGTGTGTGTCTTTGTGACTTGGTGTCAGTGCATGTCTGTGTTACTTGGTGTAAGTGTGTGTCTGTGTTACTGGGTGTCAGTGTGTGTCTGTGTTACTTGGTGTAAGTGTGTGTCTTTGTTACTTGGTGTCCGTGTGTGTCTGTGTTACTGGGTGTCAGTGTATGTCTTTGTTACTATGTGTCAGTGTATGTCTTTGTTACGTGGTGTAAGTGTGTGTCTTTGTTACTGGGTATCAGTGTCTGTCTTTGTTACTTGGTGTATGTGTGTGTCTGTATTACTGGGTATCAGTGTATGTCTTTGTTACTTGGTGTCAGTGTATGTCTGTGTTACTTGGTGTAAGTGTGTGTCTGTGTTACTGGGTATCAGTGTATGTCTTTGTTACTTGGTGTAAGTTTGTGTCTGTGTTACTGGGTGTCAGTGTATGTCTGTGTTACTAGGTGTAAGTGTGTGTCTGTGTTACTGGGTATCAGTGTATGTCTTTGTGACTTGGTGCCAGTGTATGTCTTTGTTACTGCGTGTCAGTGTGTGTCTTTGATACTTGCTGTCAGTGTATGTCTGAGTTACTTGGTGTAAGTGTGTGTCTGTGTTACTGGGTATCAGTGTATGTCTTTGTTACTTGGTGTAAGTGTGAGTCTATGTTACTGGGAATCAGTGTATGTCTTTGTTACTTGGTGTCAGTGTATGTCTTTGTTACTTGGTGTAAGTGTGTGTCTGTGTTACTGGGTGTCAGTGTGTGTCTGTGTTACTTGGTGTCAGTGTATGTCTTTGTTACTTGGTGTATATGTGTGTCTGTGTTACTGGGTGTCAGGTTATGTCTTTGTTACTTGGTGTCAGTGTATGTCTGTGTTACTTGGTGTAAGTGTGTGTCTGTGTTACTGGGTATCAGGGTATGTCTTTGTGACTTGTTGTCAGTGAATGTCTTTGTTACTGGGTGTCAGTGTGTTTCTTTGTGACTTGGTGTCAGTGTATGTCTTTGTTACTTGGTGTAAGTGTGTGTCTGTGTTACTGGGTATCAGTGTATGTCTTTGTTACTTGGTGTCAGTGTATGTCAAAATACTTGGTGTAAGTGTATGTCTTTGTTACTTGGTGTAATTGTCTGTCTTTGTTACTTGGTTTCAATGTATGTCTGGGTTACTTGGTGTAAGTGTGTGTCTTTGTTACTTGGTGTAAGTGTATGTCTTTGTTTCTTGGTGTCAATATATGTCTTTGTTACTTGGTGTCAGTGTATGTCTGTGTTACTTGGTGTAAGTGTGTGCCTGTGTTCCTGGGTATCAGAGTATGTCTTTGTCACTTGGTGTCAGTGTATGTCTGTGTTACTTGGTGTAAGTGTGTGTCTGTGTTAATGGGTATCTGTGTGTCTGTGTGACTTTTTGTAAGTGTGTGTCTTTGTTACTTGGTGTAAGTGTGTGTCTGTGTTACTGGGTGTCAGTGTATGTCTTTGTTACTTGATGTAAGTGTGTGTCTGTGTTACTGGGTGTCAGTGTGTGTCTGTGCTACTTGATGTAATTGTCTGTCTTTGTTACTGGGTGTCAGTGTGTGTCTTTGTGACTTGGTGTCAGTGCATGTCTGTGTTACTTGGTGTAAGTGTGTGTCTGTGTTACTGGGTGTCAGTGTGTGTCTGTGTTACTTGGTGTAAGTGTGTGTCTTTGTTACTTGGTGTCCGTGTGTGTCTGTGTTACTGGGTGTCAGTGTATGTCTTTGTTACTATGTGTCAGTGTATGTCTTTGTTACGTGGTGTAAGTGTGTGTCTTTGTTACTGGGTATCAGTGTCTGTCTTTGTTACTTGGTGTATGTGTGTGTCTGTATTACTGGGTATCAGTGTATGTCTTTGTTACTTGGTGTCAGTGTATGTCTGTGTTACTTGGTGTAAGTGTGTGTCTGTGTTACTGGGTATCAGTGTATGTCTTTGTTACTTGGTGTAAGTTTGTGTCTGTGTTACTGGGTATCAGTGTATGTCTTTGTTACTTGGTGTCAGTGTATGTCTTTGTTACTTGGTATAAGTTTATGTCTTTGTTACTTGGTGTCAGTGTATGTCTTTGTTGCTTGGTGTAAGTGTGTGTCTGTGTTACTGGGTATCAGTGTATGTCTTTGTTCCTTGGTGTCAGTGTATGTCTGTGTTACTAGGTGTAAGTGTGTGTCTGTGTTACTGGGTATCAGTGTATGTCTTTGTGACTTGGTGCCAGTGTATGTCTTTGTTACTGCGTGTCAGTGTGTGTCTTTGATACTTGCTGTCAGTGTGTGTCTGAGTTACTTGGTGTAAGTGTGTGTCTGTGTTACTGGGTATCAGTGTATGTCTTTGTTACTTGGTGTAAGTGTGAGTCTATGTTACTGGGAATCAGTGTATGTCTTTGTTACTTGGTGTCAGTGTATGTCTTTGTTACTTGGTGTAAGTGTGTGTCTGTGTTACTGGGTGTCAGTGTGTGTCTGTGTTACTTGGTGTAAGTGTGTGTCTTTGTTACTTGGTGTAAGTGTATGTCTGTGTTACTGGTTGTCAGTGTGTGTCTGTGTTACTTGGTGTCAGTGTATGTCTTTGTTACTTGGTGTATATGTGTGTCTGTGTTACTGGGTGTCAGTTTATGTCTTTGTTACTTGGTGTCAGTGTATGTCTGTGTTACTTGGTGTAAGTGTGTGTCTGTGTTACTGGGTATCAGGGTATGTCTTTGTGACTTGTTGTCAGTGAATGTCTTTGTTACTGGGTGTCAGTGTGTTTCTTTGTGACTTGGTGTCAGTGTATGTCTTTGTTACTTGGTGTAAGTGTGTGTCTGTGTTACTGGGTATCAGTGTTTGTCTTTGTTACTTGGTGTCAGTGTATGTCAAAATACTTGGTGTAAGTGTATGTCTTTGTTACTTGGTGTAATTGTCTGTCTTTGTTACTTGGTTTCAATGTATGTCTGGGTTACTTGGTGTAAGTGTGTGTCTTTGTTACTTGGTGTAAGTGTATGTCTTTGTTTCTTGGTGTCAGTATATGTCTTTGTTACTTGGTGTCAGTGTATGTCTGTGTTACTTGGTGTAAGTGTGTGCCTGTGTTCCTGGGTATCAGAGTATGTCTTTGTCACTTGGTGTCAGTGTATGTCTGTGTTACTGGGTGTAAGTGTGTGTCTGTGTTACTGGGTATCTGTGTGTCTGTGTGACTTTTTGTAAGTGTGTGTCTTTGTTACTTGGTGTAAGTGTGTGTCTGTGTTACTGGGTGTCAGTGTATGTCTTTGTTACTTGATGTAAGTGTGTGTCTGTGTTACTGGGTATCAGTGTATGTCTTTGTTACTTGGTGTCAGTGTATGTCAAAATACTTGGTGTAAGTGTATGTCTTTGTTACTTGGTGAAATTGTCTGTCTTTGTTACTTGGTTTCATTGTATGTCTGGGTTACTTGGTGTAGGTGTGTGTCTTTGTTACTTGGTGTAAGTGTATGTCTTTGTTACTTGGTGTCAGTGTATGTCTGTGTTACTTGGTGTAAGTGTGTGCCTGTGTTACTGGGTATCAGTGTATGTCTTTGTTACTTGGTGTCAGTGTATGTCTGTGTTACTTGGTGTAAGTGTGTGTCTTTGTTACTTGGTGTAAGTGTATGTCCTTGTTACTTGGTGTCAGTGTATGTCTTTGTTACGTGGTGTCAATGTATGTCTGTGTTACTTGGTGTAAGTGTGTGCCTGTGTTACAGGGTATCAGTGTATGTCTTTGTTACTTGGTGTCAGTGTATGTCTGTGTTACTTGGTGTAAGTGTGTGTCTGTGTTACTGGGTGTCAGTGTGTGTCTGTGTTACTTGGTGTAAGTGTGTGTCTGTGTTACTGGGTGTCAGTGTGTGTCTGTGTTACTTGGTGTAATTGTCTGTCTTTGTTACTGGGTGTCAGTGTGTGTCTCTGTGACTTGGTGTCAGTGCATGTCTGTGTTACTTGGTTTAAGTGTGTGTCTGTGTTACTGGGTGTCAGTGTGTGTCTGTGTTACTTGGTGTAAGTGTGTGTCTTTGTTACTTGGTGTCCGTGTGTGTCTGTGTTACTGGGTGTCAGTGTATGTCTTTGTTACTATGTGTCAGTGTATGTCTTTGTTACTTGGTGTAAGTGTGTGTCTGTGTTACTGGGTATCAGTGTCTGTCTTTGTTACTTGGTGTAAGTGTGTGTCTGTATTACTGGGTATCAGTGTATGTCTTTGTTACTTGGTGTCAGTGTATGTCTGTGTTACTTGGTGTAAGTGTGTGTCTGTATTACTGGGTATCAGTGTATGTCTTTGTTACTTGGTGTCAGTGTATGTCTGTGTTACTTGGTGTAAGTTTGTGTCTGCGTTACTGGGTATCAGTGTATGTCTTTGTCACTTGGTGTCAGTGTATGTCTTTGTTACTTGGTATAAGTTTATGTCTTTGTTACTTGGTGTCAGTGTATGTCTTTGTTACTTGGTGTAAGTGTGTGTCTGTGTTACTGGGTATCAGTGTATGTCTTTGTTCCTTGGTGTCAGTGTATGTCTGTGTTACTTGGTGTAAGTGTGTGTCTGTGTTACTGGGTATCAGTGTATGTCTTTGTGACTTGGTGTCAGTGTATGTCTTTGTTACTGGGTGTCAGTGTGTGTCTTTGATACTTGCTGTCAGTGTTTGTCTGAGTTACTTGGTGTAAGTGTGTGTCTGTGTTACTGGGTATCAGTATATGTCTTTGTTACTTGGTGTAAGTGTGTGTCTGTGATACTGGGTGTCAGTGTGTGTCTGTGTTACTTGGTGTAAGTGTGTGTCTTTGTTACTTGGTGTCCGTGTGTGTCTGTGTTACTGGGTGTCAGTTTATGTCCTTGTCACTTCGTGTCAGTGTATGTCTTTGTTACTTGGTGTCCGTGTGTGTCTGTGTTACTGGGTGTCAGTTTATGTCTTTGTTACTTGGTGTAAGTGTGTGTCTGTGTTACTGGGTGTCAGTGTGTGTCTGTGTTACTTCGTGCAAGTGTGTGTCTTAGTTACTTGGTGTCCGTGTGTGTCTGTGTTACTGGGTGCCAGTTTATGTCTTTGTTACTTGGTGTCAGTGTATGTCTTCGTTACTTGGTGTAAGTGTGTGTCTGTGTTACTGGGTATCAGTGTATGTCTTTGTTATTTGGTGTAAGTGTGTGTCTTTGTTACTTGTTGTAAGTGTGTGTCTGTGTTACTTGTTGTCAGTGGATGTCTTTGTTACTGGGTGCCAGTGTATGTCTTTGTTACTTGGAGTAAGTGTGTGTCTGTGTTACTTGGTGTCAGTGGATGTCTTTGTTACTGGGTGCCAGTGTATGTCTTTGTTACTTGGTGTAAGTGTGTGTCTGTGTTACTGGGTATCAGTGTATGTCTTTGTTACTTGGTGTCAGTGTATGTCTGTGCTACTTGGTGTAAGTGTTTGTCTGTGTTACTGGGTATCAGTGTGTGTCTCTGTTACTTGGTGTAAGTGTGTGTCTGTGTTCCTGGGTATCAGTGTATGTCTTTGTTACTTGGTGTCTGTGTATGTCTTTGTTACTTGATGTCAGTGTATGTCTTTGTAACTTGGTGTAAGTGTGTGTCTGTGTTACTGGGTGTCATTGTGTGTCTGTGTTACTTGGTGTAAGTGTGTGTCTTTTTTACTTGGTGTCCGTGTGTGTCTGTGTTACTGGGTGTCTGTTTCTGTCTTTGTTACTTGATGTCAGTGTTTGTCTTTGTTACTTGGTGTAAGTGTGTGTCTGTGTTACTGGGTATCAGTGTCTGTCTTTGTTACTTGGTGTAAGTGTGAGTCTGTGTTACTTGGAATCAGTGTATGTCTTTGTTACTTGGTGTCAGTGTATGTCTTTGTTACTTGGTGTAAGTGTGTGTCTGTGATACTGGGTGTCAGTGTGTGTCTGTGTTACTTGGTGTAAGTGTGTGTCTTTGTTACTTGGTGTCCGTGTGTGTCTGTGTTACTGGGTGTCAGTTTATGTCTTTGTTACTTCGTGTCAGTGTATGTCTTTGTTACTTGGTGTCCGTGTGTGTCTGTGTTACTGGGTGTCAGTTTATGTCTTTGTTACTTGGTGTAAGTGTGTGTCTGTGTTACTGGGTGTCAGTGTGTGTCTGTGTTACTTGGGGCAAGTGTGTGTCTTAGTTACTTGGTGTCCGTGTGTGTCTGTGTTACTGGGTGCCAGTTTATGTCTTTGTTACTTGGTGTCAGTGTATGTCTTCGTTACTTGGTGTAAGTGTGTGTCTGTGTTACTGGGTATCAGTGTATGTCTTTGTTATTTGGTGTAAGTGTGTGTCTTTGTTACTTGTTGTAAGTGTGTGTCTGTGTTACTTGTTGTCAGTGGATGTCTTTGTTACTGGGTGCCAGTGTATGTCTTTGTTACTTGGAGTAAGTGTGTGTCTGTGTTACTTGGTGTCAGTGGATGACTTTGTTACTGGGTGCCAGTGTATGTCTTTGTTACTTGGTGTAAGTGTGTGTCTGTGTTACTGGGTATCAGTGTATGTCTTTGTTACTTGGTGTCAGTGTATGTCTGTGCTACTTGGTGTAAGTGTTTGTCTGTGTTACTGGGTATCAGTGTGTGTCTCTGTTACTTGGTGTAAGTGTGTGTCTGTGTTCCTGGGTATCAGTGTATGTCTTTGTTACTTGGTGTCTGTGTATGTCTTTGTTACTTGATGTCAGTGTATGTCTTTGTAACTTGGTGTAAGTGTGTGGCTGTGTTACTGGGTGTCATTGTGTGTCTGTGTTACTTGGTGTAAGTGTGTGTCTTTTTTACTTGGTGTCCGTGTGTGTCTGTGTTACTGGGTGTCTGTTTCTGTCTTTGTTACTTGATGTCAGTGTTTGTCTTTGTTACTTGGTGTAAGTGTGTGTCTGTGTTACTGGGTATCAGTGTCTGTCTTTGTTACTTGGTGTAAGTGTGAGTCTGTGTTACTTGGAATCAGTGTATGTCTTTGTTACTTGGTGTCAGTGTATGTCTTTGTTACTTGGTGTAAGTGTGTGTCTGTGATACTGGGTGTCAGTGTGTGTCTGTGTTACTTGGTGTAAGTGTGTATCTTTGTTACTTGGTGTCCGTGTGTGTCTGTGTTACTGGGTGTCAGTTTATGTCTTTGTTACTTCGTGTCAGTGTATGTCTTTGTTACTTGGTGTCCGTGTGTGTCTGTGTTACTGGGTGTCAGTTTATGTCTTTGTTACTTGGTGTAAGTGTGTGTCTGTGTTACTGGGTGTCAGTGTGTGTCTGTGTTACTTGGGGCAAGTGTGTGTCTTAGTTACTTGGTGTCCGTGTGTGTCTGTGTTACTGGGTGCCAGTTGATGTCTTTGTTACTTGGTGTCAGTGTATGTCTTCGTTACTTGGTGTAAGTGTGTGTCTGTGTTACTGGGTATCAGTGTATGTCTTTGTTATTTGGTGTAAGTGTGTGTCTTTGTTACTGGGTGCCAGTGTATGTCTTTGTTACTTGGAGTAAGTGTGTGTCTGTGTTACTTGGTGTCAGTGGATGTCTTTGTTACTGGTTGCCAGTGTATGTCTTTGTTACTTGGTGTAAGTGTGTGTCTGTGTAACTGGGTATCAGTGTATGTCTTTGTTACTTGGTGTCAGTGTATGTCTGTGCTACTTGGTGTAAGTGTTTGTCTGTGTTACTGGGTATCAGTGTATGTCTCTGTTACTTGGTGTAAGTGTGTGTCTGTGTTCCTGGGTATCAGTGTATGTCTTTGTTACTTGGTGTCTGTGTATGTCTTTGTTACTTGATGTCAGTGTATGTCTTTGTAACTTGGTGTAAGTGTGTGTCTGTGTTACTGGGTGTCACTGTGTGTCTGTGTTACTTGGTGTACGTGTGTGTCTTTTTTACTTGGTGTCCGTGTGTGTCTGTGTTACTGGATGTCTGTTTCTGTCTTTGTTACTTGATGTCAGTGTTTGTCTTTGTTACTTTGTGTAAGTGTGTGTCTGTGTTACTGGGTATCAGTGTCTGTCTTTGTTACTTGGTGTAAGTATGTGTCTGTGTTACTGGGTATCAGTGTATGTCTTTGTTACTTGGTGTAAGTGTGTGTCTGTGTTACTGGGTATCAGTGTCTGTCTTTGTTACTTGGTGTAAGTGTGTCTCTGTGTTACTGGGTAACAGTGTATGTCTTTGTTACTTGCTGTAAGTGTGTGTCTTTGTTACTTGGTGTAAGTATGTGTCTGTGTTACTTGGTGTCAGTGTATGTCTTTGTTACTTGTGTAAGTGTGTATCTGTGTTACTGGGTAACAGTGTATGTCTTTGTTACTTGGTGTCAGTGTATGTCTGTGTTACCTGGTGTAAGTGTGTGTCTTTGTTACTTGGTGTAATTGTATGTCTTTGTTACCTGGTGTGAGTATATGTCTGTGTTACTTGCTGTAAGTGTATGTCTTTGTCACTTGGTGTCAGTGTATGTCTTTCTTACTTGGTGTAAGTGTGTGTCTGTGTTACTGGGTATCAGTGTATGTCTTTGTTACTTGGGGTCAGTGTATGTCTTTGTGACGTTGTGTCAGTGTATGTCTTTGTTACTGGGTGTCACTGTATGTCTTTGTGACTTTGTGTCAGTGTATGTCTTTGTTACTGGGTGTCATTTTATGTCTTTGTTACTTGGTGTCAGTTTATGTCTTTGTTACTTGGTGTCAGTGTATGTCTGTGTTACTTGGTGTAGGTGTGTGTCTTTGTTACTTGGTGTAATTGTGTGTCTTTGTTACTTGGTGTAAGTGTGTGTCTGTGTTATTGGGTATCAGTGTATGTCTTTGTTACTTGGTGTAAGTGTGTGTCTGTGTTACTGGGTGTCAGTGTGTGTCTGTGTTACTTGGTGTAGGTGTGTGTCTTTGTTACTTGGTGTCCGTGTGCGTCTGTGTTACTGGGTGTCAGTTTATGTCTTTGTTACTTGGTGTCAGTGTACGTCTTTGTTACTTGGTGTCAGTGTATGTCTGTGTTACTTGGTGTAAGTGTGTATCAGCTTACTGGGTATCAGTGCATGTCTTTGTTACTTGGTGTAAGTTTGTGTCTGTGTTACTTGGTGTAAGTGTGTGTCTGTGTTACTGGGTATCAGTGTATGTCTTTGTTACTTGGTGTAAGTTTGTGTCTGTGTTACTGGGTATCAGTGTATGTCTTTGTTACTTGGTGTCAGTGTATGTCTTTGTTACTTGGTATAAGTTTATGTCTTTGTTACTTGGTGTCAGTGAATGTCTTTGTTACTTGGTGTAAGTGTGTGTCTGTGTTACTGGGTGTCAGTGTGTGTCTGTGTTACTTGGTGCAAGTGTGTGTCTTTGTTACTTGGTGTCCGTGTGTGTCTGTGTTACTGGTTGTCAGTTTATGTCTTTGTTACTTGGTGTCAGTGTATGTCTTCGTTACTTGGTGTAAGTGTGTGTCTGTGTTACTGGGTATCAGTGTCTGTCTTGGTTACTTGGTGTAAGTGTGTGTCTGTGTTACTGGGTATCAGTGTATGTCTTTGTTACTTGGTGTCAGTGTATGTCTGTGCTACTTGGTGTAAGTGTGTGTCTGTGTTACTGGGTATCAGTGTATGTCTTTGTTACTTGGTGTAAGTGTGTGTCTGTGTTACTGGGTGTCAGTGTATGTCTTTGTTACTATGTGTCAGTGTATGTCTTTGTTACTTGGTGTAAGTGTGTGTCTGTGTTACTGGGTATCAGTGTCTGTCTTTGTTACTTGGTGTAAGTGTGTGTCTGTATTACTGGGTATCAGTGTATGGCTTTGTTACTTGGTGTCAGTGTATGTCTGTGTTACTTGGTGAAAGTGTGTGTCTGTGTTACTGGGTAACAGTGTATGTCTTTGTTACTTGGTGTAAGTTTGTGTCTGTGTTACTGGGTATCAGTGTATGTCTTTGTTACTTGGTGTCAGTGTATGTCTTTGTTACTTGGTATAAGATTATGTCTTTGTTACTTGGTGTCAGTGTGTGTCTTTGTTACTTGGTGTAAGTGTGTGTCTGTGTTACTGGGTATCAGTGTATGTCTTTGTGACTTGGTGTCAGTGTATGTCTTTGTTACTGGGTGTCAGTGTGTGTCTTTGATACTTGCTGTCAGTGTATGTCTGAGTTACTTGGTGTAAGTGTGTGTCTGTGTTACTGGGTATCAGTGTATGTCTTTGTTACTTGGTGTAAGTGTGAGACTGTGTTACTGGGAATCAGTGTATGTTTTTGTTACTTGGTGTCAGTGTCTGTCTTTGTTACTTGGTTTAAGTGTGTGTCTGTGTTACTGGGTGTCAGTGTGTGTCTGTGTTACTTTGTGTAAGTGTGTGTCTTTGTTACTTGGTGTCCGTGTGTGTCTGTGTTACTGGGTGTCAGTTTATGTCTTTGTTACTTCGTGTCAGTGTATGTCTTTGTTACTTGGTGTCCGTGTGTGTCTGTGTTACTGGGTGTCAGTTTATGTCTTTGTTACTTGGTGTAAGTGTGTGTCTGTGTTCCTGGGTGTCAGTGTGTGTCTGTGTTACTTGGTGCAAGTGTGTGTCTTTGTTACTTGGTGTCCGTGTGTGTCTGTGTTACTGGGTGTCAGTTTATGTCTTTGTTACTTGGTGTCAGTGTATGTCTTCGTTACTTGGTGTAAGTGTGTGTCTGTGTTACTGGGTACAAGTGTCTGTCTTTGTTACTTGGTGTAAGTGTGTGTCTGTGTTACTGGGTATCAGTGTATGTCTTTGTTACTTGGTGTCAGTGTATGTCTGTGCTACTTGGTGTAAGTGTGTGTCTGTGTTACTGGGTATCAGTGTATGTCTTTGTTACTTGGTGTAAGTGTGTGTCTGTGTTACTGGGTATCAGTGTATGTCTTTGTTACCTGGTGTCTGTGTATGTCTTTGTTACTTGATGTCAGTGTATGTCTTTGTAACTTGGTGTAAGTGTGTGTCTGTGTTACTGGGTTTCATTGTGTGTCTGTGTTACTTGGTGTAAGTGTGTTTCTTTTTTACTTGGTGTCCGTGTGTGTCCGTGTTACTGGGTGTCTGTTTCTGTCTTTGTTACTTGATGTCAGTGTTTGTCTTTGTTACTTGGTGCAAGTGTGTGTCTGTGTTACTGGGTATCAGTGTCTGTCTTTGTTACTTGGTGTAAGTATGTGTCTGTGTTACTGGGTATCAGTGTACGTCTTTGTTACTTGGTGTAAGTGTGTGTCTGTGTTACTGGGTATCAGTGTCTGTCTTTGTTACTTGGTGTAAGTGTGTGTCTGTGTTACTGGGTAACAGTGTATGTCTTTGTTACCTGGTGTCAGTGTATGTCTGTGTTACTTGGTGTAAGTGTGTGTCTGTGTTACTTGGTGTCAGCGTATGTCTTTGTTACTTGTGTAAGTGTGTATCTGTGTTACTGGGTACCAGTGTATGTCTTTGTTACTTGGTGTCAGTGTATGTCTGTGTTACCTGGTGTAAGTGTGTGTCTTTGTTACTTGGTGTAATTGTATGTCTTTGTTACCTGGTGTGAGTGTATGTCTGTGTTACTTGGTGGAAGTGTATGTCTTTGTTACTTGGTGTCAGTGTATGTCTTTGTTACTTGGTGTAAGTGTGTGTCTGTGTTACTGGGTATCAGTGTATGTCTTCGTTACTTGGTGTCAGTGTATGTCTTTGTGACTTGGTGTAAGTGTATGTCTTTGTTACTTGATCTCAGTGTATGTCTTTGTTACTTGGTATAAGTGTGTGTCTGTGTTACTGGGTATCAGTGTTTGTCTTTGTTACTTGGTGTAAGTATGTGTCTGTGTTACTGGGTATCAGTGTATGTCTTTGTTACTTGGTGTAAGTGTGTGTCTGTGTTACTGGGTATCAGTGTCTGTCTTTGTTACTTGGTGTAAGTGTGTGTCTGTGTTACTGGGTAACAGTGTATGTCTTTGTTACCTGGTGTCAGTGTATGTCTGTGTTACTTGGTGTAAGTGTGTGTCTTTGTTGCTTGGTGTAAGTGTGTGTCTGTGTTACTTGGTGTCAGTGTATGTCTTTGTTACTTGTGTAAGTGTGTATCTGTGTTACTGGGTACCAGTGTATGTCTTTGTTACTTGGTGTCAGTGTACGTCTGTGTTACCTGGTGTAAGTGTGTGTCTTTGTTACTTGGTGTAATTGTATGTCTTTGTTACCTGGTGTGAGTGTATGTCTGTGTTACTTGGTGTAAGTGTATGTCTTTGTTACTTGGTGTCAGTGTATGTCTTTGTTACTTGGTGTAATTGTGTGTCTGTGCTACTGGGTATCAGTGTAGGTCTTTGTTACTTGGTGTCAGTGTATGTCTTTGTGACTTGGTGTCAGTGTATGTCTTTGTTACTGGGTGTCACTGTATGTCTTTGTGACTTTGTGTCAGTGTATGTCTTTGTTACTGGGTGTCATTTTCTGTCTTTGTTACTTGGTGTCAGTGTATGTCTTTGTTACTTGGTGTCAGTGTATGTCTGTATTACTTGGTGTAATTGTGTGTCTTTGTTACTTGGTGTCAGTGTAAGTCGTTGTTACTTGGTGTAAGTGTGTGTCTGTGTTACTGGGTATCAGTGTATGTCTTTGTTACTTGGTGTAAGTGTGAGTCTGTGTTACTGGGAATCAGTGTATGTCTTTGTTACTTGGTGTCAGTGTAAGTCGTTGTTACTTGGTGTAAGTGTGTGTCTGTGTTACTGGGTATCAGTGTATGTCTTTGTTACTTGGTGTAAGTGTGAGTCTGTGTTACTGGAAATCAGTGTATGTCTTTGTTACTGGGTGTCAGTGTATGTTTTATGTTACTTGGTGTAAGTGTATGTCTGTGTTACTGGGTGTCAGTTTGTGTCTGTGTTACTGGGTATCAGTGCATGTCTTTGTTACTTGGTGTAAGTGTGTGTCTGTGTTACTGGGTGTCAGTGTGTGTCTGTGTTACTTGGTGTAAGTGTGTGTATTTGTTACTTGGTGTCCGTGTGTGTCTGTGTTACTGAGTGTCAGTTTATGTCTTTGTTACTTGGTGTCAGTGTACGTCTTTGTTAATTGGTGTCACTGTATGTCTGTGTTACTTTGTGTAAGTGTGTGTCAGCTTACTTGGTATCAGTGTATGTCTTTGTTACTTGGTGTAAGTTTGTGTCTGTGTTACTGGGTATCAGTGTATGTCTTTGTTACTTGGTGTCAGTGTATGTCTGTGTTACTTGGTGTAAGTGTGTGTCTGTGTTACTGGGTATCAGTGTATGTCTTTGTTACTTGGTGTAAGTTTGTGTCTGTGTTACTGGGTATCAGTGTATGTCTTTGTTACTTGGTGTCAGTGTATGTCTTTGTTACTTGGTATAAGTTTATGTCTTTGTTACTTGGTGTCAGTGTATGTCTTTGTTACTTGGTGCAAGTGTGTGTCTTTGTTACTTGGTGTCCGTGTGTGTCTGTGTTACTGGGTGTCAGTTTATGTCTTTGTTACTTGGTGTCAGTGTATGTCTTCGTTACTTGGTGTAAGTGTGTGTCTGTGTTACTGGGTATCAGTGTCTGTCTTGGTTACTTGGTGTAAGTGTGTGTCTCTGTTACTGGGTATCAGTGTATGTTTTTGTTACTTGGTGTCAGTGTATGTCTGTGCTACTTGGTGTAAGTGTGTGTCTGTGTTACTGGGTATCAGTGTATGTCTTTGTTACTTGGTGGAAGTGTGTGTCTGTGTTACTGGGTATCAGTGCATGTCTTTGTTACTTGGTGTCAGTGTATGTCTTTGTTACTTGGTGTAAGTGTATGTCTTTGTTACTTGATGTCAGTGTATGTCTTTGTAACTTGGTTCAAGTGTGTGTCTGTGTTACTGGGTGTCATTGTGTGTCTGTGTTACTTGGTGTAAGTGTGTGTCTTTTTTACTTGGTGTCCGTGTGTGTCTGTGTTACTGGGTGTCTGTCTCTGTCTTTGTTACTTGATGTCAGTGTATGTCTTTGTTACTTGGTGTAAGTGTGTGTCAGTGTTACTGGGTATCAATGTCTGTCTTTGTTATTTGGTGTAAGTGTGTGTCTGTGTCACTGGGTATCAGTCTATGTCTTTGTTAGTTGGTGTCAGTGTATGTCTGTGTTACCTGGTGTAAGTGTGTGTCTTTGTTACTTGGTGTCAGTGTATGTCTTTGTGACTTGGTGTCAGTGTCTGTCTTTGTTACTGGGTTTCAGTGTCTGTCTTCGTTACTTGGTGTCAGTGTTTGTCTTTGTTCCCGTGTGTCAGTGTCTGTCTTTGTGACTTGGTGTCAGTGTATGTCTTTGTTACTTGGTGTCAGTGTATGTCTTTGTTACTTGGTGTAAGTGTGTGTCTGTGTTACTGGGTATCAGTGTATATCTTTGTTACTTGGTGTAAGTGTGTGTCTGTGTTACTGGGCATCAGTGAATGTCTGTGCTACATGGTGACAGTGTATGTCTGTGTTACTTGGTGTAAGTGTGTGTCTTTGTTACTTGGTGTAATTGTATGTCTTTGTTACTTGGTATAAGTTTATGTCTTTGTTACTTGGTGTCAGTGTATGTCTTTGTTACTTGGTGCAAGAGTGTGTCTTTGTTACTTGGTGTCCGTGTGTGTCTGTGTTACTGGGTGTCAGTTTATGTCTTTGTTACTTGGTGTCAGTGTATGTCTTCGTTACCTGGTGTAAGTGTGTGTCTGTGTTACTGGGTATCAGTGTCTGTCTTGGTTACTTGGTGTAAGTGTGTGTCTGTGTTACTGGGTATCAGTGTGTGTCTGTGTTACTGGGTATCAGTGTATGTATTTGTTACTTGGTGTAAGTGTGTGTCTGCGTTACTGGGTATCAGTGTATGTCTTTGTTACTTGGTGTCAGTGTATGTCTTTGTTACTTGGTGTAAGTTTATGTCTTTGTTACTTGATGTCAGGGTATGTCTTTGGAACTTGGTGTATGTGTGTGTCTGTGTTACTGGGTGTCATTGTGTGTCTGTGTTACTTGGTGTAAGTGTGTGTCTTTTTTACTTGGTGTCCGTGTGTGTCTGTGTTACTGGGTGTCTGTTTCTGTCTTTGTTACTTGATGTCAGTGCATGTCTGTGTTACTTGGTGTAAGTGTGTGTCTTTGTTAATTGGTGTAAGTGTGTGTCTGTGTGACTTGGTGTAAGTGTGTGTCTTGGTTACTTGGTGTAAGTGTGTGTCTGTGTTACTGGGTATCAGTGTGTGTCTGTGTTACTTGGTGCAAGAGTGTGTCTTTGTTACTTGGTGTCCGTGTGTGTCTGTGTTACTGGGTGTCAGTTTATGTCTTTGTTACTTGGTGTCAGTGTATGTCTTCGTTACCTGGTGTAAGTGTGTGTCTGTGTTACTGGTTATCAGTGTCTGTCTTGGTTACTTGGTGTAAGTGTGTGTCTGTGTTACTGGGTATCAGTGTGTGTCTGTGTTACTGGGTATCAGTGTATGTATTTGTTACTTGGTGTAAGTGTGTGTCTGCGTTACTGGGTATCAGTGTATGTCTTTGTTACTTGGTGTCAGTGTATGTCTTTGTTACTTGGTGTAAGTTTATGTCTTTGTTACTTGATGTCAGGGTATGTCTTTGGAACTTGGTGTATGTGTGTGTCTGTGTTACTGGGTGTCATTGTGTGTCTGTGTTACTTGGTGTAAGTGTGTGTCTTTTTTACTTGGTGTCCGTGTGTGTCTGTGTTACTGGGTGTCTGTTTCTGTCTGTGTTACTTGGTATCAGTGTATGTCTTTGTTACTTGGTATCATTGTACGTCTTTGTGGATTGGTGTAAGTGTGTATCTGTGTTAATGGGTAACAGTGTATGTCTTTGTTACTTGGTGTCAGTGTATGTCTTTGTGACTTGGTGTCAGTGTATGTCTTTGTTACTGGGTGTCACTGTATGTCTTTGTGAATTTGTGTCAGTGTATGTCTTTGTTACTGGGTGTCATTTTATGTCTTTGTTCCTTGGTGTCAGTGTATGTCTGTGTTACTTGGTGTAATTGTGTGTCTTTGTTACTTGGTGTAAGTGTGTGTCTGTGTTATTGGGTATCAGTGTATGTCTTTGTTACTTGGTGTCAGTGTTTTCGTCGTTGTTACTTGGTGGAAGTGTGTGTCTTTGCTATTTGGTGTCAGTGTATGTCTTTGTTACTTGGTGTAAGTGTGTGTCTGTGTTATTGGGTATCAGTGTATATCTTTGTTACTTGGTGTAAGTGTGTGTCTGTGTTACTGGGTATCAGTGAATGTCTGTGCTACATGGTGACAGTGTATGTCTGTGTTACTTGGTGTAAGTGTGTGTCTTTGTTACTTGGTGTAATTGTATGTCTTTGTTACTTGGTGTAAGCGTGTGTCTGTGTTACTTGGTGTAAGTGTGTGTCTGTGTCACTTGGTATCAGTGTATGTATCTGTTACTTGGTGTAAGCGTGTGTCTGTGTTACTTGGTGTAAGAGTATGTCTTTGTTACTTGGTGTAAGTGTGTGTCTGTGTTACTTGGTATCAGTGTATGTCTCTGTTACTTGGTGTAAGTGTGTGTCTGTGTTACTTGGTGTAAGTGTATGTCTTTGTTACTGGGTGTCAGTGTGTGTCTGTGTTACTTGGTGTAAGTGTGTGTCTGTGTTACTTGGTATCAGTGTATGTCTCTGTTACTTGGTGTAAGTGTCTGTTTGTGTTACTTGGTGTAAGTGTATGTCTTTGTTACTGGTTGTCAGTGTGTGTCTGTGTTACTTGGTGTAAGTGTGTGTCTGTGTTACTTGGTATAAGTGTATGTCTCTGTTACTTGGTGTAAGCGTGTGTCTGTGTTACTTGGTGTAAGTGTATGTCTTTGTTACTGGGTGTCACTCTGTGTCTGTGTTACTTGCTGTAAGTGTGTGTCTGTGTTACTTGGTATCAGTGTATGTCTCTGTTACTTGGTGTATGTGTGTGTCTTTGTTACTTGGTGTAATTGCATGTCTTTGTGACTTGGTGTCAGTGTATGTCTGTGTTACTTGGTGTAAGTGTTAGTCTTTGTTACTTGGTGTCAGTGTATGTCTTTGTTACTTGGTGTAAGTGTGTTTCTGTGTTACTGGGTATCAGTGTATGTCTTTGTTACTGGGTGTCACTGTATGTCTTTGTGACTTTGTGTCAGTTTATGTCTTTGTTACTTGGTGTCAGTGTATGTCTTTGTTACTTGGTGTCAGTGTATGTCTGTGTTACTTGGTGTAAGTGTGTGTCTTTGTTACTAGGTGTAAGTGTGTGTCTGTGTTACAGGGTATCAGTGCATGTCTTTGTTACTTGGTGTCAGTGTATGTCGTTGTTACTTGGTGTATGTGTGTGTCTGTGTTACTGGGTGTCAGTGTATGTCTTTGTTACTTGGTGTCAGTGTATGTCTGTGTTGCTTGGTGTAAGTGTGTGTCTTTGTTACTTGGTGTAAGTGTATGTCTGTGTTACTTTATGTCAGTGTTTGTCTTTGTTACTTTGTGGAAGTGTGTGTCTGTGTTACTGGGTATCAGTGTATGTCTTCGTGACTTGGTGTCAGTGTATGTCTTTGCTACTGGCTGTCAGTGTATGTCTTTGTGACTTGGTGTCAGTGTCTGTCCGTGTATGTCTTTGTTACTGTGTGCCAGTGTTTCTCTATGTTACTGGGTGTCAGTGTGTGTTTGTTTGTGGTACTGGGTGTCAGTGTGTGTCTCTGTTACATGGTGTAAGTGTATGTCGTTGTTTCTTGGTGTCAGTGGATGTCTTTGTTACTCGGTGTCAGTGTTTGTCTTTGTTACTTGGTGTAAGTGTGTGTCTGTGTTACTGGGTATCATTGTATGTCTTTGTGACTTGGTGTCAGTGTATTTCTTTGTTACTGGGTGTCAGTGTATGTCTGTGTTTCTGGGTATCAGTGCATGTATTTGTGGCATGGTGTCAGTATATGTCTGTGTTCCTTGTTGTAAGTGTGTGTCTTTGTTACTTGGTATAATTGAATGTCTTTGTTACTTGGTGTCAGTGTATGTCTTTGTTACGTGGTGTCAGTGTACGTCTTTGTTACTTGGTGTAAGTGTGTGTCTGTGTTACTGGGTAACAGTGTATGTCTTTGTTACTTGGTGTCAGTGTATGTCTGTGTTACTTGGTGTAAGTGTGTGTCTTTGTTACTTGTTGTAATTGTATGTCTTTGTTACTTGGTATCAGTGTATGTCTTTGTGACTTGGTGTCAGTGTACGTCTTTGTTACTGGGTGTCAGTGTGTGTCTTTGAGACTTTGTGTCAGTGTATGTCTTTGTTACTTGGTGTAAGTGTGTGTCTGTGTTACTGGGTATCAGTGCATGTCTTTGTTACATGGTGTCAGTGTATCTCAGTGTTACTTGGTGTACGTGTGTGTCTTTGTTACTTGGTGTAATTGTATTTCTTTGTTTCGTGGTGTCAGATTATGTCTGTGTTACTTGGTGTAAGTGTATGTCTTTGTTACTTGGTGTAAGTGTGTGTCTGTGTTACTTGGTGTAAGTGTGTGTCTGTGTTACTTGGTATCAGTGTATGTCTTTGTTACTTGGTGTAAGTGTGTGTCTTTGTTACTTGGTGTAATTGTATGTCTTTGTTACTTGGTGTCAGTGTATGTCTTTGTAACTTGGTGTAAGTGTGTGTTTGTGTTACTTGTTGTAAGTGTATGTCTTTGTTACTTGGTGAAAGTGTGTGTCTTTGTTACTGGGTATCAGTGTCTGTCTTTGTTACTTGGTGTAAGTGTGTGTCTGTGTTACTGGGTATCAGTGTATGTCTTTGTTACTTGGTGTCAGTGTATGTCTGTCTAACTTGGTGTAAGTGTGCGTCTGTGTTACTGGGTATCAGTGTATGTCTTTGTGACTTGGTGTCAGTGTATGTCTTTGTTATTGGGTGTCAGTATGTGTATTTGTGACTTGGTGTCAGTGTATGTCTTTGTTACTTGCTGTAATTGTGTGTCTGTGTTACTGGGTATCAGTGTATGTCTCTGTTACTTGGTGTCAGTGTATGTCAAAATACTTGGTGTAAGTGTATGTCTTTGTTACTTGGTGTAATTGTCTGTCTTTGTTACTTGGTGTCAGTGTATGTCTGTGTTACTTGGTGTAATTGTGTGTCTTTGTTACTTGGTGTAAGTGTATGCCTTTGTTACTTGGTGTAAGTGTGTCTTTGTGTTACTTGTTGTAATTGTGTGTCTGTGTTTCTTGGTATCAGTGTATGTCTTTGTTACTTAGTGTAAGTGTGTGTCTGTGTTACTGGGTAACACTGTATGTCGTTGTTACTTGGTGTCAGTGTATGTCTGTGTTACTTGGTGTAAGCGTGTGTCTTTGTTACTTGGTGCAATTGTATGACTTTGTTACTTGGTGTCAGTGGATGTCTGTGTTACTTGGTGTAATTGTATGTCTTTGTTACTTGGTGTCATGGTATTTCTTCGTTACTTGGTGTAAGTGTGTGTCTGTGCTACTGGGTATCAGTGTATGTCTTTGTTACTTGGTGTCAGTGTATGTCTTTGTGACTTGGTGACAGTGTATGTCTTTTTTACTGGGTGTCAGTGGATGTCTTCGTGACTTGGTGTCAGTGTATGTCTTTGTTACTGTGTGTCAGTTTATGTCTTTGTTACTTGGTGTCAGTGTATGTCGTTGTTACTTGGTGTCAGTGTATGTCTGTGTTACATGGTGTAAGTGTGTGTCTTTGTTACTTGGTGTAAATGTGTGTCTGTGTTACTGGGTGTCAGTGTATGTCTTTGTTACTTGGTGTCATTATATGTCTTAGTTACTTGGTGTAAGTGTGTGTCTGTGTTACTGGATGTAAATGTATGTCTTTGTTACTTGGTGTCAGTGTATGTCTGTGTTACTTCGTGTAAGTGTGTGTCTTTGTTACTTGGTGTAAGTGTATGTCTTTGTTACTTGTTGTAATTGTGTGTCTGTGTTACTTGGTGTAAGTGTATGTCTTTGTTACTTGGTGTCAGTGTTTGTCTTTGTTACTTTGTGGAAGTGTGTGTCTGTGTTACTGGGTGTCAGTGTATGTCTTTGTTACTTGGTGTCAGTGTATGTCTTTGTTACTTGGTGTCAGTGTATGTCTTTGTAACTTGGTGTAATTGTATGACTTTGTTACTTGGTGTCAGTGTTTGTCTGTGTTACTTGGTGTAAGTGTATGTCTTTGTTACTTCGTTTCAGTGTATGTCTTTGTTACTTGGTGTAAGTGTGTGTCTGTGTTACTTGGTGTAAGTGTGTGTCTGTGTTACTTGGTATCAGTGTATGTCTTTGTTACTTTGTGTAAGTGTGTGTCTGTGTTACTGGGTAACAGTGTATGTCTTTGTTACTTGGTGTCAGTGTATGACTTTGTTACTTGGTGTCAGTGTATGTCTGTGTTACTTGGTGTAAGTGTGTGTCTGTGTTACTTGGTATCAGTGTATGTCTTTGTTGCTTGGTGTAAGTGTGTGTCTGTGTTACTGGGTAACAGTGCATGTCTTTGTTACTTGGTGTCAGTGTATGTCTGTGTTACTAGGTGTAAGTGTGTGTCTTTGTGACTTGGTGTCAGTGTATGTCTTTGTTACTGTGTGTCACTTTCTGTCTTTGTTACTTGGTGTCAGTGTATGTCTTTGTTACTTGGTGTCAGTGTATGTCTGTGTTACTTGGTGTAAGTGTGTGTCTTTGTTACTTGGTGTAAGTGTGTGTCTTTGTTACTGGGTATCAGTGTATGTATTTGTTACTTGGTGTCAATGTATGTCTTTGTTAATTGGTGTAAGTGTCTGTCTGTGTTACTGGGTGTCAGTGGATGTCTTTGTTACTTGGTGTCAGTGTATGTCTGTGTTACATGGTGTCAGTGTGTGTCTTTGTTACTGGGTGTCAGTGCATGTCTTTGTTATTTGGAGTAAGTGTGTGTCTGTGTTACTGGGTGTCAGTGTATGTCTGAGTTACTTCGTGTAAGTGTGTGTCTTTGTTACTTGGTGTAAGTGTATGTCTGTGTTACTTGGTGTAAGTGTATGGCTGTGTTACTTGGTGTAAGTGTATGTCTTTTTTACTGGGTGTCAGTGGATGTCTTTGTGACTTGGTGTCAGTGTATGTCTTTGTTACTGTCTGTCAGTTTATGTCTTTGTTACTTGGTGTCAGTGTATGTCTTTGTTACTTGGTGTCAGTGTATGTCTGTGTTACATGGTGTAAGTGTGTGTCTTTGTTGCTTGGTGTAAATGTGTGTCTGTGTTACTGGGTGTCAGTGTATGTCTTTGTTACTTGGTGTCAGTGTATGTCTTAGTTACTTGGTGTAAGTGTGTGTCTGTGTTACTGGATATCAGTGTATGTCTTTGTTACTTGGTGTCAGTGTATGTCTGTGTTACTTCGTGTAAGTGTGTGTCTTTGTTACTTGGTGTAAGTGTATGTCTTTGTTACTTGTTGTAATTGTGTGTCTGTGTTACTTGTTGTAAGTGTATGTCTTTGTTACTTGGTGTCAGTGTTTGTCTTTGTTACTTTGTGGAAGTGTGTGTCTGTGTTACTGTGTGTCAGTGTATGTCTTTGTGACTTGGTGTCAGTGTATGTCTTTGTTACTGGGTGTCAGTGTATGTCTTTGTTACTTGGTGTCAGTGTATGTCTTTGTTACTTGGTGTAAGTGTGTGTCTGTGTTACTGGGTAACAGTGTATGTCTTTGTTACTTGGTGTAATTGTATGACTTTGTTACTTGGTGTCAGTGTTTGTCTGTGTTACTTGGTGTAAGTGTATGTCTTTTTTACTTCGTTTCAGTGTATGTCTTTGTTACTTGGTGTAAGTGTGTGTCTGTGTTACTTGGTGTAAGTGTGTGTCTGTGTTACTTGGTATCAGTGTATGTCTTTGTTACTTTGTGTAAGTGTGTGTCTGTGTTACTGGGTAACAGTGTATGTCTTTGTTACTTGGTGTCAGTGTATGACTTTGTTACTTGGTGTCAGTGTATGTCTGTGTTACTTGGTGTAAGTGTGTGTCTGTGTTACTTGGTATCAGTGTATGTCTTTGTTACTTGGTGTAAGTGTGTGTCTGTGTTACTGGGTAACAGTGCATGTCTTTGTTACTTGGTGTCAGTGTATGTCTGTGTTACTAGGTGTAAGTGTGTGTCTTTGTGACTTGGTGTCAGTGTATGTCTTTGTTACTGTGTGTCACTTTCTGTCTTTGTTACTTGGTGTCAGTGTATGTCTTTGTTACTTGGTGTCAGTGTATGTCTGTGTTACTTGGTGTAAGTGTGTGTCTTTGTTACTTGGTGTAAGTGTGTGTCTGTGTTACTGGGTATCAGTGTATGTCTTTGTTGCTTGGTGTCAATGTGTGTCTTTGTTAATTGGTGTAAGTGTCTGTCTGTGTTACTGGGTGTCAGTGTATGTCTTTGTTACTTGGTGTCAGTGTATGTCTGTGTTACATGGTGTCAGTGTGTGTCTTTGTTACTGGGTGTCAGTGCATGTCTTTGTTACTTGGGGTAAGTGTGTGTCTGTGTTACTGGGTGTCAGTGTATGTCTGAGTTACTTCGTGTAAGTGTGTGTCTTTGTTACTTGGTGTAAGTGTATGTCTGTGTTACTTGGTGTAAGTGTATGGCTGTGTTACTTGGTGTAAGTGTATGTCTTTGTTCCTTGGTGTCAGTGTTTGTCTTTGTTACTTGGTGGAAGTGTGTGTCTGTGTTACTGGGTATCAGTGTATGTCTTTGTGACTTGGTGTCAGTCTATGTCTTTGTTACTGGGTGTCAGTGTATGTCTTTGTCACTGGGTGACAGTGTGTGTCTGTGTTAGTCTTTGTTACTTGGTGTCAGTGTGTGTCTGTGTATGTCTTTGTTACTGTGTGTCTGTGTTTCTCTATGTTACTGGGTGTCATTGTGTGTTTGTTTGTGTTACTGTGTGTCAGTGTGTGTCTGTGTTACTTGGTGTAAGTGTATTTCTTTGTTTCTTGGTGTAATTGTATGTCTGTGTTACTTGGTGCCAGTGTATGGCTTTGTTACTTGGTGTCAGTGTATGTCTGTGTTACTTGGTGTAAGTGTGTGTCTGTGTTACTTGGTATCAGTGTATGTCTTTGTTACTTGGTGTAAGTGTGTGTCTGTGTTACTGGGTAACAGTGCATGTCTTTGTTACTTGGTGTCAGTGTATTTCTGTGTTACTTGGTGTAAGTGTGTGTCTTTGTTGCTTGGTGTAATTGTATGTCTTTGTTACTTGGTGTCAGTGTATGTCTTTGTTACTTGGTGTAAGTGTGTGTCTGTGTTACTGGGTAACACTGTATGTCTTTGTTACTTGGTGTCAGTGTATGTCTGTGTTACTTGGTGCTATTGTCTGACTTTGTTACTTGGTGTCAGTGGATGTCTGTGTTACTTGGTGTAATTGTATGTCTTTGTTACTTGGTGTCAGTGTATGTCTTTTTTACTGGGTGTCAGTGGATGTCTTTGTGACTTGGTGTCAGTGTATGTCTTTGTTACTGTGTGTCAGTTTATGTCTTTGTTACTTGGTGTCAGTGTATGTCTTTGTTACTTGGTGTCAGTGTATGTCTGTGTTACTTGGTGTAAGTGTGTGCCTTTGTTACTTGGTGTAAGTGTGTGTCTGTGTTACTGGGTATCAGTGTATGTCTTTGTTACTTGGTGTCAGTGTATGTCTGTGTTACTTGGTGTAAGTGTGTGCCTTTGTTACTTGGTGTAAGTGTGTGTCTGTGTTACTGGGTATCAGTGTATGTCTTTGTTTGTTGGTGTCAGTGTATGTCTGTGTTACTGTGTTTCAGTGCATGTCTTTGTTACATGGTGTCAGTGTATGTCTATGTCACTTGGTGTTAGTGTGTGTCTTTGTTACTTGGTGTAATTGTATGTCTTTGTTACTTGGTGTCAGTGTTTGTCTCTGTTACGTGGTGTAAGTGTGTGTCTGTGTTACTGGATATCAGTGTATGTCTTTGTTATTTGGTGTCAGTGTATGTCTGTGTTACATGGTGTCAGTGTGTGTCTTTGTTACTGGGTGTCAGTGTATGTCTTTGCTACTTGGTGTAAGTGTGTGTCTGTGTTACTGGATATCAGTGTGTGTCTTTGTTCCTTGGTGTCAGTGTTTGTCTTTGTTACTTGGTGGAAGTGTGTGTCTGTGTTACTGGGTATCAGTGTATGTCTTTGTGACTTGGTGTCAGTCTATGTCTTTGTTACTGGGTGTCAGTGTATGTCTTTGTTACTTGGTGACAGTGTGTGTCTGTGTTAGTCTTTGTTACTTGGTGTCAGTGTGTGTCTGTGTATGTCTCTGTTACTGTGTGTCTGTGTTTCTCTATGTTACTGGGTGTCATTGTGTGTTTGTTTGTGTTACTGGGTGTCAGTGTGTGTCTGTGTTACTTGGTGTAAGTGTATTTCTTTGTTTCTTGGTGTCAGTGTATGTCTTTGTTACTTGGTGCCAGTGTGTGTCTGTGTTAGTCTTTGTTACTTGGTGTCAGTGTGTGTCTGTGTATGTCTTTGTTACTGTGTGTCTGTGTTTCTCTATGTTACTGGGTGTCAGTGTGTGTTTGTTTGTGTTACTGGGTGTCAGTGTGTGTCTGTGTTACTTGGTGTAAGTGTATTTCTTTGTTTCTTGGTGTCAGTGTATGTCTTTGTTACTTGGTGTCAGTGTTTGTCTTTGTTACTTGGTGTAAGTGTGTGTCTGTGTTACTGGGTATCAGTGTATGTCTTTGTGACTTGGTGTCAGCGCATGTCTTTGTTACTGGGTGTCAGTGTATGTCTTTGTTACATGGTGTAAGTCTGTGTCTGTGTTACAGGGTATCAGTGTATGTCTTTGTTTGTTGGTGTCAGTGTATGTCTTTGTTACATGGTGTAAGTCTGTGTCTGTGTTACTGGGTATCAGTACATGTCTTTGTTACATGGTGTCAGTGTATGTCTGTGTTACTTGGTGTAAGTGTGTGTCTTTGTTACTTGGTGTAAGTGTGTGTCTTTGTTACTTGGTGTCAGTGTATGTCTGTGTTACTGGGTATCACTGCATGTCTTTGTTACATGGTGTCAGTGTATTTCTGTGTTACTTGGTGTAAGTATATGTCATTGTTACTGGGTGTCAGTGTGTGTTTTCGTTACTTGGTGTCAGTGTTTGTCTTTGTTACTGGGTGTCATTGTCTGTCTTTGTGACTTGGTGTCAATGTTTGTCTTTGTTACTTGGTGTCAGTGTATGTCTTTGTTACTTGGTGTAAGTGTGTGTCTGTTTTACTGGGTATCAGTGTATATCTTTGTTACTTGGTGTAAGTGTGTGTCTGTGTTACTGGGTATCAGTGCATGTCTTTGTTACATGGTGTCAGTGTATGTCTGTGTTACTTGGTGTAAGTGTGTGTCTTTGTTACTTGGTGTAATTGTATGTCTGTGTTACTTGGTGCAAGTGTATGACTTTGTTACTTGGTGTCAGTGTGTGTCTGTGTTACTTGGTGTAAGTGTGTGTCTGTGTTACTTGGTATCAGTGCATGTCTTTGTTACTTGGTGTAAGTGTGTGTCTGTGTTACTGGGTAACAGTGCATGTCTTTGTTACTTGGTGTCAGTGTATTTCTGTGTTACTTGGTGTAAGTGTGTGTCTTTGTTGCTTGGTGTAATTGTATGTCTTTGTTACTTGGTGTCAGTGTATGTCTTTGTTTCTTGGTGGAAGTGTGTGTTTGTGTTACTTGGTATCAGTGTATGTCTTTGTTACTTGGTGTAAGTGTGTGTCTGTGTTACTGGGTAACAGTGTATGTCTTTGTTACTTGGTGTCAGTGTATGTCTGTGTTACTTGGTGCTATTGTATGACATTGTTACTTGGTGTCAGTGGATGTCTGTGTTACTTGGTGTAATTGTATGTCTTTGTTACTTGGTGTCAGTGTATGTCTTTGTGACTTGGTGTCAGTGTATGTCTTTTTTACTGGGTGTCAGTGGATGTCTTTGTGACTTGGTGTCAGTGTATGTCTTTGTTACTGTGTGTCAGTTTATGTCTTTGTTACTTGGTGTCAGTGTATGTCTTTGTTACTTGGTGTCAGTGTATGTCTGTGTTACTTGGTGTAAGTGTGTGCCTTTGTTACTTGGTGTAAGTGTGTGTCTGTGTTACTGGTTATCAGTGTATGTCTTTGTTACTTGGTGACAGTGCATGTCTTTGTTACTTGGTGTAAGTGTGTGGCTGTGTTACTGGGTGTCAGTGTATGTCTTTTTTACTTGGTGTAAGTGTGTGTCTGTGTTACTGGGTATCAGTGTATGTCTTTGTTTGTTGGTGTCAGTGTATGTCTTTGTTACTTGGTGTCAGTGTATGTCTGTGTTACTGTGTTTCAGTGCATGTCTTTGTTACATGGTGTCAGTGTATGTCTATGTCACTTGGTGTTAGTGTGTGTCTTTGTTACATGGTGTAATTGTATGTCTTTGTTACTTGGTGTCAGTGTTTGTCTGTGTTACTTGGTGTAAGTGTGTGTCTGTGTTACTGGATATCAGTGTATGTCTTTGTTACTTGGTGTCAGTGTATGTCTGTGTTACTCCGTGTAAGTGTGTGTCTTTGTTACTTGGTGTCAGTGTATGTCTTTCTTACTTGTTGTCAGTGTATGTCTGTGTTACTTGGTGTAAGTGTATGTCTGTGTTACTTGGTGTCAGTGTTTGTCTTTGTTACTTTGTGCAAGTGTGTCTCTGTGTTACTGGGTATCAGTGTATGTCTTTGTGACTTGGTGTCAGTGTATGTCTTTGTTACTGGGTGTCAGTGTATGTCTTTGTTACTTGGTGACAGTGTGTGTCTGTGTTAGTCTTTGTTACTTGGTGTCAGTGTGTGTCTGTGTATGTCTTTGTTACTGTGTGTCTGTGTTTCTCTATGTTTCTGGGTGTCAGTGTATTTCTTTTTTACTTGGTGTAACTGTGTGTCTGTGTTACTGGGTATCAGTGTATGTCTTTGTTTGTTGGTGTCAGTGTATGTCTTTGTTACTTGGTGTCAGTGTATGTCTGTGTTACTGTTTTTCAGTGCATGTCTTTGTTACATGGTGTCAGTGTATGTCTGTGTCACTTGGTGTTAGTGTGTGTCTTTGTTACTTGGTGTAATTGTATGTCTTTGTTACTTGGTGTCAGTGTTTGTCTGTGTTACCTGGTGTAAGTGTATGTCTTTGTTACTTGGTGTCAGTGTATGTCTTTGTTACTTGGTGTAAGTGTGTGTCTGTCTTACTTGGTGTAAGTGTGTGTCTGTGTTACTTGGTTTCAGTGTATGTCTTTGTTACTAGATGTAAGTTTGTGTCTGTGTTACTGGGTGTCAGTGTATCTCTTTGTTACTTGGTGACAGTGTGTGTCTGTGTTAGTCTTTATTACTTGGTGACAGTGTGTGTCTGTGTATGTCTTTGTTATTGTGTGTCTGTGTTTCTCTATGTTACTGGGTGTCAGTGTGTGTTTGTTTGTGTTACTGGGTGTCAGTGTGTGTCTGTGTTACTTGGTGTAAGTGTATGTCTTTGTTTCTTGGTGTCAGTGTTTGTCTTTGTTACTTCGTGTAAGTGTGTGTCTGTGTTACTGGGTATCAGTGTATGTCTATGTGACTTGTTGTCAGTGTATGTCTTTGTTACTGTGTGTCAGTGTATGTCCTTGTTACTTGGTGTAAGTCTGTGTCTGTGTTACTGGGTATCAGTGTATGTCTTTGTTACTGGGTATCACTGCATGTCTTTGTTACTTGGTGTCAGTCTATGTCTGTGTTACTTGGTGTAAGTGTATGTCTTTGTGACTGGGTGTCAGAGTCTGTCATCGTTACTTGGTGTCAGTGTTTGTCTTTGTTACTGGGTTTCAGTGTCTGTCTTTGTGACTTGGTGTCAGTGTATTTCTTTGTTACTTGGTGTCAGTTTATGTCTTTGTTACTTGGTGTCAGTTTATGTCTTTGTTACTTGGTGTAAGTGTGTGTCTGTTTTACTGGGTATCAGTGTATATCTTTGTTACTTGGTGTAAGTGTGTGTCTGTGTTACTGGGTATCAGTGCATGCCTTTGTGACTTGGTGTCAGTGTATGTCTTTGTTACATGGTGTCAGTGTATGTCTGTGTTACTTGGTGTAAGTGTGTGTCTTTGTTACTTGGTGTAATTGTATGTCTTTGTTACTTGGTGTCAGTATATGTCTTTGTTAGTTGGTGTAAGTGTGTGTTTGTGTTACTTGTTGTAATTGTGTGTCTGTGTTACTTGGTATCAGTGTATGTCTTTGTTACTTGGTGTAAGTGTGTGTCCGTGTTACTGGGTAACAGTGTATGTCTTTGTTACTTGCTGTCAGTGCATGTCTATGTTACTTTGTGTAATTGTATGTCTTTGTTACTTGGTGTCAGTGTATGTCTTCGTTACTTGGTGTCAGTGTATGTCTTTTTTACTGGGTGTAAGTTGATGTCTTTGCGACTTGGTGTCAGTGTATGTCTTTGTTACTGTGTGTCAGATTATGTCTTTGTTACTTGGTGTCAGTGTATGTCTTTGTTACTTGGTGTCAGTGTATGTCTGTGTTACTTGGTGTAAGTGTGTGTCTTTGTTACTTGGTGTAAGTGTGTGTCTGTGTTACTGGGTATCAGTGTATGTCTTTGCTACTTGGTGTCAGTGTATGTCTTTGTTACTTGGTGTAAGTGTGTGTCTGTGTTACTGGGTGTCAGAGTATGTCTTTGTTACTTGCTGTCAGTGTATGTCTGTGTTACATGGTGTCAGTGTGTGTCTTTGTTACTGGGTGTCAGTGTATGTCTTTGTTACTTGGTGTAAGTGTGTGTTTGTATTACTGGGTATCAGTGATTGTCTTTGTTACTTGGTGTCAGTGCATGTCGGTGTTACTTCGTGTAAGTGTGTGTCTATGTTACTTGGTGTAAGTGTATGTCTTTGTTACTTGGTGTCAGTGTATGTCTGTGTTACTTGGTGTAAGTGTATGTCTTTGTTACTTGGTGTCAGTGTTTGTCTTTGTTACTTGGCGGAAGTGTGTGTCTGTGTTACTGGGTATCAGTGTATATCTTTGTGACTTGGTGTCAGATTATGTCTTTGTTACTGGGTGTCAGTGTATGTCATTGTTACTTGGTGACAGTGTGTGTCTGTGTTAGTCTTTGTTACTTGGTGTCAGTGTGTGTCTGTGTATGTCTTAATTACTGTGTGTCTGTGTTTCTCTATGTTACTGGGTGTCATTGTATGTCTTTGTTACTTGGTGCAAGTGTGTGTCTGTGTTACTGGGTATCAGTGTATGTCTTTGTTTGTTGGTGTCAATGTATGTCTTTGTAACTTGGTGTCAGTGTATGTCTGTGTTGCTGTGTTTCAGTGCATGTCTTTGTTACATGGTGTCAGTGTATGTCTGTGTCACTTGGTGTAAGTGTGTGTCTTTGTTACTTGGTGTAATTGTATGTCTTTGTTACTTGGTGTCAGTGTTTGTCTGTGTTACTTTGTGTAAGTGTATGTCTTTGTTACTTGGTGTCAGTGTATGTCTTTGTTACTTGGTGTAAGTGTCTGTCTGTCTTACTTGGTGTAAGTGTGTGTCTGTGTTACTTGGTTTCGGTGTATGTCTTTGTTACTGGGTGTCAGTGTGTGTCTTTGTGACTTGGTGTCAGTGTATGTCTTTGTTAGTTGGCGTAAGTGAGTGTCTGTGTTACTGGGTAACAGTGTATGTCTTTGTTACTTAGTGTCAGTGTATCTCTGTGTTACTTGGTGTAAGTGTGTGTCTTTGTTACTTGGTGTAATTGTATGTCTTTGTTACTTGGTGTCAGTGTATGTCTTTGTTACTTGGTGAAAGTGTGTGTTTGTGTTAATTGGCGTAAGTGTGTTTCTGTGTTACTTGGTATCAGTGTATGTCTTTGTTACTTGGTGTCAGTGTATGTCTTTGTTACTGGGTGTCAGTGTGTGTCTTTGTTACTGGGTGTCAGTGTATGTCTTTGCTACTTGGTGTAAGTGTGTGTCTGTGTTACTGGATATCAGTGTATGTCTTTGTTCCTTGGTGTCAGTGTTTGTCTTTGTTACTTGGTGGAAGTGTGTGTCTGTGTTACTGGGTATCAGTGTATGTGTTTGTGACTTGGTGTCAGTCTATGTCTTTGTTACTGGGTGTCAGTGTATGTCTTTGTTACTTGGTGACAGTGTGTGTCTGTGTTAGTCTTTGTTACTTGGTGTCAGTGTGTGTCTGTGTATGTCTCTGTTACTGTGTGTCTGTGTTTCTCTAAGTTACTGGGTGTCATTGTGTGTTTGTTTGTGTTACTGGGTGTCAGTGTGTGTCTGTGTTACTTGGTGTAAGTGTATTTCTTTGTTTCTTGGTGTCAGTGTATGTCTTTGTTACTTGGTGACTGTGTGTGTCTGCGTTAGTCTTTGTTACTTGGTGTCAGTGTGTGTCTGTGTTACTTGGTGTAAGTGTATTTCTTTGTTTCTTGGTGTCAGTGTATGTCTTTGTTACTTGGTGTCAGTGTTTGTCTTTGTTACTTGGTGTAAGTGTGTGTCTGTGTTACTGGGTATCAGTGTATGTCTTTGTGACTTGGTGTCAGCGCATGTCTTTGTTACTGGGTGTCAGTGTATGTCTTTGTTACATGGTGTAAGTCTGTGTCTGTGTTACAGGGTATCAGTGTATGTCTTTGTTTGTTGGTGTCAGTGTATGTCTTTGTTACATGGTGTAAGTCTTTGTCTGTGTTACTGGGTATCAGTACATGTCTTTGTTACATGGTGTCAGTGTATGTCTGTGTTACTTGGTGTAAGTGTGTGTCTTTGTTACTTGGTGTAAGTGTGTGTCTTTGTTACTTGGTGTCAGTGTATGTCTGTGTTACTGGGTATCACTGCATGTCTTTGTTACATGGTGTCAGTGTATGTCTGTGTTACTTGGTGTAAGTATATGTCATTGTTACTGGGTGTCAATGTGTGTTTTCGTTACTTGGTGTCAGTGTTTGTCTTTGTTACTGGGTGTCATTGTCTGTCTTTGTGACTTGGTGTCAGTGTTTGTCTTTGTTACTTGGTGTCAGTGTATGTCTTTGTTACTTGGTGTAAGTGTGTGTCTGTTTTACTGGGTATCAGTGTATATCTTTGTTACTTGGTGTAAGTGTGTGTCTGTGTTACTGGGTATCAGTGCATGTCTTTGTTACATGGTGTCAGTGTATGTCTGTGTTACTTGGTGTAAGTGTGTGTCTTTGTTACTTGGTGTAATTGTATGTCTGTGTTACTTGGTGCAAGTGTATGACTTTGTTACTTGGTGTCAGTGTGTGTCTGTGTTACTTGGTGTAAGTGTGTGTCTGTGTTACTTGGTATCAGTGCATGTCTTTGTTACTTGGTGTAAGTGTGTGCCTGTGTTACTGGGTAACAGTGCATGTCTTTGTTACTTGGTGTCAGTGTATGTCTTTGTTACTGTGTGTCAGTTTATGTCTTTGTTACTTGGTGTCAGTGTATGTCTTTGTTACTTGGTGTCAGTGTATGTCTGTGTTACTTGGTGTAAGTGTGTGCCTTTGTTACTTGGTGTAAGTGTGTGTCTGTGTTACTGGTTATCAGTGTATGTCTTTGTTACTTGGTGACAGTGCATGTCTTTGTTACTTGGTGTAAGTGTGTGGCTGTGTTACTGGGTGTCAGTGTATGTCTTTTTTACTTGGTGTAAGTGTGTGTCTGTGTTACTGGGTATCAGTGTATGTCTTTGTTTGTTGGTGTCAGTGTATGTCTTTGTTACTTGGTGTCAGTGTATGTCTGTGTTACTGTGTTTCAGTGCATGTCTTTGTTACATGGTGTCAGTGTATGTCTATGTCACTTGGTGTTAGTGTGTGTCTTTGTTACATGGTGTAATTGTATGTCTTTGTTACTTGGTGTCAGTGTTTGTCTGTGTTACTTGGTGTAAGTGTGTGTCTGTGTTACTGGATATCAGTGTATGTCTTTGTTACTTGGTGTCAGTGTATGTCTGTGTTACTTCGTGTAAGTGTGTGTCTTTGTTACTTGGTGTAAGTGTATGTCTTTCTTACTTGTTGTCAGTGTATGTCTGTGTTACTTGGTGTAAGTGTATGTCTGTGTTACTTGGTGTCAGTGTTTGTCTTTGTTACTTTGTGCAAGTGTGTGTCTGTGTTACTGGGTATCAGTGTATGTCTTTGTGACTTGGTGTCAGTGTATGTCTTTGTTACTGGGTGTCAGTGTATGTCTTTGTTACTTGGTGACAGTGTGTGTCTGTGTTAGTCTTTGTTACTTGGTGTCAGTGTGTGTCTGTGTATGTCTCTGTTACTGTGTGTCTGTGTTTCTCTAAGTTACTGGGTGTCATTGTGTGTTTGTTTGTGTTACTGGGTGTCAGTGTGTGTCTGTGTTACTTGGTGTAAGTGTATTTCTTTGTTTCTTGGTGTCAGTGTATGTCTTTGTTACTTGGTGACTGTGTGTGTCTGTGTTAGTCTTTGTTACTTGGTGTCAGTGTGTGTCTGTGTATGTCTTTGTTACTGTGTGTCTGTGTTTCTCTATGTTACTGGGTGTCAGTGTGTGTTTGTTTGTGTTACTGGGTGTCAGTGTGTGTCTGTGTTACTTGGTGTAAGTGTATTTCTTTGTTTCTTGGTGTCAGTGTATGTCTTTGTTACTTGGTGTCAGTGTTTGTCTTTGTTACTTGGTGTAAGTGTGTGTCTGTGTTACTGGGTATCAGTGTATGTCTTTGTGACTTGGTGTCAGCGCATGTCTTTGTTACTGGGTGTCAGTGTATGTCTTTGTTACATGGTGTAAGTCTGTGTCTGTGTTACAGGGTATCAGTGTATGTCTTTGTTTGTTGGTGTCAGTGTATGTCTTTGTTACATGGTGTAAGTCTTTGTCTGTGTTACTGGGTATCAGTACATGTCTTTGTTACATGGTGTCAGTGTATGTCTGTGTTACTTGGTGTAAGTGTGTGTCTTTGTTACTTGGTGTAAGTGTGTGTCTTTGTTACTTGGTGTCAGTGTATGTCTGTGTTACTGGGTATCACTGCATGTCTTTGTTACATGGTGTCAGTGTATGTCTGTGTTACTTGGTGTAAGTATATGTCATTGTTACTGGGTGTCAATGTGTGTTTTCGTTACTTGGTGTCAGTGTTTGTCTTTGTTACTGGGTGTCATTGTCTGTCTTTGTGACTTGGTGTCAGTGTTTGTCTTTGTTACTTGGTGTCAGTGTATGTCTTTGTTACTTGGTGTAAGTGTGTGTCTGTTTTACTGGGTATCAGTGTATATCTTTGTTACTTGGTGTAAGTGTGTGTCTGTGTTACTGGGTATCAGTGCATGTCTTTGTTACATGGTGTCAGTGTATGTCTGTGTTACTTGGTGTAAGTGTGTGTCTTTGTTACTTGGTGTAATTGTATGTCTGTGTTACTTGGTGCAAGTGTATGACTTTGTTACTGGGTGTCAGTGTGTGTCTGTGTTACTTGGTGTAAGTGTGTGTCTGTGTTACTTGGTATCAGTGCATGTCTTTGTTACTTGGTGTAAGTGTGTGCCTGTGTTACTGGGTAACAGTGCATGTCTTTGTTACTTGGTGTCAGTGTATGTCTTTGTTACTGTGTGTCAGTTTATGTCTTTGTTACTTGGTGTCAGTGTATGTCTTTGTTACTTGGTGTCAGTGTATGTCTGTGTTACTTGGTGTAAGTGTGTGCCTTTGTTACTTGGTGTAAGTGTGTGTCTGTGTTACTGGTTATCAGTGTATGTCTTTGTTACTTGGTGACAGTGCATGTCTTTGTTACTTGGTGTAAGTGTGTGGCTGTGTTACTGGGTGTCAGTGTATGTCTTTTTTACTTGGTGTAAGTGTGTGTCTGTGTTACTGGGTATCAGTGTATGTCTTTGTTTGTTGGTGTCAGTGTATGTCTTTGTTACTTGGTGTCAGTGTATGTCTGTGTTACTGTGTTTCAGTGCATGTCTTTGTTACATGGTGTCAGTGTATGTCTATGTCACTTGGTGTTAGTGTGTGTCTTTGTTACATGGTGTAATTGTATGTCTTTGTTACTTGGTGTCAGTGTTTGTCTGTGTTACTTGGTGTAAGTGTGTGTCTGTGTTACTGGATATCAGTGTATGTCTTTGTTACTTGGTGTCAGTGTATGTCTGTGTTACTTCGTGTAAGTGTGTGTCTTTGTTACTTGGTGTAAGTGTATGTCTTTCTTACTTGTTGTCAGTGTATGTCTGTGTTACTTGGTGTAAGTGTATGTCTGTGTTACTTGGTGTCAGTGTTTGTCTTTGTTACTTTGTGCAAGTGTGTGTCTGTGTTACTGGGTATCAGTGTATGTCTTTGTGACTTGGTGTCAGTGTATGTCTTTGTTACTGGGTGTCAGTGTATGTCTTTGTTACTTGGTGACAGTGTGTGTCTGTGTTAGTCTTTGTTACTTGGTGTCAGTGTGTGTCTGTGTATGTCTCTGTTACTGTGTGTCTGTGTTTCTCTAAGTTACTGGGTGTCATTGTGTGTTTGTTTGTGTTACTGGGTGTCAGTGTGTGTCTGTGTTACTTGGTGTAAGTGTATTTCTTTGTTTCTTGGTGTCAGTGTATGTCTTTGTTACTTGGTGACTGTGTGTGTCTGTGTTAGTCTTTGTTACTTGGTGTCAGTGTGTGTCTGTGTATGTCTTTGTTACTGTGTGTCTGTGTTTCTCTATGTTACTGGGTGTCAGTGTGTGTTTGTTTGTGTTACTGGGTGTCAGTGTGTGTCTGTGTTACTTGGTGTAAGTGTATTTCTTTGTTTCTTGGTGTCAGTGTATGTCTTTGTTACTTGGTGTCAGTGTTTGTCTTTGTTACTTGGTGTAAGTGTGTGTCTGTGTTACTGGGTATCAGTGTATGTCTTTGTGACTTGGTGTCAGCGCATGTCTTTGTTACTGGGTGTCAGTGTATGTCTTTGTTACATGGTGTAAGTCTGTGTCTGTTTTACAGGGTATCAGTGTATGTCTTTGTTTGTTGGTGTCAGTGTATGTCTTTGTTACATGGTGTAAGTCTTTGTCTGTGTTACTGGGTATCAGTACATGTCTTTGTTACATGGTGTCAGTGTATGTCTGTGTTACTTGGTGTAAGTGTGTGTCTTTGTTACTTGGTGTAAGTGTGTGTCTTTGTTACTTGGTGTCAGTGTATGTCTGTGTTACTGGGTATCACTGCATGTCTTTGTTACATGGTGTCAGTGTATGTCTGTGTTACTTGGTGTAAGTATATGTCATTGTTACTGGGTGTCAATGTGTGTTTTCGTTACTTGGTGTCAGTGTTTGTCTTTGTTACTGGGTGTCATTGTCTGTCTTTGTGACTTGGTGTCAGTGTTTGTCTTTGTTACTTGGTGTCAGTGTATGTCTTTGTTACTTGGTGTAAGTGTGTGTCTGTTTTACTGGGTATCAGTGTATATCTTTGTTACTTGGTGTAAGTGTGTGTCTGTGTTACTGGGTATCAGTGCATGTCTTTGTTACATGGTGTCAGTGTATGTCTGTGTTACTTGGTGTAAGTGTGTGTCTTTGTTACTTGGTGTAATTGTATGTCTGTGTTACTTGGTGCAAGTGTATGACTTTGTTACTTGGTGTCAGTGTGTGTCTGTGTTACTTGGTGTAAGTGTGTGTCTGTGTTACTTGGTATCAGTGCATGTCTTTGTTACTTGGTGTAAGTGTGTGCCTGTGTTACTGGGTAACAGTGCATGTCTTTGTTACTTGGTGTCAGTGTATGTCTTTGTTACTGTGTGTCAGTTTATGTCTTTGTTACTTGGTGTCAGTGTATGTCTTTGTTACTTGGTGTCAGTGTATGTCTGTGTTACTTGGTGTAAGTGTGTGCCTTTGTTACTTGGTGTAAGTGTGTGTCTGTGTTACTGGTTATCAGTGTATGTCTTTGTTACTTGGTGACAGTGCATGTCTTTGTTACTTGGTGTAAGTGTGTGGCTGTGTTACTGGGTGTCAGTGTATGTCTTTTTTACTTGGTGTAAGTGTGTGTCTGTGTTACTGGGTATCAGTGTATGTCTTTGTTTGTTGGTGTCAGTGTATGTCTTTGTTACTTGGTGTCAGTGTATGTCTGTGTTACTGTGTTTCAGTGCATGTCTTTGTTACATGGTGTCAGTGTATGTCTATGTCACTTGGTGTTAGTGTGTGTCTTTGTTACATGGTGTAATTGTATGTCTTTGTTACTTGGTGTCAGTGTTTGTCTGTGTTACTTGGTGTAAGTGTGTGTCTGTGTTACTGGATATCAGTGTATGTCTTTGTTACTTGGTGTCAGTGTATGTCTGTGTTACTTCGTGTAAGTGTGTGTCTTTGTTACTTGGTGTAAGTGTATGTCTTTCTTACTTGTTGTCAGTGTATGTCTGTGTTACTTGGTGTAAGTGTATGTCTGTGTTACTTGGTGTCAGTGTTTGTCTTTGTTACTTTGTGCAAGTGTGTGTCTGTGCTACTGGGTATCAGTGTATGTCTTTGTGACTTGGTGTCAGTGTATGTCTTTGTTACTGGGTGTCAGTGTATGTCTTTGTTACTTGGTGACAGTGTGTGTCTGTGTTAGTCTTTGTTACTTGGTGTCAGTGTGTGTCTGTGTATGTCTTTGTTACTGTGTGTCTGTGTTTCTCTATGTTTCTGGGTGTCAGTGTATTTCTTTTTTACTTGGTGTAACTGTGTGTCTGTGTTACTGGGTATCAGTGTATGTCTTTGTTTGTTGGTGTCAGTGTATGTCTTTGTTACTTGGTGTCAGTGTATGTCTGTGTTACTGTGTTTCAGTGCATGTCTTTGTTACATGGTGTCAGTGTATGTCTGTGTCACTTGGTGTTAGTGTGTGTCTTTGTTACTTGGTGTAATTGTATGTCTTTGTTACTTGGTGTCAGTGTTTGTCTGTGTTACCTGGTGTAAGTGTATGTCTTTGTTACTTGGTGTCAGTGTATGTCTTTGTTACTTGGTGTAAGTGTGTGTCTGTCTTACTTGGTGTAAGTTTGTGTCTGTGTTACTTGGTTTCAGTGTATGTCTTTGTTACTAGATGTACGTTTGTGTCTGTGTTACTGGTTAACAGTGTATGTCTTTGTGAATTGGTGTCAGTCTATGTCTTTGTTACTGGGTGTCAGTGTATCTCTTTGTTACTTGGTGACAGTGTGTGTCTGTGTTAGTCTTTATTACTTGGTGACAGTGTGTGTCTGTGTATGTCTTTGTTATTGTGTGTCTGTGTTTCTCTATGTTACTGGGTGTCAGTGTGTGTTTGTTTGTGTTACTGGGTGTCAGTGTGTGTCTGTGTTACTTGGTGTAAGTGTATGTCTTTGTTTCTTGGTGTCAGTGTTTGTCTTTGTTACTTCGTGTAAGTGTGTGTCTGTGTTACTGGGTATCAGTGTATGTCTATGTGACTTGGTGTCAGTGTATGTCTTTGTTACTGTGTGTCAGTGTATGTCCTTGTTACTTGGTGTAAGTCTGTGTCTGTGTTACTGGGTATCAGTGTATGTCTTTGTTACTGGGTATCACTGCATGTCTTTGTTACTTGGTGTCAGTCTATGTCTGTGTTACTTGGTGTAAGTGTATGTCTTTGTGACTGGGTGTCAGAGTCTGTCATCGTTACTTGGTGTCAGTGTTTGTCTTTGTTACTGGGTTTCAGTGTCTGTCTTTGTGACTTGGTGTCAGTGTATTTCTTTGTTACTTGGTGTCAGTTTATGTCTTTGTTACTTGGTGTCAGTTTATGTCTTTGTTACTTGGTGTAAGTGTGTGTCTGTTTTACTGGGTATCTTTGTTACTTGGTGTAAGTGTGTGTCTGTGTTACTGGGTATCAGTGCATGCCTTTGTTACTTGGTGTCAGTGTATGTCTTTGTTACATGGTGTCAGTGTATGTCTGTGTTACTTGGTGTAAGTGTGTGTCTTTGTTACTTGGTGTAATTGTATGTCTTTGTTACTTGGTGTCAGTATATGT
Source organism: Heterodontus francisci (assembly GCF_036365525.1). NCBI lineage: Eukaryota > Metazoa > Chordata > Chondrichthyes > Heterodontiformes > Heterodontidae > Heterodontus > Heterodontus francisci. The sequence goes on along the minus strand of NW_027141653.1, from coordinate 553,944 downwards.
CTTTGTTAGTTGGTGTAAGTGTGTGTTTGTGTTACTTGTTGTAATTGTGTGTCTGTGTTACTTGGTATCAGTGTATGTCTTTGTTACTTGGTGTAAGTGTGTGTCCGTGTTACTGGGTAACAGTGTATGTCTTTGTTACTTGCTGTCAGTGTATGTCTGTGTTACTTTGTGTAATTGTATGTCTTTGTTACTTGGTGTCAGTGTATGTCTTCGTTACTTGGTGTCAGTGTATGTCTTTTTTACTGGGTGTAAGTGGATGTCTTTGCGACTTGGTGTCAGTGTATGTCTTTGTTACTGTGTGTCAGATTATGTCTTTGTTACTTGGTGTCAGTGTATGTCTTTGTTACTTGGTGTCAGTGTATGTCTGTGTTACTTGGTGTAAGTGTGTGTCTTTGTTACTTGGTGTAAGTGTGTGTCTGTGTTACTGGGTATCAGTGTATGTCTTTGCTACTTGGTGTCAGTGTATGTCTTTGTTACTTGGTGTAAGTGTGTGTCTGTGTTACTGGGTGTCAGAGTATGTCTTTGTTACTTGCTGTCAGTGTATGTCTGTGTTACATGGTGTCAGTGTGTGTCTTTGTTACTGGGTGTCAGTGTATGTCTTTGTTACTTGGTGTAAGTGTGTGTTTGTATTACTGGGTATCAGTGATTGTCTTTGTTACTTGGTGTCAGTGCATGTCGGTGTTACTTCGTGTAAGTGTGTGTCTATGTTACTTGGTGTAAGTGTATGTCTTTGTTACTTGGTGTCAGTGTATGTCTGTGTTACTTGGTGTAAGTGTATGTCTTTGTTACTTGGTGTCAGTGTTTGTCTTTGTTACTTGGCGGAAGTGTGTGTCTGTGTTACTGGGTATCAGTGTATATCTTTGTGACTTGGTGTCAGATTATGTCTTTGTTACTGGGTGTCAGTGTATGTCATTGTTACTTGGTGACAGTGTGTGTCTGTGTTAGTCTTTGTTACTTGGTGTCAGTGTGTGTCTGTGTATGTCTTAATTACTGTGTGTCTGTGTTTCTCTATGTTACTGGGTGTCATTGTATGTCTTTGTTACTTGGTGCAAGTGTGTGTCTGTGTTACTGGGTATCAGTGTATGTCTTTGTTTGTTGGTGTCAATGTATGTCTTTGTAACTTGGTGTCAGTGTATGTCTGTGTTGCTGTGTTTCAGTGCATGTCTTTGTTACATGGTGTCAGTGTATGTCTGTGTCACTTGGTGTAAGTGTGTGTCTTTGTTACTTGGTGTAATTGTATGTCTTTGTTACTTGGTGTCAGTGTATGTCTTTGTTACTTGGTGTAAGTGTCTGTCTGTCTTACTTGGTGTAAGTGTGTGTCTGTGTTACTTGGTTTCGGTGTATGTCTTTGTGACTGGGTGTCAGTGTATGTCTTTGTTACTGGGTGTCAGTGTGTGTCTTTGTGACTTGGTGTCAGTGTATGTCTTTGTTAGTTGGCGTAAGTGAGTGTCTGTGTTACTGGGTAACAGTGTATGTCTTTGTTACTTAGTGTCAGTGTATCTCTGTGTTACTTGGTGTAAGTGTGTGTCTTTGTTACTTGGTGTAATTGTATGTCTTTGTTACTTGGTGTCAGTGTATGTCTTTGTTACTTGGTGAAAGTGTGTGTTTGTGTTAATTGGCGTAAGTGTGTTTCTGTGTTACTTGGTATCAGTGTATGTCTTTGTTACTTGGTGTCAGTGTATGTCTTTGTTACTGGGTGTCAGTGTGTGTCTTTGTGACTTGGTTTCAGTGCATGTCTTTGTTAATTGGTGTAAGTGTGTGTCTGTGTTACTTGGGTTAAGTGTGTGTCTTTGTTACTTGGTGTAAGTGTATGTCTTTGTTACTGGGTGTCAGTATATGTCAAAATACCTGGTGTAAGTGTATGTCTTTGTTACTTGGTGTAATTGTCTGTCTTTTTTACTTGGTGTCAGTGTATGTCTGTGTTACTTGGGTTAAGTGTGTGTCTTTGTTACTTGGTGTAAGTGTATGTCTTTTTTACTTGGCGTCAGTGTATGTCTTTGTTACTTGGTGTCGGTGTGTGCCTGTGTTGCTGGGTATCAGTGTATGTCTTTCTTACTTGGTGTCAGTGCATGTCTGTGTTACTTGGTGTAAGTGTGTGTCTGTGTTACTGGGTATCAGTGTATGTCTTTGTGACTTGGTGTCAGTGTATGTCTTTGTTACTGTGTGTCAGTGCGTCTCTGTGTTACTGGGTATCAATGTATGTCTTTGTTACTGGTTATCAATGTATGTCTTTCTTACTTGGTGTCAGTGTATGTCTGTGTTACTTGGTGTAAGTGTGTGTCTGTGTTACTGGGTATCAGTGTATGTCTTTGTTACTTGGTGTAAGTGTGCGTCTGTGTTACTGGGTATCAGTGTGTGTCTTTGTTACTTGGTGTCAGTGCATGTCTTTGTGACTTTGTGTCAGTGTTTCTCTGTGTGACTGGGTGTCATTGTGTATCTGTATTCCTGGGTGTCAGTGTGTGTCTGTGACACTAGGTGTCAGTATTTAGTTTAGTTTAAAGATACAACACTGAAACAGGCCCTTCGGCCCACCGATTGTGTGCCGACCATCAACCACCCATTTATACTAATCCGACACCAATCCCATAATCCTCTCACATCCCCACCTGTCCCTATATAATTCCCTACCACCTACCTATACTAGGGGCAATTTATAATGGCCAATTAACCTATCAACCTGTACGTCTTTGGCATGTGGAAGGAAACCGGAGCACCCGGAGGAAACCCACGCAGACACAGGCAGAACTTGCATCTCCGCACAGGCAGTACCCAGAATCGAACCCGGGTCCCTGGAGCTGTGAGGCTGCGCTGCTAACCACTGCGCCAATGTGCAGCCTATTGTGTGTCTGTGTTACTGGGTATCAGTGTATGTCTTTGTTACTTGGTATCAGTGTATGTCTCTGTTACTTGGTGTCAGTGTATGTCTTTGTGACTTGGTGTCAGTGTATGTCATTGTTACTGGGTGTCAGTGCGTTTCTGTGTTACTGGGTGTCTGTTTATGTCATTGTTACTTGGTGTAAGAGTGTGTCTGTGTTACTGGGTATCAGTGTATGTCTTTGTAACTTGGTGTCGTGCATGTCTTTTTTACTTGGTGTAAGTGTATGTCTTTGTTACTTTGTGTCAGTGTATGTCTTTATTACTTAGTGTAAGTGTGTGTCTGTGTTACTGGGTATCAGTGTATGTCTTTGTTACTTGGTGTAAGTGTGTGTCTGTGTTACTGGGTATCAGTGTATGTCTTTGTTACTTGGTGTCAGTGTATTTCTTTGTTACTTGGTGTCATTGTATGTCTTTGTCACTGGGTGTCAGTGTGTGTCTGTTTTACTGGGTATCAGAGTCTGTCTTTGTTACTTGCTGTAAGTGTGTGTCTGTGTTCCTGGGTATCAGTGCATGTCTGTGTTACTTGGTGTCAGTGTATGTCTTTGTGACATGGTGTCAGTGTACGTCCTTGTTACTGGGTGTAATTGTGTGTCTGTGTTACTGGGTATCAGTGTATGTCTTTGTTACTTGCTGTAAGTGTGTGTCTGTGTTACTGGGTATCAGTGTATGTCTTTGTTACTTGGTGTCAGTGTATGTCTTTTTGACTTGGTGTCAGTGTATGTCTCTGTTACTTGGTGTCAGTGTATGTCTTTGTGACTTGGTGTCAGTGTATGTCTGTGTTACTTGGTATCAGTGCATGTCTTTGTTACTTGGTGTAAGTGTGTGTCTGTGTTACTGGGTAACAGTGCATGTCTTTGTTACTTGGTGTCAGTGTATTTCTGTGTTACTTGGTGTAAGTGTGTGTCTTTGTTGCTTGGTGTAATTGTATGTCTTTGTTACTTGGTGTCAGTGTATGTCTTTGTTACTTGGTGTAAGTGTGTGTTTGTGTTACTTGGTATCAGTGTATGTCTTTGTTACTTGGTGTAAGTGTGTGTCTGTGTTACTGGGTAACAGTGTATGTCTTTGTTACTTGGTGTCAGTGTATGTCTGTGTTACTTGGTGCTATTGTATGACATTGTTACTTGGTGTCAGTGGATGTCTGTGTTACTTGGTGTAATTGTATGTCTTTGTTACTTGGTGTCAGTGTATGTCTTTGTGACTTTGTGTCAGTGTATGTCTTTTTTACTGGGTGTCAGTGGATGTCTTTGTGACTTGGTGTCAGTGTATGTCTTTGTTACTGTGTGTCAGTTTATGTCTTTGTTACTTGGTGTCAGTGTATGTCTTTGTTACTTGGTGTAAGTGTGTGGCTGTGTTACTGGGTGTCAGTGTATGTCTTTGTTTGTTGGTGTCAGTGTATGTCTTTTTTACTTGGTGTAAGTGTGTGTTTGTGTTACTGGGTATCAGTGTATGTCTTTGTTTGTTGGTGTCAGTGTATGTCTTTGTTACTTGGTGTCAGTGTATGTCTGTGTTACTGTGTTTCAGTGCATGTCTTTGTTACATGGTGTCAGTGTATGTCTATGTCACTTGGTGTTAGTGTGTGTCTTTGTTACATGGTGTAATTGTATGTCTTTGTTACTTGGTGTCAGTGTTTGTCTGTGTTACTTGGTGTAAGTGTGTGTCTGTGTTACTGGATATCAGTGTATGTCTTTGTTACTTGGTGTCAGTGTATGTCTGTGTTACTTCGTGTAAGTGTGTGTCTTTGTTACTTGGTGTAAGTGTATGTCTTTCTTACTTGTTGTAAGTGTATGTCTGTGTTACTTGGTGTAAGTGTATGTCTGTGTTACTTGGTGTCAGTGTTTGTCTTTGTTACTTTGTGCAAGTGTGTGTCTGTGTTACTGGGTATCAGTGTATGTCTTTGTGACTTGGTGTCAGTGTATGTCTTTGTTACTGGGTGTCAGTGTATGTCTTTGTTACTTGGTGACAGTGTGTGTCTGTGTTAGTCTTTGTTACTTGGTGTCAGTGTGTGTCTGTGTATGTCTTTGTTACTGTGTGTCTGTGTTTCTCTATGTTTCTGGGTGTCAGTGTATTTCTTTTTTACTTGGTGTAACTGTGTGTCTGTGTTACTGGGTATCAGTGTATGTCTTTGTTTGTTTGTGTCAGTGTATGTCTTTGTTACTTGGTGTCAGTGTATGTCTGTGTTACTGTGTTTCAGTGCATGTCTTTGTTACATGGTGTCAGTGTATGTCTGTGTCACTTGGTGTTAGTGTGTGTCTTTGTTACTTGGTGTAATTGTATGTCTTTGTTACTTGGTGTCAGTGTTTGTCTGTGTTACCTGGTGTAAGTGTATGTCTTTGTTACTTGGTGTCAGTGTATGTCTTTGTTACTTGGTGTAAGTGTGTGTCTGTCTTACTTGGTGTAAGTGTGTGTCTGTGTTACTTGGTTTCAGTGTATGTCTTTGTTACTAGATGTAAGTTTGTGTCTGTGTTACTGGGTAACAGTGTATGTCTTTGTGAATTGGTGTCAGTCTATGTCATTGTTACTGGGTGTCAGTGTTTCTCTTTGTTACTTGGTGACAGTGTGTGTCTGTGTTAGTCTTTATTACTTGGTGACAGTGTGTGTCTGTGTATGTCTTTGTTATTGTGTGTCTGTGTTTCTCTATGTTACTGGGTGTCAGTGTGTGTTTGTTTGTGTTACTGGGTGTCAGTGTGTGTCTGTGTTACTTGGTGTAAGTGTATGTCTTTGTTTCTTGGTGTCAGTGTTTGTCTTTGTTACTTCGTGTAAGTGTGTGTCTGTGTTACTGGGTATCAGTGTATGTCTATGTGACTTGGTGTCAGTGTATGTCTTTGTTACTGTGTGTCAGTGTATGTCCTTGTTACTTGGTGTAAGTCTGTGTCTGTGTTACTGGGTATCAGTGTATGTCTTTGTTACTGGGTATCACTGCATGTCTTTGTTACTTGGTGTCAGTCTATGTCTTTGTTACATGGTGTCAGTGTATGTCTGTGTTACTTGGTGTAAGTGTGTGTCTGTTTTACTGGGTATCTTTGTTACTTGGTGTAAGTGTGTGTCTGTGTTACTGGGTATCAGTGCATGCCTTTGTTACTTGGTGTCAGTGTATGTCTTTGTTACATGGTGTCAGTGTATGTCTGTGTTACTTGGTGTAAGTGTGTGTCTTTGTTACTTGGTGTAATTGTATGTCTTTGTTACTTGGTGTCAGTATATGTCTTTGTTAGTTGGTGTAAGTGTGTGTTTGTGTTACTTGTTGTAATTGTGTGTCTGTGTTACTTGGTGTAAGTGTATGTCTTTGTTACTTGGTGTAAGTGTGTGTCCGTGTTACTGGGTAACAGTGTATGTCTTTGTTACTTGCTGTCAGTGTATGTCTGTGTTACTTTGTGTAATTGTATGTCTTTGTTACTTGGTGTCAGTGTATGTCTTCGTTACTTGGTGTCAGTGTATGTCTTTTTTACTGGGTGTAAGTGGATGTCTTTGCGACTTGGTGTCAGTGTATGTCTTTGTTACTGTGTGTCAGATTATGTCTTTGTTACTTGGTGTCAGTGTATGTCTTTGTTACTTGGTGTCAGTGTATGTCTGTGTTACTTGGTGTAAGTGTGTGTCTTTGTTACTTGGTGTAAGTGTGTGTCTGTGTTACTGGGTATCAGTGTATGTCTTTGCTACTTGGTGTCAGTGTATGTCTTTGTTACTTGGTGTAAGTGTGTGTCTGTGTTACTGGGTGTCAGAGTATGTCTTTGTTACTTGCTGTCAGTGTATGTCTGTGTTACATGGTGTCAGTGTGTGTCTTTGTTACTGGGTGTCAGTGTATGTCTTTGTTACTTGGTGTAAGTGTGTGTTTGTATTACTGGGTATCAGTGTATGTCTTTGTTACTTGGTGTCAGTGCATGTCGGTGTTACTTCGTGTAAGTGTGTGTCTATGTTACTTGGTGTAAGTGTATGTCTTTGTTACTTGGTGTCAGTGTATGTCTGTGTTACTTGGTGTAAGTGTATGTCTTTGTTACTTGGTGTCAGTGTTTGTCTTTGTTACTTGGCGGAAGTGTGTGTCTGTGTTACTGGGTATCAGTGTATATCTTTGTGACTTGGTGTCAGATTATGTCTTTGTTACTGGGTGTCAGTGTATGTCATTGTTACTTGGTGACAGTGTGTGTCTGTGTTAGTCTTTGTTACTTGGTGTCAGTGTGTGTCTGTGTATGTCTTAATTACTGTGTGTCTGTGTTTCTCTATGTTACTGGGTGTCATTGTATGTCTTTGTTACTTGGTGCAAGTGTGTGTCTGTGTTACTGGGTATCAGTGTATGTCTTTGTTTGTTGGTGTCAATGTATGTCTTTGTAACTTGGTGTCAGTGTATGTCTGTGTTGCTGTGTTTCAGTGCATGTCTTTGTTACATGGTGTCAGTGTATGTCTGTGTCACTTGGTGTAAGTGTGTGTCTTTGTTACTTGGTGTAATTGTATGTCTTTGTTACTTGGTGTCAGTGTTTGTCTGTGTTACTTTGTGTAAGTGTATGTCTTTGTTACTTGGTGTCAGTGTATGTCTTTGTTACTTGGTGTAAGTGTCTGTCTGTCTTACTTGGTGTAAGTGTGTGTCTGTGTTACTTGGTTTCGGTGTATGTCTTTGTGACTGGGTGTCAGTGTATGTCTTTGTTACTGGGTGTCAGTGTGTGTCTTTGTGACTTGGTGTCAGTGTATGTCTTTGTTAGTTGGCGTAAGTGAGTGTCTGTGTTACTGGGTAACAGTGTATGTCTTTGTTACTTAGTGTCAGTGTATCTCTGTGTTACTTGGTGTAAGTGTGTGTCTTTGTTACTTGGTGTAATTGTATGTCTTTGTTACTTGGTGTCAGTGTATGTCTTTGTTACTTGGTGAAAGTGTGTGTTTGTGTTAATTGGCGTAAGTGTGTTTCTGTGTTACTTGGTATCAGTGTATGTCTTTGTTACTTGGTGTCAGTGTATGTCTTTGTTACTGGGTGTCAGTGTGTGTCTTTGTGACTTGGTTTCAGTGCATGTCTTTGTTAATTGGTGTAAGTGTGTGTCTGTGTTACTTGGGTTAAGTGTGTGTCTTTGTTACTTGGTGTAAGTGTATGTCTTTGTTACTGGGTGTCAGTATATGTCAAAATACCTGGTGTAAGTGTATGTCTTTGTTACTTGGTGTAATTGTCTGTCTTTGTTACTTGGTGTCAGTGTATGTCTGTGTTACTTGGGTTAAGTGTGTGTCTTTGTTACTTGGTGTAAGTGTATGTCTTTTTTACTTGGCGTCAGTGTATGTCTTTGTTACTTGGTGTCGGTGTGTGCCTGTGTTGCTGGGTATCAGTGTATGTCTTTCTTACTTGGTGTCAGTGCATGTCTGTGTTACTTGGTGTAAGTGTGTGTCTGTGTTACTGGGTATCAGTGTATGTCTTTGTGACTTGGTGTCAGTGTATGTCTTTGTTACTGTGTGTCAGTGCGTCTCTGTGTTACTGGGTATCAATGTATGTCTTTGTTACTGGTTATCAATGTATGTCTTTCTTACTTGGTGTCAGTGTATGTCTGTGTTACTTGGTGTAAGTGTGTGTCTGTGTTACTGGGTATCAGTGTTTGTCTTTGTTACTTGGTGTAAGTGTGCGTCTGTGTTACTGGGTATCAGTGTGTGTCTTTGTTACTTGGTGTCAGTGCATGTCTTTGTGACTTTGTGTCAGTGTTTCTCTGTGTGACTGGGTGTCATTGTGTATCTGTATTCCTGGGTGTCAGTGTGTGTCTGTGACACTAGGTGTCAGTATTTAGTTTAGTTTAAAGATACAACACTGAAACAGGCCCTTCGGCCCACCGATTGTGTGCCGACCATCAACCACCCATTTATACTAATCCGACACCAATCCCATAATCCTCTCACATCCCCACCTGTCCCTATATAATTCCCTACCACCTACCTATACTAGGGGCAATTTATAATGGCCAATTAACCTATCAACCTGCACGTCTTTGGCATGTGGAAGGAAACCGGAGCACCCGGAGGAAACCCACGCAGACACAGGCAGAACTTGCATCTCCGCACAGGCAGTACCCAGAATCGAACCCGGGTCCCTGGAGCTGTGAGGCTGCGCTGCTAACCACTGCGCCAATGTGCAGCCTATTGTGTGTCTGTGTTACTGGGTATCAGTGTATGTCTTTGTTACTTGGTATCAGTGTATGTCTCTGTTACTTGGTGTCAGTGTATGTCTTTGTGACTTGGTGTCAGTGTATGTCATTGTTACTGGGTGTCAGTGCGTTTCTGTGTTACTGGGTGTCTGTTTATGTCATTGTTACTTGGTGTAAGAGTGTGTCTGTGTTACTGGGTATCAGTGTATGTCTTTGTAACTTGGTGTCGTGCATGTCTTTTTTACTTGGTGTAAGTGTATGTCTTTGTTACTTTGTGTCAGTGTATGTCTTTATTACTTAGTGTAAGTGTGTGTCTGTGTTACTGGGTATCAGTGTATGTCTTTGTTACTTGGTGTAAGTGTGTGTCTGTGTTACTGGGTATCAGTGTATGTCTTTGTTACTTGGTGTCAGTGTATTTCTTTGTTACTTGGTGTCAGTGTATGTCTTTGTCACTGGGTGTCAGTGTGTGTCTGTTTTACTGGGTATCAGAGTCTGTCTTTGTTACTTGCTGTAAGTGTGTGTCTGTGTTCCAGGGTATCAGTGCATGTCTGTGTTACTTGGTGTCAGTGTATGTCTTTGTGACATGGTGTCAGTGTACGTCCTTGTTACTGGGTGTAATTGTGTGTCTGTGTTACTGGGTATCAGTGTATGTCTTTGTTACTTGCTGTAAGTGTGTGTCTGTGTTACTGGGTATCAGTGTATGTCTTTGTTACTTGGTGTCAGTGTATGTCTTTTTGACTTGGTGTCAGTGTATGTCTCTGTTACTTGGTGTCAGTGTATGTCTTTGTGACTTGGTGTCAGTGTATGTCTTTGTTACTGGGTGTCAGTGCGTTTCTGTGTTACTGGGTGTCTGTTTATGTCATTGTTACTTGGTGTAAGAGTGTGTCTGTGTTACTGGGTATCAGTGTATGTCTTTGTAACTTGGTGTCGTGCATGTCTTTTTTACTTGGTGTAAGTGTATGTCTTTGTTACTTTGTGTCAGTGTATGTCTTTATTACTTAGTGTAAGTGTGTGTCTGTGTTACTGGGTATCAGTGTATGTCTTTGTTACTTGGTGTAAGTGTGTGTCTGTGTTACTGGGTATCAGTGTATGTCTTTGTTACTTGGTGTCAGTGTATTTCTTTGTTACTTGGTGTCAGTGTATGTCTTTGTCACTGGGTGTCAGTGTGTGTCTGTTTTACTGGGTATCAGTGTATGTCTTTGTTACTTGGTGTAAGAGTGTGTCTGTGTTACTGGGTATCAGTGTATGTCTTTGTAACTTGGTGTCGTGCATGTCTTTTTTACTTGGTGTAAGTGTATGTCTTTGTTACTTTGTGTCAGTGTATGTCTTTATTACTTAGTGTAAGTGTGTGTCTGTGTTACTGGGTATCAGTGTATGTCTTTGTTACTTGGTGTAAGTGTGTGTCTGTGTTACTGGGTATCAGTGTATGTCTTTGTTACTTGGTGTCAGTGTATTTCTTTGTTACTTGGTGTCAGTGTATGTCTTTGTCACTGGGTGTCAGTGTGTGTCTGTTTTACTGGGTATCAGAGTCTGTCTTTGTTACTTGCTGTAAGTGTGTGTCTGTGTTCCAGGGTATCAGTGCATGTCTGTGTTACTTGGTGTCAGTGTATGTCTTTGTGACATGGTGTCAGTGTACGTCCTTGTTACTGGGTGTAATTGTGTGTCTGTGTTACTGGGTATCAGTGTATGTCTTTGTTACTTGCTGTAAGTGTGTGTCTGTGTTACTGGGTATCAGTGTATGTCTTTGTTACTTGGTGTCAGTGTATGTCTTTTTGACTTGGTGTCAGTGTATGTCTCTGTTACTTGGTGTCAGTGTATGTCTTTGTGACTTGGTGTCAGTGTATGTCTTTGTTACTGGGTGTCAGTGCGTTTCTGTGTTACTGGGTGTCTGTTTATGTCATTGTTACTTGGTGTAAGAGTGTGTCTGTGTTACTGGGTATCAGTGTATGTCTTTGTAACTTGGTGTCGTGCATGTCTTTTTTACTTGGTGTAAGTGTATGTCTTTGTTACTTTGTGTCAGTGTATGTCTTTATTACTTAGTGTAAGTGTGTGTCTGTGTTACTGGGTATCAGTGTATGTCTTTGTTACTTGCTGTAAGTGTGTGTCTGTGTTCCTGGGTATCAGTGCATGTCTGTGTTACTTGGTGTCAGTGTATGTCTTTGTGACATGGTGTCAGTGTACGTCCTTGTTACTGGGTGTAATTGTGTGTCTGTGTTACTGGGTATCAGTGTATGTCTTTGTTACTTGCTGTAAGAGTATGTCTGTGTTACTGGGTATCAGTGTATGTCTTTGTTACTTGGTGTCAGTGTATGTCTTTTTGACTTGGTGTCAGTGTATGTCTTTGTTACTGGGTGTCAGTGCGTGTCTGTGTTACTGGGTATCAATGTATGTCTTTGCTACTGGGTATCAATGTATGTCTTTGTTACTTGGTGTATGTGGTAGTCTTTGTTACTTGGTGTCAGCGTATGTCTGTGTTACTTGATGTAAGTGTGTGTCTGTGTTACTGGGTATCAGTGTATGCCTTTGTTACTTGGTGTCAGTGTATGTCTTTGTTACTTGGTGTAAGTGTATGTATTTGTTACTTGTTGTCAGTGTTTGTCTTTGTTACTTGGTGTAAGTGTGTGTCTGTGTTACTGGGTATCAGTGTATGTCTTTGTTAATTGGTGTCAGTGTATGTCTTTGTTACTTGGTGTAAGTGTGTGTCTGTGTTACTGGTTATCAGTGTATGTCTTTGTTACTTGGTGTCAGTGTGTGTCTGTGTTGCTGGGTATCAGTGTATGTCTTTGTTACTTGGTATCAGTGTATGTCTTTGTTACTTGGTGTCAGTGTATGTCTTTGTGACTTGGTGTCAGTGTATGTCTTTGTTACTGGGTGTCAGTGCGTGTCTGTGTTACTGGGTGACTGTGTATGTCATTGTTACTTGGTGTAAGTGTGTGTCTGTGTTACTGGGTATCAGTGTATGCCTTTGTTACTTGGTGTCAGTGTATGTCTTTGTTACTTGGTGTAAGTGTATGTAATTGTTACTTGTTGTCAGTGTTTGTCTTTGTTACTTGGTGTAAGTGTGTGTCTGTGTTACTGGGTATCAGTGTATGTCTTTGTTACTTGGTGTCTGTGTGTGTCTGTGGTACCTGGTGTAAGTGTGTGTCAGTGTAACTGGGTATCAGTGTATGTCTTTGTGACTTGGTGTAAGTGTGTGTCTGTGTTACTGGGTATCAGTGTATGTCTTTGTTACTTGGTGTCAGTGTATGTCTTTTTTACTTTGTGTAAGTGTATGTCTTTGTTACTTGGTGTCAGTGTATGCCTTTGTTACTAGGTGTAAGTGTGTGTCTGTGTTACTGGGTATCAGTGTATGACTTTGTTAATTGGTGTCAGTGTATGTCTTTGTTACTTGGTGTAAGTGTGTGTCTGTGTTACTGGTTATCAGTGTATGTCTTTGTTACTTGGTGTCAGTGTATGTCTGTGTTGCTGGGTATCAGTGTATGTCTTTGTTACTTGGTATCAGTGTATGTCTTTGTTACTTGGTGTCAGTGTATGTCTTTGTGACTTGGTGTCAGTGCATGTCTTTGTTACTGGGTGTCAGTGCGTGTCTGTGTTACTGGGTGACTGTGTATGTCATTGTTACTTGGTGTAAGTGTGTGTCTGTGTTACTGGGTATCAGTGTATGTCTTTGTTACTTGGTGTAAGTGTATGTCTTTGTTACTTGGTGTAAGTGTATGTCTTTGTTACTTTGTGTCAGTGTATGTCTTTATTACTTAGTGTAAGTATGTGTCTGTGTTACTGAGTATCAGTGTATGTCTTTGTTACTTGGTGTAAGTGTGTGTCTGTGTTAATGGGTATCAGTGTATGTCTTTGTTACTTGCTGTAAGTGTGTGTCTGTGTTCCTGGGTATCAGTGCATGTCTGTGTTACTAGGTGTCAGTGTATGTCTTTGTGACATGGTGTCAGTCTACGTCCTTCTTACTGTGTGTAATTGTGTGTCTGTGTTACTGGGTATCAGTGTATGTCTTTGTTTCTTGCTGTAAGTGTGTGTCTGTGTTACTGGGTATCAGTGTATGTCTTTGTTACTTGGTGTCAGTGTATGTCTTTTTGACTTGGTGACAGTGTATGTCTTTGTTACTGGGTGTCAGTGCGTGTCTGTGTTACTGGGTATCAATGTATGTCTTTGTTACTGGGTATCAATGTATGTCTTTGTTACTTGGTGTAAGTGGTAGTCTTTGTTACTTGGTGTCAGCGTATGTCTGTGTTACTTGATGTAAGTGTGTGTCTGTGTTACTGGGTATCAGTGTATGCCTTTGTTACTTGGTGTCAGTGTATGTCTTTGTTACTTGGTGTAAGTGTATGTATTTGTTACTTGTTGTCAGTGTTTGTCTTTGTTACTTGGTGTAAGTGTGTGTCTGTGTTACTGGGTATCAGTGTATGTCTTTGTTAATTGGTGTCAGTGTATGTCTTTGTTACTTGGTGTAAGTGTGTGTCTGTGTTACTGGTTATCAGTGTATGTCTTTGTTACTTGGTGTCAGTGTGTGTCTGTGTTGCTGGGTATCAGTGGATGTCTTTGTTACTTGGTATCAGTGTATGTCTTTGTTACTTGGTGTCAGTGTATGTCTTTGTAACTTGGTGTCAGTGTATGTCTTTGTTACTGGGTGTCAGTGCGTGTCTGTGTTACTGGGTGACTGTGTATGTCATTGTTACTTGGTGTAAGTGTGTGTCTGTGTTACTGGGTATCAGTGTATGCCTTCGTTACTTGGTGTCAGTGTATGTCTTTGTTACTTGGTGTAAGTGTATGTAATTGTTACTTGTTGTCAGTGTTTGTCTTTGTTACTTGGTGTAAGTGTGTGTCTGTGTTACTGGGTATCAGTGTATGTCTTTGTTACTTGGTGTCTGTGTGTGTCTGTGGTACCTGGTGTAAGTGTGTGTCAGTGTAACTGGGTATCAGTGTATGTCTTTGTGACTTGGTGTAAGTGTGTGTCTGTGTTACTGGGTATCAGTGTATGTCTTTGTTACTTGTTGTCAGTGTATGTCTTTTTTACTTTGTGTAAGTGTATGTCTTTGTTACTTGGTGTCAGTGTATGCCTTTGTTACTAGGTGTAAGTGTGTGTCTGTGTTACTGGGTATCAGTGTATGACTTTGTTAATTGGTGTCAGTGTATGTCTTTGTTACTTGGTGTAAGTGTGTGTCTGTGTTACTGGTTATCAGTGTATGTCTTTGTTACTTGGTGTCAGTGTATGTCTGTGTTGCTGGGTATCAGTGTATGTCTTTGTTACTTGGTATCAGTGTATGTCTTTGTTACTTGGTGTCAGTGTATGTCTTTGTGACTTGGTGTCAGTGCATGTCTTTGTTACTGGGTGTCAGTGCGTGTCTGTGTTACTGGGTGACTGTGTATGTCATTGTTACTTGGTGTAAGTGTGTGTCTGTGTTACTGGGAATCAGTGTATGTCTTTGTTACTTGGTGTAAGTGTATGTCTTTGTTACTTGGTGTAAGTGTATGTATTTGTTACTTTGTGTCAGTGTATGTCTTTATTACTTAGTGTAAGTATGTGTCTGTGTTACTGAGTATCAGTGTATGTCTTTGTTACTTGGTGTAAGTGTGTGTCTGTGTTAATGGGTATCAGTGTATGTCTTTGTTACTTGGTGTCAGTGTATTTCTTTGTTACTTGGTGTCAGTGTATGTCTTTGTTACTGTGTGTCAGTGCGTGTCTGTGTTACTGGGTATCAGTGTATGTCTTTGTTACTTGGTGTCAGTGTATGTCTTTGTGACTTGGTTTAAGGGTGTGTCTGTGTTACTGGGTATCAGTGTCTGTCTTTGTTACTTGGTGTAAGTGTGTGTCTGTGTTCCTGGGTATCAGTGTATGTCTGTGTTACTTGGTGTCAGTGTCTGTCTTTGTGACTTGGTGTCAGTGTATATTTTTGTTACTTGGTGTAAGTGTGTGTCTGTGTTACTGGGTATCAGTGTATGTCTTTGTTACTTGGTGTCAGTGTATGTCTTTGTGACTTGGTGTCAGTGTATGTCTTTGTTACTGGGTGTCAGTGCCTGTCTGTGTTACTGGGTATCAGTGTATGTCTTTGTTACTGGGTGTCAGTGCGTGTCTGTGTTACTGGGTATCAATGTATGTCTTTGTTACTGGGTATCAATGTATGTCTTTGTTACTTGGTGCAAGTGGATGTCTTTGTTACTTGGTGTCAGCGTATGTCTCTGTTACTTGGTGTAAGTGTATCTCTTGGTTACTGGGTATCTTTGTATGTCTTTGTTACTTGGTGTCAGTGTATGTCTTTGTTACTTGGTGTAAGTGTATGTCTTTGTTACTTGGTGTCAGTGTTTGTCTTTGTTACTTTGTGTAAGTGTGTGTCTGTGTTACTGGGTGTCAGTGTATGTCTTTGTTACTTGATGTCTGTGTGTGTCTGTGTTACTTGATGTAAGTGTGTGTCAGTGTAACTGGGTATCAGTGTATGTCTTTGTTACTTGGTGTAAGTGTGTGTCTGTGTTACTGGGTATCAGTGTATGTCTTTGTTACTTGGTGTCAGTGTATTTCTTTTATTCTTGGTGTAAGTGTATGTCTTTGTTACTTGTTGTCAGTGTATGTCTTTGTTACTTGGTGTAAGTGTGTGTCTGTGTTAATGGGTATCAGTGTATGTCGTTGTTAATTGGTGTCAGTGTATGTCTTTGTTACTTGGTGTAGGTGTGTGTCTGTGTTACTGGGTATCAGTGTATGTCTTTGTTACTTGGTGTCAGTGTGTGTCTTTGTTACTGGGTGTCAGTGCATGTCTTTGTGACTTCGTGTAAGATTGTGTCTGTGTTACTGGGTATCAGTGTCTGTCCTTGTTACTTGGTGTAAGTGTTTCTCTGTGTTACTGGGTGTCAGTGTGTATCTGTGTTCCTGGGTGTCAGTGTATGTTTTAGTTACTTGGTGTCAGTGTATGTCTGTGTTAGTTGGTGTAAGTGTTTGTCTGTGTTATTGGGTATCAGTGTATGTCTTTGTTACTTGGTGTAAGTGTATGTCTTGGTTACTGGGTGTCAGTGTATGTCTTTGTTACATGGTGTCAGTGTCTCTCTGTGTTACTGGGTGTCAGTGTGTATCTGTGTTCCTGGGTGTCAGTGTGTGTCTGTGACACTACGTGTCAGTATTTAGTTTAGTTTAGAGATACAGCACTGATACAGGCCCTTCGGCCCACCGATTGTTTGCCGACCATCAACCACCCATTTACTTGGTGTAAGTGTGTGTCTGTGTTACTGGGTATCAGTCTCTGTCTTGGTTACTGGGTGTCAGTATGTGTCTTTGTGACTTGGTGTAAATGTGTGTCTGTGTTACTGGGTATCAGTGTCTGTCTTTGTTACTTGGTGTAAGTGTGTGTCTGTGTTACTGGGTATCAGAGTATGTCTGTGTTACTTGGTGTAAGTGTGTGTCTGTGTTACTGGGCATCAGTGTATGTCCTTGTGACTTGGTGTAAGTGTGTGTCTGTGTTACTGGGTATCAGTGTATGTCTTTGTTACTTGGTTTCAGTGTATGTCTTTTTTACTTTGTGTAAGTGTATGTCTTTGTTACTTGTTGTCAGTGTATGCCTTTGTTACTTGGTGTAAGTGTGTGTCTGTGTTACTGGGTATCAGTGTATGTCTTTGTTAATTGGTGTCAGTGTATGTCTTTGTTACTTGGTGTAAGTGTGTGTCTGTGCTACTGGTTATCAGTGTATGTCTTTGTTACTTGGTGTCAGTGTGTGTCTGTGTTGCTGGGTATCAGTGTATGTCTTTGTTAGTTGGTGTCTGTGTATGTCTGTGATACATGGTGTAAGTGTGTCTGCGTTACTGGGTATCAGTGTATGCCTTTGTTACTTGGTGTAAGTGTGTGTCTGTGTTACTGGGTATCAGTGTATGTCTTTGTTACTTGGTGTCAGTGTATGTCTTTGTTACTTGGTGTCAGTGTATGTATTTGTTACTTCATGTAAGTGTGTGTCTGTATTACTGGGTATCAGTGTATGTCTTTGTTAATTGGTGTCAGTGTATGTCTTTGTTACTTGGTGTCAGTGTAAGTCTTTGTTACTTGGTGTATGTGTGTGTCTGTGTTACTGGGTATCAGTGTATGTCTTTGTTACTTGGTGTCAGTGTGTGTCTTTGTTACTGGGTGTCAGTGTATGTCTTTGTTACTGGGTGTCAGTGTATCTCTTTGTTACTTTGTGTCAGTATATGTCTGTGTTAGTTGGTGTAAGTGTGTGTCTGTGTTATTGGGTATCAGTGTATGTCTTTGTTACTTGGTGTAATTGTGTATCTGTGTTACTGGGTATCAGTGTATGTCCTTGTTACTTGGTGTCAGTGCATGTCTTTGTTACTTGGTGTAAGTGTTTATCTTTGTTACTTTGTGTCAGTGTCTGTCTTTGTTACTTGGTGTAAGTATGTGTCTGTGTTACTGGGTATCAGTGTATGTCTTTGTTACTTGGTGTCAGTGTATGTCTTTGTTCCTGGGTGTCAGTGAGTGTCTGTGTTACTTGGTGTCAGTGTATGTCTTTGTATTTGGTGTCAGTGTCTGTCTTTGTTACTTGGTGTCACTGTTTCTCTGTGTTACTGGGTGTCAGTGTGTATCTGTGTTCCTGGATGTCCGTGTATGTCTTTGTTAGTTGGTGTAAGTGTGTGTCTGTGTTACTGGGTATCTGTTTCTGTCTTTGTTACTGGGTGTCTGTGTATGTCTTTGTTACTGGGTGTTTGTGTATGTCTTTGTGACTTGGTGTAAGTGTGTGTCTGTGTAACTGGGTATCAGTGTATGTCTTTGTTACTTGGTGTCAGTGTGTGTCTTAGTTACTGGGTGTCAGTGCATGTCTTTGTATTTGGTGTCAGTGTCTGTCTTTGTTAATTTGTGTAACTGTGTGTCTGTGTTACTGGGTATCAGTGTATGTCTTTGTTACTTGGTGTCAGTGTGTGTCTTTGTTACTGGGTGTCAGTGCATGTCTTTGTGACTGGGTGTCAGTGCATGTCTTTGTTACTTGGTGTAAGTGTGTGTCTGTGTTACTGGGTATCAGTGTCTATCTTTGTTACTTGGTGTAAGTGTGTGTCTGTGTAACTGGGTGTCAGTGTATGTCTGGGTTACTTGGTGTCAGAGTGTGTCTTTGTTACTGGGTGTCTGTGCATGTCTTTGTGACTTGGCGTAATTGTGTGTCTGTGTTACTGGGTATCAGTGTGTATCTGTGTTCCTGGGTGTCAGTGAATGTCTTTGTTACTTGGTGTAAGTGTGTGTCTGTGTAACTGGGTATCAGTGTCTGTCTTTGTTACTTGGTGTCAGTGTGTGTCTTAGTTACTGGGTGTCAGTGCATGTCTTTGTTACTGGGTGTCAGTGTATGTCTTTGTGACTTGGTGTAGGTGTGTCTGTGTTACTGGGTATCAGTGTCTGTCTTTGTTTCTTGGTGTAAGTGTTTCTCTGTGTTTCTGGGTGTCAGTGTATGTCTTTGTGACTTGGTGTAGGTGTGTGTCTGTGTAACTGGGTATCAGTGCATGTCTTTGTTACTTGCTGTCAGTGTGTGTCTTAGTTACTGGGTGTCAGTGCATGTCTTTGTTACTGGGTGTCAGCGCATGTCTTTGTTACTTGGTGTCAGTGTTTGTCTGTGTTACTGGGTATCAGTGTATGTCTTTGTTACTTGGTGTCAGTGTACGTCTTTGTTACTTGGTGTAAGTGTATGTCTTTGTTACTTGGTGTCAGTGTATGTCTTTGTTACTTGGTGTAAGTGTTTGTCTGTGTTACTGGGTATCAGTGTATGTCTTTGTTAGTTTGTGTCTGTGTATGTCTGTGATACTTGGTGTAAGTGTGTGAATGTGTTACTGGATATCAGTGTATGTCTTTGTTACTTGGTGTCTGTGTATGTCTTTGTTACCTGGTGTAAGTGTATGCATTTGTTACTTGGTGTAAGTGTGTATCTGTGTTACTGGGTATGAGTGTATGTCTTTGTTAATTGGTGTAACTGTGTGTCTGTGTTACTGGGTATCAGTGTATGTCTTTGTTACTTGGTGTCAGTGTGTGTGTTTGTTACTGGGTGTCAGTGTATGTCTTTGTTACTGGGTGTCAGAGTATGTCTTTGAGACTTGGTGTAAGTGTGTGTCTGTGTTACTGGGTATCAGTGTCTATCTTTGTTACTTTGCGTAAGTGTGTGTCTGTGTAACTGGGTATCAGTGTATGTCTTTGTTACTTGGTGTCAGTGTGTGTCTTTGTTACTGGGTGTCAGTGCATGTCTTTGTGACTTGGCGTAAGTGTGTGTCTGTGTTACTGGGTATCAGTGTGTATCTGTGTTTCTGGGTGTCATTGAATGTCTTTGTTACTTGGTGTAAGTGTGTGTCTTTGTTATTGGGTATCAGTGCATGTCTTTGTTACTTGCTGTCAGTGTTTGTCTGTGTTACTGGGTATCAGTGTATGTCTATGTTACTTGGTGTCAGTGTACGTCTTTGTTACTTGGTGTATGTGTATGTCTTTGTTACTTGGTGACAGTGTATGTCTGTGTTATTTGGTGTAAGTGTCTTTGTTTGTTACTTGGTGTCAGTGTATGTCTTTGTTACTTGGTGTAAGTGTTTGTCTGTGTTACTGGGTATCAGTGTATGTCTTTGTTAGTTGGTGTATGTGTATGTCTGTGATACTTGGTGTAAGTGTGTGAATGTGTTACTGGATATCAGTGTATGTCTTTGTTAATTGGTGTCAGTGTATGTCTTTGTTACTTGGTGTAAGTGTGTGTCTGTGCTACTGGTTATCAGTGTATGTCTTTGTTACTTGGTGTCAGTGTGTGTCTGTGTTGCTGGGTATCAGTGTATGTCTTTGTTAGTTGGTGTCTGTGTATGTCTGTGATACATGGTGTAAGTGTGTCTGCGTTACTGGGTATCAGTGTATGCCTTTGTTACTTGGTGTAAGTGTGTGTCTGTGTTACTGGGTATCAGTGTATGTCTTTGTTACTTGGTGTCAGTGTATGTCTTTGTTACTTGGTGTCAGTGTATGTATTTGTTACTTCATGTAAGTGTGTGTCTGTATTACTGGGTATCAGTGTATGTCTTTGTTAATTGGTGTCAGTGTATGTCTTTGTTACTTGGTGTCAGTGTAAGTCTTTGTTACTTGGTGTATGTGTGTGTCTGTGTTACTGGGTATCAGTGTATGTCTTTGTTACTTGGTGTCAGTGTGTGTCTTTGTTACTGGGTGTCAGTGTATGTCTTTGTTACTGGGTGTCAGTGTATCTCTTTGTTACTTTGTGTCAGTATATGTCTGTGTTAGTTGGTGTAAGTGTGTGTCTGTGTTATTGGGTATCAGTGTATGTCTTTGTTACTTGGTGTAATTGTGTATCTGTGTTACTGGGTATCAGTGTATGTCCTTGTTACTTGGTGTCAGTGCATGTCTTTGTTACTTGGTGTAAGTGTTTATCTTTGTTACTTTGTGTCAGTGTCTGTCTTTGTTACTTGGTGTAAGTATGTGTCTGTGTTACTGGGTATCAGTGTATGTCTTTGTTACTTGGTGTCAGTGTATGTCTTTGTTCCTGGGTGTCAGTGAGTGTCTGTGTTACTTGGTGTCAGTGTATGTCTTTGTATTTGGTGTCAGTGTCTGTCTTTGTTACTTGGTGTCACTGTTTCTCTGTGTTACTGGGTGTCAGTGTGTATCTGTGTTCCTGGATGTCCGTGTATGTCTTTGTTAGTTGGTGTAAGTTTGTGTCTGTGTTACTGGGTATCTGTTTCTGTCTTTGTTACTGGGTGTCTGTGTATGTCTTTGTTACTGGGTGTTTGTGTATGTCTTTGTGACTTGGTGTAAGTGTGTGTCTGTGTAACTGGGTATCAGTGTATGTCTTTGTTACTTGGTGTCAGTGTGTGTCTTAGTTACTGGGTGTCAGTGCATGTCTTTGTATTTGGTGTCAGTGTCTGTCTTTGTTAATTTGTGTAACTGTGTGTCTGTGTTACTGGGTATCAGTGTATGTCTTTGTTACTTGGTGTCAGTGTGTGTCTTTGTTACTGGGTGTCAGTGCATGTCTTTGTGACTGGGTGTCAGTGCATGTCTTTGTTACTTGGTGTAAGTTTGTGTCTGTGTTACTGGGTATCAGTGTCTATCTTTGTTACTTGGTGTAAGTGTGTGTCTGTGTAACTGGGTATCAGTTTATGTCTGGGTTACTTGGTGTCAGAGTGTGTCTTTGTTACTGGGTGTCTGTGCATGTCTTTGTGACTTGGCGTAAGTGTGTGTCTGTGTTACTGGGTATCAGTGTGTATCTGTGTTCCTGGGTGTCAGTGAATGTCTTTGTTACTTGGTGTAAGTGTGTGTCTGTGTAACTGGGTATCAGTGTCTGTCTTTGTTACTTGGTGTCAGTGTGTGTCTTAGTTACTGGGTGTCAGTGCATGTCTTTGTTACTGGGTATCAGTGTCTGTCTTTGTTTCTTGGTGTAAGTGTTTCTCTGTGTTTCTGGGTGTCAGTGTATGTCTTTGTGACTTGGTGTAGGTGTGTGTCTGTGTAACTGGGTATCAGTGCATGTCTTTGTTACTTGCTGTCAGTGTGTGTCTTAGTTACTGGGTGTCAGTGCATGTCTTTGTTACTGGGTGTCAGCGCATGTCTTTGTTACTTGGTGTCAGTGTTTGTCTGTGTTACTGGGTATCAGTGTATGTCTTTGTTACTTGGTGTCAGTGTACGTCTTTGTTACTTGGTGTAAGTGTATGTCTTTGTTACTTGGTGTCAGTGTATGTCTTTGTTACTTGGTGTAAGTGTTTGTCTGTGTTACTGGGTATCAGTGTATGTCTTTGTTAGTTTGTGTCTGTGTATGTCTGTGATACTTGGTGTAAGTGTGTGAATGTGTTACTGGATATCAGTGTATGTCTTTGTTACTTGGTGTCTGTGTATGTCTTTGTTACCTGGTGTAAGTGTATGCATTTGTTACTTGGTGTAAGTGTGTATCTGTGTTACTGGGTATGAGTGTATGTCTTTGTTAATTGGTGTAACTGTGTGTCTGTGTTACTGGGTATCAGTGTATGTCTTTGTTACTTGGTGTCAGTGTGTGTGTTTGTTACTGGGTGTCAGTGTATGTCTTTGTTACTGGGTGTCAGAGTATGTCTTTGAGACTTGGTGTAAGTGTGTGTCTGTGTTACTGGGTATCAGTGTCTATCTTTGTTACTTTGCGTAAGTGTGTGTCTGTGTAACTGGGTATCAGTGTATGTCTTTGTTACTTGGTGTCAGTGTGTGTCTTTGTTACTGGGTGTCAGTGCATGTCTTTGTGACTTGGCGTAAGTGTGTGTCTGTGTTACTGGGTATCAGTGTGTATCTGTGTTTCTGGGTGTCATTGAATGTCTTTGTTACTTGGTGTAAGTGTGTGTCTTTGTTATTGGGTATCAGTGCATGTCTTTGTTACTTGGTGTCAGTGTTTGTCTGTGTTACTGGGTATCAGTGTATGTCTTTGTTACTTGGTGTCAGTGTACGTCTTTGTTACTTGGTGTATGTGTATGTCTTTGTTACTTGGTGACAGTGTATGTCTGTGTTATTTGGTGTAAGTGTCTTTGTTTGTTACTTGGTGTCAGTGTATGTCTTTGTTACTTGGTGTAAGTGTTTGTCTGTGTTACTGGGTATCAGTGTATGTCTTTGTTAGTTGGTGTATGTGTATGTCTGTGATACTTGGTGTAAGTGTGTGAATGTGTTACTGGGTATCAGTGTATGTCTTTGTTACTTGGTGTCTGTGTATGTCTTTGTTACTTGGTGTAAGTGTATGCATTTGTTACTTGGTGTAAGTGTGCATCTGTGTTACTGGGTATAAGTGTATGTCTTTGTTATTTGGTATCTGTGTATGTCTTTGTTACTTGGTGTCAGTGTATGTCTTTGTTACTTGGTGTTAGTGTGTGTCTTTGTTACTGGGTGTCAGTGTATGTCTTTGTTACTGGGTGTCAGTGTATGTCTTTGTGACTTGGTGTAAGTGTTTGTCTGTGATACTGGGTATCAGTGTCTATCTTTGTTACTTGGTGTAAGTGTGTGTCTGTGTTACTGGGTATCAGTGTATGTCTTTGATACTTGGTGTCAGAGTATGTCTTTGCTACTGGGTATCAGTGTATGTCTTTGTTGCTTGGTGTCAGTGTATGTCTTTGTTACTTGGTGTAAGTGAGTGTCTGTGTTACTGGGTATCACTGTATGTATTTGTGACTTGGTGTAAGTGTGTGTCTGTGTTACTGGGTATCAGTGTCTGTCTTTGTTACTGGGTGTCAATGTGTGTCTTTGTGACCAGGTGTAAGTGTGTGTCTGTGTTACTGGGTATCAGTGTCTGTCTTTGTTACTTGGTGTAAGTGCATGCCTTTTTTACTTGGTGTCAGTGTCTTTCTTTGATACTTGGTGTCAGTGTATGTCTGTGTTACTTGGTGTAAGTTTGTGTCTTTGTTACTTGGTGTCAGTGTATGTCTGTGTTACTTGGTGTAAGTGTATGTCTTTGTTACTTGGTGTCAGTGTATGTCTTTGTTACTGGGTATCAGTGTATGTCTTTGTTACATGGTGTCAGTGTATGTCTTTGTTACTTGGTGTAAGTGTATGTCTTTGTTACTTTGTGTCAGTGTATGTCTTTGTTACTTGGTGTAAGTGTGTGTCTGTGTTACTGGGTATCTGTTTCTGTCTGTGTTACTGGGTATCTGTTTCTGTCTTTGTTACTGGGTGTCTGTGTATGTCTTTGTGACTTGGTGTAAGTGTGTGTCTGTGTTACTGGGTATCAGTGTCTGTCTTTGTTACTTGGTGTAAGTGTTTCTCTGTGTTTCTGGGTGTCAATGTGTATCTGTGTTCCTGGGTGTCAGTGCATGTCTTTGTTACTTGGTGTCAGTGTACGTCTTTGTTAATTGATGTAAGTGTATGTCTTTGTTACTTGGTGTCCGTGTATGTCTGTGTTATTTGGTGTAAGTGTCTGTGTTTGTTACTTGGTGTCAGTGTATGCCTTTGTTACTTGGTGTAAGTGTTTGTCTGTGTTACTGGGTATCAGTGTATGTCTTTGTTAGTTTGTGTCTGTGTATGTCTGTGATACTTGGTGTAAGTGTGTGAATGTGTTACTGGGTATCAGTGTATGTCTTTGTTACTTGGTGTCTGTGTCTGTCTTTGTTACTTGGTGTAAGTGTATGCATTTGTTACTTGGTGTAAGTGTGTATCTGTGTTACTGGGTGTGAGTGTATGTCTTTGTTAATTGGTGTCTGTGTATGTCTTTGTTACTTGGTGTCAGTGTATGTCTTTGTTAATTTGTGTAACTGTGTGTCTGTGTTACTGGGTATCAGTGTATGTCTTTGTTACTTGGTGTCAGTGTGTGTCTTTGTTACTGGGTGTCAGTGTATGTCTTTGTTACTGGGTGTCAGTGTATGTCTTCGTGACTTGGTGTAAGTGTGTGTCTGTGTTACTGGGTATCAGTGTCTATCTTTGTTACTTGGTGTAAGTGTGTGTCTGTGTAACTGGGTGTCAGTGTATGTCTGTGTTACTTGGTGTCAGAGTGTGTCTTTGTTACTGGGTGTCTGTGCATGTCTTTGTGACTTGGCGTAAGTGTGTGTCTGTGTTACTGGGCATCAGTGTGTATCTGTGTTCCTGGGTGTCAGTGAATGACTTTGTTACTTGGTGTAAGTGTGTGTCTGTGTAACTGGGTATCAGTGTATGTCTTTGTTACTTGGTGTCAGTGTGTGTCTTAGTTACTGGGTGTCAGTGCATGTCTTTGTTACTGGGTGTCAGTGTATGTCTTTGTGACTTGGTGTAGGTGTGTGTCTGTGTTACTGGGTATCAGTGTCTGTCTTTGTTTCTTGGTGTAAGTGTTTCTCTGTGTTTCTGGGTGTCAGTGTATGTCTTTGTGACTTGGTGTAGGTGTGTGTCTGTGTAACTGGGTATCAGTGCATGTCTTTGTTACTTGGTGTCAGTGTGTGTCTTAGTTACTGGGTGTCAGTGCATGTCTTTGTTACTGGGTGTCAGTGCATGTCTTTGTTACTTGGTGCCAGTGTTTGTCTGTGTTACTGGGTATCAGTGTATGTCTTTGTTACTTGGTGTCAGTGTACGTCTTTGTTACTTGGTGTAAGTGTATGTCTTTGTTACTTGGTGTCCGTGTATGTCTGTGTTATTTGGTGTAAGTGTCTGTGTTTGTTACTTGGTGTCAGTGTATGTCTTTGTTACTTGGTGTAAGTGTTTGTCTGTGTTACTGGGTATCAGTGTATGTCTTTGTTAGTTTGTGTCTGTGTATGTCTGTGATACTTGGTGTAAGTGTGTGAATGTGTTACTGGATATCAGTGTATGTCTTTGTTACTTGGTGTCTGTGTATGTCTTTGTTACCTGGTGTAAGTGTATGCATTTGTTACTTGGTGTAAGTGTGTATCTGTGTTACTGGGTATGAGTGTATGTCTTTGTTAATTGGTGACTGTGTATGTCTTTGTGACTTGGTGTCAGTGTATGTCTTTGTTAATTGGTGTAACTGTGTGTCTGTGTTACTGGGTATCAGTGTATGTCTTTGTTACTTGGTGTCAGTGTGTGTCTTTGTTACTGGGTGTCAGTGTATGTCTTTGTTACTTGGTGTCAGTGTATGTCTTTGAGACTTGGTGTAAGTGTGTGTCTGTGTTACTGGGTATCAGTGTCTATCTTTGTTACTTTGCGTAAGTGTGTGTCTGTGTAACTGGGTATCAGTGTATGTCTTTGTTACTTGGTGTCAGTGTGTGTCTTTGTTACTGGGTGTCAGTGCATGTCTTTGTGACTTGGCGTAAGTGTGTGTCTGTGTTACTGGGTATCAGTGTGTATCTGTGTTTCTGGGTGTCATTGAATGTCTTTGTTACTTGGTGTAAGTGTGTGTCTTTGTTATTGGGTATCAGTGCATGTATTTTTTACTTGGTGTCAGTGTTTGTCTGTGTTACTGGGTATCAGTGTATGTCTTTGTTACTTGGTGTCAGTGTACGTCTTTGTTACTGGGTGTATGTGTATGTCATTGTTACTTGGTGACAGTGTATGTCTGTGTTAATTGGTGTAAGTGTCATTGTTTGTTACTTGGTGTCAGTGTATGTCTTTGTTACTTGGTGTAAGTGTTTGTCTGTGTTACTGGGTATCAGTGTATGTCTTTGTTAGTTGGTGTATGTGTATGTCTGTGATACTTGGTGTAAGTGCGTGAATGTGTTACTGGGTATCAGTGTATGTCTTTGTTACTTGGTGTCTGTGTATGCATTTGTTACTTGGTGTAAGTGTGCATCTGTGTTACTGAGTATGAGTGTATGTCTTTGTTATTTGGTATCTGTGTATGTCTTTGTTACTTGGTGTCAGTGTATGTCTTTGTTAATTGGTGTAACTGTGTGTCTGTGTTACTGGGTATCAGTGTATGTCTTTGTTACTTGGTGTTAGTGTGTGTCTTTGTTACTGGGTGTCAGTGTATGTCTTTGTTACTGGGTGTCAGTGTATGTCTTTGTGACTTGGTGTAAGTGTGTGTCTGTGATACTGGGTATCAGTGTCTATCTTTGTTAGTTGGTGTAAGTGTGTGTCTGTGTTACTGGGTATCAGTGTATGTCTTTATTAATTGGTGTCAGTGTATGTCTTTGTTACTTGGTGTAAGTGTGTGTCTGTGTTACTGGGTATCAGTATTTGTCTTTGTTACTTGGTGTCAGTGTGTGTCTTTGTTACTTGGTGTCAGTGTGTGTCTTTGTTACTGGGTGTCAGTGCATGTCTTTGTTCCTGGGTGTAATTGTATGTCTTTGTTACTTGGTGTCAGTGTATGTCTTTGTTACTTGGTGTAAGTGTGTGTCTGTGTTACTGGGTATCAGTGTCTGTCTTTGTTACTTGCTGTAAGTGTTTGTCTGAGTTAGTTGGTGTAAGTGTGTGTCTGTGTTATTGGGTATCGGTGTATGTCTTTGTTACTTGGTGTAAGTGTGTGTCTGTCTTACTGTGTATCAGTGTATGTCTTTGTTACTTGCTGTCAGTGTATGTCTTTGTTACTTGGTATAAGTGTGTGTCTTTGTTATTGGGTATCAGTGCATGTCTTTGTTACTTGGTGTTCATGTGTGTCTGTGGTACTGGGTATCAGTGTCTGTCTTTGTTACTTGGTGTCAGTGTATGTCTTTGTTACGGGTTGTCAGTGCGTGTCTGTGTTACTGGATATAATTGTATGTCTTTGTTACTTGGTGTCAGTGTATGTCTTTCTACTTGGTGTCTTTGTGTGTCTTTGTTACTTGGTGTCAGTGTTTCTCTGTGTTACTGGGTGTCAGTGTGTATCTGTGTTCCTGGGTGTCAGTATATGTCTTTGTTACTTGGTGTCAGTGTATGTCTTTGTTACTTGGAGTAAGTGTGTGTCTGTGTTACTGGGTATCAGTGTGTGTCTTTGTTACTTGGTGTCAGTGTATGTCTTTGTCACTTGGTGTCAGTGTATGTCTTTGTTACTTGATGTAAGTGTGTGTCTGTGTTACTGGGTATCAGTGTATGTCTTAATAAATTGGTGTCAGTGTATGACTTTGTTACTTGGTGTCAGTGTATGTCTTTGTTACATGGTGCAAGTGTGTGTCTGTGTTACTGGCTATCAGTATTTGTCTTTGTTACTTGGTGTCAGAGTGCGTATTTGTTACTGGGTGTCAGTCTATGTCTTTGTTACTGGGTGTCAGTGTCCGTCTTTGTGACTTTGTGCAAGTGTGTGCCTGTGTTACTGGGTATCAGTGTCTGTCTTTGTTATTTGGTGTAAGTGTGTGTCTGTGTTACTGGGTATCAGTGTCTATCTTTGTTTCTTGGTGTAAGTGTGTGTCTGTGTTACTGGGTGTAAGTGTCTGTCTTTGTTACTTGGTGTCAGTGTGTGTCTTTGTTACTTGGTGTAAGTGTGTGTCTTTGTTACTTGGTGACAGTGTATGTCTTTGTTACTTGGTGTAAGTGTATGTCTTTGTTACTTGGTGTCAGTGTATTTCTTTGATACCTGGTGTAAGTGTGTGTCTGTGTTACTGGGTATCAGTGTCTGTCTTTGTTACTTCGTGTAAGAGTGTGTCTGTGTTGCTGGGTATCAGTGCATGTCTGTGTTATTTGGTGTATGTGTCTTTGTTTGTTACTTGGTGTCAGTGTATGTCTTTGTTACTTGGTGTAAGTGTTTGTCTGTGTTACTGGGTATCAGTGTATGTCTTTGTCAGTCGGTATCTGTGTATGTCTTTGTTACTTCGTGTAAGTGTGTGTCTGTGTTACTGGGTATCAGTGTATGTCTTTGTTACTTGGTGTCTGTGTATGTCTTTGTGACTTGGTGTAAGTGTATGCATTTGTTACTTTGTGTAAGTGTGTCTCTGTGTTACTGGGTATCAGTGTATGTCTTTGTTAATTGGTGTCTGTGCATGTCTTTGTTACTTGGTGTCAGTGTATGTCTTTGTTACTTGGTGTAACTGTGTGTCTGTGTTACTGGGTATCAGTGTATGTCTTTGTTACTTGGTGTCACTGTGTGTCTTTGTTACTGGGTGTCAGTGTCTGTCTTTGTGACTGGGTGTCAGTGTATGTCTTTGTGACATGGTGTAAGTGTGTGTCTGTGTTACTGGGTATCAGTGTCTGTCTTTGTTACTTGGTGTAAGTGTGTGTCTGTGTTACTGGGTATCAGTGTATGTCTGTGTTACTTGGTGTAAGTTTGTGTCTTTGTTACTTGGTGTCAGTGTATGTCTTTGCTACTGGGTATCAGTGTATGTCTTTGTTACTTGGTGTCAGTGTATGTCTTTGTTACTTGGTGTAAGTGTGTGTCTGTGTTACTGGGTATCAGTGTATGTCTTTATTAATTGGTGTCAGTGTATGACTTTGTTACTTGGTGTCAGTGTATGTCTTTGTTACTTGGTGTAAGTGTGTGTATGTGTTACTGTGTATCAGTATTTGTCTTTGTTACTTGGTGTCAGTGTGTGTCTTTGTTACTGGGTGTCAGTCTATGTCTTTGTTACTGGGTGTCAGTGTCCGTCTTTGTGACTTGGTGAAAGTGTGTGTTTGTGTTACTGGGTTTCAGTGTCTGTCTTTGTTATTTGGTGTAAGTGTTTGTCTGTGTTACTGGGTATCAGTGTCTGTCTTTGTTACTGGGTGTCAGTGTGTGTCTTTGTGACCTGGTTTAAGTGTGTGTTTGTGTTACTGGGTATCAGTGTCTGTCTTTGTTTCTTGGTGTAAGTGTGTGTCTGTGTTACTGGGTGTAAGTGTCTGTCTTTGTTACTTGGTGTCACTGTGTGTCTTTGTTACTTGGTGTAAGTGTGTGTCTTTGTTACTTGGTGTAAGTGTGTGTCTTTGTTCCTTGGTGACAGTGTATGTCTTTGTTACTTGGTGTAAGTGTATGTCTTTGTTACTTGGTGTCAGTGTATTTCTTTGATACTTGGTGTAAGTGTGTGTCTGTGTTACTGGGTATCAGTGTCTGTCTTTGTTACTTGGTGTAAGAGTGTGTCTGTGTTGCTGGGTATCAGTGTATGTCTTTGTTAATTGGTATCAGTGTATGTCTGTGTTATTTGGTGTATGTGTCTGTGTTTGTTGCTTGGTGTCAGTGTATGTCTTTGTTACTTGGTGTAAGTGTGTGTCTGTGTTACTCGGTATCAGTGTATGTCGTTGTCAGTCGGTGTCTGTGTATGTCTGTGATACTTGGTGTAAGTGTGTGTCTGTGTTACTGGGTATCTGTGTATGTCTTTGTTACTTCGTGTAAGTGTGTGTCTGTGTTACTGGGTATCAGTGTATGTCTTTGTTACTTGGTGTCTGTGTATGTCTTTGTTACTTGGTGTAAGTGTATGCATTTGTTACTTGGATTAAGTGTGTCTCTGTGTTACTGGGTATCAGTGTATGTCTTTGTTAATTGGTGTCTGTGCATGTCTTTGTTACTTGGTGTCAGTGAATGTCTTTGTTACTTGGTGTAACTGTGTGTCTGTGTTACTGGGTATCAGTGTATGTCTTTGTTACTTGGTGTCATTGTGTGTCTTTGTTACTGGGTGTCAGTGTATGTCTTTGTTACTGGGTGTCAGTGTATGTCTTTGTGACATGGCGTAAGTGTGAGTCTGTGTTACTGGGTATCAGTGTCTGTCTTTGTTACTTGGTGTAAGTGTGTGTCTGTGTTACTGGGTATCAGTGTATGTCTTTGTTTCTTGGTGTATGTGTATGTCTTTGTTACTTGGTGTCAGTGTATGTCCTTGATACTTGGTGTCAGTGTATGTCTGTGTTACTTGGTGTAAGTTTGTGTCTTTGTTACTTGGTGTCAGTGTATGTCTTTGCTACTGGGTATCAGTGTATGTCTTTGTTACTTGGTGTCAGTGTATGTCTTTGTTACTTGGTGTA
The DNA here is from genome assembly GCF_036365525.1 of Heterodontus francisci. Taxonomy (NCBI): domain Eukaryota; kingdom Metazoa; phylum Chordata; class Chondrichthyes; order Heterodontiformes; family Heterodontidae; genus Heterodontus; species Heterodontus francisci. The sequence goes on along the minus strand of NW_027141653.1, from coordinate 523,788 downwards.
AGTGTGTGTCTGTGTTACTGGGTATCAGTGTATGTCTTTATTAATTGGTGTCAGTGTATGACTTTGTTACTTGATGTCAGTGTATGTCTTTGTTACTTGGTGTAAGTGTGTGTCTGTGTTACTGGGTATCAGTATTTGTCTTTGTTATTTGGTGTCAGTGTGTGTCTTTGTTACTGGGTGTCAGTCGATGTCTTTGTTACTGGGTGTCAGTGTCCGTCTTTGTGACTTGGTGAAAGTGTGTGCCTGTGTTACTGGGTGTCAGTGTCTGTCTTTGTTATTTGGTGTAAGTGTGTGTCTGTGTTACTGGGTATCAGTGTCTGTCTTTGTTACTGGGTGTCAGTGTGTGTCTTTGTGACCTGGTTTAAGTGTGTGTCTGTGTTACTGGGTATCAGTGTCTGTCTTTGTTTCTTGGTGTAAGTGTGTGTCTGTGTTAGTTGGTGTAAGTGTGTGTCTTTGTTACTTGGTGACAGTGTATGTCTTTGTTACTTGGTGTAAGTGTGTGTCTGTGTTACTTGGTGTAAGTGTGTGTCTTTGTTACTTGGTGTCAGTGTATTTCTTTGATACTTGGTGTAAGTGTGTGTCTGTGTTACTGGGTATCAGTGTCTGTCTTTGTGTTGCTTGGTGTAAGAGTGTGTCTGTGTTGCTGGGTATCAGTGCATGTCTTTGTTACTTGGTGTCAGTGTAGGTCTGTGTTACTTGGTGTAACTGTGTGTCTTTCTTACTTGGTGTAAGTGCATGTCTTTGTTACTTGGTGTCAGTGTGTGTCTGTGTTAAATGGTGTAAGTGTGTGTCTTTGTTAGTTGGTGTAAGTGTTTGTCTTTGTTAATTGGTATCAGTGTATGTCTGTGTTATTTGGTGTATGTGTCTGTGTTTGTTACTTGGTGTCAGTGTATGGCTTTGTTACTTGGTGTTAGTGTTTGTCTGTGTTACTGGGTATCAGTGTATGTCTTTGTTAGTCGGTGTCTGTGTATGTCTGTGATACTTGGTGTAAGTGTATGCATTTGTTACTTGGTGTAAGTGTGTCTCTGTGTTACTGGGTATCTGTGTATGTCTTTGTTACTTCGTGTAAGAGTGTGTCTGTGTTACTGGGTATCAGTGTATGTCTTTGTTACTTGGTGTCTGTGTATCTCTTTGTTACTTGGTGTAAGTGTATGCATTTGTTACTTGGTGTAAGTGTGTCTCTGTGTTACTGGGTATCAGTGTATGTCTTTGTTAATTGGTGTCTGTGCATGTCTTTGTTACTTGGTGTCAGTGTATGTCTTTGTTACTTATTGTAACTGTGTGTCTGTGTTACTGGGTATCAGTGTATGTCTTTGTTACATGGTGTAATTGTGTGTCTGTGTTACTGGGTATCAGAGTATGTCTTTGTTTCTTGGTGCATGTGTATGTCTTTGTTACTTGGTGTAAGTGTGTGTCTGCGTTACTGGGTATCAGTGTATGTATTTGTGACTTGGTGCAAGTGTGTGTCTGTGTTACTGGGTATCAGTGACTGTCTTTGTTACTGGGTATCAGTGTCTGTCTTTTTTACTTGGTGTAAGTACATGTCTTTGTTACTTGGTGTCAGTGTATGTATTTGATACTTGGTGTCAGAGTATGTCTGTGTTACTTGTTGTAAGTTTGTGTCTTTGTTACTTGGTGTCAGTGTCTGTCTTTGTTACTTGGTGTCAGTGCATGTCTTTGTGACTTGGTGTTATTGTGTGTCTTTGTTACTGGGTATCAGTGTATGTCTTTGTTACTTGGTTTCAGTATATGTCTTTGTTACTTGGTGTAAGTGTGTGTCTTTGTTACTTTGTGTCAGTGTATGTCTTTGTTACTTGGTGTAAGTGTGTGTCTGAGTTACTGGGTATCAGTGTATGTCTTTGTTACTTGATGTCTGTGTGTGTCTGTGTTACTGGGTGCAAGTGTGTGTCTGTGTCACTGGGTATCAGTGTATGTCTTTGTTTCTTGGTGTAAGTGTGTGTCTGTGTTACTGGGTATCAGTGTATGTCTTTGTTACTTGGTGTAAGTGTGTGTCTTTGTTACTTTGTGTCAGTGTATGTCTTTGTTACTTGGTGTAAGTGTGTGTCTGAGTTACTGGGTATCAGTGTATGTCTTTGTTTATTGGTGTCAGTGTATGTCTTTGTTACTTGGTGTAAGTGTGTGTCTGTGTTACTGGGTATCAGTGTATGTCTTTGTTACTTGGTATCAGTGTGTGACTTTGTTACTGGGTGTCAGTGCATATCTTTGTTACTGGGTGTCAGTGTATGTCTTTGTGACTTGGTGTAAGTGTGTGTCTGTGTTACTGGGTATCAGTATCTGTCTTTGTTACTAGGTGTAAGTGTATGTCTGTGTTAGTTGGTGTAAATGTGTGTCTGTGTTATTGGGTATCAGTGTATGTCTTTGTTACTGGGTATCAGTGTATCTCTTTGTTACTTGGTGTCAGTGTATGTCTTTGTTACTTGGTGTAAGTGTGTGTCTTTGTTACTTGGTGTCAGTGTATGTCTTTGTTACTTGGTCTAAGTGTGTGTCTTTGTTACTGGGTATCAGTGTATGTCTTTGTTACTTGGTGTAAGTGTGTGTCTGTGTTACTGGGTATCAGTGTCTGTCTTTGTTACTTGGTGTCAGTGTATGTCTTTGTTACTGGGTGTCAGTGCGTGTCTGTGTTACTGGGTATAATTGTATGTCTTTGTTACTTGGTGTCAGTGTATGTCTTTGTACTTGGTGTAAGTGGATTTCTTTGTTACTTGGTGTCAGTGTATGTCTTTGTTACTTGGTGTCAGTGTATGTCTTTGTTACTTGGTGTCAGTGTGTATCTGTGTTCCTGGGTGTCAGTGTATGTCTTTGTTACTTGGTGTCAGTGTATGTCTGTGTTACTTGGTGTAAGTGTGTGTCTGCGTTACTGGCTATCAGTGTATGTCTTTGTTACTTGGGGTAAGTGTGTGTCTGTGTTACTGGGTATCAATGTATGTCATTGTTACTTGGTCTCAGTGTATGTCTTTGTTACTTGGTGTCAGTGTATGTCTTTGTTACTTGGAGTAAGTATGTGTCTGTGTTACTGGGTATCAGTGTATGTCTTTGTTAATTGGTGTCAGTGTATGTCTTTGTTACTTGGTGTCAATGTATGTCTTTGTTACTTGGTGTAAGTGTGTGTCTGTGTTACTGGGTATCAGTGTCTGTCTTTGTTACTGGATGTCAGTGTGTGTCTTTGTGACCTGGTGTAAGTGTGTGTCTGTGTTACTGGGTATCAGTGTCTGTCTTTGTTACTTGGTGTCAGTGTGTGTCTGTGTGACTGGGTATCAGTGTATGTCTTTGTTACTTGGTGTCAGTGTATGTCTGTGTTACTTGGTGTAGGTGTGTGTCTTTGTTACTTGGTGTAAGTGTACGTCTGTGTTACTTGGTGCAAGTGTATGTCTTTGTTAATTGGTGTCAGTGTATCTCTTTGTTACATGGTGTAATTGTATGTCTTTGTTGGTTGGTGTCAGTGTATGTCTTTGATACATGGTGTAAGTGTGTGTCTGTGTTACTGGGTATCGGTGTCTGTCTTTGTTACTTGGTGTAAGAGTGTGTCTGTGTTACTGGGTATCAGTGTATGTCTTTGTTAATTGGTGTCAGTGTATGTCTTTGTTACTTGGTGTCATTGTATGTCTTTGTTACCTGGTGTAACTGTGTGTCTGTGTTACTGGGTATCAGTGTATGTCTTTGTTACTTGTTGTCAGTGTGTGTCTTTGTTACTTGTTGTCAGTGTGTGTTTTTGTTACTGGGTGTCAGTGTATGTCTTTGTTACTGGGTGTCAGTTTATGTCTTTGGGACTTGGTGTAAGTGTGTGTCTGTGTTACTGGGTATCAGTGTCTGGCTTTGTTACTTGGTGGAAGTGTGTGTCTGTGTTACTGGGTATCAGTGTCTGTCTTTGTTACTTGGTGTAAGTGTGTGTCTGTGTTACTGGATATCAGTGTTTGTCTTTGTTACTTGGTGTCAGTGTATGTCTGTGTTACTTGGTGTAAGTGTGTGTCTTTGTTATTTGGTGTAAGTGTATGTCTGTGTTGCTTGGTGTCAGTGTGTGTCTTTGTTACTTGTTGACAGTGCGTGTCTTTGTTACTGGGTGTCAGTTTATGTCTTTGTTATTGGGTGTCAGTGTATGTCTTTGTGACTTGGTGTAAGTGTGTGTCTGTGTTACTGGGTATCTGTGTCTGTCTTTGTTACTTGGTGTAAGTGTGTGTCTGTGTTACTGGGTATCAGTGTATGTCTTTGTTACTTGGTGTAAGCGTATGTCTGTATGACTTGGTATAAGTGTATGTCTTTGTTACTTGGTGTCAGTGTATGTCTTTGTTACTTGGTGTAAGTGTGTGTCTTTGTTACTTGGTGTCAGTGTATGTCTGTGTTAATTGGTGTAAGTGTGTGTCTTTGTTAGTTGGTGTAAGTGTATGTCTTTGTAACTTGGTGTCAGTGTATGTCTGTGTTACTTGGGGTAAGTGTATGTCTTTGTTACTTGGTGTCAGTGTATGTCTTGGTTCCTTGGTGTAAGTGTGTGTCTGTGTTACTGGGTATCAGTGTATGTCTTTGTTACTTGGCGTCTTTGTATGTCTGTGATACTTGGTGTAAGTGTGTGTCTGTGTTACTGGGTATCAGTGTATGTCTTCGTTACTTGGTGTCTGTGTATGTCTTTGTTACTTGGTGTCAGTGTGTGTCTTTGTTACTGGGGGTCAGTGTTTGTCTTTGTTACTGGGTGTCAGTGTATGTCTTTGTGACTTGGTGTAAGTGTGTGTCTGTGTTACTGGGTATCAGTTTCAGTCTTTGTTACTTGGTGTAAGTGTGTGTCTGTGTTACTGGGTGTCAGTGTATGTCTTTGTTACTTGGTGTAAGTGTGTGTCTGTGTTACTGGGTATCAGTGTATGTCTTTGTTACTTGGTGTCAGTGTATGTCTTTCTTACTTGGTGTCAGTGTATGTCTTTGTTACTTGGTGTAAGTGTGTGTCTGTGTTACTGGGTATCAGTGTATGTCTTTGTTACTTGGTGTCAGTGTGTGCCTTTGTTACTTGGTGTCATTGTGTGTCTTTGTTACTGGGTGTCAGTGTATGTCTTTGTTACTGGGTGTCAGTGCATGTCTTTGTGACTTGGTGTAAGTGCGTGTCTGTGTTACTGGGTATCAGTGTCTGTCATTGTTACTTGGTGTAAGTGTGTGTCTGTGTTACTGGGTATCAGTGTATGTCTTTGTTACTTGGTATCAGTGTATGTCTTTGTTACTTGGTGTCATTGTCTGTCTTTGTTACTTGGTGTAAGTCTGTGTCTGTGTTACTGGGTATCAGTGTATGTCTTTGTTCCTTGGTGTCAGTGTATGTCTTTGTTACTTGGTGTCATTGTATGTCTGTGTTACTTGGTGTAAGTGTGTGTCTGTGTTACTGGGTATCAGTTTCTGTCTTTGTTACTTGGTGTAAGTGTGTGTCTGTGTTACTGGGTGTCAGTGTATGTCTTTGTTACTTGGTGTCAGTGTATGTCTGTGTTACTTGGTGTCAGTGTATGTCTTTGTTACTGGGTGTCAGTGTATGCCTTTGTTTCTTGGTGTCAGTGTATGTCTTTGTTACTTGGTGTAAGTGTGTGTCTGTGTAACTGAGTATCAGTGTATGTCTTTGTTACTTGGTGTAAGTGTGTGTCTGTGTTACTGGGTATCAGTGTATGTCTTTGTTACTTGGTGTCAGTGTATGTCTTTCTTACTTGGTGTCAGTGTATGTCTTTGTTACTTGGTGTAAGTGTGTGTCTGTGTTACTGGGTATCAGTGTATGTCTTTGTTACTTGGTGTCAGTGTGTGCCTTTGTTACTTGGTGTCATTGTGTGTCTTTGTTACTGGGTGTCAGTGTATGTCTTTGTTACTGGGTGTCAGTGCATGTCTTTGTGACTTGGTGTAAGTGCGTGTCTGTGTTACTGGGTATCAGTGTCTGTCATTGTTACTTGGTGTAAGTGTGTGTCTGTGTTACTGGGTATCAGTGTATGTCTTTGTTACTTGGTATCAGTGTATGTCTTTGTTACTTGGTGTCATTGTCTGTCTTTGTTACTTGGTGTAAGTCTGTGTCTGTGTTACTGGGTATCAGTGTATGTCTTTGTTCCTTGGTGTCAGTGTATGTCTTTGTTACTTGGTGTCATTGTATGTCTGTGTTACTTGGTGTAAGTGTCTGTCTATGTTACTGGGTATCAGTGTATGTATTTGTTACTTGGTGTCAGTGCATGTCTTTGTTACTTGGTGTCGGTGTATGTCTTTGTTACTTGGTGTAAGTGTGTGTCTGTGTTACTGTGGATCAATGAATGTCTTTGTTACTTGGTGTCAGTGTGTGCCTTTGTTACTTGGTGTCATTGTGTGTCTTTGTTACTGGGTGTCAGTGTATGTCTTTATTACTGGGTGTCAGTGCATGTCTTTGTGACTTGGTGTAAGTGCGTGTCTGTGTTACTGGGTATCAGTGTCTGTCATTGTTACTTGGTGTAAGTGTGTGTCTGTGTTACTGGGTATCAGTGTATGTCTTTGTTACTTGGTATCAGTGTATGTCTTTGTTACTTGGTGTCAATACTCTGTCTTTGTTGCTTGGTGTAAGTCTGTGTCTGTGTTACTGGGTATCAGTGTATGTCTTTGTTCCTTGGTGTCAGTGTATGTCTTTGTTACTGGGTGTCAGTGTATGTCTTTGTTACTTGGTGTCCGTGTGTGTCTGTGTAACTGGGTATCAGTGTATGTCTTTGTTACTGGGTGTCAGTGTATGACTTTGTTTCTTGGAGTCAGTGTATGTCTTTGTTACTTGGTGTAAGTGTGTGTCTGTGTTACTTGGTGACTGTGTATGTCTTTGCTACTGGGTGTCAGTGTATGCCTTTGTTTCTTGGTGTCAGTGTATGTCTTTGTTACTTGGTGTAAGTGTGTGTCTGTGTATCTGAGTATCAGTGTATGTCTTTGTTACTTGGTGTAAGTGTGTGTCTGTGTTACTGGGTATCAGTGTATGTCTTTGTTACTTGGTGTCAGTGCATGTCTTTCTTACTTGGTGTCAGTGTCTGTCTTTGTTACTTGGTGTCAGTGTATGTCTTTGTTACTGGGTGTAAGTGTGTGTCTGTGTTACTGGGTATCAATGTATGTCATTGTTACTTGGTGTCAGTGTATGTCTTTGTTACTTGGTGTCAGTGTATGTCTTTGTTACTTATAGTAAGTATGTGTCTGTGTTACTGGGTATCAGTGTATGTCTTTGTTAATTGGTGTCAGTGTATGACTTTATTACTTGGTGTCAATGTATGTCTTTGTTACTTGGTGTAAGTGTGTGTCTGTGTTACTGGGTATCAGTGTATGTCTTTGTTACTGGGTGTCAGTGTGTGTCTTTGTGACTTGGTGTAAGTGTGTGTCTGTGTTACTGGGTATCAGTCTCTGTCTTTGTTACTTGGTGAAAGTGTGTGTCTGTGTTACTGGGTATCAGTGTCTGTCTTTGTTACTGGATGTCAGTGTGTGTCTTTGTGACCTGGTGTAAGTGTGTGTCTGTGTTACTGGGTATCAGTGTCTGTCTTTGTTACTTGGTGTCAGTGTGTGTCTGTGTGACTGGGTATCAGTGTATGTCTTTGTTACTTGGTGTCAGTGTATGTCTGTGTTACTTGGTGTAGGTGTGTGTCTTTGTTACTTGGTGTAAGTGTACGTCTGTGTTACTTGGTGTCAGTGTATCTCTTTGTTACTTGGTGTAATTGTATGCCTTTGTGGGTTGGTGTCAGTGTATGTCTTTGATACATGGTGTAAGTGTGTGTCTGTGTTACTGGGTATCAGTGTCTGTCTTTGTTACTTGGTGTAAGAGTGTGTCTGTGTTACTGGGTATCAGTGTATGTCTTTGTTAATTGGTGTCAGTGTATGTCTTTGTTACTTGGTGTCATTGTATGTCTTTGTTACCTGGTGTAACTGTGTGTCTGTGTTACTGGGTATCAGTGTATGTCTTTGTTACTTGTTGTCAGTGTGTGTCTTTGTTACTTGTTGTCAGTGTGTGTTTTTGTTACTGGGTGTCAGTGTATGTCTTTGTTACTGGGTGTCAGTTTATGTCTTTTGGACTTGGTGTAAGTGTGTGTCTGTGTTACTGGGTATCAGTGTCTGGCTTTGTTACTTGGTGTAAGTGTGTGTCTGTGTTACTGGGTATCAGTGTCTGTCTTTGTTACTTGGTGTAAGTGTGTGTCTGTGTTACTGGATATCAGTGTATGTCTTTGTTACTTGGTGTCAGTGTATGTCTGTGTTACTTGGTGTAAGTGTGTGTCTTTGTTATTTGGTGTAAGTGTATGTCTGTGTTGCTTGGTGTCAGTGTGTGTCTTTGTTACTTGTTGACAGTGTGTGTCTTTGTTACTGGGTGTCAGTGTATGTCTTTGTTATTGGGTGTCAGTGTATGTCTTTGTGACTTGGTGTAAGTGTGTGTCTGTGTTACTGGGTATCTGTGTCTGTCTTTGTTACTTGGTGTAAGTGTGTGTCTGTGTTACTGGGTATCAGTGTATGTCTTTGTTACTTGGTGTAAGCGTATGTCTGTATGACTTGGTATAAGTGTATGTCTTTGTTACTTGGTGTCAGTGTATGTCTTTGTTACTTGGTGTAAGTGTGTGTCTTTGTTACTTGGTGTCAGTGTATGTCTGTGTTAATTGGTGTAAGTGTGTGTCTTTGTTAGTTGGTGTAAGTGTATGTCTTTGTTACTTGGTGTCAGTGTATGTCTGTGTTACTTGGTGTAAGTGTATGTCTTTGTTACTTGGTGTCAGTGTATGTCTTTGTTCCTTGGTGTAAGTGTGTGTCTGTGTTACTGGGTATCAGTGTATGTCTTTGTTACTTGGTGTCTTTGTATGTCTGTGATACTTGGTGTAAGTGTGTGTCTGTGTTACTGGGTATCAGTGTATGTCTTCGTTACTTGGTGTCTGTGTATGTCTTTGTTACTTGGTGTCAGTGTGTGTCTTTGTTACTGGGGGTCAGTGTTTGTCTTTGTTACTGGGTGTCAGTGTATGTCTTTGTGACTTGGTGTAAGTGTGTGTCTGTGTTACTGGGTATCAGTTTCTGTCTTTGTTACTTGGTGTAAGTGTGTGTCTGTGTTACTGGGTGTCAGTGTATGTCTTTGTTACTTGGTGTCAGTGTATGTCTTTCTTACTTGGTGTCAGTGTATGTCTTTGTTACTTGGTGTAAGTGTGTGTCTGTGTTACTGGGTATCAGTGTATGTCTTTGTTACTTGGTGTCAGTGTGTGCCTTTGTTATTTGGTGTCATTGTGTGTCTTTGTTACTGGGTGTCAGTGTATGTCTTTGTTACTGTGTGTCAGTGCATGTCTTTGTGTCTTGGTGTAAGTGCGTGTCTGTGTTACTGGGTATCAGTGTCTGTCATTGTTACTTGGTGTAAGTGTGTGTCTGTGTTACTGGGTATCAGTGTATGTCTTTGTTACTTGGTATCAGTGTATGTCTTTGTTACTTGGTGTCATTGTCTGTCTTTGTTACTTGGTGTAAGTCTGTGTCTGTGTTACTGGGTATCAGTGTATGTCTTTGTTCCTTGGTGTCAGTGTATGTCTTTGTTACTTGGTGTCATTGTATGTCTGTGTTACTTGGTGTAAGTGTCTGTCTGTGTTACTGGGTATCAGTGTATGTATTTGTTACTTGGTGTCAGTGCATGTCTTTGTTACTTGGTGTCGGTGTATGTCTTTGTTACTTGGTGTAAGTGTGTGTCTGTGTTACTGTGGATCAATGAATGTCTTTGTTACTTGGTGTCAGTGTATGTCTTTGTTACTGGGTGTCAGTGTATGTCTTTGTTACTTGGTGTCCGTGTGTGTCTGTGTTACTGGGTGTCAGTGTATGTCTTTGTTACTGGGTGTCAGTGTATGACTTTGTTTCTTGGAGTCAGTGTATGTCTTTGTTACTTGGTGTAAGTGTGTGTCTGTGTTACTTGGTGTCTGTGTATGTCTTTGCTACTGGGTGTCAGTGTATGCCTTTGTTTCTTTGTGTCAGTGTATGTCTTTGTTACTTGGTGTTAGTGTTTGTCTGTGTAACTGAGTATCAGTGTATGTCTTTGTTACTTGGTGTAAGTGTGTGTCTGTGTTACTGGGTATCAGTGTATGTCTTTGTTACTTGGTGTCAGTGCATGTCTTTCTTACTTGGTGTCAGTGTATGTCTTCCTTACTTGGTGTCAGTGTATGTCTTTGTTACTTGGTGTAATTGTGTGTCTGTGTTACTGGGTATCAGTGTATGTCTTTGTTACTTGGTGTCAGTGTGTGCCTTTGTTACCTGGTGTCATTGTGTGTCTTTGTTACTGGGTGTCAGTGTATGTCTTTGTTACTGGGTGTCAGTGCATGTCTTTGTGACTTGGTGTAAGTGTGTGTCTGTGTTACTGGGTATCAGTGTCTGTCATTGTTACTTGGTGTCAGTGTGTGTCTGTGTTACTGGGTATCAGTGTATGTCTTTGTTACTTGGTATCAGTGTATGTCTTTGTTACTTGGTGTCATTGTCTGTCTTTGTTACTTGGTGTAAGTCTGTGTCTGTGTTACTGTGTATCAGTGTATGTCTTTGTTACTTGGTGTCATTGTATGTCTGTGTTACTTGGTGTAAGTGTGTGTCTGTGTTACTGTGGATCAATGAATGTCTTTGTTACTTGGTGTCAGTGTATGTCTTTGTTACTGGGTGTCAGTGTATGTCTTTGTTACTTAGTGTCCGTGTGTGTCTGTGTTACTGGGTGTCAGTGTATGTCTTTGTTACTGGGTGTCAGTGTATGACTTTGTTTCTTGGTGTCAGTGTATGTCTTTGTTTCCTGGTGTAAGTGTGTGTCTGTGTCACTGAATATCAGTGTATGTCTTTGTGACTTGGTGTAAGTATGTGTCTGTGTTACTGGGTATCAGTGTATGTCTTTGTTACTTGGTGGAAGTGTATGTCTTTGTTACTTGGTGTCAATGTCTGTCTTTGTTACTTGGTGTCAGTGTATGTCTTTGTTACTTGGTGTTAGTGTGTGTCTGTGTTACTGGCTATCAGTGTATGTCTTTGTTTATTGGTGTCAGTGTATGTCTTTGTTACTTGGTGTAAGTGTGTGTCTGTGTTACTGGGTATCAGTGTCTGTCTTTGTTACTTGTTGTCAGTGTGTGTCTGTGTTACTGGGTATCAATGTATGTCTTTGTTACTTGGTGTCAGTGTATGTCTGTGTTACTTGGTGTAAGTGTATGTCTTTGTTACTTGGTGTAAGTGTATGTCTGTGTTACTTGGTGTAAGTGTATGTCTGTGTTACTTGGTGTAAGTGTATCTCTTTGTTACTTGGTGTCAGTGCATGTCTTTGTGACTTTGTGCAAGTATATGTCTTTGTTACTTGGTGACAGTGCATGTCTTTGTTACTTGCTGTAAGTGTATGTCTTTGTTACTTGGTGTCAGTGTATGTCTTTGATACTTGGTGTAAGTGTGTGTCTGTGTTACTGGGTATCAGTGTCTGTCTTTGTTACTTGGTGTAAGAGTGCGTCTGTGTTGCTGGGTATCAGTGTATGTCTTTGTTACTTGGTGTCAGTGTAGGTCTGTGTTACTTGGTGTAAGTGTGTGTCTTTCTTACTTGCTGTAAGTGCATGTCTTTGTTACTTGGTGTCAGTGTATGTCTGTGTTACTAGGTATCAGTGTATGTCTTTGTTACTTCGTGTAAGTGTGTGTCTGTGTTACTGGGTATCAGTGTATGTCTTTGTTACTTGGTGTCAGTGTAAGTCTTTGTTACTTGGTGCAAGTGTATGTCTTTGTTACTTGGTGTCAGTGTATGTCTGTGTTACTTGGTGTCTGTGTATGTCTTTGTTACTGAGTGTAAGTGTGTGTCTGTGTTACTGGGTATCAGTGTATGTCTTTGTTACTTGGTGTCAGAGTATGTCTTTCTTACTTGGTGTCAGTGTATGTCTTTGTTACTTGGTGTAAGTGTGTGTCTGTGTTACTGGGTATCAGTGTATGTCTTTGTTACTTGGTGTCAGTGTATGTCTTTGTTACTTGGTGTAAGTGTCTGTCTGTGTTACTGGGTATCAGTGTATGTATTTGTTACTTGGTGTCAGTGCATGTCTTTGTTACTTGGTGTCAGTGTATGTCTTTCTTACTTGGTGTCAGTGTATGACTTTGTTACTTGGTGTAAGTGTGTGTCTGTGTTACTGGGTATCAGTGTATGTCTTTGTTACTTGGTGTCAGTGTGTGCCTTTGTTACTTGGTGTCATTGTGCGTCTTTGTTACTGGGTGTCAGTGTATGTCTTTGTTACTGGGTGTCAGTGCATGTCTTTGTGACTTGGTGTAAGTGCGTGTCTGTGTTACTGGGTATCAGTGTCTGTCATTGTTACTTGGTGTAAGTGTGTGTCTGTGTTACTGGGTATCAGTGTATGTCTTTGTTACTTGGTATCAGAGTATGTCTTTGTTACTTGGTGTCATTGTCTGTCTTTGTTACTTGCTGTAAGTCTGTGTCTGTGTTACTGGGTATCAGTGTATGTCTTTGTTACTTGGTGTCAGTGTATGTCTTTGTTACTTGGTGTAAGTGTCTGTCTGTGTTACTGGGTATCAGTGTATGTATTTGTTACTTGGTGTCAGTGCATGTCTTTGTTACTTGGTGTCGGTGTATGTCTTTGTTACTTGGTGTAAGTGTGTGTCTGTGTTACTGTGGATCAATGAATGTCTTTGTTACTTGGTGTCAGTGTATGTCTTTGTTACTGGGTGTCAGTGTATGTCTTTGTTACTTGGTGTCCGTGTGTGTCTGTGTTACTGGGTGTCAGTGTATGTCTTTGTTACTGGGTGTCAGTGTATGACTTTGTTTCTTGTTGTCAGTGTATGTCTTTGTTACTTGGTGTAAGTGTGTGTCTGTGTTACTTGGTGTCTGTGTATGTCTTTTTTACTGGGTGTCAGTGTATGCCTTTGTTTCTTGGTGTCAGTGTATGTCTTTGTTACTTGGTGTAAGTGTGTGTCTGTGTTACTGGGTATCAGTGTCTGTCATTGTTACTTTGTGTAAGTGTGTGTCTGTGTTACTGGGTATCAGTGTATGTCTTTGTTACTTGGTATCAGTGTATGTCTTTGTTACTTGGTGTCATTGTCTGTCTTTGTTACTTGGTGTAAGTCTGTGTCTGTGTTACTGGGTATCAGTGTATGTCTTTGTTACTTGGTATCAGTGTCTGTCATTGTTACTTGGTGTAAGTGTGTGTCTGTGTTACTGGGTATCAGTGTATGTCTTTGTTACTTGGTGTCAGTGTATGTATTTGTTACTGGGTGTCAGTGTATCTCTTTGTTACTGGGTGTCAGTGTATGTCTTTGTTACTTAGTGTCCGTGTGTGTCTGTGTTACTGGGTGTCAGTGTATGTCTTTGTTACTGGGTGTCAGTGTATGACTTTGTTTCTTGGTGTCAGTGTATGTCTTTGTTACCTGGTGTAAGTGTGTGTCTGTGTAACTGAATATCAGTGTATGTCTTTGTGACTTGGTGTAAGTGTGTGTCTGTGTTACTGGGTATCAGTGTATGTCTTTGTTACTTGGTGCAAGTGTATGTCTTTGTTACTTGGTGTCAATGTCTGTCTTTGTTACTTGGTGTCAATGTCTGTCTTTGTTAAATGGTGTCAGTGTATGTCTTTGTTACTTGGTGTTCTGTGTTACTGGGTATCAGTGTATGTCTTTGTTTATTGGTGTCAGTGTATGTCTTTGTTACTTGGTGTAAGTGTGTGTCGTGTTACTGGGTATCAGTGTATGTCTTTGTTTATTGTTGTAAGTGTATGTCTGTGTTACTTGGTGTAAGTGTATGTCTTTGTTACTTGGTGTCAGTGTATGTCTTTGTGACTTTGTGCAAGTATATGTCTTTGTTACTTGGTGACAGTGCATGTCTTTGTTACTTGGTGTAAGTGTATGTCTTTGTTACTGGGTGTCAGTGTATGTCTTTGATACTTGGTGTAAGTGTGTGTCTGTGTTACTGGGTATCAGTGTCTGTCTTTGTTACTTGGTGTAAGAGTGTGTCTGTGTTGCTGGGTATCAGTGTATGTCTTTGTTACTTGGTGTCAGTGTATGTCTGTGTAACTTGGTGTAAGTGTGTGTCTTTGTTAGTTTGTGCAAGTGTGTGTCTTTGTTACTTGGTGTCAGTGTATGTCTGTGTTATTTGGTGTAAGTGTATGTATTTGTTACTTGTTGTCAGTGTATGTCTTTGTTACGTGGTGTCAGTGTTTGTCTGTGTTTCTGGGTATCAGTGTATGTCTTTGTTAGTTGGTGTCTGTGTGTGTCTGTGACACATGGTGTCAGTGTGTGTCTGTGTTACTGGGTATCAGTGTATGTCTTTGTTACTTCGTGTAAGTGTGTGTCTGTGTTACTGGGTATCAGTGTATGTCTTTGTTACCTGGTGTCTGTGTATGTCTTTGTTACTGGGTGTCAGTGTATGCCTTTGTTTCTTGGTGTCAGTGTATGTCTTTGTTATTTGGTGTAAGTGTGTGTCTGTGTAACTGAGTATCAGTGTATGTCTTTGTTGCTTGGTGTAAGTGTGTGTCTGTGTTACTGGGTATCGTTGTATGTCTTTGTTACTTGGTGTCAGTGTATGTCTTTCTTACTTGGTGTCAGTGTATGTCTTTGTTACTTGGTGTAAGTGTGTGTCTGTGTTACTGGGTATCAGTGTATGTCTGTGTTACTTGGTGTCAGTGTGTGCCTTTGTTACTTGGTGTCATTGTGTGTCTTTGTTACTGGGTGTCAGTGTATGTCTTTGTTACTGGGTGTCAGTGCATGTCTTTGTGACTTGGTGTAAGTGCGTGTCTGTGTTACTGGGTATCAGTGTCTGTCATTGTTACTTGGTGTAAGTGTGTGTCTGTGTTACTGGGTATCAGTGTATGTCTTTGTTACTTGGTATCAGTGTATGTCTTTGTTACTTGGTGTCATTGTCTGTCTTTGTTACTTGGTGTAAGTCTGTGTCTGTGTTACTGGGTATCAGTGTATGTCTTTGTTACTTGGTGTCAGTGTATGTCTTTGTTACTTGGTGTCATTGTATGTCTGTGTTACTTGGTGTAAGTGTCTGTCTGTGTTACTGGGTATCAGTTTATGTATTTGTTACTTGGTGTCAGTGCATGTCTTTGTTACTTGGTGTCGGTGTATGTCTGTGTTACTTGGTGTAAGTGTGTGTCTGTGTTACTGTGGATCAATGAATGTCTTTGTTACTTGGTGTCAGTGTATGTCTTTGTTACTGGGTGTCAGTGTATGTCTTTGTTACTTGGTGTCCGTGTGTGTCTGTGTTACTGGGTGTCAGTGTATGTCTTTGTTACTGGGTGTCAGTGTATGACTTTGTTTCTTGGTGTCAGTGTATGTCTTTGTTACTTGGTGTAAGTGTGTGTCTGTGTTACTTGGTGTCTGTGTATGTCTTTGTTACTGGGTGTCAGTGTATGCCTTTGTTTCTTGGTGTCAGTGTATGTCTTTGTTACTTGGTGTAAGTGTGTGTCTGTGTAACTGAGTATCAGTGTATGTCTTTGTTACTTGGTGTAAGTGTGTGTCTGTGTTACTGGGTATCAGTGTATGTCTTTGTTACTTGGTGTCAGTGTATGTCTTTCTTACTTGGTGTCAGTGTATGTCTTTGTTACTTGGTGTAAGTGTGTGTCTGTGTTACTGGGTATCAGTGTATGTCTTTGTTACTTGGTGTCAGTGTGTGCTTTTGTTACTTGGTGTCATTGTGTGTCTTTGTTACTGGGTGTCAGTGTATGTCTTTGTTACTGGGTGTCAGTGCATGTCTTTGTGACTTGGTGTAAGTGTGTGTCTGTGTTACTGGGTATCAGTGTCTGTCATTGTTACTTGGTGTAAGTGTGTGTCTGTGTTACTGGGTATCAGTGTATGTCTTTGTTACTTGGTATCAGTGTATGTCTTTGTTACTTGGTGTCATTGTCTGTCTTTGTTACTTGGTGCAAGTCTGTGTCTGTGTTACTGGGTATCAGTGTATGTCTTTGTTACTTGGTGTCATTGTATGTCTGTGTTACTTGGTGTAAGTGTCTGTCTGTGTTACTGGGTATCAGTGTATGTATTTGTTACTTGGTGTCAGTGCATGTCTTTGTTACTTGGTGTCGGTGTATGTCTTTGTTACTTGGTGTAAGTGTCTGTCTGTGTTACTGGGTATCAGTGTATGTATTTGTTACTTGGTGTCAGTGCATGTCTTTGTTACTTGGTGTCAGTGTATGTCTTTGTTACTGGGTGTCAGTGCATGCTTTGTTACTTGGTGTAAGTGTGTGTCTGTGTTACTGGGTGTCAGTGTATGTCTTTGTGACTTGGTGTAAGTGTGTGTCTGTGTTACTGGGTATCAGTGTATGTCTTTGTTACTTGGTATCAGTGTATGTCTTTGTTACTTGGTGTCATTGTCTGTCTTTGTTACTTGGTGTAAGTCTGTGTCTGTGTTACTGGGTATAAGTGTATGTCTTTGTGACTTGGTGCCAGTGTATGTCTTTGTTACTTGGTGTAAGTGTGTGTCTTTGTTACGTGGTGTAAGTGTGTGTCTGTGTTGCTTGGTGTCAGTGGATGTCTTTGTTACTGGTTGCCAGTGTATGTCTTTGTTACTTGGTGTCAGTGTATGTCTTTGTTACTTGGTGTATGTGTATGTCTTTGTGACTTGGTGTCAGTGTATGTCTTTGTTACTTGGTGTAAGTGTGTGTCTGTGTTACTGTGTAGTAGTGTATGTCTTTGTTACTGGGTGTCAGTGTGTGTCTTTGTTACTTGGTGTAAGTGTGTGTCTGTGTTACTGGGTGTCAGTGCATGTCTGTGTTACTTGGTGTAAGTGTATGTCTTTGTTACTTGGTGCAAGTGTGTGTCTGTGTTACTGGGTATCAGTGTATGTCTTTGTTACTTGGTGTCCGTGTATGTCTTTGTGACTTGGTGTAAGTGTGTGTCTGTGTTACTGGGTATCAGTGTATGTCTTTGTTACTTGGTGTAAGTGTATGTCTTTGTTACTTGGTGTAAGTGTGTGTCTGTGTTACTGGGTATCAGTGTATGTCTTTGTTACTTGGTGTAAGCGTATGTCTTTGTTACTGGGTGCCAGTGTATGTCTTTGTTACTTTGAGTAAGTGTGTGTCTGTGTTACTTCGTGTCAGTGGATGTCTTTGTTACTTGGTGTAAGTGTGTGTCTTTGATACTTGGTGTAAGTGTGTGTCTGTGTTACTTGTTGTCAGTGGATGTCTTTGTTACTGGGTGCCAGTGTATGTCTTTGTTACTTTGAGTAAGTGTATGTCTTTGTTACTTGGTGTCAGTGGATGTCTTTGTTACTGGGTGCCAGTGTATGTCTTTGTTACTTGGTGTAAGTGTATGTCTTTGTGACTTGGTGCCAGTGTATGTCTTTGTTACTTGGTGTAAGTGTGTGTCTTTGTTACGTGGTGTAAGTGTGTGTCTGTGTTGCTTGGTGTCAGTGGATGTCTTTGTTACTTGGTGTAAGTGTATGTCTTTGTTACTTGGTGTAAGTGTATGTCTTTGTGACCTGGTGTCAGTGTATGTCTTTGTGACTTGGTGTCAGTGGATGTCTTTGTTACTGGGTGCCAGTGTATGTCTTTGTTAATTGGTGTCAGTGTATGTCTTTGTTACTTGGTGTAAGTGTGTGTCTGTGTTACTGGGTGTCAGTGTATGTCTTTGTTACTTGGTGTAAGTGTATGTCTTTGTTACTTGGTGTCAGTGTATGTCTGTGTTACTGGGTGTCAGTGTATGTCTTTGTTACTTGGTGTCAGTGTATGTCTTTGTGACTTGGTGTCAGTGTATGTCTTTGTTACTGGGTGTCAGTGTATGTCTGTGTTACTTGGTGTAAGTGTATGTCTTTGTGACTTGGTGTCAGTGTATGTCTTTGTTACTTGGTGTAAGTGTGTGTCTGTGTTTCTGGGTATCAGTGTATGTCTTTGTTACTTGGTGTAAGTGTGTGTCTTTGTTACTTGGTGTAAGTGTGTGTCTGTGTTACTTGGTGTAAGTATATGTCTTTGTGACTTGGTGTCAGTGTATGTCTTTGTTACTTGGTGTCAGTGTATGTCTTTGTTACTTGCTGTAAGTGTATGTCTTTGTGACTTGGTGTCAGTGTATGTCTTTGTTACTTGGTGTAAGTGTGTGTCTGTGTTACTGGGAATCAGTGTCTGTCTTTGTTATTTGGTGTCAGTGTATGTATTTGTTACTGGGTGTCAGTGTATGTCTTTGTTACTGGGTGTCAGTGTATGTCTATGTTACTTGGTGTAAGTGTATGTCCTTGTTACTGGGTATCAGTGGATGTCTTTGTTACTTGGTGTAAGTGTGTGTCTTTGTTACTGGGAATCAGTGTCTGTCTTTGTTATTTGGCGTCAGTGTATGTCTTTGTTACTTGGTGTAAGTGTATGTCTTTGTTACTTGGTGTAAGTGTATGTCTGTGTTACTGGGTGTAAGTGTGTGTCTGTCTTACTGGGTGTCAGTGTATGTCTTTGTTACTTGGTGTCAGTGGATGTCTTTGTTACTGGGTGCCAGTGTCTGCCTTTGTTACTTGGTGTACGTGTGTGTCTGTGTTACTGGGTGTAAGTGTGTGTCTGTGTTACTGGGTATCAGTGTATGTCTTTGTTACTTGGTGTATGTGTGTGTCTGTGTGACTAGGTATCAGTGTATGTCTGTGTTACTTGGTGTAAGTGTATGTCTTTGTTACTTGGTGTCAGTGTATGTCTTTGTTACTGGGTGTCAGTGTATGTCTATGTTACTTGGTGTAAGTGTATGTCCTTGTTACTGGGTATCAGTGGATGTCTTTGTTACTTGGTGTAAGTGTGTGTCTTTGTTACTTGGTGTCAGTGTGTGTCTTTGTTACTTGGTGTAAGAGTGTGTCTGTGTTACTTGGTGTCAGTGTATGTCTTTGTTACTGGGTGCCAGTGTATGTCTTTGTTACTTGGTGTCAGTGTATGTCTTTGTTACTTGGTGTAAGTGTGTGTCTGTGTTACTTGGTGCAAGAGTGTGTCTGTGTTACTTGGTGTCAGTGGATGTCTTTGTTGCTGGGTGCCAGTGTATGTCTTTGTAACTTGGTGTAAGTATGTGTCTGTGTTACTTGGTGTCAGTGGATGTCTTTGTTACTGGGTGCCAGTGTATGTCTTTGTTACTTGGTGTCATTGTATGTCTTTGTTACTTGGTGTAAGTGTATGTCTTTGTTACTTGGTGTAAGTGTATGTCTTTGTTACTTGGTGTAAGTGTGTGACTGTGTTACTTGGTGTAAGTGTATGTCCGTGTTACTGGGTATCAGTGTATGTCTTTGTTACTTGGTTTAAGTGTGTGTCTTTGTTACTTGGTGTAAGTGTGTGTCTGTGTTACTTGGTGTCAGTGGATGTCTTTGTTACTGGGTGCCAGTGTATGTCTTTGTTAATTGGTGTAAGTGTGTGTCTGTGTTACATGGTGTCAGTGGATGTCTTTGTTACTGGTTGCCAGTGTATGTCTTTGTTACTTGGTGTCAGTGTATGTCTTTGTTACTTGGTGTAAGTGTATGTCTTTGTGACTTGGTGTCAGTGTATGTCTTTGTTACTTGGTGTAAGTGTGTGTCTGTGTTACTGTGTAGTAGTGTATGTCTTTGTTACTGGGTGTCAGTGTGTGTCTTTGTTATTTGGTGTCAGTGTATGTATTTGTTACTGGGTGTCAGTGTATGTCTTTGTTACTGGGTGTCAGTGTATGTCTATGTTACTTGGTGTAAGTGTATGTCCTTGTTACTGGGTATCAGTGGATGTCTTTGTTACTTGGTGTAAGTGTGTGTCTTTGTTACTGGGAATCAGTGTCTGTCTTTGTTATTTGGCGTCAGTGTATGTCTTTGTTACTTGGTGTAAGTGTATGTCTTTGTTACTTGGTGTAAGTGTATGTCTGTGTTACTGGGTGTAAGTGTGTGTCTGTCTTACTGGGTGTCAGTGTATGTCTTTGTTACTTGGTGTCAGTGGATGTCTTTGTTACTGGGTGCCAGTGTCTGCCTTTGTTACTTGGTGTACGTGTGTGTCTGTGTTACTGGGTGTAAGTGTGTGTCTGTGTTACTGGGTATCAGTGTATGTCTTTGTTACTTGGTGTATGTGTGTGTCTGTGTGACTAGGTATCAGTGTATGTCTGTGTTACTTGGTGTAAGTGTATGTCTTTGTTACTTGGTGTCAGTGTATGTCTTTGTTACTGGGTGTCAGTGTATGTCTATGTTACTTGGTGTAAGTGTATGTCCTTGTTACTGGGTATCAGTGGATGTCTTTGTTACTTGGTGTAAGTGTGTGTCTTTGTTACTTGGTGTCAGTGTGTGTCTTTGTTACTTGGTGTAAGAGTGTGTCTGTGTTACTTGGTGTCAGTGTATGTCTTTGTTACTGGGTGCCAGTGTATGTCTTTGTTACTTGGTGTCAGTGTATGTCTTTGTTACTTGGTGTAAGTGTGTGTCTGTGTTACTTGGTGCAAGAGTGTGTCTGTGTTACTTGGTGTCAGTGGATGTCTTTGTTGCTGGGTGCCAGTGTATGTCTTTGTAACTTGGTGTAAGTATGTGTCTGTGTTACTTGGTGTCAGTGGATGTCTTTGTTACTGGGTGCCAGTGTATGTCTTTGTTACTTGGTGTCATTGTATGTCTTTGTTACTTGGTGTAAGTGTATGTCTTTGTTACTTGGTGTAAGTGTATGTCTTTGTTACTTGGTGTAAGTGTGTGACTGTGTTACTTGGTGTAAGTGTATGTCCGTGTTACTGGGTATCAGTGTATGTCTTTGTTACTTGGTTTAAGTGTGTGTCTTTGTTACTTGGTGTAAGTGTGTGTCTGTGTTACTTGGTGTCAGTGGATGTCTTTGTTACTGGGTGCCAGTGTATGTCTTTGTTAATTGGTGTAAGTGTGTGTCTGTGTTACATGGTGTCAGTGGATGTCTTTGTTACTGGTTGCCAGTGTATGTCTTTGTTACTTGGTGTCAGTGTATGTCTTTGTTACTTGGTGTAAGTGTATGTCTTTGTGACTTGGTGTCAGTGTATGTCTTTGTTACTTGGTGTAAGTGTGTGTCTGTGTTACTGTGTAGTAGTGTATGTCTTTGTTACTGGGTGTCAGTGTGTGTCTTTGTTACTTGGTGTAACTGTGTGTCTGTGTTACTGGGTGTCAGTGTCTGTCTGTGTTACTTGGTGTAAGTGTATGTCTTTGTTACTTGGTGCAAGTGTGTGTCTGTGTTACTGGGTATCAGTGTATGTCTTTGTTACTTGGTGTCCGTGTATGTCTTTGTGACTTGGTGTCAGTGTATGTCTTTGTTACTTGGTGTCAGTGTATGTCTTTGTTACTTGGTGTAAGTGTGTGTCTGTGTTACTGGGTATCAGTGTATGTCTTTGTTACTTGGTGTAAGTGTATGTCTTTGTTACTTGGTGTAAGTGTGTGTCTGTGTTACTGGGTATCAGTGTATGTCTTTGTTACTTGGTGTAAGTGTATGTCTTTGTTACTGGGTGCCAGTGTATGTCTTTGTTACTTTGAGTAAGTGTGTGTCTGTGTTACTTGGTGTCAGTGGATGTCTTTGTTACTTGGTGTAAGTGTGTGTCTTTGATACTTGGTGTAAGTGTGTGTCTGTGTTACTTGTTGTCAGTGGATGTCTTTGTTACTGGGTGCCAGTGTATGTCTTTGTTACTTTGAGTAAGTGTGTGTCTGTGTTACTGGGTGTAAGTGTGTGTCTGTCTTACTGGGTGTCAGTGTATGTCTTTGTTACTTGGTGTCAGTGTATGTCTTTGTTACTTGGTGTAAGTGTCTGTCTTTGTGACTTGGTGCCAGTGTATGTCTTTGTTACTTGGTGTAAGTGTGTGTCTTTGTTACGTGGTGTAAGTGTGTGTCTGTGTTGCTTGGTGTCAGTGGATGTCTTTGTTACTTGGTGTAAGTGTATGTCTTTGTTACTTGGTGTAAGTGTATGTCTTTGTGACCTGGTGTCAGTGTATGTCTTTGTGACTTGGTTTCAGTGGATGTCTTTGTTACTGGGTGCCAGTGTATGTCATTGTTAATTGGTGTCAGTGTATGTCTTTGTTACTTGGTGTAAGTGTGTGTCTGTGTTACTGGGTGTCAGTGTATGTCTTTGTTACTTGGTGTAAGTGTATGTCTTTGTTACTGGGTGTCAGTGGATGTCTTTGTTACTTGGTGTCAGTGTATGTCTTTGTGACTTGGTGTCAGTGTATGTCTTTGTTACTGGGTGTCAGTGTATGTCTGTGTTACTTGGTGTAAGTGTATGACTTTGTGACTTGGTGTCAGTGTATGTCTTTGTTACTTGGTGTAAATGTGTGTCTGTGTTTCTGGGTATCAGTGTATGTCTTTGTTACTTGGTGTAATTATGTGTCTTTGTTACTTGGTGTAAGTGTGTGTCTGTGTTACTTGGTGTCAGTGGATGTCTTTGTCACTGGGTGCCAGTGTATGTCTTTGTTACTTGGTGTCCGTGTATGTCTTTGTTACTTGGTGTAAGTGTATGTCTTTGTGACTTGGTGTCAGTGTATGTCTTTGTTACTTGGTGTCAGTGTATGTCTTTGTTACATGGTGTCAGTGTATGTCTGTGTGACTTGGTGTCAGTGTATGTCTTTGTTACTTGGTGTAAGTGTGTGTCTGTGTTACTGGGAATCAGTGTATGTCTTTGTTACTTGGTGTAAGTGTGTGTCTTTGTTACTTGGTGTAAGTGTGTGTCTGTGTTTCTTGGTTTCAGTGGATGTCTTTGTTACTTGGTGCCAGTGTATGTCTTTTTTACTTGGTGTCAGTGTATGTCTTTGATACTTGGTGTAAGTGTATGTCTTTGTGACTTGGTGTCAGTGTATGTCTTTGTGACTTGGTGTCAGTGTATGTCTTTGTTACTTGGTGTAAGTGTATGTCTTTGTTACTTGGTGTAAGTGTATGTCTGTGTTACTGGGTGTAAGTGTGTGTCTGTCTTACTGGGTGTCAGTGTATGTCTTTGTTACTTGGTGTCAGTGGATGTCTTTGTTACTGGGTGCCAGTGTCTGCCTTTGTTACTTGGTGTACGTGTGTGTCTGTGTTACTGGGTGTAAGTGTGTGTCTGTGTTACTGGGTATCAGTGTATGTCTTTGTTACTTGGTGTATGTGTGTGTCTGTGTGACTAGGTATCAGTGTATGTCTGTGTTACTTGGTGTAAGTGTATGTCTTTGTTACTGGGTGTCAGTGTATGTCTTTGTTACTGGGTGTCAGTGTATGTCTTTGTTACTTGGTGTAAGTGTATGTCCTTGTGACTGGGTGTCAGTGTATGTCTTTGTTACTTGGTGTAAGTGTGTGTCTGTGTGACTGGGTATCAGTGCATGTCTTTGTTACTTGGTGTCAGTGTGTGTCTTTGTTACTTGGTGTAAGAGTGTGTCTGTGTTACTTGGTGTCAGTGTATGTCTTTGTTACTGGGTGTCAGTGTATGTCTTTGTTACTTGGTGTCAGTGTATGTCTTTGTGACTTGGTGTCAGTGTATGTCTTTGTTACTTGGTGTAGGTGTGTGTCTGTGTTACTTGGTGTAAGTGTGTGTCTGTGTTACTTTGTGTCAGTGGATGTCATTGTTACTGGGTGCCAGTGTATGTCTTTGTTACTTGGTGTAAGTGTGTGTCTGTGTTACTTGGTGTCAGTGGATGTCTTTCTTACTGGGTGCCAGTGTATGTCTTTGTTACTTGGTGTCAGTGTATGTCTTTGTTACTTGGTTTCAGTGTATGTCTTTGTTACTGGGTGTCAGCGTATGTCTGTGTTACTTGGTGTAAGTGTATGTCTTTGTGACTTGGTGTCAGTGCATGTCTTTGTTACTTGGTGTAAGTGTGTGTCTGTGTTACTGGGTATCAGTGTATGTCTTTGTTACTTGGTGTAAGTGTGTGTCTTTGTTACTTGGTGTCAGTGGATGTCTTTGTCACTGGGTGCCAGTGTATGTCTTTGTTACTTGGTGTCCGTGTATGTCTTTGTTACTTGGTGTAAGTGTATGTCTTTGTGACTTGGTGTCAGTGTATGTCTTTGTTACTTGGTGTAAGTGTAAGTCTTTGTTACTTGCTGTAAGTGTATGTCTTTGTGACTTGGTGTCAGTGTATGTCTTTGTTACTTGGTGTAAGTGTGTGTCTGTGTTACTGGGTATCAGTGTATGTCTTTGTTACTTGGTGTAAGTGTGTGTCTTTGTTACTTGGTGTAAGTGTGTGTCTGTGTTACTTGGTGTCAGTGGATGTCTTTGTTACTGGGTGCTAGTGTATGTCGTTGTTACTTGGTGTCAGTGTATGTCTTTGTTACTTGGTGTCAGTGTATGGCTTTGTTACTGGGTGTCAGCGAATGTCTGTGTTACTTGGTGTAAGTGCATGTCTTTGTGACTTGGTGTCAGTGTATGTCTTTGTTACTTGGTGTAAGTGTGTGTCTGTGTTACTGGGTTTCAGTGTATGTCTTTGTTACTTGGTGTAAGTGTGCGTCTTTGTTACTTGGTGTAAGTGTGTGTCTTTGTGACTTGGTGTCAGTGTATGTCTTTGTTACTTGGTGTAAGTGTGTGTCTGTGTTACTGTGTAGTAGTGTATGTCTTTGTTACTGGGTGTCAGTGTGTGTCTTTGTTACTTGGTGTAAGTGTGTGTCTGTGTTACTGGGTGTCAGTGTATGTCTGTGTTACTTGGTGTAAGTGTATGTCTTTGCTACTTGGTGCAAGTGTGTGTCTGTGTTACTGGGTATCAGTGTATGTCTTTGTTACTTGGTGTCCGTGTATGTCTTTGTGACTTGGTGTCAGTGTATGTCTTTGTTACTTGGTGTCAGTGTATGTCTTTGTTACTTGGTGTAAGTGTGTGTCTTTGTTACCGGGTATCAGTGTATGTCTTTGTTACTTGGTGTAAGTGTATGTCTTTGTTACTTGGTGTAAGTGTGTGTCTGTGTTACTGGGTATCAGTGTATGTCTTTGTTACTTGGTGTAAGTGTATGTCTTTGTTACTTGGTGTAAGTGTGTGTCTGTGTTACTGGGTATCAGTGTATGTCTTTGTTACTTGGTGTAAGTGTATGTCTTTGTTACTGGGTGCCAGTGTATGTCTTTGTTACTTTGAGTAAGTGTGTGTCTGTGTTACTTGGTGTCAGTGGATGTCTTTGTTACTTGGTGTAAGTGTGTGTCTTTGATACTTGGTGTAAGTGTGTGTCTGTGTTACTTGTTGTCAGTGGATGTCTTTGTTACTGGGTGCCAGTGTATGTCTTTGTTACTTTGAGTAAGTGTGTGTCTGTGTTACTTGGTGTAAGTGTATGTCTTTGTGACTTGGTGCCAGTGTATGTCTTTGTTACTTGGTGTAAGTGTGTGTCTTTGTTACGTGGTGTAAGTGTGTGTCTGTGTTGCTTGGTGTCAGTGGATGTCTTTGTTACTTGGTGTAAGTGTATGTCTTTGTTACTTGGTGTAAGTGTATGTCTTTGTGACCTGGTGTCAGTGTATGTCTTTGTGACTTGGTGTCAGTGGATGTCTTTGTTACTGGGTGCCAGTGTATGTCTTTGTTAATTGGTGTCAGTGTATGTCTTTGTTACTTGGTGTAAGTGTGTGTCTGTGTTACTGGGTGTCAGTGTATGTCTTTGTTACTTGGTGTAAGTGTATGTCTTTGTTACTTGGTGTCAGTGGATGTCTGTGTTACTGGGTGTCAGTGTATGTCTTTGTTACTTGGTGTCAGTGTATGTCTTTGTGACTTGGTGTCAGTGTATGTCTTTGTTACTGGGTGTCAGTGTATGTCTGTGTTACTTGGTGTAAGTGTATGTCTTTGTGACTTGGTGTCAGTGTATGTCTTTGTTACTTGGTGTAAATGTGTGTCTGTGTTTCTGGGTATCAGTGTATGTCTTTGTTACTTGGTGTAAGTGTGTGTCTTTGTTACTTGGTGTAAGTGTGTGTCTGTGTGACTTGGTGTCAGTGGATGTCTTTGTCACTGGGTGCCAGTGTATGTCTTTGTTACTTGGTGTCCGTGTATGTCTTTGTTACTTGGTGTAAGTGTATGTCTTTGTGACTTGGTGTCAGTGTATGTCTTTGTTACTTGGTGTCAGTGTATGTCTTTGTTACTTGCTGTAAGTGTATGTCTTTGTGACTTGGTGTCAGTGTATGTCTTTGTTACTTGGTGTAAGTGTGTGTCTGTGTTACTGGGAATCAGTGTATGTCTTTGTTACTTGGTGTAAGTGTGTGTCTTTGTTACTTGGTGTAAGTGTGTGTCTGTGTTACTTGGTTTCAGTGGATGTCTTTGTTACTGGGTGCCAGTGTATGTCTTTTTTACTTGGTGTCAGTGTATGTCTTTGATACTTGGTGTAAGTGTATGTCTTTGTTACTTGGTGTAAGTGTATGTCTTTGTTACTTGGTGTAAGTGTATGTCTGTGTTACTGGGTGTAAGTGTGTGTCTGTCTCACTGGGTGTCAGTGTATGTCTTTGTTACTTGGTGTCAGTGGATGTCTTTGTTACTGGGTGCCAGTGTCTGCCTTTGTTACTTGGTGTCAGTGTATGTCTTTGTGACTTGGTGTCAGTGTATGTCTTTGTTACTTGGTGTAAGTGTGTGTCTGTGTTACTTGGTGTAAGTGTGTGTCTGTGTTACTGTGTAGTAGTGTATGTCTTTGTTACTGGGTGTCAGTGTGTGTCTTTGTTACTTGGTGTAAGTGTGTGTCTTTGCTACTTGGTGCAAGTGTGTGTCTGTGTTACTTGGTGTCAGTGGATGTCTTTGTTACTTGGTGTAAGTGTGTGTCTTTGATACTTGGTGTAAGTGTGTGTCTGTGTTACTTGTTGTCAGTGGATGTCTTTGTTACTGGGTGCCAGTGTATGTCTTTGTTACTTTGAGTAAGTGTGTGTCTGTGTTACTTGGTGTAAGTGTATGTCTTTGTGACTTGGTGCCAGTGTATGTCTTTGTTACTTGGTGTAAGTGTGTGTCTTTGTTACGTGGTGTAAGTGTGTGTCTGTGTTGCTTGGTGTCAGTGGATGTCTTTGTTACTTGGTGTAAGTGTATGTCTTTGTTACTTGGTGTAAGTGTATGTCTTTGTGACCTGGTGTCAGTGTATGTCTTTGTGACTTGGTGTCAGTGGATGTCTTTGTTACTGGGTGCCAGTGTATGTCTTTGTTAATTGGTGTCAGTGTATGTCTTTGTTACTTGGTGTAAGTGTGTGTCTGTGTTACTGGGTGTCAGTGTATGTCTTTGTTACTTGGTGTAAGTGTATGTCTTTGTTACTTGGTGTCAGTGGATGTCTGTGTTACTGGGTGTCAGTGTATGTCTTTGTTACTTGGTGTCAGTGTATGTCTTTGTGACTTGGTGTCAGTGTATGTCTTTGTTACTGGGTGTCAGTGTATGTCTGTGTTACTTGGTGTAAGTGTATGTCTTTGTGACTTGGTGTCAGTGTATGTCTTTGTTACTTGGTGTAAATGTGTGTCTGTGTTTCTGGGTATCAGTGTATGTCTTTGTTACTTGGTGTAAGTGTGTGTCTTTGTTACTTGGTGTAAGTGTGTGTCTGTGTGACTTGGTGTCAGTGGATGTCTTTGTCACTGGGTGCCAGTGTATGTCTTTGTTACTTGGTGTCCGTGTATGTCTTTGTTACTTGGTGTAAGTGTATGTCTTTGTGACTTGGTGTCAGTGTATGTCTTTGTTACTTGGTGTCAGTGTATGTCTTTGTTACTTGCTGTAAGTGTATGTCTTTGTGACTTGGTGTCAGTGTATGTCTTTGTTACTTGGTGTAAGTGTGTGTCTGTGTTACTGGGAATCAGTGTATGTCTTTGTTACTTGGTGTAAGTGTGTGTCTTTGTTACTTGGTGTAAGTGTGTGTCTGTGTTACTTGGTTTCAGTGGATGTCTTTGTTACTGGGTGCCAGTGTATGTCTTTTTTACTTGGTGTCAGTGTATGTCTTTGATACTTGGTGTAAGTGTATGTCTTTGTTACTTGGTGTAAGTGTATGTCTTTGTTACTTGGTGTAAGTGTATGTCTGTGTTACTGGGTGTAAGTGTGTGTCTGTCTCACTGGGTGTCAGTGTATGTCTTTGTTACTTGGTGTCAGTGGATGTCTTTGTTACTGGGTGCCAGTGTCTGCCTTAGTTACTTGGTGTCAGTGTATGTCTTTGTGACTTGGTGTCAGTGTATGCCTTTGTTACTTGGTGTAAGTGTGTGTCTGTGTTACTTGGTGTAAGTGTGTGTCTGTGTTACTGGGTATCAGTGTATGTCTTTGTTACTTGGTGTAAGTGTGTGTCTGTGTTACTTGGTGTCCGTGTATGTCTTTGTTACTTGGTGTATGTGTGTGTCTGTGTGACTAGGTATCAGTGTATGTCTGTGTTACTTGGTGTAAGTGTATGTCTTTGTTACTTGGTGTCAGTGTATGTCTTTGTTACTGGGTGTCAGTGTATGTCTTTGTTACTGGGTGTCAGTGTATGTCTTTGTTACTGGGTGTCAGTGTATGTCCTTGTGACTGGGTGTCAGTGTATGTCTTTGTTACTTGGTGTAAGTGTGTGTCTGTGTTACTGGGTATCAGTGTATGTCTTTGTTACTTGGTGTAAGTGTGTGTCTTTGTTACTTGGTGTCAGTGTGTGTCTTTGTTACTTGGTGTAAGAGTGTGTCTGTGTTACTTGGTGTCAGTGTATGTCTTTGTTACTGGGTGCCAGTGTATGTCTTTGTTACTTGGTGTCAGTGTATGTCTTTGTGACTTGGTGTCAGTGTATGTCTTTGTTACTTGGTGTAAGTGTGTGTCTGTGTTACTTGGTGTAAGTGTGTGTCTGTGTTACTGGGTATCAGTGTATGTCTTTGTTACTTGGTGTAAGTGTGTGTCTGTGTTACTTGGTGTCCGTGTATGTCTTTGTTACTTGGTGTAAGTGTATGTCTTTGTGACTTGGTGTCAGAGTATGTCTTTGTTACTTGGTGTAAGTGTAAGTCTTTGTTACTTGCTGTAAGTGTATGTCTTTGTGACTTGGTGTCAGTGTATGTCTTTGTTACTTGGTGTAAGTGTATGTCTGTGTTACTGGGTATCAGTGTATGTCTTTGTTACTTGGTGTAAGTGTGTGTCCTTGTTACTTGGTGTAAGTGTGTGTCTGTGTTACTTGGTGTCAGTGGATGTCTTTGTTACTGGGTGCCAGTGTATGTCGTTGTTACTTGGTGTCAGTGTATGTCTTTGTTACTTGGTGCCAGTGTATGGCTTTGTTACTGGGTGTCAGCGTATGTCTGTGTTACTTGGTGTAAGTGTATGTCTTTGTGACTTGGTGTCAGTGTATGTCTTTGTTACTTGGTGTAAGTGTGTGTCTGTGTTACTGGGTATCAGTGTATGTCTTTGTTACTTGGTGTAAGTGTGTGTCTTTGATACTTGGAGTAAGTGTGTGTCTGTGTTACTTGGTGTCAGTGGATGTCTTTGCCACTGGGTGCCAGTTTATGTCTTTGTTACTTGGTGTCCGTGTATGTCTTTGTTACTTGGTGTAAGTGTATGTCTTTGTGACTTGGTGTCAGTGTATGTCTTTGTTACTTGGTGTAAGTGTATGTCTTTGTGACTTGGTGCCAGTGTATGTCTTTGTTACTTGGTGTAAGTGTGTGTCTTTGTTACGTGGTGTAAGTGTGTGTCTGTGTTGCTTGGTGTCAGTGGATGTCTTTGTTACTTGGTGTCAGTGTATGTCTTTGTTACTTGGTGTAAGTGTATGTCTTTGTGAGTTGGTGTAAGTGTATGTCTTTGTTACTTGGTGTAAATGTGTGTCTTTGTTACTTGGTGTAAGTGTGTGTCTGTGTTACTTGGTGTCAGTGGATGTCTTTGTTACTGGGTGCCAGTGTATGTCTTTGTTACTTGGTGTAAGTGTGTGTCTGTGTTACTTGGTGTCAGTGGATGTGTTTGTTACTGGGTGCCAGTGTATGTCTTTGTTACTTGGTGTCAGTGTATGTCTTTGTTACTGGGTGTCAGCTTATGTCTGTGTTACTTGGTGTAAGTGTATGTCTTTGTGACTTGGTGTCAGTGTATGTCTTTGTTACTTGGTGTAAGTGTGTGTCTGTGTTACTGGGTATCAGTGTATGTCTTTGTTACTTGGTGTAAGTGTGTGTCTTTGTTACTTGTTGTAAGTGTGTGTCTGTGTTACTTGGTGTCAGTGGATGTCTTTGTCACTGGGTGCCAGTGTATGTCTTTGTTACTTGGTGTCCGTGTTTGTCTTTGTTACTTGGAGTAAGTGTATGTCTTTGTGAGTTGGTGTCAGTGTATGTCTTTGTTACTTGGTGTAAGTGTATGTCTGTGTTACTGGGTGTAAGTGTGTGGCTGTGTTACTGCGTGTAAGTGTGTGTCTGTCTTACTGGGTGTCAGTGTATGTCTTTGTTACTTGGTGTCAGTGGATGTCTTTGTTACTGGGTGCCAGTGTATGTCTTTGTTACTTGGTGTCAGTGTATGTCTTTGATACTTGGTGTAAGTGTATGTCTTTGTGACTTGGTGTCAGTGTATGTCTTTGTTACTTGGTGTAAGTGAATGTCTTTGTTACTTGGTGTAAGTGTGTGTCTGTGTTACTTGGTGGAAGTGTGTGTCTGTGTTACTGGGTATCAGTGTATGTCTTTGTTACTTGGTGTAAGTGTGTGTCTGTGTTACTTGGTGTCAGTGGATGTCTTTGTTACTGGGTGCCAGTGTATGTCTTTGTTACTTGGTGTCAGTGTATGTCTTTGATACTTTGTGTAAGTGTATGTCTTTGTGACTTGGTGTCAGTGCATGTCTTTGTTACTTGGTGTAAGTTTATGTCTTTGTTACTTGGTGTAAGTGCGTGTCTGTGTTACTGGGTGTAAGTGTGTGTCTGTCTTACTCGGTGTCAGTGTATGTCTTTGTTACTTGGTGTCAGTGGATGTCTTTGTTACTGGGTGCCAGTGTATGCCTTTGTTACTTGGTGTACGTGTATGTCTGTGTTACTGGGTGTAAGTGTGTGTCTGTGTTACTGGGTGTAAGTGTGTGTCTGTCTTACTGGGTGTCAGTGGATGTCTTTGTTACTGGGTGCCAGAGTATGCCTTTGTTACTTGGTGTACGTGTATGTCTTTGTTACTTGGTGTATGTGTGTGTCTGTGTTACTAGGTATCAGTGTATGTCTGTATTACTTGGTGTAAGTGTATGTCTTTGTGACTTGGTGTACGTGTGTGTCTGTGTTACTGGGTGTAAGTGTGTGTCTGTGTTACTGGGTATCAGTGTATGTCTTTGTTACTTGGTGTATGTGTGTGTCTGTGTGACTAGGTATCAGTGTATGTCTGTGTTACTTGGTGTAAGTGTATGTCTTTGTGACTGGTGTCAGTGTATGTCTTTGTTACTGGGTGCCAGTGTATGTCTTTGTTACTTGGTGTAAGTGTGTGTCTGTGTTACTGGGTATCAGTGTATGTCTTGGTTACTTGGTGTAAGTGTGTGTCTTTGTTACTTGGTGTCAGTGTGTGTCTTTGTTACTTGGTGTAAGTGTGTGTCTGTGTTACTTGGTGTCAGTGTATGTCTTTGTTACTGGGTGCCAGTGTATGTCTTTGTTACTTGGTGTCAGTGTATGTCTTTGTGACTTGGTGTCAATGTATGTCTTTGTTACTTGGTGTAAGTGTGTGTCTGTGTTACTGGTTATCAGTGTATGACTTTGTTACTTGGTGTAAGTGTGTGTCTTTGTTATTTGGTGTAAGTGTGTGTCTGTGTTACTTGGTGTCAGTGGATGTATTTTGTTACTGGGTGCCAGTGTATGTCTGTGTTACTTGGTGTAAGTGTGTGTCTGTGTTACTTGGTGTCAGTGGATGTCTTAGTTACTGGGTGCCAGTGTATGTCTTTGTTACTTGGTGTCAGTGTATGTCTTTGTTACTGGGTGTCAGCTTATGTCTGTGTTACTTGGTGTAAGTGTATGTCTTTGTGACTTGGTGTCAGTGTATGTCTTTGTTACTTGGTGTAAGTGTGTGTCTGTGTTACTGGGTATCAGTGTATGTCTTTGTTACTTGGTGTAAGTGTGTGTCTTTGTTACTTGGTGTAAGTGTGTGTCTGTGTTACTTGGTGTCAGTGGATGTCTTTGTCACTGGGTGCCAGTGTATGTCTTTGTTACTTGGTGTCCGGGTATGTCTTTGTTACTTGGTGTCAGTGTATGTCTTTGTGAGTTGGTGTCAGTGTATGTCTTTGTTACTTGGTGTAAGTGTATGTCTTTGTTACTTGGTGTAAGTGTGTGTCTGTGTTACTGCGTGAAAGTGTGTGTCTGTCTTACTGGATGTCAGTGTATGTCTTTGTTACTTGGTGTCAGTGGATGTCTTTGTTACTGGGTGCCAGTGTATGCCTTTGTTACTTGGTGTACGTGTGTGTCTGTGTTACTGAGTGTAAGTGTGTGTCTGTGTTACTGGGTGTAAGTGTGTGTCTGTCTTACTGGGTGTCAGTGTATGTCTTTGTTACTTGGTGTAAGTGTATGTCTTTGTTACTTGGTGTCAGTGTATGTCTTTGTTACTGGGTATCAGTGTATGTCTTTGTTAATTGGTGTCAGTGTATGTCTTTGTTACTTGGTGTAAGTGTATGTCTTTGTTACTTGTTGTAAGTGTGTGTCTGTGTTACTGGGTATCAGTGTATGTCTTTGCTACTTGGTGTCCGTGTATGTCTCTGTTTCTGGGTGTCAGTGTATGTCTTTGTGACTTGGTGTCATTGTATGTCTGTGTTACTGGGTGAAAGTGTGTGTCTGTGTTACTGGGTATCAGTATATGTCTTTGTTACTTGCTGTAAGTGTGTGTTTGTGTTACTGGGTGTCAGTGTATGTCTTTGTTACTTGGGGTCAGTGGATGTCTTTGCTACTGGGTGCCAGTGTATGTCTTTGTTACTTGTTGTAAGTGTGTGTCTGTGTTACTGGGTATCAGTGTATGTCTTTGTTACTTGGTGTCCGCGTATGTCTCTGTTTCTGGGTGTCAGTGTCTGTCTTTGTAACTTGGTGTCAGTGGATGTCTTTGTTACTGGGTGCCAGTGTATGTCTTTGTTACTTGGTGTCAGTGTATGTCTTTGTTACTGGGTGTCAGCGTATGTCTGTGTTACTTGGTGTAAGTGTATGTCTTTGTGACTTGGTGTCAGTGTATGTCTTTGTTACTTGGTGTAAGTGTGTGTCTGTGTTACTGGGTATCAGTGTATGTCTTTGTTACTTGGTGTAAGTGTGTGTCTTTGTTACTTGGTGTAAGTGTGTGTCTTTGTCACTTGGTGTCAGTGGATGTCTTTGTCACTGGGTGCCAGTGTATGTCTTTGTTACTGGGTGTCAGTGTTTGTCTTTGTTACTTGGTGTAAGTGGATGTCTTTGTTACTGGGTGCCAGTGTATGTCTTTGTTACTTGGTGTTAGTGTATGTCTTTGTTACTGGGTGCCAGTGCATGTCTTTGTTACTTGGTGTAAGTGTATGTCTTTGTTACTTGGTGTAAGTGTGTGTCTGTGTTACTGGGTGTAAGTGTGTGTCTGTCTTACTGGGTGTCAGTGTATGTCTTTGTTACTTGGTGTCAGTGGATGTCTTTGTTACTGGGTGCCAGTGTATGTCTTTGTTACTTGGTGTCAGTGTATGTCTTTGTTACTTGGTGTAAGTGTGTGTCTGTGTTACTGGGTGTAAGTGTGTGTCTGTCTTACTGGGTGTCAGTGTATGTCTTTGTTACTTGGTGTCAGTGGATGTCTTTGTTACTGGGTGCCAGTGTATGCCTTTGTTACTTGGTGTACGTGTGTGTCTGTGTTACTGGGTGTAAGTGTGTGTCTGTGTTACTGGGTGTAAGTGTGTGTCTGTCTTACTGGGTGTCAGTGTATGTCTTTGTTACTTTCTGTCAGTGGATGTCTTTGTTACTGAGTGCCAGTGTATGCCTTTGTTACTTGGTGTACGTGTATGTCTTTGTTACTTGGTGTATGTGTGTGTCTGTGTTACTAGGTATCAGTGTATGTCTGTATTACTTGGTGTAAGTGTATGTCTTTGTGACTTGTTGTCAGTGTATGTCTTTGTTACTGGGTGTCAGTGTATGTCTTTGTTACTTGGTGTAAGTGTATGTCTTTGTTACTTGGTGTCAGTGTGTGTCTTTGTTACTTGGTGTAAGTGTGTGTCTGTGTTACTTGGTGTCAGTGTATGTCTTTGTTACTGGGTGCCAGTGTATGTCTTTCTTACTTGGTGTCAGTGTATGTCTTTGTGACTTGGTGTCAGTGTATGTCTTTGTTACTTGGTGTTAGTGTATGTCTTTGTTACTTGGTGTAAGTGTGTGTATGTGTTACTTGGTGTAAGTGTGTGTGTGTGTTACTGGTTATCAGTGTATGACTTTGTTACTTGGTGTAAGTGTGTGTCTTTTTTACTTGTTGTAAGTGTGTGTCTGTGTTACATGGTGTCAGTGGATGTCTTTGTCATTGGGTGCCAGTGTATGTCTTTGTAACTTGGTGTAAGTGTGTGTCTGTGTTACTTGGTGTCAGTGGATGTCTTTGTTACTGGGTGCCAGTGTATGTCTTTGTTACTTGGTGTCAGTGTATGTCTTTGTTACTGGGTGTCAGCGTATGTCTGTGTTACTTGGTGTAAGTGTATGTCTTTGTGACTTGGTGTCAGTGGATGTCTTTGTTACTTGGTGTAAGTGTGTGTCTGTGTTACTGGGTATCAGTGTATGTCTTTGTTACTTGGTGTAAATGTGTGTCTTTGTTACTTGGTGTAAGTGTGTGTCTTTGTCACTGGGTGCCAGTGTATGTCTTTGTTACTGGGTGTCAGTGTGTGTCTTTGTTACTTGGTGTAAGTGTATGTCTTTGTTACTGGGTGTCAGTGTGTGTCTTTTTACTTGGTGTAAGTGTGTGTCTGTGTTACTGGGTGTCAGTGTATGTCTTTGTTACTTGGTGTAAGTGTATGTCTTTGTTACTTGGTGTCAGTGTATGTCTTTGTTACTGGGTATCAGTGTATGTCTTTGTTACTGGGTATCAGTGTATGTCTTTGTTAATTGGTGTCAGTGTATGTCTTTGTTACTTGGTGTAAGTGTATGTCTTTGTTACTTGTTGTAAGTGTGTGTCTGTGTTACTGGGTATCAGTGTATGTCTTTGTTACTTGGTGTCCGTGTATGTCTCTGTTTCTGGGTGTCAGTGTATGTCTTTGTGACTTGGTGTCATTGTATGTCTGTGTTACTGGGTGAAAGTGTGTGTCTGTGTTACTGGGTATCAGTATATGTCTTTGTTACTTGGTGTAAGTGTGTGTCTGTGTTACTGGTTTTCAGTGTATGTCTTTGTTACTTGGTGTCAGTCGATGTCTT
Source organism: Heterodontus francisci (assembly GCF_036365525.1). Taxonomy (NCBI): domain Eukaryota; kingdom Metazoa; phylum Chordata; class Chondrichthyes; order Heterodontiformes; family Heterodontidae; genus Heterodontus; species Heterodontus francisci. Next base: position 488,816 of record NW_027141653.1, on the reverse strand, counting down.
TGTTACCGGGTGCCAGTGTATGTCTTTGTGACTTGGTGTCAGTGTATGTCTTTGTTACTTGGTGTAAGTGTATGTCTTTGTTACTTGTTGTAAGTGTGTGTCTGTGTTACTGGGTATCAGTGTATGTCTTTGTTACTTGGTGTCCGCGTATGTCTCTGTTTCTGGGTGTCAGTGTATGTCTTTGTAACTTGGTGTCAGTGGATGTCTTTGTTACTGGGTGCCAGTGTATGTCTTTGTTACTTGGTGTCAGTGTATGTCTTTGTTACTGGGTGTCAGCGTATGTCTTTGTTACTGGGTGTCAGCGTATGTCTTTGTGACTTGGTGTCAGTGTATGTCTTTGTGACTTGGTGTCAGTGTATGTCTTTGTTACTTGGTGTAAGTGTGTGTCTGTGTTACTGGGTATCAGTGTATGTCTTTGTTACTTGGTGTAAGTGTGTGTCTTTGTTACTTGGTGTAAGTGTGTGTCTGTGTCACTTGGTGTCAGTGGATGTCTTTGTCACTGGGTGCCAGTGTATGTCTTTGTTACTGGGTGTCAGTGTGTGTCTTTGTTTCTTGGTGTAAGTGTATGTCTTTGTTACTGGGTGTCAGTGTGTGTCTTTTTACTTGGTGTAAGTGTGTGTCTGTGTTACTGGGTGTCAGTGTATGTCTTTGTTACTTGGTGTAAGTGTATGTCTTTGTTACTTGGTGTCAGTGTATGTCTTTGTTACTGGGTATCAGTGTATGTCTTTGTTACTTGGTGTCAGTGTATGTCTTTGTTACTTGGTGTAAGTGTATGTCTTTGTTACTTGTTGTAAGTGTGTGTCTGTGTTACTGGGTATCAGTGTATGTCTTTGTTACTTGGTGTCCGTGTATGTCTCTTTTTCTGGGTGTCAGTGTATGTCTTTGTGACTTGGTGTCATTGTATGTCTGTGTTACTGGGTGAAAGTGTGTGTCTGTGTTACTGGGTATCAGTATATGTCTTTGTTACTTGGTGTAAGTGTGTGTCTGTGTTACTGGGGATCAGTGTATGTCTTTGTTACTTGGTGTCCGCGTATGTCTCTGTTTCTGGGTGTCAGTGTATGTCTTTGTAACTTGGTGTCAGTGGATGTCTTTGTTACTGGGTGCCAGTGTATGTCTTTGTTACTTGGTGTAAGTGTGTGTCTGTGTTACTGGGTGTAAGTGTGTGTCTGTGTTACTGGGTATCAGTGTATGTCTTTGTTACTTGGTGTATGTGTGTGTCTGTGTTACTGGGTATCAGTGTATGTCTGTGTTACTTGGTGTAAGTGTATGTCTTTGTTACTTGGCGTCAGTGTATGTCATTGTTACTTGGTGTAAGTGTATGTCTTTGTTACTTGGTGTAAGTGTGTGTCTGTGTTACTTGGTGTAAGTGTGTGTCTGTGTTACTGGGTGTCAGTGTATGTCTTTGTTACTTGGTGTAAGTGTGTCTCTGTGTTACTTGGTGTAAGTGTATGTCTTTGTGACTTTGTGTCAGTGCATGTCTTTGTTACTGGGTGTCAGTGTATGTCTTTGTTAAATGGTGTACGTGTATGTCCTTGTGACTTGGTGTCAGTGTATGTCTTTGTTACTTGGTGTAAGTGTGTTTCTGTGTTACTGGGTATCAGTGTATGTCTTTGTAACTTGGTGTAAGTGTTTGTCTTTGTTACTTGGTGTCAGTGTGTGTCTTTGTTACTTGGTGTAAGTGTGTGTCTGTGTTACTTGGTGTCAGTGGATGTCTTTGTTACTGGGTGCCAGTGTATGTCTTTGTTACTTGGTGTTAGTGTATGTCTTTGTGACTTGGTGTAAGTGTGTGTCTGTGTTACTTGCTGTAAGTGTGTGTCTGTGTTACTGGGTATCAGTGTATGTCTTTGTTACTTGGTGTAAGTGTGTGTCTTTGTTACTTGGTGTAAGTGTGTGTCTGTGTTACTTGGTGTCAGTGGATGTCTTTGTTACCGGGTGCCAGTGTATGTCTTTGTTACTTTGTGTAAGAGTGTGTCTGTGTTACGTGGTGTCAGTGGATGTCTTTGTTACTGAGTGCCAGTGTATGTCTTTGTTACCTGGTGTCAGTGTATGTCTTTGTTACTTGGTGTAAGTGTGTGTCAGTGTTACTGGGTATTAGTGTATGTCTTTGTTACTGGATGTCAGTGTGCGTCTTTGTTACTTGGTGTAAGTATGTGTCTGTGTTACTGGGTGTCAGTGTATGTCTGTGTTACGTGGTGTAAGTGTATGTCTTTGTTACTTGGTGCAAGTGTGTGTCTGTGTTACTGGGTATCAGTGTATGTCTTTGTTACTTGGTTTCCGTGTATGTCTTTGTGACTTGGTGTCAGTGTATGTCTTTGTTACTTGGTGTCAGTGTATGTCTTTGTTACTTGGTGTAAGTGTATGTATTTGTTACTTGGTGTCAGTGTATGTCTTTGTTACTTGGTGTAAGTGTGTGTCTGTGTTACTGGGTATCAGTGTATGTCTTTGTTACTTGGTGTCAGTGTATGTCTTTGTTACTTGGTGTAAGTGTATGTCTTTGTGCCTTGGTGTCAGTGTATGTCTTTGTTACTTGGTGTCAGTGTATGTCTTTGTTACTGGGTGCCAGTGTATGTCTTTGTGACTTGGTGTCAGTGTATGTCTTTGTTACTTGGTGTAAGTGTATGTCTTTGTTACTTGTTGTAAGTGTGTGTCTGTGTTACTGGGTATCAGTGTATGTCTTTGTTACTTGGTGTCCGCGTATGTCTCTGTTTCTGGGTGTCAGTGTATGTCTTTGTAACTTGGTGTCAGTGGATGTCTTTGTTACTGGGTGTCAGTGTATGTCTTTGTTAAATGGTGTACGTGGATGTCCTTGTGACTTGGTGTCAGTGTATGTCTTTGTTACTTGGTGTAAGTGTGTTTCTGTGTTACTGGGTATCAGTGTATGTCTTTGTAACTTGGTGTAAGTGTTTGTCTTTGTTACTTGGTGTCAGTGTATGTCTTTGTTACTTGGTGTAAGTGTGTGTCTGTGTTACTGGGTGTAAGTGTGTGTCTGTCTTACTGGGTGTCAGTGTATGTCTTTGTTACTTGGTGTCAGTGGATGTCTTTGTTACTGGGTGCCAGTGTATGCCTTTGTTACTTGGTGTACGTGTGTGTCTGTGTTACTGGGTGTAAGTGTGTGTCTTTGTTACTGGGTGTAAGTGTGTGTCTGTCTTACTGGGTGTCAGTGTATGTCTTTGTTACTTTGAGTCAGTGGATGTCTTTGTTACTGGGTGCCAGTGTATGCCTTTGTTACTTGGTGTACGTGTATGTCTTTGTTACTTGGTGTATGTGTGTGTCTGTGTTACTAGGTATCAGTGTATGTCTGTATTACTTGGTGTAAGTGTATGTCTTTGTGACTTGTTGTCAGTGTATGTCTTTGTTACTGGGTGTCATTGTATGTCTTTGTTACTTGGTGTAAGTGTATGTCGTTGTTACTTGGTGTCAGTGTGTGTCTTTGTTACTTGGTGTAAGTGTGTGTCTGTGTTAATTGGTGTCAGTGTATGTCTTTGTTACTGGGTGCCAGTGTATGTCTTTGTTACTTGGTGTCAGTGTATGTCTTTGTGACTTGGTGTCAGTGTATGTCTTTGTTACTTGGTGTTAGTGTATGTCTTTGTTACTTGGTGTAAGTGTGTGTATGTGTTACTTGGTGTAAGTGTGTGTGTGTGTTACTGGTTATCAGTGTATGACTTTGTTACTTGGTGTAAGTGTGTGTCTTTTTTACTTGTTGTAAGTGTGTGTCTGTGTTACATGGTGTCAGTGGATGTCTTTGTCATTGGGTGCCAGTGTATGTCTTTGTAACTTGGTGTAAGTGTGTGTCTGTGTTACTTGGTGTCAGTGGATGTCTTTGTTACTGGGTGCCAGTTTATGTCTTTGTTACTTGGTGTCAGTGTATGTCTTTGTTACTGGGTGTCAGCGTATGTCTGTGTTACTTGGTGTAAGTGTATGTCTTTGTGACTTGGTGTCAGTGTATGTCTTTGTTACTTGGTGTAAGTGTGTGTCTGTGTTACTGGGTGCCAGTGTATGTCTTTGTTACTGGGTGTCAGTGTGTGTCTTTGTTACTTGGTGTAAGTGTATGTCTTTGTTACTGGGTGTCAGTGTGTGTCTTTTTACTTGGTGTAAGTGTGTGTCTGTGTTACTGGGTGTGAGTGAATGTCTTTGTTACTTGGTGTAAGTGTATGTCTTTGTTACTTGGTGTCAGTGTATGTCTTTGTTACTGGGTATCAGTGTATGTCTTTGTTAATTGGTGTCAGTGTATGTCTTTGTTACTTGGTGTAAGTGTATGTCTTTGTTACTTGTTGTAAGTGTGTGTCTGTGTTACTGGGTATCAGTGTATGTCTTTGTTACTTGGTGTCCGTGTATGTCTCTGTTTCTGGGTGTCAGTGTATGTCTTTGTGACTTGGTGTCATTGTATGTCTGTGTTACTGGGTGAAAGTGTGTGTCTGTGTTACTGGGTATCAGTATATGTCTTTGTTACTTGGTGTAAGTGTGTGTCTGTGTTACTGGTTTTCAGTGTATGTCTTTGTTACATGGTGTCAGTGGATGTCTTTGTTACCGGGTGCCAGTGTATGTCTTTGTGACTTGGTGTCAGTGTATGTCTTTGTTACTTGGTGTAAGTGTATGTCTTTGTTACTTGTTGTAAGTGTGTGTCTGTGTTACTGGGTATCAGTGTATGTCTTTGTTACTTGGTGTCCGCGTATGTCTCTGTTTCTGGGTGTCAGTGTATGTCTTTGTAACTTGGTGTCAGTGGATGTCTTTGTTACTGGGTGCCAGTGTATGTCTTTGTTACTTGGTGTCAGTGTATGTCTTTGTTACTGGGTGTCAGCGTATGTCTGTGTTACTTGGTGTAAGTGTATGTCTTTGTGACTTGGTGTCAGTGTATGTCTTTGTGACTTGGTGTCAGTGTATGTCTTTGTTACTTGGTGTAAGTGTGTGTCTGTGTTACTGGTTTTCAGTGTATGTCTTTGTTCATTGGTGTCAGTGGATGTCTTTGTTACTGGGTGCCAGTGTATGTCTTTGTGACTTGGTGTCAGTGTATGTCTTTGTTACTTGGTGTAAGTGTATGTCTTTGTTACTTGTTGTAAGTGTGTGTCTGTGTTACTGGGTATCAGTATATGTCTTTGTTACTTGGTGTCCGCGTATGTCTCTGTTTCTGGGTGTCAGTGTATGTCTTTGTAACTTGGTGTCAGTGGATGTCTTTGTTACTGGGTGCCAGTGTATGTCTTTGTTACTTGGTGTAAGTGTGTGTCTGTGTTACTGGGTGTAAGTGTGTGTCTGTGTTACTGGGTATCAGTGTATGTCTTTGTTACTTGGTGTATGTGTGTGTCTGTGTTACTGGGTATCACTGTATGTCTGTGTTACTTGGTGTAAGTGTATGTCTTTGTTACTTGGCGTCAGTGTATGTCATTGTTACTTGGTGTAAGTGTATGTCTTTGTTACTTGGTGTAATGTGTGTCTGTGTTACTTGGTGTAAGTGTGTGTCTGTGTTACTGGGTATCAGTGTATGTCTTTGTTACTTGGCGTAAGTGTGTCTCTGTGTTACTTGGTGTAAGTGTATGTCTTTGTGACTTTGTGTCAGTGCATGTCTTTGTTACTGGGTGTCAGTGTATGTCTTTGTTAAATGGTGTACGTGTATGTCCTTGTGACTTGGTGTCAGTGTATGTCTTTGTTACTTGGTGTAAGTGTGTTTCTGTGTTACTGGGTATCAGTGTATGTCTTTGTAACTTGGTGTAAGTGTTTGTCTTTGTTACTTGGTGTCAGTGTGTGTCTTTGTTACTTGGTGTAAGTGTGTGTCTGTGTTACTTGGTGTCAGTGGATGTCTTTGTTACTGGGTGCCAGTGTTTGTCTTTGTTACTTGGTGTTAGTGTATGTCTTTGTGACTTGGTGTAAGTGTGTGTCTGTGTTACTTGGTGTAAGTGTGTGTCTGTGTTACTGGGTGTCAGTGTATGTCTTTGTTACTTGGTGTAAGTGTGTGTCTTTGTTACTTGGTGTAAGTGTGTGTCTGTGTTACTTGGTGTCAGTGGATGTCTTTGTTACCGGGTGCCAGTGTATGTCTTTGTTACTTGGTGTCAGTGTATGTCTTTGTTACTTGGTGTAAGTGTGTGTCAGTGTTACTGGGTATTAGTGTATGTCTTTGTTACTGGGTGTCAGTGTGCGTCTTTGTTACTTGGTGTAAGTATGTGTCTGTGTTACTGGGTGTCAGTGTATGTCTGTGTTACGTGGTGTAAGTGTATGTCTTTGTTACTTGGTGCAAGTGTGTGTCTGTGTTACTGGGTATCAGTGTATGTCTTTGTTACTTGGTTTCCGTGTATGTCTTTGTGACTTGGTGTCAGTGTATGTCTTTGTTACTTGGTGTCAGTGTATGTCTTTGTTACTTGGTGTAAGTGTATGTATTTGTTACTTGGTGTCAGTGTATGTCTTTGTTACTTGGTGTAAGTGTGTGTCTGTGTTACTGGGTATCAGTGTATGTCTTTGTTACTTGGAGTCAGTGTATGTCTTTGTTACTTGGTGTAAGTGTATGTCTTTGTGCCTTGGTGTCAGTGTATGTCTTTGTTACTTGGTGTCAGTGTATGTCTTTGTTACTTGGTGTAAGTGTATGTCTTTGTGACTTGGTGTCAGTGTATGTCTTTGTTACTTGGTGTCAGTGTACGTCTGTGTTACTTGGTGTCAGTGCATGTCTGTGTTACTTCGTGGAAGTGTATGTCTTTTTTACTTCGTGTAAGTGTGAGTCTGTGTTACTGGGTATTAGTGTATGTATTTGTTACTTGGTGTAAGTGTATGTCTTTGTTACTTGTTGTCAGTGTATGTCTTTGTTCCTTGGTGTCAGTGTATGTCTTTGTTACTTGGTGTCAGTGTATGTCTTTGTTACTTGGTGTATGTGTGTGTCTGTGTTACTTGGTGTAAGTGTGTGTCTGTGTTACTGGGCATCAGTGTATGTCTTTGTTACTTGGTGCCAGTGTATGTCTTTGTGACTTGGTGTCAGTGTATGTCTTTTTTACTTCGTGTAAGTGTGAGTCTGTGTTACTGGGTATTAGTGTATGTATTTGTTACTTGGTGTAAGTGTATGTCTTTGTTACTTGTTGTCAGTGTATGTCTTTGTTCCTTGGTGTCAGTGTATGTCTTTGTTACTTGGTGTCAGTGTATGTCTTTGTTACTTGGTGTATGTGTGTGTCTGTGTTACTTGGTGTAAGTGTGTGTCTGTGTTACTTGGTATCAGTGTATGTCTTTGTTTCTTGGTGCCAGTGTATGTCTTTGTGACTTGGTGTCAGTGGATGTCTTTGTTACCGGGTGCCAGTGTATGTCTTTGTGACTTGGTGTCAGTGTATGTCTTTGTTACTTGGTGTAAGTGTATGTCTTTGTTACTTGTTGTAAGTGTGTGTCTGTGTTACTGGGTATCAGTGTATGTCTTTGTTACTTGGTGTCCGCGTATGTCTCTGTTTCTGGGTGTCAGTGTATGTCTTTGTAACTTGGTGTCAGTGGATGTCTTTGTTACTGGGTGCCAGTGTATGTCTTTGTTACTTGGTGTCAGTGTATGTCTTTGTTACTGGGTGTCAGCGTATGTCTGTGTTACTTGGTGTAAGTGTATGTCTTTGTGACTTGGTGTCAGTGTATGTCTTTGTGACTTGGTGTCAGTGTATGTCTTTGTTACTTGGTGTAAGTGTGTGTCTGTGTTACTGGTTTTCAGTGTATGTCTTTGTTCATTGGTGTCAGTGGATGTCTTTGTTACTGGGTGCCAGTGTATGTCTTTGTGACTTGGTGTCAGTGTATGTCTTTGTTACTTGGTGTAAGTGTATGTCTTTGTTACTTGTTGTAAGTGTGTGTCTGTGTTACTGGGTATCAGTATATGTCTTTGTTACTTGGTGTCCGCGTATGTCTCTGTTTCTGGGTGTCAGTGTATGTCTTTGTAACTTGGTGTCAGTGGATGTCTTTGTTACTGGGTGCCAGTGTATGTCTTTGTTACTTGGTGTAAGTGTGTGTCTGTGTTACTGGGTGTAAGTGTGTGTCTGTGTTACTGGGTATCAGTGTATGTCTTTGTTACTTGGTGTATGTGTGTGTCTGTGTTACTGGGTATCAGTGTATGTCTGTGTTACTTGGTGTAAGTGTATGTCTTTGTTACTTGGCGTCAGTGTATGTCATTGTTACTTGGTGTAAGTGTATGTCTTTGTTACTTGGTGTAAGTGTGTGTCTGTGTTACTTGGTGTAAGTGTGTGTCTGTGTTACTGGGTATCAGTGTATGTCTTTGTTACTTGGCGTAAGTGTGTCTCTGTGTTACTTGGTGTAAGTGTATGTCTTTGTGACTTTGTGTCAGTGCATGTCTTTGTTACTGGGTGTCAGTGTATGTCTTTGTTAAATGGTGTACGTGTATGTCCTTGTGACTTGGTGTCAGTGTATGTCTTTGTTACTTGGTGTAAGTGTGTTTCTGTGTTACTGGGTATCAGTGTATGTCTTTGTAACTTGGTGTAAGTGTTTGTCTTTGTTACTTGGTGTCAGTGTGTGTCTTTGTTACTTGGTGTAAGTGTGTGTCTGTGTTACTTGGTGTCAGTGGATGTCTTTGTTACTGGGTGCCAGTGTTTGTCTTTGTTACTTGGTGTTAGTGTATGTCTTTGTGACTTGGTGTAAGTGTGTGTCTGTGTTACTTGGTGTAAGTGTTTGTCTGTGTTACTGGGTGTCAGTGTATGTCTTTGTTACTTGGTGTAAGTGTGTGTCTTTGTTACTTGGTGTAAGTGTGTGTCTGTGTTACTTGGTGTCAGTGGATGTCTTTGTTACCGGGTGCCAGTGTATGTCTTTGTTACTTGGTGTCAGTGTATGTCTTTGTTACTTGGTGTAAGTGTGTGTCAGTGTTACTGGGTATTAGTGTATGTCTTTGTTACTGGGTGTCAGTGTGCGTCTTTGTTACTTGGTGTAAGTATGTGTCTGTGTTACTGGGTGTCAGTGTATGTCTGTGTTACGTGGTGTAAGTGTATGTCTTTGTTACTTGGTGCAAGTGTGTGTCTGTGTTACTGGGTATCAGTGTATGTCTTTGTTACTTGGTTTCCGTGTATGTCTTTGTGACTTGGTGTCAGTGTATGTCTTTGTTACTTGGTGTCAGTGTATGTCTTTGTTACTTGGTGTAAGTGTATGTATTTGTTACTTGGTGTCAGTGTATGTCTTTGTTACTTGGTGTAAGTGTGTGTCTGTGTTACTGGGTATCAGTGTATGTCTTTGTTACTTGGTGTCAGTGTATGTCTTTGTTACTTGGTGTAAGTGTATGTCTTTGTGCCTTGGTGTCAGTGTATGTCTTTGTTACTTGGTGTCAGTGTATGTCTTTGTTACTTGGTGTAAGTGTATGTTTTTGTGACTTGGTGTCAGTGTATGTCTTTGTTACTTGGTGTCAGTGTACGTCTGTGTTACTTGGTGTCAGTGCATGTCTGTGTTACTTCGTGGAAGTGTATGTCTTTTTTACTTCGTGTAAGTGTGAGTCTGTGTTACTGGGTATTAGTGTATGTATTTGTTACTTGGTGTAAGTGTATGTCTTTGTTACTTGTTGTCAGTGTATGTCTTTGTTCCTTGGTGTCAGTGTATGTCTTTGTTACTTGGTGTCAGTGTATGTCTTTGTTACTTGGTGTATGTGTGTGTCTGTGTTACTTGGTGTAAGTGTGTGTCTGTGTTACTGGGCATCAGTGTATGTCTTTGTTACTTGGTGCCAGTGTATGTCTTTGTGACTTGGTGTCAGTGTATGTCTTTTTTACTTCGTGTAAGTGTGAGTCTGTGTTACTGGGTATTAGTGTATGTATTTGTTACTTGGTGTAAGTGTATGTCTTTGTTACTTGTTGTCAGTGTATGTCTTTGTTCCTTGGTGTCAGTGTATGTCTTTGTTACTTGGTGTCAGTGTATGTCTTTGTTACTTGGTGTATGTGTGTGTCTGTGTTACTTGGTGTAAGTGTGTGTCTGTGTTACTGGGTATCAGTGTATGTCTTTGTTTCTTGGTGCCAGTGTATGTCTTTGTGACTTGGTGTCAGTGGATGTCTTTGTTACCGGGTGCCAGTGTATGTCTTTGTGACTTGGTGTCAGTGTATGTCTTTGTTACTTGGTGTAAGTGTATGTCTTTGTTACTTGTTGTAAGTGTGTGTCTGTGTTACTGGGTATCAGTGTATGTCTTTGTTACTTGGTGTCCGCGTATGTCTCTGTTTCTGGGTGTCAGTGTATGTCTTTGTAACTTGGTGTCAGTGGATGTCTTTGTTACTGGGTGCCAGTGTATGTCTTTGTTACTTGGTGTCAGTGTATGTCTTTGTTACTGGGTGTCAGCGTATGTCTGTGTTACTTGGTGTAAGTGTATGTCTTTGTGACTTGGTGTCAGTGTATGTCTTTGTGACTTGGTGTCAGTGTATGTCTTTGTTACTTGGTGTAAGTGTGTGTCTGTGTTACTGGTTTTCAGTGTATGTCTTTGTTCATTGGTGTCAGTGGATGTCTTTGTTACTGGGTGCCAGTGTATGTCTTTGTGACTTGGTGTCAGTGTATGTCTTTGTTACTTGGTGTAAGTGTATGTCTTTGTTACTTGTTGTAAGTGTGTGTCTGTGTTACTGGGTATCAGTATATGTCTTTGTTACTTGGTGTCCGCGTATGTCTCTGTTTCTGGGTGTCAGTGTATGTCTTTGTAACTTGGTGTCAGTGGATGTCTTTGTTACTGGGTGCCAGTGTATGTCTTTGTTACTTGGTGTAAGTGTGTGTCTGTGTTACTGGGTGTAAGTGTGTGTCTGTGTTACTGGGTATCAGTGTATGTCTTTGTTACTTGGTGTATGTGTGTGTCTGTGTTACTGGGTATCAGTGTATGTCTGTGTTACTTGGTGTAAGTGTATGTCTTTGTTACTTGGCGTCAGTGTATGTCATTGTTACTTGGTGTAAGTGTATGTCTTTGTTACTTGGTGTAAGTGTGTGTCTGTGTTACTTGGTGTAAGTGTGTGTCTGTGTTACTGGGTATCAGTGTATGTCTTTGTTACTTGGCGTAAGTGTGTCTCTGTGTTACTTGGTGTAAGTGTATGTCTTTGTGACTTTGTGTCAGTGCATGTCTTTGTTACTGGGTGTCAGTGTATGTCTTTGTTAAATGGTGTACGTGTATGTCCTTGTGACTTGGTGTCAGTGTATGTCTTTGTAACTTGGTGTAAGTGTTTGTCTTTGTTACTTGGTGTCAGTGTGTGTCTTTGTTACTTGGTGTAAGTGTGTGTCTGTGTTACTTGGTGTCAGTGGATGTCTTTGTTACTGGGTGCCAGTGTTTGTCTTTGTTACTTGGTGTTAGTGTATGTCTTTGTGACTTGGTGTAAGTGTGTGTCTGTGTTACTTGGTGTAAGTGTTTGTCTGTGTTACTGGGTGTCAGTGTATGTCTTTGTTACTTGGTGTAAGTGTGTGTCTTTGTTACTTGGTGTAAGTGTGTGTCTGTGTTACTTGGTGTCAGTGGATGTCTTTGTTACCGGGTGCCAGTGTATGTCTTTGTTACTTGGTGTCAGTGTATGTCTTTGTTACTTGGTGTAAGTGTGTGTCAGTGTTACTGGGTATTAGTGTATGTCTTTGTTACTGGGTGTCAGTGTGCGTCTTTGTTACTTGGTGTAAGTATGTGTCTGTGTTACTGGGTGTCAGTGTATGTCTGTGTTACGTGGTGTAAGTGTATGTCTTTGTTACTTGGTGCAAGTGTGTGTCTGTGTTACTGGGTATCAGTGTATGTCTTTGTTACTTGGTTTCCGTGTATGTCTTTGTGACTTGGTGTCAGTGTATGTCTTTGTTACTTGGTGTCAGTGTATGTCTTTGTTACTTGGTGTAAGTGTATGTATTTGTTACTTGGTGTCAGTGTATGTCTTTGTTACTTGGTGTAAGTGTGTGTCTGTGTTACTGGGTATCAGTGTATGTCTTTGTTACTTGGTGTCAGTGTATGTCTTTGTTACTTGGTGTAAGTGTATGTCTTTGTGCCTTGGTGTCAGTGTATGTCTTTGTTACTTGGTGTCAGTGTATGTCTTTGTTACTTGGTGTAAGTGTATGTTTTTGTGACTTGGTGTCAGTGTATGTCTTTGTTACTTGGTGTCAGTGTACGTCTGTGTTACTTGGTGTCAGTGCATGTCTGTGTTACTTCGTGGAAGTGTATGTCTTTTTTACTTCGTGTAAGTGTGAGTCTGTGTTACTGGGTATTAGTGTATGTATTTGTTACTTGGTGTAAGTGTATGTCTTTGTTACTTGTTGTCAGTGTATGTCTTTGTTCCTTGGTGTCAGTGTATGTCTTTGTTACTTGGTGTCAGTGTATGTCTTTGTTACTTGGTGTATGTGTGTGTCTGTGTTACTTGGTGTAAGTGTGTGTCTGTGTTACTGGGTATCAGTGTATGTCTTTGTTACTTGGTGTAAGTGTGTGTCTTTGTTACTTGGTGTAGGTGTGTGTCTGTGTTACTTGGTGTCAGTGGATGTCTTTGTTACTGGGTGCCAGTGTATGTCTTTGTTACTTGGTGTAAGTGCGTGTCTGTGTTACTTGGTGTCAGTGGATGTCTTTGTTACTGGGTGCCAGTGTATGTCTTTGTTACTTGGTGTCAGTGTATGTCTTTGTTACTTGGTGTAAGTGTGTGTCTGTGTTACTGGGTATTAGTGTATGTCTTTGTTACTGGGTGTCAGTGTGCGTCTTTGTTACTTGGTGTAAGTGTGTGTCTGTGTTACTGGGTGTCAGTGTATGTCTGTGTTACGTGGTGTAAGTGTATGTCTTTGTTACTTGGTGCAAGTGTGCGTCTGTGCTACAGGGTATCAGTGTATGTGTTTGTTACTTGGTGTCCGTGTATGTCTTTGTGACTTGGTGTCAGTGTATGTCTTTGTTACTTGGTGTATGTGTGTGTCTGTGATACTGGGTATCATTGTATGTCTTTCTTACTTGGTGTAAGTGTGTGTCTGTGTAACTTGGTGTCAGTGGATGTCTTTGTTACTTGGTGTAAGTGTGTGTCTGTGTTACTGGGTTTCAGTGTATGTCTGTGTTACTTGGTGTAAGTGTATGTCTTTGTGACTTGGTGTCAGTGTATGTCTTTGTTACTTGTTTTAAGTGTATGTCCTTGTGACTTGGTGTCAGTGTATGTCTTTGTTACTTGGTGTAAGTGTGTGTCTGTGTTACTGGGTATCAGTGTATGTCTTTGTTACTTGGTGTAAGTGTATGTCTTTGTTACTTGGTGTCAGTGTGTGTCTTTGTCACTGGGTGCCAGTGCATGTCTTTGTTACTTGGTGTATGTGTGTGTTTGTGATACTGGGTATCATTGTATGTCTTTCTTACTTGGTGTAAGTGTGTGTCTGTGTAACTTGGTGTCAGTGGATGTCTTTGTTACTTGGTGTCAGTGTATGTCTTTGTTACTTGGTGTAAGTGTATGTCTTTGTGACTTGGTGTCAGTGTATGTCTTTGTTACTTGGTGTAAGTGTATGTCTTTGTTACTTGGTGTCAGTGTATGTCTTTGTGACTTGCTGCCAGTGTATGTCTTTGTGACTTGCTGCCAGTGTATGTCTTTGTGACTTGGTGTAAGTGTGTGTCTGTGTTACTGGGTTTCAGTGTATGTCTGTGTTACTTGGTGTAAGTGTATGTCTTTGTGACTTGGTGTCAGTGTATGTCTTTGTTACTTGTTTTAAGTGTATGTCCTTGTGACTTGGTGCCAGTGTATGTCTTTGTTACTTGGTGTAAGTGTGTGTCTGTGTTACTGGGTATCAGTGTATGTCTTTGTTACTTGGTGTAAGTGTATGTCTTTGTTACTTGGTGTCAGTGTGTGTCTTTGTTACTTGGTGTAAGTGTGTGTCTGTGCTACTTGGTGTCAGCGGATATCTTTGTTACTGGGTGTCAGTGTATGTCTTTGTTACTTGGTGTCAGTGTATGTCTTTGTGACTTGGTGTCAGTGTATGTCTTTGTTACTTGGTGTAAGTGTGTGTCTGTGTTACTGTGTATCAGTGTATGTCTTTGTTACTTGGTGTAAGTGGGTGTCTTTGTTACTTGGTGTCAGTGTGTGTCTTTGTTACTTGGTGTAAGTGTGTGTCTGTGTTACTTGGTGTCAGTGGATGTCTTTGTTACTGGGTGCCAGTGTATGTCTTTGTGACTTGGTGTCAGTGTGTGTCTTTGTTACTTGGTGTAAGTATGTGTCTGTGTTACTTGGTGTAAGTGTGTGTCTGTGTTACTGGGTATCAGTGTATGTCTTTGTTACTTGGTGTAGGTGTGTGTCTTTGTTACTTGGTGTAAGAGTGTGTCTGTGTTATTTGGTGTTAGTGGATGTCTTTGTTACTGGGTGCCAGTATATGTCTTTGTTACTTGGTGTAAGTGTGTGTCTGTGTTACTGGGTGCCAGTGTATGTCTTTGTTACTGGGTGCCAGTGTATGTCTTTGTTACTTGGTGTCAGTGTATGTCTTTGTTACATGGTGTAAGTGTGTGTCTGTGTTACTGGATATTAGTGTATGTCTTTGTTACTGGGTGTCAGTGTGCGTCTTTGTTACTTGGTGGAAGTGTGTGTCTGTGTTACTGGGTGTCAGTGTATGTCTGTGTTACGTGGTGTAAGTGTATGTCTTTGTTACTTGGTGCAAGTGTGCGTCTGTGTTACTGGGTATCAGTGTATGTCTTTGTTACTTGGTGTCCGTGTATGTCTTTGTTACTTGGTGTCAGTGTATGTCTTTGTTACTTGGTGTAAGTGTATGTCTTTGTTACTTGGTGTCAGTGTATGTCTGTGTTACTTGGTGTAAGTGTGTGTCTGTGTTACTGGGTATCAGTGTATGTCTTTGTTACTTGGTGTCCGTGTATGTCTTTGTTACTTGGTGTCAGTGTATGTCTTTGTTACTTGGTGTAAGTGTATGTCTTTGTTACTTGGTGTAAGTGTGTGTCTTTGTTACTTGGTGTAAGTGTGTGTCTGTGTTACTTGGTGTCAGTGGATGTCTTTGTTACCGGGTGCCAGTATATGTCTTTGTTACTTGGTGTCAGTGTCTGTCTTTGTTACTGGGTGTCAGCGTATGTCTGTGTTACTGGTTGTAAGTGTATGTCTTTGTGACTTGGTGTCAGTGGATGTCTTTGTTACTTGGTGTAAGTGTGTGTCTGTGTTACTGGGTATCAGTGTATGTCTTTGTTACTTGGTGTAAGTGTGTGTTTTTGTTACTTGGTGTAAGTGTGTGTCTGTGTTACTTGGTGTCAGTGGATGTCTTTATCACTGGGTGCCAGTGTATGTCTTTGTTACTTGGTGTCAGTGTATGTCTTTGTGACTTGGTGTCAGTGTATGTCTTTGTTACTTGGTGTAAGTGTAAGTCTTTGTTACTTGCTGTAAGTGTATGTCTTTGTGACTTGGTGTCAGTGTATGTCTTTGTTACTTGGTGCAAGTGAGTGTCTTTGTTACTTGGTGTAAGTGTGTGTCTGTGTTACTTGGTGTCAGTGGATGTCTTTGTTACTGGGTGCCAGTGTATGTCTTTGTTACTTGGTGTCAGTGTATGTCTTTGATACTTGGTGTAAGTGTATGTCTTTGTGACTTGGTGTCAGTGTATGTCTTTGTTACTTGGTGTAAGTGTATGTCTTTGTTACTTGGTGTAAGTGTGTGTCTGTGTTACTGGGTGTAAGTGTGTGTCTGTCTTACTGGGTGTCAGTGTATGTCTTTGTTACTTGGTGTCAGTGGATGTCTTTGTTACTGGGTGCCAGTGTATGCCTTTGTTACTTGGTGTACGTGTGTGTCTGTGTTACTGGGTGTATGTATGTGTCTGTGTTACTGGGTATCAGTGTATGTCTTTGTTACTTGGTGTATGTGTGTGTCTGTGTTACTAGGTATCAGTGTATGTCTGTGTTACTTGGTGTAAGTGTATGTCTTTGTGACTTGGTGTCAGTGTATGTCTTTGTTACTGGGTGTCAGTGTATGTCTTTGTTACTTGGTGTAAGTGTATGTCCTTGTGACTGGGTGTCAGTGTATGTCTTTGTTATTTGGTGTAAGTGTGTGTCTGAGTTACTGGGTATCAGTGTATGTCTTTGTTACTTGGTGTAAGTGTGTGTCTTTGTTACTTGGTGTCAGTGTGTGTCTTTGTTACTTGCTGTAAGTGTGTGTCTGTGTTACTTGGTGGCAGTGTATGTCTTTGTTACTGGGTGCCTGTGTATGTCTTTGTTACTTGGTGTCAGTGTATGTCTTTGTGACTTGGTGTCAGTGTATGTCTTTGTTACTTGGTGTAAGTGTGTGAATGTGTTACTTGGTGTAAGTGTGTGTCTGTGTTACTGGTTATCAGTGTATGACTTTGTTACTTGGTGTAAGTGTGTGTCTTTGTTACTTGGTGTAAGTGTGTGTCTGTGTTACTTGGTGTCAGTGGATGTCTTTGTTACTGGGTGCCAGTGTATGTCTTTGTTACTTGGTTTAAGTGTGTGTCTGTGTTACGTGGTGTCAGTGGATGTCTTTGTTATTGGGTGTAAGTGTATGTCTTTGTGACTTGGTGTCAGTGTATGTCTTTGTTACTTGGTGTAAGTGGATGTCTTTGTCACTGGGTGCCAGTGTATGTCTTTGTTACTGGGTGTCAGTGTGTGTCTTTGTTACTTGTTGTAAATGTATGTCTTTGTTACTGGGTGTCAGTGTGTGTCTTTTTACTTGGTGTAAGTGTGTGTCTGTGTTACTGGGTGTCAGTGTATGTCTTTGTGACTTGGTGTAAGTGTATGTCTTTGTTACTTGGTGTCAGTGTATGTCTTTGTTACTGGGTATCAGTGTATGTCTTTGTTACTTGGTGTCAGTGTATGTCTTTGTTACTTGTTGTCAGTGTATGTCTTTGTTACTTGGTGTAAGTGTATGTCTTTTTTAATTGGTGTCAGTGTATGTCTTTGTGACTTGGTGTCATTGTATGTCTGTGTTACTGGGTGAAAGTTTGTGCCTGTGTTACTGGGTATCAGTATATGTCTTTGTTACTTTGTGTAAGTGTGTGTCTGTGTTACTGGTTATCAGTGTACGTCTTTGTTACTTGGTGTCAGTGGATGTCTTTGTTACTTGGTGTAAGTGTATGTCTTTGTTACTTGGTGTAAGTGTGTGTCTTTGTTACTGGGTGTAAGTGTGTGTCTGTGTTACTGGGTATCAGTGTATGTCTTTGTAACTTGGTGTATGTGTGTGTCTGTGTTACTGGGTATCAGTGTATGTCTTTGTGACTTGGTGTCAGTGTATGTCTTTGTTACTGGGTGTCAGTGTATGTCTTTGTTAAATGGTGTAAGTGTATGTCCTTGTGACTTGGTGTCAGTGTATGTCTTTGTTACTTGGTGTAAGTGTGTGTCTGTGTTACTGTGTATCAGTGTATGTCTTTGTTACTTGGTGTAAGTGTGTGTCTTTGTTACTTTGTGTCAGTGTGTGTCTTTGTTACTTGGTGTAAGTGTGTGTCTGTGTTACTTGGTGTCAGTGGATGTCTTTGTTACTGGGTGCCAGTGTATGTCTTTGTTACCTGGTGTCAGTGTATGTCTTTGTGACTTGGTGTCAGTGTATGTCTTTGTTACTTGGTGTAAGTGTGTGTCTGTGTTACTTGGTGTAAGTGTGTGTCTGTGTTACTGGGTATCAGTGTATGTCTTTGTTACTTGGTGTAAGTGTGTGTCTTTGTTACTTGGTGTAAGTCTCTGTCTGTGTTTCTTGGTGTCAGTGGATGTCTTTGTTACTGGGTGCCAGTGTATGTCTTTGTTACTTGGTGCAAGTGTGTGTCTGTGTTACTTGGTGTAAGTGGATGTCTTTGTTACTGGGTGCCAGTATATGTCTTTGTTACTTGGTGTCAGTGAATGTCTTTGTTACTTGGTGTAAGTGTGTGTCTGTGTTACTGGGTATTAGTGTATGTCTTTGTTACTGGGTGTCAGTGTGCGTCTTTGTTACTTGGTGTAAGTATTTGTCTGTGTTACCGGGTGTCAGTGTATGTCTGTGTTACGTGGTGTAAGTGTATGTCTTTGTTACTTGGTGCAAGTGTGTGTCTGTGTTACTGGGTTTCAATGTATGTCTTTGTTACTTGGTGTAAGTGTATGTCTTTGTTACTTGGTGTCAGTGTATGTCTTTGTGACTTGGTGTCAGTGTATGTCTTTGTTAGTTGGTGTCAGTGTACGTCTGTGTTACTTGGTGTCAGTGCATGTCTGTGTTACTTCGTGGAAGTGTATGTCTTTTTTACTTCGTGTAAGTGTGTGTCTGTGTTACTGGGTATTAGTGTATGTATTTGTTACTTGGTGTAAGTGTATGTCTTTGTGACTTGGTATCAGTGTATGTCTTTGTTACTTGGTGTATGTGTGTGTCTGTGATACTGGGTATCATTGTATGTCTTTCTTACTTGGTGTAAGTGTGTGTCTGTGTTACTTGGTGTCAGTGGATGTCTTTGTTACTTGGTGTAAGTGTATGTCTTTGTTACTTGGTGTAAGAGTATGTCTTTGTGACTTGGTGTCAGTGTATGTCTTTGTTACTTGGTGTAAGTGTGTGTCTGTGTTACTGGGTTTCAGTGAATGTCTGTGTTACTTGGTGTAAGTGTATGTCTTTGTGACTTGGTGTCAGTGTATGTCTTTGTAACTGGGTGTCAGTGTATGTCTTTGTTACTTGGTGTAAGTGTATGTCCTTGTGACTTGGTGTCAGTGTATGTCTTTGTTACTTGGTGTCAGTGGATGTCTTTGTTTCAGGGTGCCAGTGTATGTCTTTGTTACTTGGTGTCAGTGTATGTCTTTGTGACTTGGTGTCAGTGTATGTCTTTGTTACTTGGTGTAAGTGTGTGTCTGTGTTACTCGGCATCAGTGTATGTCTTTGTTACTTGGTGTCAGTGTATGTCTTTGTGACTTGGTGTCAGTGTATGTCTTTGTCACTTGGTGTAAGTGTATGTCTTTGTGACTTGGTGTCAGTGTATGTCTTTGTTACTTGGTGTCAGTGTATGTCTATGTTACTGGGTATCAGTGTATGTCTTTGTTACTTGGTGTAAGTGTGTGTGTCTTTGTTACTCGGTGTAAGTGTGTGTCTGTGTTACTTGGTGTCAGTGGATGTCTTTGTTACTGGGTGCCAGTGTATGTCTTTGTTACTTGGTGTCAGTGTATGTCTTTGTTACTTGGTGTAATTGTGTGTCTTTGTGACTTGGTGTCAGTGTATGTCTTTGTTACTTGGTGTAAGTGTGTGTCTGTGTTACTTGGTGTATGTGTATGTCTTTGTGACTTGGTGTCAGTGTTTGTCTTTGTTACTTGGTGCAAGTGTGTGTCTGTGTTACTGGGTATCAGTGTATGTCTTTGTTACTTGGTGTAAGTGTGTGTCTGTGTTACTTGGTGTAAGTGTGTGTCTGTGTTACTTGGTGTCAGTGGATGTCTTTGTTACTTAGTGTCAGTGTATGTCTTTGTTACTTGGTGTAAGTGTATGTCTTTGTGACTTGGTGTCAGTGTATGTCTTTGTTACTTGGTGTAAGTGTATGTCTTTGTTACTTGGTGTCAGTGTGTGTCTGTGTTACTTGGTGTCAGTGGATGTCTTTGTTACTTAGTGTCAGTGTATGTCTTTGTTACTTGGTGTAAGTGTATGTCTTTGTGACTTGGTGTCAGTGTATGTCTTTGTTACTTGGTGTAAGTGTATGTATTTGTTACTTGGTGTCAGTGTGTGTCTTTGTTACTTGGTGTCAGTGGATGTCTTTGTTACTTGGTGTCAGTGTATGTCTTTGTGACTTGGTGTCAGTGTATGTCTTTGTTACTTGGTGTAAGTGTGTGTCTGTGTTACTTGGTGTAAGTGTGTGTCTGTGTTACTGGGCATCAGTGTATGTCTTTGTTACTTGGTGTAAGTGTGTGTAGTTGTTACTTGGTGTAAGTGTGTGTCTGTGTTACTTGGCGTCAGTGGATGTCTTTGTTACTGGGTGCCAGTGTATGTCTTTGTTACTTGGTGTAAGTGTGTGTCTGTGTTACTTGGCGTCAGTGGATGTCTTTGTTACTGGGTGCCAGAGTATGTCTTTGTTACTTGGTGTCAGTGTCTGTCTTTGTTACTTGGTGTAAGTGTGTGTCTGTGTTACTTGGCGTCAGTGGATGTCTTTGTTACTGGGTGCCAGAGTATGTCTTTGTTACTTGTTGTCAGTGTCTGTCTTTGTTGCTGGGTGTCAGTGTGTGTCTGTGTTACTGGGTGTAAGTGTGTGTCTGTGTTACTTGGTGTCCGTGTATGTCTTTGTGACTTGGTGTCAGTGTATGTCTTTGTTACTTGGTGTCAGTGTATGTATTTGTTACTTGGTGTAAGTGTATGTCTTTGTTAATTGGTGTCAGTGTATGTCTTTGTTACTTGGTGTAAGTGTGTGTCTGTGTTACTGGGTATCAGTGTATGTCTTTGTTACTTGGTGTAAGTGTATGTCTTTGTTACTTGGTGTAAGTGTATGTCTTTGTGACTTGGTGTCAGTGTATGTCTTTGTGCCTTGGTGTCAGTGTATGTCTTTGTTACTTGGTGTAAGTGTATGTCTTTTGTGACTTCGCATCAGTGTATGTCTTTGTTACTTGGTTTCAGTGTACGTCTGTGTTACTTGGTGTCAGTGCATGTCTGTGTTACTTGGGGAAGTGTATGTCTTTTTTACTTGGTGTAAGTGTGTGTCTGTGTTACTGGGTATTAGTGTATGTCTTTGTTACTTGGTGTAAGTGTATGTCTTTGTTACTTGGTGTCATTGTATGTCTTTGTGTCTTGGTTTCAGTGTATGTCTTTGTTAATTGGTGTAAGTGTGCGTCTGTGTTACTGGGTATCAGTGCATGTCTTTGTTACTTGGTGTAAGTGTGTGTCTGTGTTACTTGGTGTCTGTGGATGTCTCTGTTACTTGGTGTCAGTGTATGTCTTTGTTACTTGGTGGAAGTGTATTTCTTTGTGACTTGGTGTCAGTGTATGTCTTTGTTACTTGGTGTAAGTGTGTGTCTGTGTTACTGGGTATCAGTGTATGTCTGTGTTACTTGGTGTAAGTGTATGTCTTTGTGACTTAGTGTCAGTGTATGTCTTTGTTACTGGGTGTCAGTGTATGTCTTTGTTACTTGGTGTAAGTGTATGTCCTTGTGACTTGGTTGCAGTGTATGTCTTTGTTACTTGGTGTAAGTGTGTGTCTGTGTTACTGGGTATCAGTGTATGTCTTTGTTACTTGGTGTAAGTGAGTGTCTTTGTTACTTGGTGTCAGTGTGTGTCTCTGTTACTTGGTGGAAGTGTGTGTCTGTGTTACTTGGTGTCAGTGGATGTCTTTGTTACTGGGTGCCAGTGTATGTCTTTGTTACTTGGTGTCAGTATATGTCTTTGTGACTTGGTGTCAGTGTATGTCTTTGTTACTTGGTGTAAGTGTGTGTCTGTGTTACTTGGTGTAAGTGTGTGTCAGTGTTACTGGGTATCAGTGTATGTCTGTGTTACTTGGTGTAAGTGTGTGTCTGTGTTACTGGGTGTAAGTGTGTGTCTGTGTTACTGGGTGTCAGTGTATGTCTTTGTTACTTGGTGTAAGTGTGTGTCTGTGTTACTGGGTATCAGTGTATGTCTGTGTTACTTGGTGTAAGTGTGTGTATTTGTTACTTGGTGTAAGTGTGTGTCTGTGTTACTTGGTGTCAGTGGATGTCTTTGTTACTGGGTGCCAGTGTATGTCTTTGTTACTTGGTGTCAGTGTATGTCTTTGTTACTTGGTGTAAGTGTGTGTCTGTGTTACTGGGTATCAGTGTATGTCTGTGTGACTTGGTGTAAGTGTGTGTATTTGTTACTTGGTGTAAGTGTGTGTCTGTGTTACTGGGTATCAGTGTATGTCTGTGTTACTTGGTTTAAGTGTGTGTATTTGTTACTTGGTGTAAGTGTGTGTCTGTGTTACTTGCTGTCCGTGTATGTCTTTGTGACTTGGTGTCAGTGTATGTCTTTGTTACTTGGTGTAAGTGTGTGTCTGTGTTACTTGGTGTATGTCTGTGTCTGTGTTACTGGGTATTAGTGTATGTCTTTGTTACTGGGTATCAGTGTATGCCTTTGTTACTTGGTGTCAGTGTATGTCTTTGTTACTTGGTGTAAGTGTATGTCTTTGTTACTTGGTGTCAGTGTATGTCTTTGTTACTTGGTGTATGTGTGTGTCTGTGATACTGGGTATCATTGTATGTCTTTCTTACTTGGTGTAAGTGTGTGTCTGTGTTACTTGGTGTCAGTTGATGTCTTTGTTACTTGGTGTAAGTGTATGTCTTTGTTACTTGGTGTAAGAGTATGTCTTTGTGACTTGGTGTCAGTGTATGTCTTTGTTACTTGGTGTAAGTGTGTGTCTGTGTTACTGGGTTTCAGTGAATGTCTGTGTTACTTGGTGTAAGTGTATGTCTTTGTGACTTGGTGTCATTGTATGACTTTGTAACTGGGTGTCAGTGTATGTCTTTGTTACTTGGAGTAAGTGTATGTCCTTGTGACTTGGTGTCAGTGTATGTCTTTGTTACTTGGTGTCAGTGGATGTCTTTGTTTCAGGGTGCCAGTGTATGTCTTTGTTACTTGGTGTCAGTGTATGTCTTTGTGACTTGGTGTCAGTGTATGTCTTTGTTACTTGGTGTAAGTGGGTGTCTGTGTTACTCGGCATCAGTGTATGTCTTTGTGACTTGGTGTCAGTGTATGTCTTTGTGACTTGGTGTCAGTGTATGTCTTTGTCACTTGGTGTAAGTGTATGTCGTTGTGACTTGGTGTCAGTGTATGTCTTTGTTACTTGGTGTCAGTGTATGTCTATGTTACTGGGTATCAGTGTATGTCTTTGTTACTTGGTGTAAGTGTGTGTGTCTTTGTTACTCGGTGTAAGTGTGTGTCTGTGTTACTTGGTGTCAGTGGATGTCTTTGTTACTGGGTGCCAGTGTATGTCTTTGTTACTTGGTGTCAGTGTGTGTCTGTGTTACTTGGTGTCAGTGGATGTCTTTGTTACTGGGTGCCAGTGTATGTCTTTGTTACTTGGTGTAAGTGTGTGTCTGTGTTACTGGGTATCAGTGTATGTCTGTGTTACTTGGTGTATGTGTATGTCTTTGTGACTTTGTGTCAGTGTATGTCTTTGTTACTGGGTGTCAGTGTATGTCTTTGTTACTTGGTGTAAGTGTATGTCCTTGTGACTTGGTTGCAGTGTATGTCTTTGTTACTTGGTGTAAGTGTGTGTCTGTGTTACTGGGTATCAGTGTATTTCTTTGTTACTTGGTGTAAGTGAGTGTCTTTGTTGCTTGGTGTCAGTGTGTGTCTCTGTTACTTGGTGGAAGTGTGTGTCTGTGTTACTTGGTGTCAGTGGATGTCTTTGTTACTGGGTGCCAGTGTATGTCTTTGTTACTTGGTGTCAGTGTATGTCTTTGTGACTTGGTGTCAGTGTATGTCTTTGTTACTTGGTGTAAGTGTGTGTCTGTGTTACTTGGTGTAAGTGTGTGTCAGTGTTACTGGGTATCAGTGTATGTCTGTGTTACTTGGTGTAAGTGTGTGTCTGTGTTACTGGGTGTAAGTGTGTGTCTGTGTTACTGGCTATCAGTGTATGTCTTTGTTACTTGGTGTAAGTGTGTGTCTGTGTTACTGGGTATCAGTGTATGTCTGTGTTACTTGGTGTAAGTGTGTGTATTTGTTACTTGGTGTAAGTGTGTGTCTGTGTTACTTGGTGTCAGTGGATGTCTTTGTTACTGGGTGCCAGTGTATGTCTTTGTTACTTGGTGTCAGTGTATGTCTTTGTGACTTAGTGTCAGTGTATGTCTTTGTTACTGGGTGTCAGTGTATGTCTTTTGTGACTTCGCATCAGTGTATGTCTTTGTTACTTGGTTTCAGTGTACGTCTGTGTTACTTGGTGTCAGTGCATGTCTGTGTTACTTGGGGAAGTGTATGTCTTTTTTACTTGGTGTAAGTGTGTGTCTGTGTTACTGGGTATTAGTGTATGTCTTTGTTACTTGGTGTAAGTGTATGTCTTTGTTACTTGGTGTCATTGTATGTCTTTGTGTCTTGGTTTCAGTGTATGTCTTTGTTAATTGGTGTAAGTGTGCGTCTGTGTTACTGGGTATCAGTGCATGTCTTTGTTACTTGGTGTAAGTGTGTGTCTGTGTTACTTGGTGTCTGTGGATGTCTCTGTTACTTGGTGTCAGTGTATGTCTTTGTTACTTGGTGGAAGTGTATTTCTTTGTGACTTGGTGTCAGTGTATGTCTTTGTTACTTGGTGTAAGTGTGTGTCTGTGTTACTGGGTATCAGTGTATGTCTGTGTTACTTGGTGTAAGTGTATGTCTTTGTGACTTAGTGTCAGTGTATGTCTTTGTTACTGGGTGTCAGTGTATGTCTTTGTTACTTGGTGTAAGTGTATGTCCTTGTGACTTGGTTGCAGTGTATGTCTTTGTTACTTGGTGTAAGTGTGTGTCTGTGTTACTGGGTATCAGTGTATGTCTTTGTTACTTGGTGTAAGTGAGTGTCTTTGTTACTTGGTGTCAGTGTGTGTCTCTGTTACTTGGTGGAAGTGTGTGTCTGTGTTACTTGGTGTCAGTGGATGGCTTTGTTACTGGGTGCCAGTGTATGTCTTTGTTACTTGGTGTCAGTATATGTCTTTGTGACTTGGTGTCAGTGTATGTCTTTGTTACTTGGTGTAAGTGTGTGTCTGTGTTACTTGGTGTAAGTGTGTGTCAGTGTTACTGGGTATCAGTGTATGTCTGTGTTACTTGGTGTAAGTGTGTGTCTGTGTTACTGGGTGTAAGTGTGTGTCTGTGTTACTGGGTGTCAGTGTATGTCTTTGTTACTTGGTGTAAGTGTGTGTCTGTGTTACTGGGTATCAGTGTATGTCTGTGTTACTTGGTGTAAGTGTGTGTATTTGTTACTTGGTGTAAGTGTGTGTCTGTGTTACTTGGTGTCAGTGGATGTCTTTGTTACTGGGTGCCAGTGTATGTCTTTGTTACTTGGTGTCAGTGTATGTCTTTGTTACTTGGTGTAAGTGTGTGTCTGTGTTACTGGGTATCAGTGTATGTCTGTGTGACTTGGTGTAAGTGTGTGTATTTGTTACTTGGTGTAAGTGTGTGTCTGTGTTACTGGGTATCAGTGTATGTCTGTGTCACTTGGTTTAAGTGTGTGTATTTGTTACTTGGTGTAAGTGTGTGTCTGTGTTACTTGCTGTCCGTGTATGTCTTTGTGACTTGGTGTCAGTGTATGTCTTTGTTACTTGGTGTAAGTGTGTGTCTGTGTTACTTGGTGTATGTCTGTGTCTGTGTTACTGGGTATTAGTGTATGTCTTTGTTACTGGGTATCAGTGTATGCCTTTGTTACTTGGTGTCAGTGTATGTCTTTGTTACTTGGTGTAAGTGTATGTCTTTGTTACTTGGTGTCAGTGTATGTCTTTGTTACTTGGTGTATGTGTGTGTCTGTGATACTGGGTATCATTGTATGTCTTTCTTACTTGGTGTAAGTGTGTGTCTGTGTTACTTGGTGTCAGTGGATGTCTTTGTTACTTGGTGTAAGTGTATGTCTTTGTTACTTGGTGTAAGAGTATGTCTTTGTGACTTGGTGTCAGTGTATGTCTTTGTTACTTGGTGTAAGTGTGTGTCTGTGTTACTGGGTTTCAGTGAATGTCTGTGTTACTTGGTGTAAGTGTATGTCTTTGTGACTTGGTGTCATTGTATGACTTTGTAACTGGGTGTCAGTGTATGTCTTTGTTACTTGGAGTAAGTGTATGTCCTTGTGACTTGGTGTCAGTGTATGTCTTTGTTACTTGGTGTCAGTGGATGTCTTTGTTTCAGGGTGCCAGTGTATGTCTTTGTTACTTGGTGTCAGTGTATGTCTTTGTGACTTGGTGTCAGTGTATGTCTTTGTTACTTGGTGTAAGTGGGTGTCTGTGTTACTCGGCATCAGTGTATGTCTTTGTGACTTGGTGTCAGTGTATGTCTTTGTGACTTGGTGTCAGTGTATGTCTTTGTCACTTGGTGTAAGTGTATGTCGTTGTGACTTGGTGTCAGTGTATGTCTTTGTTACTTGGTGTCAGTGTATGTCTATGTTACTGGGTATCAGTGTATGTCTTTGTTACTTGGTGTAAGTGTGTGTGTCTTTGTTACTCGGTGTAAGTGTGTGTCTGTGTTACTTGGTGTCAGTGGATGTCTTTGTTACTGGGTGCCAGTGTATGTCTTTGTTACTTGGTGTCAGTGTGTGTCTGTGTTACTTGGTGTCAGTGGATGTCTTTGTTACTGGGTGCCAGTGTATGTCTTTGTTACTTGGTGTAAGTGTGTGTCTGTGTTACTGGGTATCAGTGTATGTCTGTGTTACTTGGTGTATGTGTATGTCTTTGTGACTTTGTGTCAGTGTATGTCTTTGTTACTGGGTGTCAGTGTATGTCTTTGTTACTTGGTGTAAGTGTATGTCCTTGTGACTTGGTTGCAGTGTATGTCTTTGTTACTTGGTGTAAGTGTGTGTCTGTGTTACTGGGTATCAGTGTATTTCTTTGTTACTTGGTGTAAGTGAGTGTCTTTGTTGCTTGGTGTCAGTGTGTGTCTCTGTTACTTGGTGGAAGTGTGTGTCTGTGTTACTTGGTGTCAGTGGATGTCTTTGTTACTGGGTGCCAGTGTATGTCTTTGTTACTTGGTGTCAGTGTATGTCTTTGTGACTTGGTGTCAGTGTATGTCTTTGTTACTTGGTGTAAGTGTGTGTCTGTGTTACTTGGTGTAAGTGTGTGTCAGTGTTACTGGGTATCAGTGTATGTCTGTGTTACTTGGTGTAAGTGTGTGTCTGTGTTACTGGGTGTAAGTGTGTGTCTGTGTTACTGGCTATCAGTGTATGTCTTTGTTACTTGGTGTAAGTGTGTGTCTGTGTTACTGGGTATCAGTGTATGTCTGTGTTACTTGGTGTAAGTGTGTGTATTTGTTACTTGGTGTAAGTGTGTGTCTGTGTTACTTGGTGTCAGTGGATGTCTTTGTTACTGGGTGCCAGTGTATGTCTTTGTTACTTGGTGTCAGTGTATGTCTTTGTTACTTGGTGTAAGTGTGTGTCTGTGTTACTGGGTATCAGTGTATGTCTGTGTTACTTGGTGTAAGTGTGTGTATTTGTTACTTGGTGTAAGTGTGTGTCTGTGTTACTGGGTATCAGTGTATGTCTGTGTTACTTGGTTTAAGTGTGTGTATGTGTTACTTGGTGTAAGTGTGTGTCTGTGTTACTTGCTGTCCGTGTATGTCTTTGTGACTTGGTGTCAGTGTATGTCTTTGTTACGTGGTGTAAGTGTGTGTCTGTGTTACTTGGTGTATGTGTGTGTCTGTGTTACTGAGTATTAGTGTATGTCTTTGTTACTGGGTGTCAGTGCGTGTCATTGTTACTTGGTGTAAGTGTGTGTCTGTGTTACTGGGTATCAGTGTATGCCTTTGTTACTTGGTGTCAGTGGATGTCTTTGTTTCAGGGTGCCAGTGTATGTCTTTGTTACTTGGTGTCAGTGTATGTCTTTGTGACTTGGTGTCAGTGTATGTCTTTGTTACTTGGTGTAAGTGGGTGTCTGTGTTACTCGGCATCAGTGTATGTCTTTGTGACTTGGTGTCAGTGTATGTCTTTGTGACTTGGTGTCAGTGTATGTCTTTGTCACTTGGTGTAAGTGTATGTCGTTGTGACTTGGTGTCAGTGTATGTCTTTGTTACTTGGTGTCAGTGTATGTCTATGTTACTGGGTATCAGTGTATGTCTTTGTTACTTGGTGTAAGTGTGTGTGTCTTTGTTACTCGGTGTAAGTGTGTGTCTGTGTTACTTGGTGTCAGTGGATGTCTTTGTTACTGGGTGCCAGTGTATGTCTTTGTTACTTGGTGTCAGTGTGTGTCTGTGTTACTTGGTGTCAGTGGATGTCTTTGTTACTGGGTGCCAGTGTATGTCTTTGTTACTTGGTGTAAGTGTGTGTCTGTGTTACAGGGTATCAGTGTATGTCTGTGTTACTTGGTGTATGTGTATGTCTTTGTGACTTTGTGTCAGTGTATGTCTTTGTTACTGGGTGTCAGTGTATGTCTTTGTTACTTGGTGTAAGTGTATGTCCTTGTGACTTGGTTGCAGTGTATGTCTTTGTTACTTGGTGTAAGTGTGTGTCTGTGTTACTGGGTATCAGTGTATTTCTTTGTTACTTGGTGTAAGTGAGTGTCTTTGTTGCTTGGTGTCAGTGTGTGTCTCTGTTACTTGGTGGAAGTGTGTGTCTGTGTTACTTGGTGTCAGTGGATGTCTTTGTTACTGGGTGCCAATGTATGTCTTTGTTACTTGGTGTCAGTGTATGTCTTTGTGACTTGGTGTCAGTGTATGTCTTTGTTACTTGGTGTAAGTGTGTGTCTGTGTTACTTGGTGTAAGTGTGTGTCAGTGTTACTGGGTATCAGTGTATGTCTGTGTTACTTGGTGTAAGTGTGTGTCTGTGTTACTGGGTGTAAGTGTGTGTCTGTGTTACTGGCTATCAGTGTATGTCTTTGTTACTTGGTGTAAGTGTGTGTCTGTGTTACTGGGTATCAGTGTATGTCTGTGTTACTTGGTGTAAGTGTGTGTATTTGTTACTTGGTGTAAGTGTGTGTCTGTGTTACTTGGTGTCAGTGGATGTCTTTGTTACTGGGTGCCAGTGTATGTCTTTGTTACTTGGTGTCAGTGTATGTCTTTGTTACTTGGTGTAAGTGTGTGTCTGTGTTACTGGGTATCAGTGTATGTCTGTGTTACTTGGTGTAAGTGTGTGTATTTGTTACTTGGTGTAAGTGTGTGTCTGTGTTACTGGGTATCAGTGTATGTCTGTGTTACTTGGTTTAAGTGTGTGTATGTGTTACTTGGTGTAAGTGTGTGTCTGTGTTACTTGCTGTCCGTGTATGTCTTTGTGACTTGGTGTCAGTGTATGTCTTTGTTACGTGGTGTAAGTGTGTGTCTGTGTTACTTGGTGTATGTGTGTGTCTGTGTTACTGAGTATTAGTGTATGTCTTTGTTACTGGGTGTCAGTGCGTGTCATTGTTACTTGGTGTAAGTGTGTGTCTGTGTTACTGGGTATCAGTGTATGCCTTTGTTACTTGGTGTCAGTGTATGTCTTTGTTACTTGGTGTAAGTGTATGTCTTTGTTACTTTGTGTCAGTGTATGTCTTTGTTACTTGGTGTAAGTGTGTGTCTGTGTTACTGGGTATCAGTGTATGTCTTTGTTACTTGGTGTCAGTGTATGTCTTTGTTACTTGGTGTAAGTGTATGTCTTTGTGACTTGGTGTCAGTGTATGTCTTTGTGACTTGGTGTCAGTGTATGTCTTTGTTACTTGGTGCCAGTGTATGTCTTTGTTACTTGGTGTAAGTGTATGTCTTTGTGACTAGGTGTCAGTGTATGTCTTTGTTACTTGGTGTCAGTGCACGTCTGTGTTACTTGATGTCAGTGCATTTCTGTGTTACTTGGTGGAAATGTATGTATTTTTTACTTGGTGTAAGTGTGTGTCTGTGTTACTGGGTATTAGTGTATGTCTTTGTTACTTGGTGCAAGTGTATGTCTTTGTTACTTGGTGTCAGTGTATGTCTTTGTGACTTGCTGTCAGTGTGTGTCTGTGTTACTGGGTATCACTGTATGTCTTTGTTACTTGGTGTAAGTGTGTGTCTGTGTTACTTGGTGTCAGTGGATGTCTTTGTTACTTGGTGTCAGTGTATGTCTTTGTTACTTCGTGTAACTGTATGTCTTTTTGACTTGGTGTCAGTGTATGTCTTTGTTACTTGGTGTAAGCGTATGTCGTTGTTACTTTGTGTAAGTGTATGTCCTTGTGACTTGGTGTCAGTGTATGTCTTTGTTACCTGGTGTAAGTGTGTGTCTGTGTTACTGGGTATCAGTGTATGTCTTTGTTACTTGGTGTAAGTGTGTGTCTGTGTTACTTGGTGTCAGTGTTGTCTTTGTTACTGGGTGTCAGTGTATGTCTTTGTTACTTGGTGTAAGTGTGTGTCTGAGTTACTGGGTATCAGTGTATGTCTTTGTTACTTGTTGTAAGTGTGTGTCTTTGTTACTTGGTGTCAGTGTGTGTCTTTGTTACTTGGTGTAAGTGTGTATCTGTGTTACTTGGTGTCAGTGTATGTCTTTGTTACTGGGTGCCAGTGTATGTCTTTGTTACTTGGTGTCAGTGTATGTCTTTGTGACTTGGTGTCAGTGTACGTCTTTGTTACTTGGTGTAAGTGTGTGTATGTGTTAATTGGTGTAAGTGTGTGTCTGTGTTACTGGTTATCAGTGTATGACTTTGTTACTTGGTGTAAGTGTGTGTCTTTGTTACTTGGTGTAAGTGTGTGTCTGTGTTACTTCGTGTCAGTGGATGTCTTTGTTACTGGGTGCCAGTGTATGTCTTTGTTACTTGGTGTAAGTGTGTGTCTGTGTTACTTGGTGTCAGTGGATGTCTTTGTTACTGGGTGCCAGTGTATGTCTTTGTTACTTGGTGTCAGTGTATGTCTTTGTTACTGGGTGTCAGCGTATGTCTGTGTTACCTGGTGTAAGTGTATGTCTTTGTGACTTGGTGTCAGTGTATGTCTTTGTTACTTGTTGTAAGTGTGTGTCTTTGTTACTTGGTGTCAGTGTATGTCTTTGTTACTGGGTGTCAGTGTGTGTCTTTTTACTTGGTGTAAGTGTGTGTCTGTGTTACTGGGTGTCAGTGTATGTCTTTGTTACTGGGTATCAGTGTATGTCTTTGTTACTTGGTGTCAGTGTATGTCTTTGTTACTTGGTGTAAGTGTATGTCTTTGTTACTTGTTGTCAGTGTATGTCTTTGTTACTTGGTCTAAGTGTATGTCTTTGTTAATTGGTGTCAGTGTATGTCTTTGTGACTTGGTGTCATTGTATGTCTGTGTTACTGGGTGAAAGTGTGTGCCTGTGTTACTGGGTATCAGTATATGTCTTTGTTACTTGGTGTAAGTGTGTGTCTGTGTTACTGGTTATCAGTGTATGTCTTTGTTACTTGGTGTCAGTGGATGTCTTTGTTACTTGGTGTAAGTATGTGTCTGTGTTACTGGGTGTATGTGTGTTTCTGTGTTACTGGGTATCAGTGTATGTCTTTGTTAAATGGTGTAAGTGTATGTCCTTGTGACTTGGTGTAAGTGTGTGTCTGTGTTACTGGGTATCAGTGTATGTCTTTGTTACTTGGTGTAAGTGTGTGTCTTTGTTACTTGGTGTAAGTGTGTGTCTGTGTTACTTGGTGTCAGTGGATGTCTTTGTTACTGGGTGCCAGTGTATGTCTTTGTTACCTGGTGTCAGTGTATGTCTTTGTGACTTGGTGTCAGTGTATGTCTTTGTTGCTTGGTGTAAGTGTGTGTCTTTGTTACTTGGTGTAAGTGTGTGTCTGTGTTACTGGGTATCAGTGTATGTCTTTGTTACTGGGTGCCAGTGTATGTCTTTGTTACTTGGTGTAAGTGTGTGTCTGTGTTACTTGGTGTCAGTGGATGTCTTTGTTACTGGGTGCCAGTGTATGTCTTTGTTACTTGGTGTAAGTGTGTGTCTGTGTTACTTGGTTTAAGTGTGTGTCTGAGTTACTGGGTATTATTGTATGTCTTTGTTACTGGGTGTCAGTGTGTGTCATTGTTACTTGGTGTAAGTGAGTGCCTGTGTTACTGGGTATCAGTGTATGGCTTTGTTACTTGGTGTCAGTGTATGTCTTTGTTACTTGGTGTCAGTGTATGTCTTTGTTACTTGGTGTAAGTGTATGTCTTTGTTACTTGGTGTCAGTGTTTGTCTTTGTTACTTGGTGTAAGTGTGTGTCTGTGTTACTGGGTATCAGTGTATGTCTTTGTTACTTGGTGTCAGTGTATGTCTTTGTTACTTGGTGTAACTGTATGTCTTTGTGACTTGGTGTCAGTGTATGTCTTTGTTACTTGGTGTAAGTGTGTGTCTTTGTTACTTGGTTTAAGTGTGTGTCTGTGTTACTTGGTGTCAGTGGATGTCTTTGTGACTTGCTGTCAGTGTGTGTCTGTGTTACTGGGTATCAGTGTATGTCTTTGTTACTTGCTGTAAGTGTGTGTCTGTGTTACTTGGTGTCAGTGTATGTCTTTGTTACTTGGTGTAAGCGTATGTCGTTGTTACTTGGTGTAAGTGTATGTCCTTGTGACTTGGTGTCAGTGTATGTCTTTGTTACTTGGTGTAAGTGTGTGTCTGTGTTACTGGGTATCAGTGTATGTCTTTGTTACTTGGTGCAAGAGTGTGTCTGTGTTACTTGGTGTCAGTGCTCTTTGTTACTGGGTGTCAGTGTATGTCTTTTTTACTTGGTGGAAGTGTGTGTCTGTTTTACTGGGTGTCAGTGTATGTCTTTGTTACTTGGTGTAAGTGTGTGTCTGAGTTACTGGGTATCAGTGTATGTCTTTGTGACTTGGTGTCAGTGTATGTCTTTGTTACTTGGTGTAAGTGTGTGTATGTGTTACTTGATGTAAGTGTGTGTCTGTGTTACTGGTTATCAGTGTATGACTTTGTTACTTGGTGTAAGTGTGTGTCTTTGTTACTTGGTGTAAGTGTGTGTCTGTGTTACTTGGTGTCAGTGGATGTCTTTGTTACTGGGTGCCAGTGTATGTATTTGTTACTTGGTGTCAGTGTATGTCTTTGTTACTTGTTGTCAGTGTATGTCTTTGTTGCTTGGTGTAAGTGTGTGTCTTTGTTACTTGGTGTAAGTGTGTGTCTGTTTTACTGGGTGTCAGTGTATGTCTTTGTTACTTAGTGTAAGTGTGTGTCTGAGTTACTGGGTGTCAGCGTATGTCTGTGTTACTTGGTGTAAGTGTATGTCTTTGTGACTTGGTGTCAGTGTGTGTCTGTGTTACTGGGTATCAGTGTATGTCTTTGTTACTTGGGGGAAGTGTGTGTCTTTGTTACTTGGTGTAAGTGTGTGTCTGTGTTACTTGGTGTCAGTGGATGTCTTTGTCACTGGGTGCCAGTGTATGTATTTGTTACTGGGTGTCAGTGTGTGTCTTTGTTACTTGGTGTAAGTGTATGTCTTTGTTACTGGGTGTCAGTGTGTGTCTTTTTACTTGGTGTAAGTGTGTGTCTGTGTTACTTGGTGTCAGTGTATGTCTTTGTTACTGGGTATCAGTGTATGTCTTTGTTACTTGGTGTCAGTGTATGTCTTTGTTACTTGGTGTAAGTGTATGTCTTTGTTACTTGTTGTCAGTGTATGTCTTTGTTGCTTGGTGTAAGTGTGTGTCTTTGTTACTTGGTGTCAGTGTGTGTCTGTGTTACTTGGTGTAAGTGTGTGTCTGTGTTACTGGGTATCAGTGTATGTCTTTGTTACTTGGTGTAAGTGTGTGTCTTTGTTACTTGGTGTCAGTGTATGTCTTTGTTACTTGGTGTAAGTGTGTGTCTTTGTTACTTGGTGTCAGTGTGTGTCTGTGTTACTTGGTGTAAGTGTGTGTCTGTGTTACTTGGTGTCAGTGTATGTCTTTGTTACTGGGTGCCAGTGTATGTCTTTGTTACTTGGTGTCAGTGTATGTCTTTGTGACATGGTGTCAGTGTATGTCTTTGTTACTTGGTGTAGGTGTGTGTCTGTTTTCTTGGGTGTCAGTGTATGTCTTTGTTACTTGGCGTAAGTGTGTGTCTTTGTTACTTGGTGTCAGTGTGTGTCTTTGTTACTTGGTGTAAGTGTTTGTCTGTGTTACTTGGTGTCAGTGTATGTCTTTGTTACTGGGTGCCAGTGTATGTCTTTGTTACTTGGTGTAAGTGTGTGTATGTGTTACTTGGTGTAAGTGTGTGTCTGTGTTACTGGTTTTCAGTGTATGACTTTGTTACTTGGTGTAAGTGTGTGTCTGTGTTACTTGGTGTCAGTGGATGTCTTTGATACTGGGTGCCAGTGTATGTCTTTGTTACTTGGTGTAAGTGTGTGTCTGTGTTACTTGGTGTCAGTGGATGTCTTTGTTACTGGGTGCCAGTGTATGTCTTTGTCACTTGGTGTCAGTGTATGTCTTTGTTACTTGGTGTCAGTGTATGTCTTTGTTACTGGGTGTCAGCGTATGTCTGTGTTACTTGGTGTAAGTGTATGTCTTTGTGACTTGGTGTCAGTGTATGTCTTTGTTACTTGGTGTAAGTGTGTGTCTGTGTTACTGGGTATCAGTGTATGTCTTTGTTACTTGGGGCAAGTGTGTGTCTTTGTTACTTGGTGTAAGTGTGTGTCTGTGTTACTTGGTGTCAGTGGATGTCTTTGTCACTGGGTGCCAGTGTATGTATTTGTTACTGGGTGTCAGTGTGTGTCTTTGTTACTTGGTGTAAGTGTATGTCTTTGTTACTGGGTGTCAGTGGGTGTCTTTCTACTTGGTGTAGGTGTGTGTCTGTGTTACTGGGTGTCAGTGTATGTCTTTGTTACTGGGTGTAAGTGTATGTCTTTGTTACTTGGTGTCAGTGTATGTCTTTGTTACTGGGTATCAGTGTATGTCTTTGTTACTGGGTGTCAGTGTATGTCTTTGTTGCTTGGTGTAAGTGTATGTCTTTGTTACTTGTTGTCAGTGTATGTCTTTGTTACTTGGTGTAAGTGTATGTCTTTGTTACTTGGTGTAAGTGTATGTCTTTGTTAATTGGTGTCAGTGTATGTCTTTGTGACTTGGTGTCATTGTATGTCTGTGTTACTGGGTGAAAGTGTGTGCCTGTGTTACTGGGTATCAGTATATGTCTTTGTTACTTGGTGTAAGTGTGTGTCTGTGTTACTGGTTATCAGTGTATGTCTTTGTTACTTGGTGTCAGTGGATG
This sequence comes from Heterodontus francisci, assembly GCF_036365525.1. Taxonomy (NCBI): domain Eukaryota; kingdom Metazoa; phylum Chordata; class Chondrichthyes; order Heterodontiformes; family Heterodontidae; genus Heterodontus; species Heterodontus francisci. The sequence continues at coordinate 454,321 of NW_027141653.1, read as the reverse complement.
TCTTTGTTACTTGGTGTAAGTGTATGTCTTTGTTACTTGGTGTAAGTGTGTGTCTTTGTTACTGGGTATCAGTGTATGTCTTTGTTACTTGGTGTCCGTGTATGTCTCTGTTTCTGGGTGTCAGTGTATGTCTTTGTAACTTGGTGTCAGTGGATGTCTTTGTTACTGGGTGCCAGTGTATGTCTTTGTTACTTGGTGTAAGTGTGTGTCTGTGTTACTGGGTGTAAGTGTGTGTCTGTGTTACTGGGTATCAGTGTATGTCTTTGTTACTTGGTGTATGTGTGTGTCTGTGTTACTGGGTATCAGTGTATGTCTTTGTTACTTGGTGTAAGTGTGTGTCTTTGTTACTTGGTGTAAGTGTGTGTCTGTGTTACTTGGTGTCAGTGGATGTCTTTGTTACTGGGTGCCAGTGTATGTCTTTGTTACTTGGTGTAAGTGTGTGTCTGTGTTACTTGGTGTCAGTGGATGTCTTTGTTACTGGGTGCCAGTGTATGTCTTTGCTACTTGGTGTCAGTGTATGTCTTTGTTACTAGGTGTCAGTGTATGTCTTTGTTACTGGGTGTCAGCGTATGTCTGTGTTACTTGGTGTAAGTGTATGTCTTTGTGACTTGGTGTCAGTGTATGTCTTTGTTACTTGGTGTAAGTGTGTGTCTGTGTTACTGGGTATCAGTGCATGTCTTTGTTACTTGGGGGAAGTGTGTGTCTTTGTTACTTGGTGTAAGTGTGGGTCTGTGTTACTTGGTGTCAGTGGATGTCTTTGTCACAGGGTGCCAGTGTATGTCTTTGTTACTGGGTGTCAGTGTGTGTCTTTGTTACTGGGTGTCAGTGTGTGTCTTTGTTACTTGGTGTAAGTGTATGTCTTTGTTACTGGCTGTCAGTGTGTGTATTTTTACTTGGTGTAAGTGTGTGTCTGTGTTACTGGGTGTCAGTGTATGTCTTTGTTACTTGGTGTAAGTGTATGTCTTTGTTACTTGGTGTCAGTGTATGTCTTTGTTACTGGGTATCAGAGTATGTCTTTGTTACTTGGTGTCAGTGTATGTCTTTGTTACTTGGTGTAAGTGTATGTCTTTGTTACTTGTTGTCAGTGTATGTCTTTGTTACTTGGTGTAAGTGTATGTCTTTGTTAATTGGTGTCAGTGTATGTCTTTGTGACTTGGTGTCATTGTATGTCTGTGTTACTGGGTGAAAGTGTGTGCCTGTGTTACTGGGTGTCAGTATATGTCTTCGTTACTTGGTGTAAGTGTGTGCCTGTGTTACTGGGTGCCAGTGTATGTCTCTGTTTCTGGGTGTCAGTGTATGTCTTTGTAACTTGGTGTCAGTGGATGTCTTTGTTACTGGGTGCCAGTGTATGGCTTTGTTACTTGGTGTAAGTGTGTGTCTGTGTTACTGGGTGTAAGTGTGTGTCTGTGTTACTGGGTATCAGTGTATGTCTTTGTTACTTGGTGTATGTGTGTGTCTGTGTTACTGGGTATCAGTGTATGTCTTTGTTAAATGGTGTTAGTGGATGTCCTTGTGACTTGGTGTCAGTGTATGTCTTTGTTACTTGGTGTAAGTGTGTGTCTGTGTTACTGGGTATCAGTGTATGTCTTTGTTACTTTGTGTAAGTTTGTGTCTTTGTTACTTGGTGTCAGTGTGTGTCTGTGTTACTGTGTATCAGTGTGTGTCTGTGTTACTTGGTGTCAGTGGATGTCTTTGTTACTGGGTGCCAGTGTATGTCTTTGTTACCTGGTGTCAGTGTATGTCTTTGTGACTTGGTGTCAGTGTATGTCTTTGTTACTTGGTGTAAGTGTGTGTCTGTGTTACTTGGTGTAAGTGTGTGTCTGTGTTACTGGGTATCAGTGTATGTCTTTGTTACTTGGTGTAAGTGTGTGTCTGTGTTACTTGGTGTCAGTGGATGTGTTTGTTACTGGGTGCCAGTGTATGTCTTTGTTACTTGGTGTAAGTGTGTGTCTGTGTTACTTGGTGTCAGTGGATGTCTTTGTTACTGGGTGCCAGTGTATGTCTTTGTTACTTGGTGTCAGTGTATGTCTCTGTTACTTGGTGTAAGTGTGTGCCTGTGTTACTGGGTGCCAGTGTATGTCTCTGTTTCTGGGTGTCAGTGTATGTCTTTGTAACTTGGTGTCAGTGGATGTCTTTGTTACTGGGTGCCAGTGTATGGCTTTGTTACTTGGTGTAAGTGTGTGTCTGTGTTACTGGGTGTAAGTGTGTGTCTGTGTTACTGGGTATCAGTGTATGTCTTTGTTACTTGGTGTATGTGTGTGTCTGTGTTACTGGGTATCAGTGTATGTCTTTGTTAAATGGTGTTAGTGGATGTCCTTGTGACTTGGTGTCAGTGTATGTCTTTGTTACTTGGTGTAAGTGTGTGTCTGTGTTACTGGGTATCAGTGTATGTCTTTGTTACTTTGTGTAAGTTTGTGTCTTTGTTACTTGGTGTCAGTGTGTGTCTGTGTTACTGTGTATCAGTGTGTGTCTGTGTTACTTGGTGTCAGTGGATGTCTTTGTTACTGGGTGCCAGTGTATGTCTTTGTTACCTGGTGTAAGTGTGTGTCTGAGTTACTGGGTATCAGTGTATGTCTTTGTGACTTGGTGTCAGTGTATGTCTTTTTTACTTGGTGGAAGTGTGTGTCTGTTTTACTGGGTGTCAGTGTATGTCTTTGTTACTTGGTGTAAGTGTGTGTCTGAGTTACTGGGTATCAGTGTATGTCTTTGTGACTTGGTGTCAGTGTATGTCTTTGTTACTTGGTGTAAGTGTGTGTATGTGTTACTTTTTGTAAGTGTGTGTCTGTGTTACTGGTTATCAGTGTATGACTTTGTTACTTGGTGTAAGTGTGTGTCTTTGTTACTTGGTGTAAGTGTGTGTCTGTGTTACTTGGTGTCAGTGGATGTCTTTGTTACTGGGTGCCAGTGTATGTCTTTGTTACTTAGTGTCAGTGTATGTCTTTGTTACTTGTTGTCAGTGTATGTCTTTGTTGCTTGGTGTAAGTGTGTGTCTTTGTTACTTGGTGTAAGTGTGTGTCTGTTTTACTGGGTGTCAGTGTATGTCTTTGTTACTTAGTGTAAGTGTGTGTCTGAGTTACTGGGTGTCAGCGTATGTCTGTGTTACTTGGTGTAAGTGTATGTCTTTGTGACTTGGTGTCAGTGTGTGTCTGTGTTACTGGGTATCAGTGTATGTCTTTGTTACTTGGGGGAAGTGTGTGTCTTTGTTACTTGGTGTAAGTGTGTGTCTGTGTTACTTGGTGTCAGTGGATGTCTTTGTCACTGGGTGCCAGTGTATGTATTTGTTACTGGGTGTCAGTGTGTGTCTTTGTTACTTGGTGTAAGTGTATGTCTTTGTTACTGGGTGTCAGTGTGTGTCTTTTTACTTGGTGTAAGTGTGTGTCTGTGTTACTTGGTGTCAGTGTATGTCTTTGTTACTGGGTATCAGTGTATGTCTTTGTTACTTGGTGTCAGTGTATGTCTTTGTTACTTGGTGTAAGTGTATGTCTTTGTTACTTGTTGTCAGTGTATGTCTTTGTTGCTTGGTGTAAGTGTGTGTCTTTGTTACTTGGTGTCAGTGTGTGTCTGTGTAACTTGGTGTAAGTGTGTGTCTGTGTTACTGGGTATCAGTGTATGTCTTTGTTACTTGGTGTAAGTGTGTGTCTTTGTTACTTGGTGTCAGTGTATGTCTTTGTTACTTGGTGTAAGTGTGTGTCTTTGTTACTTGGTGTCAGTGTGTGTCTGTGTTACTTGGTGTAAGTGTGTGTCTGTGTTACTTGGTGTCAGTGTATGTCTTTGTTACTGGGTGCCAGTGTATGTCTTTGTTACTTGGTGTCAGTGTATGTCTTTGTGACATGGTGTCAGTGTATGTCTTTGTTACTTGGTGTAGGTGTGTGTCTGTTTTCTTGGGTGTCAGTGTATGTCTTTGTTACTTAGTGTAAGTGTGTGTCTGAGTTACTGGGTATCAGTGTATGTCTTTGTTACTTGGCGTAAGTGTGTGTCTTTGTTACTTGGTGTCAGTGTGTGTCTTTGTTACTTGGTGTAAGTGTTTGTCTGTGTTACTTGGTGTCAGTGTATGTCTTTGTTACTGGGTGCCAGTGTATGTCTTTGTTACTTGGTGTAAGTGTGTGTATGTGTTACTTGGTGTAAGTGTGTGTCTGTGTTACTGGTTTTCAGTGTATGACTTTGTTACTTGGTGTAAGTGTGTGTCTGTGTTACTTGGTGTCAGTGGATGTCTTTGATACTGGGTGCCAGTGTATGTCTTTGTTACTTGGTGTATGTGTGTGTCTGTGTTACTTGGTGTCAGTGGATGTCTTTGTTACTGGGTGCCAGTGTATGTCTTTGTCACTTGGTGTCAGTGTATGTCTTTGTTACTTGGTGTCAGTGTATGTCTTTGTTACTGGGTGTCTGCGTATGTCTGTGTTACTTGGTGTAAGTGTATGTCTTTGTGACTTGGTGTCAGTGTATGTCTTTGTTACTTGGTGTAAGTGTGTGTCTGTGTTACTGGGTATCAGTGTATGTCTTTGTTACTTGGGGCAAGTGTGTGTCTTTGTTACTTGGTGTAAGTGTGTGTCTGTGTTACTTGGTGTCAGTGGATGTCTTTGTCACTGGGTGCCAGTGTATGTATTTGTTACTGGGTGTCAGTGTGTGTCTTTGTTACTTGGTGTAAGTGTATGTCTTTGTTACTGGGTGTCAGTGTGTGTCTTTCTACTTGGTGTAGGTGTGTGTCTGTGTTACTGGGTGTCAGTGTATGTCTTTGTTACTGGGTGTAAGTGTATGTCTTTGTTACTTGGTGTCAGTGTATGTCTTTGTTACTGGGTATCAGTGTATGTCTTTGTTACTTGGTGTCAGTGTATGTCTTTGTTGCTTGGTGTAAGTGTATGTCTTTGTTACTTGTTGTCAGTGTATGTCTTTGTTACTTGGTGTAAGTGTATGTCTTTGTTACTTGGTGTAAGTGTATGTCTTTGTTAATTGGTGTCAGTGTATGTCTTTGTGACTTGGTGTCATTGTATGTCTGTGTTACTGGGTGAAAGTGTGTGCCTGTGTTACTGGGTATCAGTATATGTCTTTGTTACTTGGTGTAAGTGTGTGTCTGTGTTACTGGTTATCAGTGTATGTCTTTGTTACTTGGTGTCAGTGGATGTCTTTGTTACTTGGTGTAAGTGTATGTCTTTGTTACTTGGTGTAAGTGTGTGTCTTTGTTACTGGGTATCAGTGTATGTCTTTGTTACTTGGTGTCCGTGTATGTCTCTGTTTCTGGGTGTCAGTGTATGTCTTTGTAACTTGGTGTCAGTGGATGTCTTTGTTACTGGGTGCCAGTGTATGTCTTTGTTACTTGGTGTAAGTGTGTGTCTGTGTTACTGGGTGTAAGTGTGTGTCTGTGTTACTGGGTATCAGTGTATGTCTTTGTTACTTGGTGTATGTGTGTGTCTGTGTTACTGGGTATCAGTGTATGTCTTTGTTACTTGGTGTAAGTGTGTGTCTTTGTTACTTGGTGTAAGTGTGTGTCTGTGTTACTTGGTGTCAGTGGATGTCTTTGTTACTGGGTGCCAGTGTATGTCTTTGTTACTTGGTGTAAGTGTGTGTCTGTGTTACTTGGTGTCAGTGGATGTCTTTGTTACTGGGTGCCAGTGTATGTCTTTGCTACTTGGTGTCAGTGTATGTCTTTGTTACTAGGTGTCAGTGTATGTCTTTGTTACTGGGTGTCAGCGTATGTCTGTGTTACTTGGTGTAAGTGTATGTCTTTGTGACTTGGTGTCAGTGTATGTCTTTGTTACTTGGTGTAAGTGTGTGTCTGTGTTACTGGGTATCAGTGCATGTCTTTGTTACTTGGGGGAAGTGTGTGTCTTTGTTACTTGGTGTAAGTGTGGGTCTGTGTTACTTGGTGTCAGTGGATGTCTTTGTCACAGGGTGCCAGTGTATGGCTTTGTTACTTGGTGTAAGTGTGTGTCTGTGTTACTGGGTGTAAGTGTGTGTCTGTGTTACTGGGTATCAGTGTATGTCTTTGTTACTTGGTGTATGTGTGTGTCTGTGTTACTGGGTATCAGTGTATGTCTTTGTTAAATGGTGTTAGTGGATGTCCTTGTGACTTGGTGTCAGTGTATGTCTTTGTTACTTGGTGTAAGTGTGTGTCTGTGTTACTGGGTATCAGTGTATGTCTTTGTTACTTTGTGTAAGTTTGTGTCTTTGTTACTTGGTGTCAGTGTGTGTCTGTGTTACTGTGTATCAGTGTGTGTCTGTGTTACTTGGTGTCAGTGGATGTCTTTGTTACTGGGTGCCAGTGTATGTCTTTGTTACCTGGTGTCAGTGTATGTCTTTGTGACTTGGTGTCAGTGTATGTCTTTGTTACTTGGTGTAAGTGTGTGTCTGTGTTACTTGGTGTAAGTGTGTGTCTGTGTTACTGGGTATCAGTGTATGTCTTTGTTACTTGGTGTAAGTGTGTGTCTGTGTTACTTGGTGTCAGTGGATGTGTTTGTTACTGGGTGCCAGTGTATGTCTTTGTTACTTGGTGTAAGTGTGTGTCTGTGTTACTTGGTGTCAGTGGATGTCTTTGTTACTGGGTGCCAGTGTATGTCTTTGTTACTTGGTGTCAGTGTATGTCTCTGTTACTTGGTGTAAGTGTGTGCCTGTGTTACTGGGTGCCAGTGTATGTCTCTGTTTCTGGGTGTCAGTGTATGTCTTTGTAACTTGGTGTCAGTGGATGTCTTTGTTACTGGGTGCCAGTGTATGGCTTTGTTACTTGGTGTAAGTGTGTGTCTGTGTTACTGGGTGTAAGTGTGTGTCTGTGTTACTGGGTATCAGTGTATGTCTTTGTTACTTGGTGTATGTGTGTGTCTGTGTTACTGGGTATCAGTGTATGTCTTTGTTAAATGGTGTTAGTGGATGTCCTTGTGACTTGGTGTCAGTGTATGTCTTTGTTACTTGGTGTAAGTGTGTGTCTGTGTTACTGGGTATCAGTGTATGTCTTTGTTACTTTGTGTAAGTTTGTGTCTTTGTTACTTGGTGTCAGTGTGTGTCTGTGTTACTGTGTATCAGTGTGTGTCTGTGTTACTTGGTGTCAGTGGATGTCTTTGTTACTGGGTGCCAGTGTATGTCTTTGTTACCTGGTGTCAGTGTATGTCTTTGTGACTTGGTGTCAGTGTATGTCTTTGTTACTTGGTGTAAGTGTGTGTCTGTGTTACTTGGTGTAAGTGTGTGTCTGTGTTACTGGGTATCAGTGTATGTCTTTGTTACTTGGTGTAAGTGTGTGTCTGTGTTACTTGGTGTCAGTGGATGTGTTTGTTACTGGGTGCCAGTGTATGTCTTTGTTACTTGGTGTAAGTGTGTGTCTGTGTTACTTGGTGTAAGTGTATGTCTTTGTTACTTGGTGTACGTGTGTGTCTTTGTTACTGGGTGTAAGTGTGTGTCTGTGTTACTGGGTATCAGTGTATGTCTTTGTTACTTGGTGTCCGTGTATGTCTCTGTTTCTGGGTGTCAGTGTATGTCTTTGTAACTTGGTGTCAGTGGATGTCTTTGTTACTGGGTGCCAGTGTATGGCTTTGTTACTTGGTGTAAGTGTGTGTCTGTGTTACTGGGTGTAAGTGTGTGTCTGTGTTACTGGGTATCAGTGTATGTCTTTGTTACTTGGTGTATGTGTGTGTCTGTGTTACTGGGTATCAGTGTATGTCTTTGTTACTTGGTGTAAGTGTGTGTCTGTGTTACTTGGTGTCAGTGGATGTGTTTGTTACTGGGTGCCAGTGTATGTCTTTGTTACTTGGTGTAAGTGTGTGTCTGTGTTACTTGGTGTCAGTGGATGTCTTTGTTACTGGGTGCCAGTGTATGTCTTTGTTACTTGGTGTCAGTGTATGTCTCTGTTACTTGGTGTAAGTGTGTGCCTGTGTTACTGGGTGCCAGTGTATGTCTCTGTTTCTGGGTGTCAGTGTATGTCTTTGTAACTTGGTGTCAGTGGATGTCTTTGTTACTGGGTGCCAGTGTATGGCTTTGTTACTTGGTGTAAGTGTGTGTCTGTGTTACTGGGTGTAAGTGTGTGTCTGTGTTACTGGGTATCAGTGTATGTCTTTGTTACTTGGTGTATGTGTGTGTCTGTGTTACTGGGTATCAGTGTATGTCTTTGTTAAATGGTGTTAGTGGATGTCCTTGTGACTTGGTGTCAGTGTATGTCTTTGTTACTTGGTGTAAGTGTGTGTCTGTGTTACTGGGTATCAGTGTATGTCTTTGTTACTTTGTGTAAGTTTGTGTCTTTGTTACTTGGTGTCAGTGTGTGTCTGTGTTACTGTGTATCAGTGTGTGTCTGTGTTACTTGGTGTCAGTGGATGTCTTTGTTACTGGGTGCCAGTGTATGTCTTTGTTACCTGGTGTCAGTGTATGTCTTTGTGACTTGGTGTCAGTGTATGTCTTTGTTACTTGGTGTAAGTGTGTGTCTGTGTTACTTGGTGTAAGTGTGTGTCTGTGTTACTGGGTATCAGTGTATGTCTTTGTTACTTGGTGTAAGTGTGTGTCTGTGTTACTTGGTGTCAGTGGATGTGTTTGTTACTGGGTGCCAGTGTATGTCTTTGTTACTTGGTGTAAGTGTGTGTCTGTGTTACTTGGTGTCAGTGGATGTCTTTGTTACTGGGTGCCAGTGTATGTCTTTGTTACTTGGTGTAAGTGTGTGTCTGTGTTACTTGGTGTCAGTGGATGTCTTTGTTACTGGGTGCCAGTGTATGTCTTTGTTACTGGGTGTCAGTGTGCGTCTTTGTTACTTGGTGTAAGAATGTGTCTTTGTGACTTGGTGTCAGTGTATGTCTTTGTCACTTGGTGTCAGTGTATGTCTTTGTTACTTGGTGTAAGTGTATGTCTTTGTGACTTGGTGTCAGTGTATGTCTTTGTTACTTGGTGTCAGTGTACGACTGATATACTTGGTGTCAGTGCATGTCTGTGTTACTTCGTGGAAGTGTATGTCTTTTTTACTTCGTGTAAGTGCGTGTCTGTGTTACTGGGTATTAGTGTATGTATTTGTGATTTGGTGTAAGTGTATGTCTTTGTTACTTGGTGCCAGTGTATGTCTTTGTTACTTGGTGTCAGTGTATGTCTGTGTTACTTGGTGTAAGTGTATGTCTTTGTGACTTGGTGTCAGTATATGTCTTTGTTACTGGGTGTCAGTGTATGTCTTTGTTACTGGGTGTAAGTGTGTGTCTGTGTTACTTGGTGTCCGTGTATGTCTTTGTGACTTGGTGTCAGTGTATGTCTTTGTTACTTGGTGTCAGTGTTTGTCTTTGTTACTTGGTGTAAGTGTATGTCTTTGTTACTTGGTGTCAGTGTATGTCTTTGTTACTTGGTGTAAGTGTGTGTCTGTGTTACTGGGTATCAGTGTATGTCTTTGTTACTTGGTGTAAGTGTATGTCTTTGTGACTTGGTGTCAGTGTATGTCTTTGTTCCTTGGTGTCAGTGTATGTCTTTGTTACTTGGTGTAAGTGTATGTCTTTTGTGACTTGGCCTCAGTGTATGTCTTTGTTACTTGGTTTTAGTGTACGTCTGTGTTACTTGGTGTCAGTGCATGTCTGTGTTACTTGGGGGAGTGTATGTCTTTTTTACTTGGTGTAAGTGTGTGTCTGTGTTACTGGGTATTAGTGTATGTCTTTGTTACTTGGTGTAAGTGTATGTCTTTGTTACTTGGTGTCAGTGTATGTCTTTGTTACTTGGTGTCAGTGTATGTCTTTGTGACTTGGTTTCAGTGTATGTCTTTGTTAATTGGTGTAAGTGTGTGTCTGTGTTACTGGGTATCAGTGCATGTCTTTGTTACTTGGTGTAAGTGTGTGTCTGTGTTACTTGGTGTCAGTGGATGTCTTTGTTACTTGGTGTCAGTGTATGTCTTTGTTACTTGGTGTAAGTGTATGTCTTTGTGACTTGGTGTCAGTGTATGTCTTTGTTACTTGGTGTAAGTGTATGTCTTTGTTACTTGGTGTAAGTGTATGTCTTTGTGTCTTGGTGTCAGTGTATGTCTTTGTTACTTGGTGTAAGTGTGTGTCTGTGTTACTGGGTATCAGTGTATGTCTGTGTTACTTGGTGTAAGTGTATGTCTTTGTGACTTAGTGTCAGTGTATGTCTTTGTTACTGGGTGTCAGTGTATGGCTTTGTTACTTGGTGTAAGTGTATGTCCTTGTGACTTGGTTTCAGAGTATGTCTTTGTTACTTGGTGCAAGTGTGTGTCTGTGTTACTGGGTATCAGTGTATGTCTTTGTTACTTGGTGAAAGTGTGTGCCTTTGTTACTTGGTGTCAGTGTGTGTCTTTGTTACTTGGTGGAAGTGTGTGTCTGTGTTACTTGGTGTCAGTGGATGTCTTTGTTACTTGGTGTCAGTGTGTGTCTTTGTTACTTGGTGGAAGTGTGTGTCTGTGTTACTTGGTGTCAGTGGATGTCTTTGTTACTGGGTGCCAGTGTATGTCTTTGGTACTGGGTGTAAGTGTGTGTCTGTGTTACTTGGTGTCAGTGGATGTCTTTGTTACTGGGTGCCAGTGTATGTCTTTGTTACTTGGTGTCAGTGTATGTCTTTGTTACTTGGTGTAAGTGTGTGCCTGTGTTACTGGGTATTAGTATATGTCTTTGTTACTGGGTGTCAGTGTGCGTCTTTGTTACTTGGTGTAAGTATGTGTCTTTGTGACTTGGTGTCAGTGTATGTCTTTGTCACTTGGTGTCAGTGTATGTCTTTGTTACTTGGTGTAAGTGTATGTCTTTGTGACTTGGTTTCAGTGTATGTCTTTGTTACTTGGTGTCAGTGTACGACTGATATACTTGGTGTCAGTGCATGTCTGTGTTACTTCGTGGAAGTGTATGTCTTTTTTACTTCGTGTAAGTGTGTGTCTGTGTTACTGGGTATTAGTGTATGTATTTGTGATTTGGTGCCAGTGTATGTCTTTGTTACTTGGTGTCAGTCTATGTCTTTGTGACTTGGTGTCAGTGTATGTCTTTGTTACTTGGTGTAAGTGTGTGTCTGTGTTACTTGGTGTCAGTGGATGTCTTTGTTACTTGGTGTCAGTGTATGTCTTTGTGACTTGGTGTATGTGTATGTCTTTGTGACTTGGTGTCAGTGTATGTCTTTGTTACTTGGTGTAAGTGTATGTCTTTGTTACTTGGTGTAAGTGTATGTCTTTGTGACTTGGTGTCAGTGTATGTCTTTGTTACCTGGTGTAAGTGTGTGTCTGTGTTACTGGGTTTCAGTGTATGTCTGTGTTACTTGGTGTAAGTGTATGTCTTTGTGACTTGGTGTCAGTGTATGTCTTTGTTACTGGGTGTCAGTGTATGTCTTTGTTACTTGGTGTAAGTGTATGTCCTTGTGACTTGGTGTCAGTGTATGTCTTTGTTACTTGGTGTCAGTGGATGTCTTTGTTACAGGGTGCCAGTGTATGTCTTTGTTACTTGGTGTCAGTGTATGTCTTTGTGACTTTGTGTCAGTGTATGTCTTTGTTACTTGGTGTAAGTGTGTGTCTGTGTTACTGGGCATCAGTGTATGTCTTTGTTACTTGGTGTAAGTGTGTGTCTGTGTTACTTGGTGTCAGTGGATGTCTTTGTTTATTGGTGTCATTGTATGTCTTTGTTACTTGGTGTAAGTGTATGTCTTTGTTACTTGGTGTCAGTGTATGTCTTTGTTACTTGGTGTAATTGTGTGTCTTTGTGACTTGGTGTCAGTGTATGTCTTTGTTACTTGGTGTAAGTGTGTGTCTGTGTTACTTGGTGTAAGTGTATGTCTTTGTGACTTGGTGTCAGTGTTTGTCTTTGTTACTTGGTGCAAGTGTGTGTCTGTGTTACTGGGTATCAGTGTATGTCTTTGTTACTTGGTGTAAGTGTGTGACTTTGTTACTTGGTGTAAGTGTGTGTCTGTGTTACTTGGTGTCAGTGGATGTCTTTGTTACTGGGTGCCAGTGTATGTCTTTGTTACTTGGTGTCAGTGTATGTCTTTGTGACTTGGTGTCAGTGTATGTCTTTGTGACTTGGTGTAAGTGCGTGTCTGTGTTACTTGGTGTAAGTGTGTGTCTGTGTTACTGGGTATCAGTGTATGTCTTTGTTACTTGGTGTAAGTGTGTGTATTTGTTACTTGGTGTAAGTGTGTGTCTGTGTTACTTGGCGTCAGTGGATGTCTTTGTTACTGGGTGCCAGTATATGTCTTTGTTACTTGGTGTAAGTGTGTGTCTGTGTTACTTGGTGTCAGTGGATGTCTTTGTTTCTGGGTGCCAGAGTATGTCTTTGTTACTTGGTGTCAGTGTCTGTCTTTGTTACTTGGTGTAAGTGTGTGTCTGTGTTACTGGGTATTAGTGTATGTCTTTGTTGCTGGGTGTCAGTGTGTGTCTGTGTTACTGGGTGTAAGTGTGTGTCTGTGTTACTTGCTGTCCGTGTATGTCTTTGTGACTTGGTGTCAGTGCATGTCTTTGTAACTTGGTGTCAGTGTATGTCTTTGTTACTTGGTGTCAGTGTATGTCTTTGTTACATGGTGTAAGTGTGTGTCTGTGTTACTGGGTATCAGTGTATGTCTTTGTTACTTGGTGTAAGTGTATGTCTTTGTGACTTGGTGTCAGTGTATGTCTTTGTTCCTTGGTATCAGTGTATGTCTTTGTTACTTGGTGTAAGTGTATGTCTTTTGTGACTTGGCCTCAGTGTATGTCTTTGTTACTTGGTTTCAGTGTACGTCTGTGTTACTTGGTGTCAGTGCATGTCTGTGTTACTTGGTTTCAGTGTATGTCTTTGTTAATTGGTGTAAGTGTGTGTCTGTGTTACTGGGTATCAGTGCATGTCTTTGTTACTTGGTGTAAGTGTGTGTCTGTGTTACTTGGTGTCAGTGGATGTCTTTGTTACTTGGTGTCAGTGTATGTCTTTGTTACTTGGTGTAAGTGTATGTCTTTGTGACTTGGTGTCAGTGTATGTCTTTGTTACTTGGTGTAAGTGTATGTCTTTGTTACTTGGTGTAAGTGTATGTCTTTGTGACTTGGTGTCAGTGTATGTCTTTGTTACTTGGTGTAAGTGTGTGTCTGTGTTACTGGGTATCAGTGTATGTCTGTGTTACTTGGTGTAAGTGTATGTCTTTGTGACTTAGTGTCAGTGTATGTCTTTGTTACTGGGTGTCAGTGTATGTCTTTGTTACTTGGTGTAAGTGTATGTCCTTGTGACTTGGTGTAAGTGTATGTCTTTGTTACTTGGTGCAAGTGTGTGTCTGTGTTACTGGGTATCAGTGTATGTATTTGTTACTTGGTGTAAGTGTGTGTCTTTGTTACTTGGTGTCAGTGTGTGTCTTTGTTACTTGGTGGAAGTGTGTGTCTGTGTTACTTGGTGTCAGTGGATGTCTTTGTGACTTGGTGTCAGTGTATGTCTGTGTTACTTGGTGTAAGTGTGTGTCAATGTTACTGGGTATCAGTGTATGTCTGTGTTACTTGGTGTAAGTGTGTGTATTTGTTACTTGGTGTAAGTGTGTGTCTGTGTTACTTGGTGTCAGTGGATGTCTTTGTTACTGGGTGCCAGTGTATGTCTTTGTTACTTGGTGTCAGTGTATGTCTTTGTTACTTGGTGGAAGTGTGTGTCTGTGTTACTGGGTATCAGTGTATGTCTGTGTTACTTGGTGTAAGTGTGTGTATTTGTTACTTGGTGTAAGTGTGTGTCTGTGTTGCTGGGTATCAGTGTATGCCTGTGTTACTTGGTTTAAGTGTGTGTATTTGTTAGTTGGTGTAAGTGTGTGTCTGTGTTACTTGCAGTCCGTGTATGTCTTTGTGACTTGGTGTCAGTGTATGTCTTTGTTACTTGGTGTAAGTGTGTGTCTGTGTTACTTGGTGAAAGTGTGTGTCTGTGTTACTGGGTATTAGTGTATGTCTTTGTTACTGGGTGTCAGTGTGTGTCATTGTTACTTGGTGTCAGTGTATGTCTTTGTTACTTGGTGTAAGTGTGTGTCTGTGTTACTGGGTATCAGTGTATGTCTTTGTTACTTGGTGTCAGTGTATGTCTTTGTTACTTGGTGTAAGTGTATGTCTTTGTGACTTGGTGTCAGTGTATGTCTTTGTTACTTGGTGCCAGTGTATGTCTTTGTTACTTGGTGTAAGTGTATGTATTTGTGACTAGGTGTCAGTGTATGTCTTTGTTACTTGGTGTCAGTGTACGTCTGTGTTACTTGGTGTCAGTGCATTTCTGTGTTACTTGGTGGAAATGTATGTATTTTTTACTTGGTGTAAGTGTGTGTCTGTGTTACTGTGTATTAGTGTATGTCTTTGTTACTTGGTGTAAGTGTATGTCTTTGTTACTTGGTGTCAGTGTATGTCTTTGTGACTTGCTGTCAGTGTATGTCTTTGTGACTTGCTGTCAATGTGTGTCTGTGTTACTGGTTATCAGTGTATGTCTTTGTTACTTGGTGTAAGTGTGTGTCTGTGTTACTTGGTGTCAGTGGATGTCTTTGTTACTTGGTGTCAGTGTATGTCTTTGTTACTTCGTGTAAGTGTATGTCTTTTTGACTTGGTGTCAGTGTATGTCTTTGTTACTTGGTGTAAGTGTATGTCGTTGTTACTTGGTGTAAGTGTATGTCTTTGTGACTTGGTGTCAGTGTATGTCTTTGTTACTTGGTGTCAGTGTATGTCTTTGTGACTTGGTGTCAGTGTATGTCTTTGTTACTGGGTGCCAGTGTATGTCTTTGTTACTTCGTGTCAGTGTATGTCTTTGTTACTTGGTGTATGTGTTTGTCTGTGTTACTGGGTATCAGTGTATGTCTTTGTTACTTGGTGTAAGTGTATGTCTTTGTTACTTGGTGTCAGTGTATGTCTTTGTTACTTGGTGTAAGTGTATGTCTTTGTTACTTGGTGTCAGTGTATGTCTTTGTTACTTGGTGTAAGTGTGTGTCTGTGTTACTGGGTATCAGTGTATGTCTTTGTTACTTGGTGTCAGTGTATGTCTTTGTTACTTGGTGTAAGTGTATGTCTTTGTGACTTGGTGTCAGTGTATGTCTTTGTTACTTGGTGCCAGTGTATGTCTTTGTTACTTGGTGTAAGTGTATGTATTTGTGACTAGGTGTCAGTGTATGTCTTTGTTACTTGGTGTCAGTGTACGTCTGTGTTACTTGGTGTCAGTGCATTTCTGTGTTACTTGGTGGAAATTTATGTATTTTCTACTTGGTGTAAGTGTGTGTCTGTGTTACTGGGTATTAGTGTATGTCTTTGTTACTTGGTGTAAGTGTATGTCTTTGTTACTTGGTGTCAGTGCATGTCTTTGTGACTTGCTGTTAGTATATGTCTTTGTGACTTGCTGTCAGTGTGTTTCTGTGTTTCTGGGTATCAGTGTATGTCTTTGTTACTTGGTGTAAGTGTGTGTCTGTGTTACTTGGTGTCAGTGGATGTCTTTGTTACTTGGTGTCAGTGTATGTCTTTGTTACTTCGTGTAAGTGTATGTCTTTTTGACTTGGTGTCAGTGTATGTCTTTGTTACTTGGTGTAAGTGTATGTCGTTGTTACTTTGTGTAAGTTTATGTCTTTGTGACTTGGTGTCAGTGTATGTCTTTGTTACTTGGTGTAAGTGTGTGTCTGTGTTACTGGTTATCAGTGTATGTCTTTGTTACTTGGTTTAAGTGTATGTCTGTTTTACTTGGTGTCAGTGGATGTCTTTGTTACTTGGTGTCAGTGTATGTCTTTGTTACTTGGTGTAAGTGTATGTCTTTGTGACTTGGTGTCAGTGTATGTCTTTGTTACTTGGTGTAAGTGTATGTCTTTGTTACTTGGTGTCAGTGTATGTCTTTGTGACTTGGTGCCAGTGTATGTCTTTGTTACTGGGTGCCAGTGTATGTCTTTGTTACTGGGTGCCAGTGTATGTCATTGTTACTTGGTGTCAGTGTATGTCTTTGTTACTTGGTGTAAGTGTGTGACTGTGTTACTGGGTATCAGTGTATGTCTTTGTTACTTGGTGTAAGTGTGTGTCTGTGTTACTTGGTGTCAGTGGATGTCTTTGTTACTTGGTGTCAGTGTATGTCTTTGTGACTTGGTTTCAGTGTATGTCTTTGTTAATTGGTGTAAGTGTGTGTCTGTGTTACTGGGTATCAGTGTATGTCTTTGTTACTTGGTGTAAGTGTGTGTCTGTGTTACTTCGTGTCAGTGGATGTCTTTGTTACTTGGTGTCAGTGTATGTCTTTGTTACTTGGTGTAAGTGTATGTCTTTGTTACTTGGTGTAAGTGTATGTCTTTGTGACTTGGTGTCAGTGTATGTCTTTGTTACTTGGTGTAAGTGTATGTCTTTGTTACTTGTTGTAAGTGTATGTCTTTGTGACTTGGTGTCAGTGTATGTCTTTGTTACTTGGTGTAAGTGTGTGTCTGTGTTACTGGGTATCAGTGTATGTCTTTGTTACTTGGTGAAAGTGTATGTCTTTGTGACTTAGTGTCAGTGTATGTCTTTGTTACTGGGTGTCAGTGTATGTCTTTGTTACTTGGTGTAAGTGTATGTCCTTGTGACTTGGTTTCAGTGTATGTCTTTGTTACTTGGTGTAAGTGTGTGTCTTTGTTACTTGGTGTCAGTGTGTGTCTTTGTTACTTGGTGGAAGTGTGTGTCTTTGTTACTTGGTGTCAGTGGATGTCTTTGTTACTGGGTGCCAGTGTATGTCTTTGTTACTTGGTGTCAGTGTATGTCTTTGTGACTTGGTGTCAGTGTATGTCTTTGTGACTTGGTGTCAGTGTATGTCTGTGTTACTTGGTGTAAGTGTGTGTCTGTGTTACTGGGTATCAGTGTATGTCTGTGTTACTTGGTTTAAGTGTGTGTATTTTTTACTTGGTGTAAGTGTGTGTCTGTGTTACTTGCTGTCCGTGGATGTCTTTGTGACTTGGTGTCAGTGTATGTCTTTGTTACTTGGTGTAAGTGTGTGTCTGTGTTACTTGGTGTAAGTGTGTGTCTTTGTTACTTGGTGTCAGTGTATGTCTTTGTTACTTGGTGTAAGTGTATGTCTTTGTGAATTGGTGTCAGTGTATGTCTTTGTTACTTGGTGTAAGTGTATGTCTTTGTTACTTGTTGTAAGTGTATGTCTTTGTGACTTGGTGTCAGTGTATGTCTTTGTTACTTGGTGTAAGTGTGTGTCTGTGTTACTGGGTATCAGTGTATGTCTGTGTTACTTGGTGAAAGTGTATGTCTTTGTGACTTAGTGTCAGTGTATGTCTTTGTTACTGGGTGTCAGTGTATGTCTTTGTTACTTGGTGTAAGTGTATGTCCTTGTGACTTGGTTTCAGTGTATGTCATTGTTACTTGGTGTAAGTGTGTGTCTGTGTTACTGGGTATCAGTGTATGTCTTTGTTACTTGGTGTAAGTGTGTGTCTTTGTTACTTGGTGTCAGTGTGTGTCTTTGTTACTTGTTGGAAGTGTGTGTCTGTGTTACTTGGTGTCAGTGGATGTCTTTGTTACTGGGTGCCAGTGTATGTCTTTGTTACTTGGTGTCAGTGTATGTCTTTGTGACTTGGTGTCAGTATATGTCTTTGTGACTTGGTGTCAGTGTATGTCTTTGTTACTTGGTGTAAGTGTGTGTCTGTGTTACTTGGTGTAAGTGTGTGTCTGTGTTACTGGGTATCAGTGTATGTCTGTGTTACTTGGTTTAAGTGTGTGTATTTGTTACTTGGTGTAAGTGTGTGTCTGTGTTACTTGCTGTCCGTGTATGTCTTTGTGACTTGGTGTCAGTGTATGTCTTTGTTACTTGGTGTAAGTGTGTGTCTGTGTTACTTGGTGTAAGTGTGTGTCTGTGTTACTGGGTATTAGTGTATGTCTTTGTTACTGGGTGTCAGTGTGTGTCTGTGTTACTGGGTATCAGTGTATGCCTTTGTTACTTGGTGTCAGTGTATGTCTTTGTTACTTGGTGTCACTGTATGTATTTTTTACTTGGTGTAAGTGTGTGTCTGTGTTACTTGGTGTAAGTGTATGTCTTTGTTACTTAGTGTAAGTGTATGTCTTTGTGACTTGGTGTCAGTGTATGTCTTTGTTACTTGGTGTAAGTGTGTGTCTGTGTTACTGGGTATCAGTGTATGTCTGTGTTACTTGGTGTAAGTGTATGTCTTTGTGACTTAGTGTCAGTGTATGTCTTTGTTACTGGGTGTCAGTGTATGTCTTTATTACTTGGTGTAAGTGTATGTCCTTGTGACTTGGTGTAAGTGTATGTCTTTGTTACTTGGTGCAAGTGTGTGTCTGTGTTACTGGGTATCAGTGTATGTATTTGTTACTTGGTGTAAGTGTGTGTCTTTGTTACTTGGTGTCAGTGTGTGTCTTTGTTACTTGGTGGAAGTGTGTGTCTGTGTTACTTGGTGTCAGTGGATGTCTTTGTTACTGGGTGCCAGTGTATGTCTTTGTTACTTGGTGTCAGTGTATGTCTTTGTGACTTGGTGTCAGTGTATGTCTGTGTTACTTGGTGTAAGTGTGTGTCAATGTTACTGGGTATCAGTGTATGTCTGTGTTACTTGGTGTAAGTGTGTGTATTTGTTACTTGGTGTAAGTGTGTGTCTGTGTTACTTGGTGTCAGTGGATGTCTTTGTTACTGGGTGCCAGTGTATGTCTTTGTTACTTGGTGTCAGTGTATGTCTTTGTTACTTGGTGGAAGTGTGTGTCTGTGTTACTGGGTATCAGTGTATGTCTGTGTTACGTGGTGTAAGTGTGTGTATTTGTTACTTGGTGTAAGTGTGTGTCTGTGTTGCTGGGTATCAGTGTATGCCTGTGTTACTTGGTTTAAGTGTGTGTATTTGTTAGTTGGTGTAAGTGTGTGTCTGTGTTACTTGCTGTCCGTGTATGTCTTTGTGACTTGGTGTCAGTGTATGTCTTTGTTACTTGGTGTAAGTGTGTGTCTGTGTTACTGGGTATCAGTGTATGTCTTTGTTACTTGGTTTAAGTGTATGTCTGTTTTACTTGGTGTCAGTGGATGTCTTTGTTACTTGGTGTCAGTGTATGTCTTTGTTACTTGGTGTAAGTGTATGTCTTTGTGACTTGGTGTCAGTGTATGTCTTTGTTACTTTGTGTAAGTGTATGTCTTTGTTACTTGGTGTCAGTGTATGTCTTTGTGACTTGGTGTCAGTGTATGTCTTTGTTACTGGGTGCCAGTGTATGTCTTTGTTACTGGGTGCCAGTGTATGTCTTTGTTACTGGGTGCCAGTGTATGTCTTTGTTACTTGGTGTCAGTGTATGTCTTTGTTACTTGGTGTAAGTGTGTGACTGTGTTACTGGGTATCAGTGTATGTCTTTGTTACTTGGTGTAAGTGTGTGTCTGTGTTACTTGGTGTCAGTGGATGTCTTTGTTACTTGGTGTCAGTGTATGTCTTTGTGACTTGGTTTCAGTCTATGTCTTTGTTAATTGGTGTAAGTGTGTGTCTGTGTTACTGGGTATCAGTGTATGTCTTTGTTACTTGGTGTAAGTGTGTGTCTGTGTTACTTCGTGTCAGTGGATGTCTTTGTTACTTGGTGTCAGTGTATGTCTTTGTTACTTGGTGTAAGTGTATGTCTTTGTGACTTGGTGTCAGTGTATGTCTTTGTTACTTGGTGTAAGTGTATGTCTTTGTTACTTGTTGTAAGTGTATGTCTTTGTGACTTGGTGTCAGTGTATGTCTTTGTTACTTGGTGTAAGTGTGTGTCTGTGTTACTGGGTATCAGTGTATGTTTTTGTTACTTGGTGAAAGTGTATGTCTTTGTGACTTAGTGTCAGTGTATGTCTTTGTTACTGGGTGTCAGTGTATGTCTTTGTTACTTGGTGTAAGTGTATGTCCTTGTGACTTGGTTTCAGTGTATGTCTTTGTTACTTGGTGTAAGTGTGTGTCTGTGTTACTGGGTATCAGTGTATGTCTTTGTTACTTGGTGTAAGTGTGTGTCTTTGTTACTTGGTGTCAGTGTGTGTCTTTGTTACTTGGTGTAAGTGTGTGTCTTTGTTACTTGGTGTCAGTGGATGTCTTTGTTACTGGGTGCCAGTGTATGTCTTTGTTACTTGGTGTCAGTGTATGTCTTTGTGACTTGGTGTCAGTGTATGTCTTTGTTACTTGGTGTAAGTGTGTGTCTGTGTTACTTGGTGTAAGTGTGTGTCTGTGTTACTGGGTATCAGTGTATGTCTGTGTTACTTGGTTTAAGTGTGTGTCTGTGTTACTTGGTGTAAGTGTGTGTCTGTGTTACTGGGTATTAGTGTATGTCTTTGTTACTGGGTGTCAGTGTGTGTCTTTGTTACTTGGTGTAAGTGTGTGTCTGTGTTACTTGGTGTCAGTGGATGTCTTTGTTACTGGGTGCCAGTGTATGTCTTTGTTACTTGGTGTCAGTGTATGTCTTTGTTACTTGGTGGAAGTGTGTGTCTGTGTTACTGGGTATCAGTGTATGTCTGTGTTACGTGGTGTAAGTGTGTGTATTTGTTACTTGGTGTAAGTGTGTGTCTGTGTTGCTGGGTATCAGTGTATGCCTGTGTTACTTGGTTTAAGTGTGTGTATTTGTTAGTTGGTGTAAGTGTGTGTCTGTGTTACTTGCTGTCCGTGTATGTCTTTGTGACTTGGTGTCAGTGTATGTCTTTGTTACTTGGTGTAAGTGTGTGTCTGTGTTACTGGGTATCAGTGTATGTCTTTGTTACTTGGTTTAAGTGTATGTCTGTTTTACTTGGTGTCAGTGGATGTCTTTGTTACTTGGTGTCAGTGTATGTCTTTGTTACTTGGTGTAAGTGTATGTCTTTGTGACTTGGTGTCAGTGTATGTCTTTGTTACTTTGTGTAAGTGTATGTCTTTGTTACTTGGTGTCAGTGTATGTCTTTGTGACTTGGTGTCAGTGTATGTCTTTGTTACTGGGTGCCAGTGTATGTCTTTGTTACTGGGTGCCAGTGTATGTCTTTGTTACTGGGTGCCAGTGTATGTCTTTGTTACTTGGTGTCAGTGTATGTCTTTGTTACTTGGTGTAAGTGTGTGACTGTGTTACTGGGTATCAGTGTATGTCTTTGTTACTTGGTGTAAGTGTGTGTCTGTGTTACTTGGTGTCAGTGGATGTCTTTGTTACTTGGTGTCAGTGTATGTCTTTGTGACTTGGTTTCAGTCTATGTCTTTGTTAATTGGTGTAAGTGTGTGTCTGTGTTACTGGGTATCAGTGTATGTCTTTGTTACTTGGTGTAAGTGTGTGTCTGTGTTACTTCGTGTCAGTGGATGTCTTTGTTACTTGGTGTCAGTGTATGTCTTTGTTACTTGGTGTAAGTGTATGTCTTTGTGACTTGGTGTCAGTGTATGTCTTTGTTACTTGGTGTAAGTGTATGTCTTTGTTACTTGTTGTAAGTGTATGTCTTTGTGACTTGGTGTCAGTGTATGTCTTTGTTACTTGGTGTAAGTGTGTGTCTGTGTTACTGGGTATCAGTGTATGTCTTTGTTACTTGGTGAAAGTGTATGTCTTTGTGACTTAGTGTCAGTGTATGTCTTTGTTACTGGGTGTCAGTGTATGTCTTTGTTACTTGGTGTAAGTGTATGTCCTTGTGACTTGGTTTCAGTGTATGTCTTTGTTACTTGGTGTAAGTGTGTGTCTGTGTTACTGGGTATCAGTGTATGTCTTTGTTACTTGGTGTAAGTGTGTGTCTTTGTTACTTGGTGTCAGTGTGTGTCTTTGTTACTTGGTGTAAGTGTGTGTCTTTGTTACTTGGTGTCAGTGGATGTCTTTGTTACTGGGTGCCAGTGTATGTCTTTGTTACTTGGTGTCAGTGTATGTCTTTGTGACTTGGTGTCAGTGTATGTCTTTGTTACTTGGTGTAAGTGTGTGTCTGTGTTACTTGGTGTAAGTGTGTGTCTGTGTTACTGGGTATCAGTGTATGTCTGTGTTACTTGGTTTAAGTGTGTGTCTGTGTTACTTGGTGTAAGTGTGTGTCTGTGTTACTGGGTATTAGTGTATGTCTTTGTTACTGGGTGTCAGTGTGTGTCTTTGTTACTTGGTGTAAGTGTGTGTCTGTGTTACTGGGTATCAGTGTATGCCTTTGTTACTTGGTGTCAGTGTATGTCTTTGTGTCTTGGTGTCAGTGTATGTCTTTGTTACGGGGTGCCAGTGTATGTCTTTGTTACTGGGTGCCAGTGTATGTCTTTGTTACTGGGTGCCAGTGTATGTCTTTGTTACTTGGTGTAAGTGTGTGTCTGTGTTACTGGGTATCAGTGTATGTCTTTGTTACTTGGTGTAAGTGTGTGTCTGTGTTACTTGGTGTCAGTGGATGTCTTTGTTACTTGGTGTCAGTGTATGTCTTTGTGACTTGGTTTCAGTGTATGTCTTTGTTAATTGGTGTAAGTGTGTGTCTGTGTTACTGGGTATCAGTGTATGTCTTTGTTACTTGGTGTAAGTGTGTGTCTGTGTTACTTGGTGTCAGTGGATGTCTTTGTTACTTGGTGTCAGTGTATGTCTTTGTTACTTGGTGTAAGTGTATGTCTTTGTGAATTGGTGTCAGTGTATGTCTTTGTTACTTGGTGTAAGTGTATGTCTTTGTTACTTGTTGTAAGTGTATGTCTTTGTGACTTGGTGTCAGTGTATGTCTTTGTTACTTGGTGTAAGTGTGTGTCTGTGTTACTGGGTATCAGTGTATGTCTGTGTTACTTGGTGAAAGTGTATGTCTTTGTGACTTAGTGTCAGTGTATGTCTTTGTTACTGGGTGTCAGTGTATGTCTTTGTTACTTGGTGTAAGTGTATGTCCTTGTGACTTGGTTTCAGTGTATGTCATTGTTACTTGGTGTAAGTGTGTGTCTGTGTTACTGGGTATCAGTGTATGTCTTTGTTACTTGGTGTAAGTGTGTGTCTTTTTTACTTGGTGTCAGTGTGTGTCTTTGTTACTTGGTGGAAGTGTGTGTCTGTGTTACTTGGTGTCAGTGGATGTCTTTGTTACTGGGTGCCAGTGTATGTCTTTGTTACTTGGTGTCAGTGTATGTCTTTGTGACTTGGTGTCAGTATATGTCTTTGTGACTTGGTGTCAGTGTATGTCTTTGTTACTTGGTGTAAGTGTGTGTCTGTGTTACTTGGTGTAAGTGTGTGTCTGTGTTACTGGGTATCAGTGTATGTCTGTGTTACTTGGTTTAAGTGTGTGTATTTGTTACTTG
Organism: Heterodontus francisci; assembly: GCF_036365525.1. Classification (NCBI taxonomy): domain Eukaryota; kingdom Metazoa; phylum Chordata; class Chondrichthyes; order Heterodontiformes; family Heterodontidae; genus Heterodontus; species Heterodontus francisci. The sequence continues at coordinate 431,326 of NW_027141653.1, read as the reverse complement.
GTGTAAGTGTGTGTCTGTGTTACTTGCTGTCCGTGTATGTCTTTGTGACTTGGTGTCAGTGTATGTCTTTGTTACTTGGTGTAAGTGTGTGTCTGTGTTACTTGGTGTAAGTGTGTGTCTGTGTTACTGGGTATTAGTGTATGTCTTTGTTACTGGGTGTCAGTGTGTGTCTGTGTTACTGGGTATCAGTGTATGCCTTTGTTACTTGGTGTCAGTGTATGTCTTTGTTACTTGGTGTCACTGTATGTATTTTTTACTTGGTGTAAGTGTGTGTCTGTGTTACTGGGTATTAGTGTATGTCTTTGTTACTTGGTGTAAGTGTCTGTCTTTGATATTTAGTGTCAGTGTATGTCTTTGTTACTTGGTGTCAGTGTATGTCTTTGTGACTTGCTGTCAGTGTATGACTTTGTGACTTGCTGTCACTGTATGTCTTTGTGACTTGGTGTAAGTGTATGCCGTTGTTACTTGGTGTAAGTGTATGTCTTTGTGACTTGGTGTCAGTGTATGTCTTTGTTACTTGGTGTAAGTGGATGTCTTTGTTACTTGGTGTCAGTGTATGTCTTTGTGACTTGGTGTCAGTGTATGTCTTTGTTACTGTGTGCCAGTGTATGTCTTTGTTACTTGGTGTCAGTGTATGTCTTTGTTACTTGGTGTAAGTGTGTGTCTGTGTTACTGGGTATCAGTGTATGTCTTTGTTACTTGGTGTAAGTGTGTGTCTGTGTTACTTGGTGTCAGTGGATGTCTTTGTTACTTGGTGTCAGTGGATGTCTTTGTTACTTGGTGTAATTGTATGTCTTTGTGACTTGGTGTCAGTGTATGTCTTTGTTACTTGGTGTAAGTGTATGTCTTTGTTACTTGGTGTAAGTGTGTGTCTGTGTTACTTGGTGTCAGTGGATGTCTTTGTTACTGGGTGCCAGTGTATGTCTTTGTTACTTGGTGTCAGTGTATGTCTTTGTTACTTGGTGTAAGTGTGTGTCAGTGTTGCTGGGTATTAGTGTATGTCTTTGTTACTGGGTGTCAGTGTGTGTCTTTGTTACTTGGTGTAAGTGTGTGTCTGTGTTACTGGGTGTCAGTGTATGTCTGTGTTACGTGGTGTAAGTGTATGTCTTTGTTACTTGTTGCAAGTGTGTGTCTGTGTTACTGGGTATCAGTGTATGTCTTTGTTACTTGGTGTCCGTGTATGTCTTTGTGACTTGGTGTCAGTGTATGTCTTTGTTACTTGGTGTAAGTGTTTGTCTGTGTTACTTGGTGGAAGTGTGTGTCTGTGTTACTGGGTATTAGTGTATGTCTTTGTTACTGGGTGTCATTGTGTGTCTTTGTTAATTGGTGTAAGTGTGTGTCTGTGTTACTTGGTGTCAGTGGATGTCTTTGTTACTTGGTGTCAGTGTATGTCTTTGTTACTTGGTGTAAGTGTATGTCTTTGTGACTGGGTATCAGTGTATGTCTTTGTTACTTGGTGTAAGTGTGTGTCTTTGTTACTTGGTGTCAGTGTGTGTCTTTGTTACTTGGTGTAAGTGTGTGTCAGTGTTACTGGGTATCAGTGTATGTCTGTGTTACTTGGTGTAAGTGTATGTCTTTGTGACTTGGTGTCAGTGTATGTCTTTGTGACTTGGTGTCAGTGGATGCCTTTGTTACTTGGTGTCAGTGTATGTCTTTGTTACTTGGTGTAAGTGTGTGTCAGTGTTACTTGGTGTCAGTGTGTGTCTTTGTTACTTGGTGGAAGTGTGTGTCTGTGTTACTGGGTATCAGTGTATGTCTGTGTTACTTGGTGTAAGTGTATGTCTTTGTTACTTGGTGTAAGTGTATGTCTTTGTGACTGGGTATCAGTGTATGTCTTTGTTACTTGTTGTAAGTGCGTGTCTGTGTTACTGGGTATCAGTGTATGTCTTTGTTACTTGGTGTAAGTGTGTCTCTTTGTTACTTGGTGTAAGAGTGTGTCTGTGTTACTTGTTGTCAGTGCATGTCTTTGTTACTTGGTATAAGTGTATGTCTTTGTGACTTGCTGTCAGTATATGTCTTTGTGAATTGCTGTCAGTGTGTCTCTGTGTTACTGGGTATCAGTGTATGTCTTTGTTACTTGGTGTAAGTGTGTGTCTGTGTTACTTGGTGTCAGTGGATGTCTTTGTTACTTGGTGTCAGTGTATGTCTTTGTTACTTCGTGTAAGTGTATGTCTTTTTGACTTGGTGTCAGTGTATGTCTTTGTTACTTGGTGTAAGTGTATGTCGTTGTTATTTGGTGTAAGTGTATGTCTTTGTGACTTGGTGTCAGTGTATGTCTTTGTTACTTGGTGTAAGTGTGTGTCTGTGTTACTGGGTATCAGTGTATGTCTTTGTTACTTGGTTTAAGTGTATGTCTGTGTTACTTGGTGTCAGTGGATGTCTTTGTTACTTGGTGTCAGTGTATGTCTTTGTTACTTGGTGTCAGTGTATGTCTTTGTGACTTGGTGTCAGTGTATGTCGTTGTTATTTGGTGTAAGTGTATGTCTTTGTGACTTGGTGTCAGTGTATGTCTTTGTTACTTGGTGTAAGTGTGTGTCTGTGTTACTGGGTATCAGTGTATGTCTTTGTTACTTGGTTTAAGTGTATGTCTGTGTTACTTGGTGTCAGTGGATGTCTTTGTTACTTGGTGTCAGTGTATGTCTTTGTTACTTGGTGTCAGTGTATGTCTTTGTGACTTGGTGTCAGTGTATGTCTTTGTTACTTGGTGTAAGTGTATGTCTTTGTTACTTGGTGGCAGTGTATGTCTTTGTGACTTGGTGTCAGTGTATGTCTTTGTTACTGGGTGCCAGTGTATGTCTTTGTTACTGGGTGCCATTGTATGTCTTTGTTACTTGGTGTCAGTGTATGTCTTTGTTACTTGGTGTAAGTGTGTGTCTGTGTTACTGGGTATCAGTGTATGTCTTTGTTACTTGGTGTAAGTGTGTGTCTGTGTTACTTGGTGTCAGTGGATGTCTTTGTTACTTGGTGTCAGTGTATGTCTTTGTGACTTGGTTTCAGTGTATGTCTTTGTTAATTGGTGTAAGTGTGTGTCTGTGTTACTGGGTATCAGTGTATGTCTTTGTTACTTGGTTTAAGTGTGTGTCTGTGTTACTTCGTGTCAGTGGATGTCTTTGTTACTTGGTGTCAGTGTATGTCTTTGTTACTTGGTGTAAGTGTATGTCTTTGTGACTTGGTGTCAGTGTATGTCTTTGTTACTTGGTGTAAGTGTGTGTCTGTGTTACTGGGTATCAGTGTATGTCTGTGTTACTTGGTGAAAGTGTATGTTTTTGTGACTTAGTGTCAGTGTATGTCTTTGTTACTGGGTGTCAGTGTATGTATTTGTTACTTGGTGTAAGTGTATGTCCTTGTGACTTGGTTTCAGTGTATGTCTTTGTTAATTGGTGTAAGTGTGTGTCTGTGTTACTGGGTATCAGTGTATGTCTTTGTTACTTGGTGTAAGTGTGCGTCTGTGTTACTTGGTGTAAGCGTGTGTCTGTGTTACTTGCTGTCCGTGGATGTCTTTGTGACTTGGTGTCAGTGTATGTCTTTGTTACTTGGTGTAAGTGTGTGTCTGTGTTACTTGGTGTAAGTGTGTGTCTGTGTTACTGGGTATCAGTGTATGTCTGTGTTACTTGGTTTAAGTGTGTGTATTTGTTACTTGGTGTAAGTGTGTGTCTGTGTTACTTGCTGTCCGTGGATGTCTTTGTAACTTGGTGTCAGTGTATGTCTTTGTTACTTGGTGTAAGTGTGTGCCTGTGTTACTTGGTGTAAGTGTGTGTCTGTGTTACTGGGTATTAGTGTATGTCTTTGTTACTGGGTGTCAGTGTGTGTCTTTGTTACTTGGTGTCAGTGTATGTCTTTGTTACTTGGTGTAAGTGTGTGTCTGTGTTACTTGGTGTAAGTGTGTGTCTGTGTTACTTGCTGTCCGTGGATGTCTTTGTGACTTGGTGTCAGTGTGTGTCTTTGTTACTTGGTGTAAGTGTGTGTCTGTGTTACTTGGTGTAAGTGTGTGTCTGTGTTACTGGGTATCAGTGTATGTCTGTGTTACTTGGTTTAAGTGTGTGTATTTGTTACTTGGTGTAAGTGTGTGTCTGTGTTACTTGCTGTCCGTGGATGTCTTTGTGACTTGGTGTCAGTGTATGTCTTTGTTACTTGGTGTAAGTGTGTGTCTGTGTTACTGGGTATTAGTGTATGTCTTTGTTACTGGGTGTCAGTGTGTGTCTTTGTTACTTGGTGTAAGTGTGTGTCTGTGTTACTGGGTATCAGTGTATGCCTTTGTTACTTGGTGTCAGTGTATGTCTTTGTGACTTGGTGTCAGTGTATGTCTTTGTTACTGGGTGCCAGTGTATGTCTTTGTTACTTGGTGTCAGTGTATGTCTTTGTTACTTGGTGTAAGTGTGTGTCTGTGTTACTGGGTATCAGTGTATGTCTTTGTTACTTGGTGTAAGTGTGTGTCTGTGTTACTTGGTGTCAGTGGATGTCTTTGTTACTTGGTGTCAGTGTATGTCTTTGTGACTTGGTTTCAGTGTATGTCTTTGTTAATTGGTGTAAGTGTGTGTCTGTGTTACTGGGTGTAAGTGTATGTCTTTGTGACTTGGTGTAAGTGTATGTCTTTGTGACTTGGTGTCAGTGTATGTCTTTGTTACTTGGTGTAAGTGTATGTCTTTGTTACTTGTTGTAAGTGTATGTCTTTGTGACATGGTGTCAGTGTATGTCTTTGTTACTTGGTGTAAGTGTGTGTCTGTGTTACTGGGTATCAGTGTATGTCTGTGTTACTTGGTGAAAGTGTATGTCTTTGTTACTGGGTGTCAGTGTATGTCTTTGTTACTTGGTGTCAGTGTATGTCTTTGTTACTTGGTGTAAGTGTATGTCCTTGTGACTTGGTTTCAGTGTATGTCTTTGTTAATTGGTGTAAGTGTGTGTCTGTGTTACTGGGTATCAGTGTATGTCTTTGTTACTTGGTGTAAGTGTGTGTCTTTGTTACTTGGTGTCAGTGTGTGTCTTTGTTACTTGGTGGAAGTGTGTGTCTGTGTTACTTGGTGTCAGTGGATGTCTTTGTTACTGGGTGCCAGTGTATGTCTTTGTTACTTGGTGTCAGTGTATGTCTTTGTGACTTGGTGTCAGTGTATGTCTTTGTGACTTGGTGTCAGTGTATGTCTTTGTTACTTGGTGTAAGTGTGTGTCTGTGTTACTTGGTGTAAGTGTGTGTCTGTGTTACTGGGTATCAGTGTATGTCTGTGTTATTTGGTTTAAGTGTGTGTATTTGTTACTTGGTGTAAGTGTGTGTCTGTGTTACTTGCTGTCCGTGTATGTCTTTGTGACTTGGTGTCAGTGTATGTCTTTGTTACTTGGTGTAAGTGTGTGTCTTTGTGACTTGGTGTCAGTGTATGTCTTTGTTACTTGGTGTAAGTGTGTGTCTGTGTTACTTGGTGTAAGTGTGTGTCTGTGTTACTGGGTATCAGTGTATGTCTGTGTTACTTGGTTTAAGTGTGTGTATTTGTTACTTGGTGTAAGTGTGTGTCTGTGTTACTTGCTGTCCGTGGATGTCTTTGTAACTTGGTGTCAGTGTATGTCTTTGTTACTTGGTGTAAGTGTGTGCCTGTGTTACTTGGTGTAAGTGTGTGTCTGTGTTACTGGGTATTAGTGTATGTCTTTGTTACTGGGTGTCAGTGTGTGTCTTTGTTACTTGGTGTCAGTGTATGTCTTTGTTACTTGGTGTAAGTGTGTGTCTGTGTTACTTGGTGTAAGTGTGTGTCTGTGTTACTTGCTGTCCGTGGATGTCTTTGTGACTTGGTGTCAGTGTATGTCTTTGTTACTTGGTGTAAGTGTGTGTCTGTGTTACTTGGTGTAAGTGTGTGTCTGTGTTACTGGGTATCAGTGTATGTCTGTGTTACTTGGTTTAAGTGTGTGTATTTGTTACTTGGTGTAAGTGTGTGTCTGTGTTACTTGCTGTCCGTGGATGTCTTTGTGTCTTGGTGTCAGTGTATGTCTTTGTTACTTGGTGTAAGTGTGTGTCTGTGTTACTTGGTGTAAGTGTGTGTCTGTGTTACTGGGTATTAGTGTATGTCTTTGTTACTGGGTGTCAGTGTGTGTCTTTGTTACTTGGTGTAAGTGTGTGTCTGTGTTACTGGGTATCAGTGTATGCCTTTGTTACTTGGTGTCAGTGTATGTCTTTGTGACTTGGTGTCAGTGTATGTCTTTGTTACTGGGTGCCAGTGTATGTCTTTGTTACTTGGTGTCAGTGTATGTCTTTGTTACTTGGTGTAAGTGTGTGTCTGTGTTACTGGGTATCAGTGTATGTCTTTGTTACTTGGTGTAAGTGTGTGTCTGTGTTACCTGGTGTCAGTGGATGTCTTTGTTACTTGGTGTCAGTGTATGTCTTTGTGACTTGGTTTCAGTGTATGTCTTTGTTAATTGGTGTAAGTGTGTGTCTGTGTTACTGGGTGTAAGTGTATGTCTTTGTGACTTGGTGTCAGTGTATGTCTTTGTGACTTGGTGTCAGTGTATGTCTTTGTTACTTGGTGTAAGTGTATGTCTTTGTTACTTGTTGTAAGTGTATGTCTTTGTGACTTGGTGTCAGTGTATGTCTTTGTTACTTGGTGTAAGTGTGTGTCTGTGTTACTGGGTATCAGTGTATGTCTTTGTTACTTGGTGTAAGTGTGTGTCTGTGTTACCTGGTGTCAGTGGATGTCTTTGTTACTTGGTGTCAGTGTATGTCTTTGTGACTTGGTTTCAGTGTATGTCTTTGTTAATTGGTGTAAGTGTGTGTCTGTGTTACTGGGTGTAAGTGTATGTCTTTGTGACTTGGTGTCAGTGTATGTCTTTGTTACTTGGTGTAAGTGTATGTCTTTGTTACTTGTTGTAAGTGTATGTCTTTGTGACTTGGTGTCAGTGTATGTCTTTGTTACTTGGTGTAAGTGTGTGTCTGTGTTACTGGGTATCAGTGTATGTCTGTGTTACTTGGTGAAAGTGTATGTCTTTGTTACTGGGTGTCAGTGTATGTCTTTGTTACTTGGTGTCAGTGTATGTCTTTGTTACTTGGTGTAAGTGTATGTCCTTGTGACTTGGTTTCAGTGTATGTCTTTGTTAATTGGTGTAAGTGTGTGTCTGTGTTCCTGGGTATCAGTGTATGTCTTTGTTACTTGGTGTAAGTGTGTGTCTTTGTTACTTGGTGTCAGTGTGTGTCTTTGTTACTTGGTGGAAGTGTGTGTCTGTGTTACTTGGTGTCAGTGGATGTCTTTGTTACTGGGTGCCAGTGTATGTCTTTGTTACTTGGTGTCAGTGTATGTCTTTGTGACTTGGTGTCAGTGTATGTCTTTGTGACTTGGTGTCAGTGTATGTCTTTGTTACTTGGTGTAAGTGTGTGTCTGTGTTACTTGGTGTAAGTGTGTGTCTGTGTTACTGGGTATCAGTGTATGTCTGTGTTACTTGGTTTAAGTGTGTGTATTTGTTACTTGGTGTAAGTGTGTGTCTGTGTTACTTGCTGTCCGTGTATGTCTTTGTGACTTGGTGTCAGTGTATGTCTTTGTTACTTGGTGTAAGTGTGTGTCTGTGTTACTTGGTGTAAGTGTGTGTCTGTGTTACTGGGTATTAGTGTATGTCTTTGTTACTGGGTGTCAGTGTGTGTCTGTGTTACTGGGTATCAGTGTATGCCTTTGTTACTTGGTGTCAGTGTATGTCTTTGTTACTTGGTGTCACTGTATGTATTTTTTACTTGGTGTAAGTGTGTGTCTGTGTTACTGGGTATTAGTGTATGTCTTTGTTACTTGGTGTAAGTGTCTGTCTTTGATATTTGGTGTCAGTGTATGTCTTTGTTACTTGGTGTCAGTGTATGTCTTTGTGACTTGCTGTCAGTGTATGTCTTTGTGACTTGCTGTCACTGTATGTCTTTGTGACTTGGTGTAAGTGTATGTCGTTGTTACTTGGTGTAAGTGTATGTCTTTGTGACTTGGTGTCAGTGTATGTCTTTGTTACTTGGTGTAAGTGTGTTTCTGTGTTACTGGGTATCAGTGTATGTCTTTGTTACTTGGTGTAAGTGTGTGTCTGTGTTACTTGGTGTCAGTGGATGTCTTTGTTGCTTGGTGTCAGTGTATGTCTTTGTTACTTGGTGCAAGTGATTGTCTTTGTGACTTGGTGTCAGTGTATGTCTTTGTTACTTGGTGTAAGTGTATGTCTTTGTTACTTGGTGTCAGTGTATGTCTTTGTGACTTGGTGTCAGTGTATCTCTTTGTTACTGGGTGCCAGTGTATGTCTTTGTTACTTGGTGTCAGTGTATGTCTTTGTTACTTGGTGTAAGTGTGTGTCTGTGTTACTGGGTATCAGTGTATGTCTTTGTTACTTGGTGTAAGTGTGTGTCTGTGTTACTTGGTGTCAGTGGATGTCTTTGTTACTTGGTGTCAGTGTATGTCTTTGTTACTTGGTGTAATTGTATGTCTTTGTGACTTGGTGTCAGTGGATGTCTTTGTTACTTGGTGTAAGTGTATGTCTTTGTTACTTGGTGTAAGTGTGTGTCTGTGTTACTTGGTGTCAGTGGATGTCTTTGTTACTGGGTGCCAGTGTATGTCTTTGTTACTTGGTGTCAGTGTATGTCTTTGTTACTTCGTGTAAGTGTGTGTCAGTGTTGCTGGGTATTAGTGTATGTCTTTGTTACTGGGTGTCAGTGTGTGTCTTTGTTACTTGTTGTAAGTGTGTGTCTGTGTTACTGGGTGTCAGTGTATGTCTGTGTTACGTGGTGTAAGTGTATGTCTTTGTTACTTATTGCAAGTGTGTGTCTGTGTTACTGGGTATCAGTGTATGTCTTTGTTACTTGGTGTCCGTGTATGTCTTTGTGACTTGGTGTCAGTGTATGTCTTTGTTACTTGGTGTCAGTGTATGTCTTTGTTACTTGGTGTCAGTGTATGTCTTTGTTACTTGGTGTAAGTGTATGTCTTTGTTACTTGGTGTCAGTGTATGTCTTTGTTACTTGGTGTAAGTGTGTGTCTGTGTTACTTGGTGGAAGTGTGTGTCTGTGTTACTGGGTATTAGTGTATGTCTTTGTTACTGGGTGTCAGTGTGTGTCTTTGTTAATTGGTGTAAGTGTGTGTCTGTGTTACTTGGTGTCAGTGGATGTCTGCTACTTGGTGTCAGTGTATGTCTTTGTTACTTGGTGTAAGTGTATGTCTTTGTGACTGGGTATCAGTGTATGTCTTTGTTACTTGGTGTAAGTGTGTGTCTTTGTTACTTGGTGTCAGTGTGTGCCTTTGTTACTTGGTGGAAGTGTGTGTCTGTGTTACTGGGTATCAGTGTATGTCTGTGTTACTTGGTGTAAGTGTATGTCTTTGTGACTGGGTGTCAGTGTATGTCTTTGTTACTTGGTGTAAGTGTATGTCCTTGTGACTTGGTTTCAGTGTATGTCTTTGTTACTTGGTGTAAGTGTGTGTCTGTGTTACTGGGTATCAGTGTATGTCTTTGTTACTTGGTGTAAGTGTATGTCTTTGTGACTTGGTGTCAGTGTATGTCTTTGTTGCTGGGTGCCAGTGTATGTCTTTGTTACTTGGTGTCAGTGTATGTCTTTGAGACTTGGTGTCAGTGTATGTCTTTGTTACTTGGTGTAAGTGTGTGTCTGTGTTACTTGGTGTAAGTGTGTGTCAGTGTTACTGGGTATCAGTGTATGTCTGTGTTACTTGGTGTAAGTGTATGTCTTTGTGACTTGGTGTCAGTGTATGTCTTTGTTACTTGGTGTCAGTGTATGTCTTTGTTACTTGGTGTAAGTGTATGTCTTTGTTACTTGGTGTCAGTGTATGTCTTTGTTACTTTGTGTAAGTGTGTGTCTGTGTTACTTGGTGGAAGTGTGTGTCTGTGTTACTGGGTATTAGTGTATGTCTTTGTTACTGGGTGTCACTGTGTGTCTTTGTTAATTGGTGTAAGTGTATTTCCTTGTGACTTGGTTTCAGTGTATGTCTTTGTTAATTGGTGTAAGTGTGTGTCTGTGTTACTGGGTATCAGTGTATGTCTTTGTTACTTGGTGTAAGTGTGTGTCTTTGTTACTTGGTGTCAGTGTGTGTCTTTGTTACTTGGTGGAAGTGTGTGTCTGTGTTACTTGGTGTCAGTGGATGTCTTTGTTACTGGGTGCCAGTGTATGTCTTTGTTACTTGGTGTCAGTGTATGTCTTTGTGACTTGGTGTCAGTGTATGTCTTTGTGACTTGGTGTCAGTGTATGTCTTTGTTACTTGGTGTAAGTGTGTGTCTGTGTTACTTGGTGTAAGTGTGTGTCTGTGTTACTGGGTATCAGTGTATGTCTGTGTTACTTGGTTTAAGTGTGTGTATTTGTTACTTGGTGTAAGTGTGTGTCTGTGTTACTTGCTGTCCGTGTATGTCTTTGTGACTTGGTGTCAGTGTATGTCTTTGTTACTTGGTGTAAGTGTGTGTCTGTGTTACTTGGTGTAAGTGTGTGTCTGTGTTACTGGGTATTAGTGTATGTCTTTGTTACTGGGTGTCAGTGTGTGTCTGTGTTACTGGGTATCAGTGTATGCCTTTGTTACTTGGTGTCAGTGTATGTCTTTGTTACTTGGTGTCAGTGTATGTCTTTGTTACTTGGTGTCACTGTATGTATTTTTTACTTGGTGTAAGTGTATGTCTGTGTTACTGGGTATTAGTGTATGTCTTTGTTACTTGGTGTAAGTGTCTGTCTTTGATATTTGGTGTCAGTGTATGTCTTTGTTACTTGGTGTCAGTGTATGTCTTTGTGACTTGCTGTCACTGTATGTCTTTGTGACTTGCTGTCACTGTATGTCTTTGTGACTTGGTGTAAGTGTATGTCGTTGTTACTTGGTGTAAGTGTATGTCTTTGTGACTTGGTGTCAGTGTATGTCTTTGTTACTTGGTGTAAGTGTGTTTCTGTGTTACTGGGTATCAGTGTATGTCTTTGTTACTTGGTGTAAGTGTGTGTCTGTGTTACTTGGTGTCAGTGGATGTCTTTGTTGCTTGGTGCCAGTGTATGTCTTTGTTACTTGGTGCAAGTGATTGTCTTTGTGACTTGGTGTCAGTGTATGTCTTTGTTACTTGGTGTAAGTGTATGTCTTTGTTACTTGGTGTCAGTGTATGTCTTTGTGACTTGGTGTCAGTGTATCTCTTTGTTACTGGGTGCCAGTGTATGTCTTTGTTACTTGGTGTCAGTGTATGTCTTTGTTACTTGGTGTAAGTGTGTGTCTGTGTTACTGGGTATCAGTGTATGTCTTTGTTACTTGGTGTAAGTGTGTGTCTGTGTTACTTGGTGTCAGTGGATGTCTTTGTTACTTGGTGTCAGTGTATGTCTTTGTTACTTGGTGTAATTGTATGTCTTTGTGACTTGGTGTCAGTGGATGTCTTTGTTACTTGGTGTAAGTGTATGTCTTTGTTACTTGGTGTAAGTGTGTGTCTGTGTTACTTGGTGTCAGTGGATGTCTTTGTTACTGGGTGCCAGTGTATGTCTTTGTTACTTGGTGTCAGTGTATGTCTTTGTTACTTCGTGTAAGTGTGTGTCAGTGTTGCTGGGTATTAGTGTATGTCTTTGTTACTGGGTGTCAGTGTGTGTCTTTGTTACTTGGTGTAAGTGTGTGTCTGTGTTACTGGGTGTCAGTGTATGTCTGTGTTACGTGGTGTAAGTGTATGTCTTTGTTACTTATTGCAAGTGTGTGTCTGTGTTACTGGGTATCAGTGTATGTCTTTGTTACTTGGTGTCCGTGTATGTCTTTGTGACTTGGTGTCAGTGTATGTCTTTGTTACTTGGTGTCAGTGTATGTCTTTGTTACTTGGTGTAAGTGTATGTCTTTGTTACTTGGTGTCAGTGTATGTCTTTGTTACTTGGTGTAAGTGTGTGTCTGTGTTACTTGGTGGAAGTGTGTGTCTGTGTTACTGGGTATTAGTGTATGTCTTTGTTACTGGGTGTCAGTGTGTGTCTTTGTTAATTGGTGTAAGTGTGTGTCTGTGTTACTTGGTGTCAGTGGATGTCTGTTACTTGGTGTCAGTGTATGTCTTTGTTACTTGGTGTAAGTGTATGTCTTTGTGACTGGGTATCAGTGTATGTCTTTGTTACTTGGTGTAAGTGTGTGTCTTTGTTACTTGGTGTCAGTGTGTGTCTTTGTTACTTGGTGGAAGTGTGTGTCTGTGTTACTGGGTATCAGTGTATGTCTGTGTTACTTGGTGTAAGTGTATGTCTTTGTGACTGGGTGTCAGTGTATGTCTTTGTTACTTGGTGTAAGTGTATGTCCTTGTGACTTGGTTTCAGTGTATGTCTTTGTTACTTGGTGTAAGTGTGTGTCTGTGTTACTGGGTATCAGTGTATGTCTTTGTTACTTGGTGTAAGTGTATGTCTTTGTGACTTGGTGTCAGTGTATGTCTTTGTTGCTGGGTGCCAGTGTATGTCTTTGTTGCTGGGTGCCAGTGTATGTCTTTGTTACTTGGTGTCAGTGTATGTCTTTGAGACTTGGTGTCAGTGTATGTCTTTGTTACTTGGTGTAAGTGTGTGTCTGTGTTACTTGGTGTAAGTGTGTGTCAGTGTTACTGGGTATCAGTGTATGTCTGTGTTACTTGGTGTAAGTGTATGTCTTTGTGACTTGGTGTCAGTGTATGTCTTTGTTACTTGGTGTCAGTGTATGTCTTTGTTACTTGGTGTAAGTGTATGTCTTTGTTACTTGGTGTCAGTGTATGTCTTTGTTACTTTGTGTAAGTGTGTGTCTGTGTTCCTTGGTGGAAGTGTGTGTCTGTGTTACTGGGTATTAGTGTATGTCTTTGTTACTGGGTGTCACTGTGTGTCTTTGTTAATTGGTGTAAGTGTGTGTCTGTGTTACTTGGTGTCAGTGGATGTCTTTGTTACTTGGTGTCAGTGTATGTCTTTGTTACTTGGTGTAAGTTTATGTCTTTGTTACTTGGTGTAAGTGTATGTCTTTGTGACTTGATGTCAGTGTATGTCTTTGTTACTTGGTGTAAGTGTGTGACTGTGTTACTGGGTATCAGTGTATGTCTGTGTTACTTGGTGTAAGTGTATGTCTTTGTGACTTAGTGTCAGTGTATGTCTTTGTTACTGGGTGTCAGTTTATGTCTTTGTTACTTGGTGTAAGTGTATGTCCTTGTGACTTGGTTTCAGTGTATGTCTTTGTTACTTGGTGTAAGTGTGTGTCTTTGTTACTTGGTGTCAATGTGTGTCTTTGTTACTTGGTGGAAGTGTGTGTCTGTGTTACTTGGTGACAGTGTATGTCTTTGTTACTGGGTGCCAGTGTATGTCTTTGTTACTTGGTGTCAGTGTATGTCTTTGTGACTTGGTGTCAGTGTATGTCTTTGTTACTTGGTGTAAGTGTGTGTCTGTGTTACTTGGTGTAAGTGTGTGTCAGTGTTACTGGGTATCAGTGTATGTCTGTGTTACTTGGTGGAAGCGTGTGTATTTGTTACTTGGTGTAAGTGCGTGTCTGTGTTACTTGGTGTCAGTGGATGTCTTTGTTACTGGGTGCCAGTGTATGTCTTTGTTACTTGGTGTCAGTGTATGTCTTTGTTACTTGGTGTAAGTGTGTGTCTGTGTTACTGGGTATCAGTGTATGTCTGTGTTACTTGGTGTAAGTGTTTGTATTTGTTACTTGGTGTCAGTGTATGTCTTTGAGACTTGGTGTCAGTGTATGTCTTTGTTACTTGGTGTAAGTGTGTGTCTGTGTTACTTGGTGTAAGTGTGTGTCAGTGTTACTGGGTATCAGTGTATGTCTGTGTTACATGGTGTAAGTGTATGTCTTTGTGACTTGGTGTCAGTGTATGTCTTTGTTACTTGGTGCCAGTGTATGTCTTTGTTACTTGGTGTAAGTGTATGTCTTTGTGACTTGGTGTCAGTGTATGTCTTTGTTACTTGGTGTAAGTGTATGTCTTTGTGACTTGATGTCAGTGTATGTCTTTGTTACTTGGTGTAAGTGTGTGTCTGTGTTACTGGGTATCAGTGTATGTCTGTGTTTCTTGGTGTAAGTGTATGTCTTTGTGACTGGGTGTCAGTGTATGTCTTTGTTACTTGGTGTAAGTGTATGTCCTTGTGACTTGGTTTCAGTGTATGTCTTTGTTACTTGGTGTAAGTGTGTGTCTGTGTTACTGGGCATCAGTGTATGTCTTTGTTACTTGGTGTAAGTGTGTGTCTTTGTTACTTGGTGTCAGTGTGTGTCTTTGTTACTTGGTGGAAGTGTGTGTCTGTATTACTTGCTGTCAGTCGATGTCTTTGTTACTGGGTGCCAGTGTATGTCTTTGTTACTTGGTGTCAGTGTATGTCTTTGTTACTTGGTGTAAGTGTGTGTCTGTGTTACTGGGTATCAGTGTATGTCTGTGTTACTTGGTGTAAGTGTTTGTATTTGTTATTTGGTGTCAGTGTATGACTTTGAGACTTGGTGTCAGTGTATGTCTTTGTTACTTGGTGTAAGTGTGTGTCTGTGTTACTTGGTCTAAGTGTGTGTCAGTGTTACTGGGTATCAGTGTATGTCTGTGTTACTTGGTGTAAGTGTATGTCTTTGTGACTTGGTGTCAGTGTATGTCTTTGTTACTTGGTGCCAGTGTATGTCTTTGTTACTTGGTGTATGTGTATGTCTTTGTGACTTGGTGTCAGTGTATGTCTTTGTTACTTGGTGTAAGTGTATGTCTTTGTGACTTGATGTCAGTGTATGTCTTTGTTACTTGGTGTAAGTGTGTGTCTGTGTTACTGGGTATCAGTGTATGTCTGTGTTTCTTGGTGTAAGTGTATGTCTTTGTGACTGGGTGTCAGTGTATGTCTTTGTTACTTGGTGTAAGTGTATGTCCTTGTGACTTGGTTTCAGTGTATGTCTTTGTTACTTGGTGTAAGTGTGTGTCTGTGTTACTGGGCATCAGTGTATGTCTTTGTTACTTGGTGTAAGTGTGTGTCTTTGTTACTTGGTGTCAGTGTGTGTCTTTGTTACTTGGTGGAAGTGTGTGTCTGTATTACTTGCTGTCAGTCGATGTCTTTGTTACTGGGTGCCAGTGTATGTCTTTGTTACTTGGTGTCAGTGTATGTCTTTGAGACTTGGTGTCAGTGTATGTCTTTGTTACTCGGTGTAAGAGTGTGTCTGTGTTACTTGGTGTAAGTGTGTGTCAGTGTTACTGGGTATCAGTGTATGTCTGTGTTACTTTGTGTAAGTGTATGTCTTTGTGACTTGGTGTCATTGTATGTCTTTGTTACTTGGTGTCAGTGTATGTCTTTGTTACTTGGTGTAAGTGTATGTCTTTGTTACTTGGTGTCAGTGTATGTCTTTGTTACTTGGTGTAAGTGTGTGTCTGTGTTACTTGGTGGAAGTTTGTGTCTGTGTTACTGGGTATTAGTGTATGTCTTTGTTACTGGGTGTCAGTGTGTGTATTTGTTAATTGGTGTAAGTGTGTGTCTGTGTTACTTGGTGTCAGTGGATGTCTTTGTTACTTGGTGTCAGTGTATGTCTTTGTTACTTAATGTAAGTGTATGTCTTTGTGACTGGGTATCAGTGTATGTCTTTGTTACTTGCTGTAAGTGTGTGTCTTTGTTACTTGGTGTCAGTGTGTGTCTTTGTTACTTGGTGGAAGTGTGTGTCTGTGTTACTTGGTGTCAGTGGATGTCTTTGTTACTGGGTGCCAGTGTATGTCTTTGTTACTTGGTGTCAGTGTATGTCTTTGTGACTTGGTGTCAGTGTATGTCTTTGTTACTTGGTGTAAGTGTGTGTCTGTGTTACTTGGTGTAAGTGTGTGTCAGTGTTACTGGGTATCAGTGTATGTCTGTGTTACTTGGTGTAAGTGTATGTCTTTGTTACTTGGTGTAAGTGTATGTCTTTGTGACTTGGTGTCAGTGTATGTCTTTGTTACTTGGTGCAAGTGTATGTCTTTGTTACTTGGTGTCAGTGTATGTCTTTGTTACTTGGTGTAAGTGTGTGTCTTTGTTAATTGGTGTAAGTGTGTGTCTGTGTTACTTGGTGTCAGTGGATGTCTTTGTTACTTGGTGTCAGTGTATGTCTTTGTTACTTGGTGTAAGTGTATGTCTTTGTGACTTGGTGTCAGTGTATGTCTTTGTTACTTGGTGTAAGTGTATGTCTTTGTGACTTGATGTCAGTGTATGTCTTTGTTACTTGGTGTAAGTGTGTGTATGTGTTACTGGGTATCAGTGTATGTCTGTGTTACTTGGTGTAAGTGTATGTCTTTGTGACTGGGTGTCAGTGTATGTCTTTGTTACTTGGTGTAAGTGTATGTCCTTGTGACTTGGTTTCAGTGTATGTCTTTGTTACTTGGTGTAAGTGTGTGTCTGTGTTGCTGGGTATCAGTGTATGTCTTTGTTACTTGGTGTAAGTGTGTGTCTTTGTTACTTGGTGTCAGTGTGTGTCTTTGTTACTTGGTGGAAGTGTGTGTCTGTGTTACATGCTGTCAGTCGATGTCTTTGTTACTGGGTGCCAGTGTATGTCTTTGTTACTTGGTGTCAGTGTATATGTCTTTGAGACTTGGTGTCAGTGTATGCCTTTGTTACTTGGTGTAAGTGTGTGTCTGTGTTACTTGGTGTAAGTGTGTGTCAGTGTTACTGGGTATCAGTGTATGTCTGTGTTACTTGGTGTAAGTGTATGTCTTAGTGACTTGGTGTCAGTGTATGTCTTTGTTACTTGGTGTCAGTGTATGTCTTTGTTACTTGGTGTAAGTGTATGTCTTTGTTACTTGGTGTCAGTGTATGTCTTTGTTACTTGGTGTAAGTGTGTGTCTGTGTTACTTGGTGGAAGTGTGTGTCTGTGTTACTGGGTATTAGTGTATGTCTTTGTTACTGGGTGTCAGTGTGTGTTTTTGTTAATTGGTGGAAGTGTGTGTCTGTGTTACTTGGTGTCAGTGGATGTCTTTGTTACTTGGTGTCAGTGTATGTCTTTGTTACTTGGTGTAATTGTATGTCTTTGTTACTTGGTGTAAGTGTATGTCTTTGTGACTTGATGTCAGTGTATGTCTTTGTTACTAGGTGTAAGTGTGTGACTGTGTTACTGGGTATCAGTGTATGTCTGTGTTACTTGGTGTAAGTGTATGTCTTTGTGACTTAGTGTCAGTGTATGTCTTTGTTACTGGGTGTCAGTTTATGTCTTTGTTACTTGGTGTAAGTGTATGTCCTTGTGACTTGGTTTCAGTGTATGTCTTTGTTACGTGGTGTAAGTGTGTGTCTGTGTTACTGGGTATCAGTGTATGTCTTTGTTACTTGGTGTCAGTGTATGTCTTTGTTACTTGGTGTAAGTGTATGTCTTTGTGACTTGGTGTCAGTGTATGTCTTTGTTACTTGGTGCCAGTGTATGTCTTTGTTACTTGGTGTAAGTGTATGTCATTGTGACTAGGTGTCAGTGCATGTCTTTGTTACTTGGTGTCAGTGTACGTCTGTGTTACTTGGTGTCAGTGCATTTTTGTGTTACTTGGTGGAAATGTATGTATTTTTTACTTGGTGTAAGTGTGTGTCTGTGTTACTGGGTATTAGTGTATGTCTTTGCTACTTGGTGTAAGTGTATGTCTTTGAGACTTGCTGTCAGTGTATGTCTTTGTTACTTGGTGTAAGTGTGTGTCTGTGTTACTGGGTATCAGTGTATGTCTTTGTTACTTGGTGTAAGTGTGTGTCTGTGTTACTTGGTGTCAGTGGATGTCTTTGTTACTTGGTGTCAGTGTATGTCTTTGTTACTTGGTGTAAGTGTATGTCTTTGTGACTTGGTGTCAGTGTATGTCTTTGTTACTTGGTGTAAGTGTATGTCTTTGTTACTTGGTGTAAGTGTATGTCTTTGTGACTTGGTGTCAGTGTATGTCTTTGTTACTGGGTGCCAGTGTATGTCTTTGTGACTTGGTGTCAGTGTATGTCTTTGTTACTTGGTGTAAGTGTGTGTCTGTGTTACTGGGTATCAGTGTATGTCTTTGTTACTTGGTGTAAGTGTGTGTCTGTGTTACTTGGTGTCAGTGGATGTCTTTGTTACTTGGTGTCAGTGTATGTCTTTGTTACCTGGTGTAATTGTATGTCTTTGTGACTTGGTGTCAGTGTATGTCTTTGTTACTTGGTGTAAGTGTGTGTCTGTGTTAATTGGTGTCAGTGGATGTCTTTGTTACTGGGTGCCAGTGTATGTCTTTGTTACTTGGTGTCAGTGTATGTCTTTGTTACTTGGTGTAAGTGTGTGTCAGTGTTGCTGGGTATTAGTGTATGTCTTTTTTACTGGGTGTCAGTGTGTGTCTTTGTTACTTGGTGTAAGTGTGTGTCTGTGTTACTGGGTATCAGTGTATGTCTTTGTTACTTGGTGTCCGTGTATGTCTTTGTGACTTGATGTCAGTGTATGTCTTTGTTACTTGGTGTCAGTGTATGTCTTTGTTACTTGGTGTAAGTGTATGTCTTTGTTACTTGGTTGCAGTGTATGTCTTTGTTACTTGGTGTAAGTGTGTGTCTGTGTTACTTGGTGGAAGTGTGTGTCTGTGTTACTGGGTATTAGTGTATGTCTTTGTTACTGGGTGTCAGTGTGTGTCTTTGTTAATTGGTGTAAGTGATTGTCTGTGTTACTGGGTGTCAGTGTATGTCTGTGTTACGTGGTGTAAGTGTATGTCTTTGTTACTTGGTGCAAGTGTGTGTCTGTGTTACTGGGTATCAGTGCATGTCTTTGTTACTTGGTGTCCGTGTATGTCTTTGTGACTTGGTGTCAGTGTATGTCTTTGTTACTTGGTGTCACTGTATTTCTTTGTTACTTGGTGTAAGTGTATGTCTTTGTTACTTGGTGTCAGTGTATGTCTTTGTTACTTGGTGTCAGTGTATGTCTTTGTTACTTGGTGTAAGTGTTTGTGCGTGTTACTTGGTGTCAGTGTATGTCTTTGTTACTTGGTATAAGTGTATGTCTTTGTGACTTGGTGTCAGTGTATGTCTTTGTTACTTGGTGTAAGTGTGTGTCTGTGTTACTGGGTATCAGTGTATGTCTTTGTTACTTGGTGTAAGTGTGTGTCTTTGTTACTTGGTGTAAGTGTTTGTCTTTGTTATCTTGGTGTCAGTGGATGTCTTTGTTACTTAGTGTCAGTGGATGTCTTTGTTACTGGGTGCCAGTGTATGTCTTTGTTACTTGGTGTAAGTGTGTGTCTTTGTGACTTGGTGTCAGTGTATGTCTTTGTTACTTGGTGTAAGTGTGTGTCTGTGTTACTGGGTATCAGTGTATGTCTTTGTTACTTGGTGTTAGTGTGTGTCTTTGTTACTTGGTGTAAGTGTGTGTCTGTGTTACTTGGTGTCAGTGGATGTCTTTGTTACTTAGTGTCAGTGTATGTCTTTGTTACTTGGTGTAATTGTATGTCTTTGTGACTTGGTGTCAGTGTATGTCTTTGTTACTTGGTGTAAGTGTATGTCTTTGTGACTTGGTGTCAGTGTATGTCTTTGTTACTTGGTGTAAGTGTGTGTCTGTGATACTGGTTATCAGTGTAAGTCTTTGTTACTTGGTGTAAGTGTCTGTCTGTGTTACTTGGTGTCAGTGTATGTCTTTGTGACTTGGTGTCAGTGTATGTATTTGTTACTGGGTGTCAGTGTATGTCTGTGTTACTTGGTGTAAGTGTATGTCTTTGTGACTTGGTGTAAGTGTGTGTCTTTGTTACCTGGTGTAAGTCTGTATCTGTGTTACTTGGTGTCAGTGGATGTCTTTGTCAGTGGGTGCCAGTGTGTGTCTTTGTTACTTTGTGTCATTGTATGTCTTTATTACTTGGTGTAAGTGTGTGTCTGTGTTACTGGGTATCAGTGTATGTCTTTGTTACTGGGTATCAGTGTATGTCTGTGTTACTTGGTGTAAGTGTATGTCTTTGTGACTTGGTGTCAGTGTATGTCTTTGTTACTTGGTGCCAGTGTATGTCTTTGTTACTTGGTGTAAGTGTATGTCTTTGTGACTTGGTGTCAGTGTATGTCTTTGTTACTTGGTGTAAGTGTATGTCTTTGTGACTTGATGTCAGTGTATGTCTTTGTTACTTGGTGTAAGTGTGTGTCTGTGTTACTGGGTATCAGTGTATGTCTGTGTTTCTTGGTGTAAGTGTATGTCTTTGTGACTGGGTGTCAGTGTATGTCTTTGTTACTTGGTGTCAGTGTATGTCTTTGTTACTTGGTGTAAGTGTATGTCTTTGTTACTTGGTGTCAGTGTATGTCTTTGTTACTTGGTGTAAGTGTGTGTCTGTGTTACTTGGTGGAAGTGTGTGTCTGTGTTACTGGGTATTAGTGTATGTCTTTGTTACTGGGTGTCAGTGTGTGTCTTTGTTAATTGGTGGAAGTGTGTGTCTGTGTTACTTGGTGTCAGTGGATGTCTTTGTTACTTGGTGTCAGTGTATGTCTTTGTTACTTGGTGTAATTGTATGTCTTTGTTACTTGGTGTAAGTGTATGTCTTTGTGACTTGATGTCAGTGTATGTCTTTGTTACTTGGTGTAAGTGTGTGACTGTGTTACTGGGTATCAGTGTATGTCTGTGTTACTTGGTGTAAGTGTATGTCTTTGTGACTTAGTGTCAGTGTATGTCTTTGTTACTGGGTGTCAGTTTATGTCTTTGTTACTTGGTGTCAGTGTATGTCCTTGTGACTTGGTTTCAGTGTATGTCTTTGTTACTTGGTGTAAGTGTGTGTCTGTGTTACTGGGTATCAGTGTATGTCTTTGTTACTTGGTGTCAGTGTATGTCTTTGTTACTTGGTGTAAGTGTATGTCTTTGTGACTTGGTGTCAGTGTATGTCTTTGTTACTTGGTGCCAGTGTATGTCTTTGTTACTTGGTGTAAGTGTATGTCATTGTGACTAGGTGTCAGTGCATGTCTTTGTTACTTGGTGTCAGTGTACGTCTGTGTTACTTGGTGTCAGTGCATTTTTGTGTTACTTGGTGGAAATGTATGTATTTTTTACTTGGTGTAAGTGTGTGTCTGTGTTACTGGGTATTAGTGTATGTCTTTGCTACTTGGTGTAAGTGTATGTCTTTGAGACTTGCTGTCAGTGTATGTCTTTGTTACTTGGTGTAAGTGTGTGTCTGTGTTACTGGGTATCAGTGTATGTCTTTGTTACTTGGTGTAAGTGTGTGTCTGTGTTACTTGGTGTCAGTGGATGTCTTTGTTACTTGGTGTCAGTGTGTGTCATTGTTACTTGGTGTAAGTGTATGTCTTTGTGACTTGGTGTCAGTGTATGTCTTTGTTACTTGGTGTAAGTGTATGTCTTTGTTACTTGGTGTAAGTGTATGTCTTTGTGACTTGGTGTCAGTGTATGTCTTTGTTACTGGGTGCCAGTGTATGTCTTTGTGACTTGGTGTCAGTGTATGTCTTTGTTACTTGGTGTAAGTGTGTGTCTGTGTTACTGGGTATCAGTGTATGTCTTTGTTACTTGGTGTAAGTGTGTGTCTGTGTTACTTGGTGTCAGTGGATGTCTTTGTTACTTCGTGTCAGTGTATGTCTTTGTTACCTGGTGTAATTGTATGTCTTTGTGACTTGGTGTCAGTGTATGTCTTTGTTACTTGGTGTAAGTGTATGTCTTTGTTACTTGGTGTAAGTGTGTGTCTGTGTTAATTGGTGTCAGTGGATGTCTTTGTTACTGGGTGCCAGTGTATGTCTTTGTTACTTGGTGTCAGTGTATGTCTTTGTTACTTGGTGTAAGTGTGTGTCAGTGTTGCTGGGTATTAGTGTATGTCTTTTTTACTGGGTGTCAGTGTGTGTCTTTGTTACTTGGTGTAAGTGTGTGTCTGTGTTACTGGGTATCAGTGTATGTCTTTGTTACTTGGTGTCCGTGTATGTCTTTGTGACTTGATGTCAGTGTATGTCTTTGTTACTTGGTGTCAGTGTATGTCTTTGTTACTTGGTGTAAGTGTATGTCTTTGTTACTTGGTTGCAGTGTATGTCTTTGTTACTTGGTGTAAGTGTGTGTCTGTGTTACTTGGTGGAAGTGTGTGTCTGTGTTACTGGGTATTAGTGTATGTCTTTGTTACTGGGTGTCAGTGTGTGTCTTTGTTAATTGGTGTAAGTGAGTGTCTGTGTTACTTGGTGTCAGTGTATGTCTGTGTTACGTGGTGTAAGTGTATGTCTTTGTTACTTGGTGCAAGTGTGTGTCTGTGTTACTGGGTATCAGTGCATGTCTTTGTTACTTGGTGTCCGTGTATGTCTTTGTGACTTGGTGTCAGTGTATGTCTTTGTTACTTGGTGTCACTGTATTTCTTTGTTACTTGGTGTAAGTGTATGTCTTTGTTACTTGGTGTCAGTGTATGTCTTTGTTACTTGGTGTCAGTGTATGTCTTTGTTACTTGGTGTAAGTGTTTGTCCGTGTTACTTGGTGTCAGTGTATGTCTTTGTTACTTGGTATAAGTGTATGTCTTTGTGACTTGGTGTCAGTGTATGTCTTTGTTACTTGGTGTAAGCGTGTGTCTGTGTTACTGGGTATCAGTGTATGTCTTTGTTACTTGGTGTAAGTGTGTGTCTTTGTTACTTGGTGTAAGTGTTTGTCTTTGTTATCTTGGTGTCAGTGGATGTCTTTGTTACTTAGTGTCAGTGGATGTCTTTGTTACTGGGTGCCAGTGTATGTCTTTGTTACTTGGTGTAAGTGTGTGTCTTTGTGACTTGGTGTCAGTGTATGTCTTTGTTACTTGGTGTAAGTGTGTGTCTGTGTTACTGGGTATCAGTGTATGTCTTTGTTACTTGGTGTTAGTGTGTGTCTTTGTTACTTGGTGTAAGTGTGTGTCTGTGTTACTTGGTGTCAGTGGATGTCTTTGTTACTTAGTGTCAGTGTATGTCTTTGTTACTTGGTGTAATTGTATGTCTTTGTGACTTGGTGTCAGTGTATGTCTTTGTTACTTGGTGTAAGTGTATGTCTTTGTGACTTGGTGTCAGTGTATGTCTTTGTTACTTGGTGTAAGTGTGTGTCTGTGATACTGGTTATCAGTGTAAGTCTTTGTTACTTGGTGTAAGTGTCTGTCTGTGTTACTTGGTGTCAGTGTATGTCTTTGTGACTTGGTGTCAGTGTATGTATTTGTTACTGGGTGTCAGTGTATGTCTTTGTTACTTGGTGTAAGTGTATGTCTTTGTGACTTGGTGTAAGTGTGTGTCTTTGTTACCTGGTGTAAGTGTGTATCTGTGTTACTTGGTGTCAGTGGATGTCTTTGTCAGTGGGTGCCAGTGTGTGTCTTTGTTACTTTGTGTCATTGTATGTCTTTATTACTTGGTGTAAGTGTGTGTCTGTGTTACTGGGTATCAGTGTATGTCTTTGTTACTGGGTATCAGTGTATGTCTGTGTTACTTGGTGTAAGTGTATGTCTTTGTGACTTGGTGTCAGTGTATGTCTTTGTTACTTGGTGCCAGTGTATGTCTTTGTTACTTGGTGTAATTGTATGTCTTTGTGACTTGGTGTCAGTGTATGTCTTTGTTACTTGGTGTAAGTGTATGTCTTTGTGACTTGATGTCAGTGTATGTCTTTGTTACTTGGTGTAAGTGTGTGTCTGTGTTACTGGGTATCAGTGTATGTCTGTGTTTCTTGGTGTAAGTGTATGTCTTTGTGACTGGGTGTCAGTGTATGTCTTTGTTACTTGGTGTAAGTGTATGTCCTTGTGACTTGGTTTCAGTGTATGTCTTTGTTACTTGGTGTAAGTGTGTGTCTGTGTTACTGGGCATCAGTGTATGTCTTTGTTACTTGGTGTCAGTGTGTGTCTTTGTTACTTGGTGGAAGTGTGTGTCTGTATTACTTGCTGTCAGTCGATGTCTTTGTTACTGGGTGCCAGTGTATGTCTTTGTTACTTGGTGTCAGTGTATGTCTTTGAGACTTGGTGTCAGTGTATGTCTTTGTTACTCGGTGTAAGAGTGTGTCTGTGTTACTTGGTGTAAGTGTGTGTCAGTGTTACTGGGTATCAGTGTATGTCTGTGTTACTTGGTGTAAGTGTATGTCTTTGTGACTTGGTGTCATTGTATGTCTTTGTTACTTGGTGTCAGTGTATGTCTTTGTTACTTGGTGTAAGTGTATGTCTTTGTTACTTGGTGTCAGTGTATGTCTTTGTTACTTGGTGTAAGTGTGTGTCTGTGTTACTTGGTGGAAGTGTGTGTCTGTGTTTCTGGGTATTAGTGTATGTCTTTGTTACTGGGTGTCAGTGTGTGTCTGTGTTACTGGGTATCAGTGTATGTCTTTGTTACTTGGTGTTAGTGTGTGTCTTTGTTACTTGGTGTAAGTGTGTGTCTGTGTTACTTGGTGTCAGTGGATGTCTTTGTTACTTAGTGTCAGTGTATGTCTTTGTTACTTGGTGTAATTGTATGTCTTTGTGACTTGGTGTCAGTGTATGTCTTTGTTACTTGGTGTAAGTGTATGTCTTTGTGACTTGGTGTCAGTGTATGTCTTTGTTACTTGGTGTAAGTGTGTGTCTGTGATACTGGTTATCAGTGTAAGTCTTTGTTACTTGGTGTAAGTGTCTGTCTGTGTTACTTGGTGTCAGTGTATGTCTTTGTGACTTGGTGTCAGTGTATGTATTTGTTACTGGGTGTCAGTGTATGTCTTTGTTACTTGGTGTAAGTGTATGTCTTTGTGACTTGGTGTAAGTGTGTGTCTTTGTTACCTGGTGTAAGTGTGTATCTGTGTTACTTGGTGTCAGTGGATGTCTTTGTCAGTGGGTGCCAGTGTGTGTCTTTGTTACTTTGTGTCATTGTATGTCTTTATTACTTGGTGTAAGTGTGTGTCTGTGTTACTGGGTATCAGTGTATGTCTTTGTTACTGGGTATCAGTGTATGTCTGTGTTACTTGGTGTAAGTGTATGTCTTTGTGACTTGGTGTCAGTGTATGTCTTTGTTACTTGGTGCCAGTGTATGTCTTTGTTACTTGGTGTAATTGTATGTCTTTGTGACTTGGTGTCAGTGTATGTCTTTGTTACTTGGTGTAAGTGTATGTCTTTGTGACTTGATGTCAGTGTATGTCTTTGTTACTTGGTGTAAGTGTGTGTCTGTGTTACTGGGTATCAGTGTATGTCTGTGTTTCTTGGTGTAAGTGTATGTCTTTGTGACTGGGTGTCAGTGTATGTCTTTGTTACTTGGTGTAAGTGTATGTCCTTGTGACTTGGTTTCAGTGTATGTCTTTGTTACTTGGTGTAAGTGTGTGTCTGTGTTACTGGGCATCAGTGTATGTCTTTGTTACTTGGTGTCAGTGTGTGTCTTTGTTACTTGGTGGAAGTGTGTGTCTGTATTACTTGCTGTCAGTCGATGTCTTTGTTACTGGGTGCCAGTGTATGTCTTTGTTACTTGGTGTCAGTGTATGTCTTTGAGACTTGGTGTCAGTGTATGTCTTTGTTACTCGGTGTAAGAGTGTGTCTGTGTTACTTGGTGTAAGTGTGTGTCAGTGTTACTGGGTATCAGTGTATGTCTGTGTTACTTGGTGTAAGTGTATGTCTTTGTGACTTGGTGTCATTGTATGTCTTTGTTACTTGGTGTCAGTGTATGTCTTTGTTACTTGGTGTAAGTGTATGTCTTTGTTACTTGGTGTCAGTGTATGTCTTTGTTACTTGGTGTAAGTGTGTGTCTGTGTTACTTGGTGGAAGTGTGTGTCTGTGTTTCTGGGTATTAGTGTATGTCTTTGTTACTGGGTGTCAGTGTGTGTATTTGTTAATTGGTGTAAGTGTGTGTCTGCGTTACTTGGTGTCAGTGGATGTCTTTGTTACTTGGTGTCAGTGTATGTCTTTGTTACTTGGTGTAAGTGTATGTCTTTGTGACTGGGTATCAGTGTATGTCTTTGTTACTTGCTGTAAGTGTGTGTCTTTGTTACTTGGTGTCAGTGTGTGTCTTTGTTACTTGGTGGAACTGTGTGTCTGTGTTACTTGGTGTCAGTGGATGTCTTTGTTACTGGGTGCCAGTGTATGTCTTTGTTACTTGGTGTCAGTGTATGTCTTTGTGACTTGGTGTCAGTGTATGTCTTTGTTACTTGGTGTAAGTGTGTGTCTGTGTTACTTGGTGTAAGTGTGTGTCAGTGTTACTGGGTATCAGTGTATGTCTGTGTTACTTGGTGTAAGTGTATGTCTTTGTTACTTGGTGTAAGTGTATGTCTTTGTGACTTGGTGTCAGTGTATGTCTTTGTTACTTGGTGCAAGTGTATGTCTTTGTTACTTGGTGTAAGTGTGTGTCTGTGTTACTTGGTGGTAGTGTGTGTCTGTGTTACTGGGTATTAGTGTATGTCTTTGTTACTGGGTGTCAGTGTGTGTCTTTGTTAATTGGTGTAAGTGTGTGTCTGTGTTACTTGGTGTCAGTGGATGTCTTTGTTACTTGGTGTCAGTGTATGTCTTTGTTACTTGGTGTAAGTGTATGTCTTTGTGACTTGGTGTCAGTGTATGTCTTTGTTACTTGGTGTAAGTGTATGTCTTTGTTACTTGGTGTAAGTGTATGTCTTTGTGACTTGATGTCAGTGTATGTCTTTGTTACTTGGTGTAAGTGTGTGTATGTGTTACTGGGAATCAGTGTATGTCTGTGTTACTTGGTGTAAGTGTATGTCTTTGTGACTGGGTGTCAGTGTATGTCTTTGTTACTTGGTGTAAGTGTATGTCCTTGTGACTTGGTTTCAGTGTATGTCTTTGTTACTTGGTGTAAGTGTGTGTCTGTGTTGCTGGGTATCAGTGTATGTCTTTGTTACTTGGTGTAAGTGTGTGTCTTTGTTACTTGGTGTCAGTGTGTGTCTTTGTTACTTGGTGGAAGTGTGTGTCTGTGTTACATGCTGTCAGTCGATGTCTTTGTTACTGGGTGCCAGTGTATGTCTTTGTTACTTGGTGTCAGTGTATATGTCTTTGAGACTTGGTGTCAGTGTATGCCTTTGTTACTTGGTGTAAGTGTGTGTCTGTGTTACTTGGTGTAAGTGTGTGTCAGTGTTACTGGGTATCAGTGTATGTCTGTGTTACTTGGTGTAAGTGTATGTCTTAGTGACTTGGTGTCAGTGTATGTCTTTGTTACTTGGTGTCAGTGTATGTCTTTGTTACTTGGTGTAAGTGTATGTCTTTGTTACTTGGTGTAAGTGTATGTCTTTGTTACTTGGTGTCAGTGTATGTCTTTGTTACTTGGTGTAAGTGTGTGTCTGTGTTACTTGGTGGAAGTGTGTGTCTGTGTTACTGGGTATTAGTGTATGTCTGTGTTACTGGGTGTCAGTGTGTGTCTTTGTTAATTGGTGGAAGTGTGTGTCTGTGTTACTTGGTGTCAGTGGATGTCTTTGTTACTTGGTGTCAGTGTATGTCTTTGTTACTTGGTGTAAGTGTGTGACTGTGTTACTGGGTATCAGTGTATGTCTGTGTTACTTGGTGTAAGTGTATGTCTTTGTGACTTAGTGTCAGTGTATGTCTTTGTTACTGGGTGTCAGTTTATGTCTTTGTTACTTGGTGTAAGTGTATGTCCTTGTGACTTGGTTTCAGTGTATGTCTTTGTTACTTGGTGTAAGTGTGTGTCTGTGTTACTGGGTATCAGTGTATGTCTTTGTTACTTGGTGTCAGTGTATGTCTTTGTTACTTGGTGTAAGTGTATGTCTTTGTGACTTGGTGTCAGTGTATGTCTTTGTTACTTGGTGCCAGTGTATGTCTTTGTTACTTGGTGTAAGTGTATGTCATTGTGACTAGGTGTCAGTGCATGTCTTTGTTACTTGGTGTCAGTGTACGTCTGTGTTACTTGGTGTCAGTGCATTTTTGTGTTACTTGGTGGAAATGTATGTATTTTTTACTTGGTGTAAGTGTGTGTCTGTGTTACTGGGTATTAGTGTATGTCCTTGCTACTTGGTGTAAGTGTATGTCTTTGAGACTTGCTGTCAGTGTATGTCTTTGTTACTTGGTGTAAGTGTGTGTCTGTGTTACTGGGTATCAGTGTATGTCTTTGTTACTTGGTGTAAGTGTGTGTCTGTGTTACTTGGTGTCAGTGGATGTCTTTGTTACTTGGTGTCAGTGTATGTCTTTGTTACTTGGTGTAAGTGTATGTCTTTGTGACTTGGTGTCAGTGTATGTCTTTGTTACTTGGTGTAAGTGTATGTCTTTGTTACTTGGTGTAAGTGTATGTCTTTGTGACTTGGTGTCAGTGTATGTCTTTGTTACTGGGTGCCAGTGTATGTCTTTGTGACTTGGTGTCAGTGTATGTCTTTGTTACTTGGTGTAAGTGTGTGTCTGTGTTACTGGGTATCAGTGTATGTCTTTGTTACTTGGTGTAAGTGTGTGTCTGTGTTACTTGGTGTCAGTGGATGTCTTTGTTACTTGGTGTCAGTGTATGTCTTTGTTACCTGGTGTAATTGTATGTCTTTGTGACTTGGTGTCAGTGTATGTCTTTGTTACTTGGTGTAAGTGTATGTCTTTGTTACTTGGTGTAAGTGTGTGTCTGTGTTACTTGGTGTCAGTGGATGTCTTTGTTACTGGGTGCCAGTGTATGTCTTTGTTACTTGGTGTCAGTGTATGTCTTTGTTACTTGGTGTAAGTGTGTGTCAGTGTTGCTGGGTATTAGTGTATGTCTTTTTTACTGGGTGTCAGTGTGTGTCTTTGTTACTTGGTGTAAGTGTGTGTCTGTGTTACTGGGTATCAGTGTATGTCTTTGTTACTTGGTGTCCGTGTATGTCTTTGTGACTTGGTGTCAGTGTATGTCTTTGTTACTTGGTGTCAGTGTATGTCTTTGTTACTTGGTGTAAGTGTATGTCTTTGTTACTTGGTTGCAGTGTATGTCTTTGTTACTTGGTGTAAGTGTGTGTCTGTGTTACTTGGTGGAAGTGTGTGTCTGTGTTACTGGGTATTAGTGTATGTCTTTGTTACTGGGTGTCAGTGTGTGTCTTTGTTAATTGGTGTAAGTGAGTGTCTGTGTTACTGGGTGTCAGTGTATGTCTGTGTTACGTGGTGTAAGTGTATGTCTTTGTTACTTGGTGCAAGTGTGTGTCTGTGTTACTGGGTATCAGTGCATGTCTTTGTTACTTGGTGTCCGTGTATGTCTTTGTGACTTGGTGTCAGTGTATGTCTTTGTTACTTGGTGTCAGTGTATGTCTTTGTTACTTGGTGTCATTGTATGTCTTTGTTACTTGGTGTAAGTGTTTGTCCGTGTTACTTGGTGTCAGTGTATGTCTTTGTTACTTGGTATAAGTGTGTGTCTGTGTTACTGGGTATCAGTGTATGTCTTTGTTACTTGGTGTAAGTGTGTGTCTTTGTTACTTGGTGTAAGTGTTTGTCTTTGTTATCTTGGTGTCAGTGGATGTCTTTGTTACTTAGTGTCAGTGGATGTCTTTGTTACTGGGTGCCAGTGTATGTCTTTGTTACTTGGTGTAAGTGTGTGTCTTTGTGACTTGGTGTCAGTGTATGTCTTTGTTACTTGGTGTAAGTGTGTGTCTGTGTTACTGGGTATCAGTGTATGTCTTTGTTACTTGTTGTTAGTGTGTGTCTTTGTTACTTGGTGTAAGTGTGTGTCTGTGTTACTTGGTGTCAGTGGATGTCTTTGTTACTTAGTGTCAGTGTATGTCATTGTTACTTGGTGTAATTGTATGTCTTTGTGACTTGGTGTCAGTGTATGTCTTTGTTACTTGGTGTAAGTGTATGTCTTTGTGACTTGGTGTCAGTGTATGTCTTTGTTACTTGGTGTAAGTGTGTGTCTGTGATACTGGTTATCAGTGTAAGTCTTTGTTACTTGGTGTAAGTGTCTGTCTGTGTTACTTGGTGTCAGTGCATGTCTTTGTTACTTGGTGTCAGTGTATGTCTTTGTGACTTGGTGTCAGTGTATGTATTTGTTACTGGGTGTCAGTGTATGTCTGTGTTACTTGGTGTAAGTGTATGTCTTTGTGACTTGGTGTAAGTGTGTGTCTTTGTTACCTGGTGTAAGTGTGTATCTGTGTTACTTGGTGTCAGTGGATGTCTTTGTCAGTGGGTGCCAGTGTGTGTCTTTGTTACTTTGTGTCATTGTATGTCTTTATTACTTGGTGTAAGTGTGTGTCTGTGTTACTGGGTATCAGTGTATGTCTTTGTTACTGGGTGTCACTGTATGTCTTTGTGACTTGTTGTCAGTGTATGTCTTTGTTACTGGGTGTCAGTGTATGTCTGTGTTACTTGGTGTAAGTGTATGTCTTTGTGACCTGATGTCATTGTATGTCTTTGTTACTTGGTGTAAGTGTGTGTCTGTGTTACTGGGTATCAGTGTATGTCTGTGTTACTTGGTGTAAGTGTATGTCTTTGTGACTTAGTGTCAGTGTATGTCTTTGTTACTGGGTGTCAGTGTATGTCTTTGTTACTTGGTGTAAGTGTTTGTCCTTGTGACTTGGTTTCAGTGCATGTCTTTGTTACTTGGTGTAAGTGTGTATCTTTGTTAATGGGTATCAGTGTATGTCTTTGTTACTTGGTGTAAGTGTGTGTCTTTGTTACTTGGTGTCAGTGTATGTCTTTGTTACTTGGTGGAAGTGTGTGTCTGTGTTACTTGGTGTCAGTGGATGTCTTTGTTACTGGGTGCCAGTGTATGTCTTTGTTACTTGGTGTCAGTGGATGTCTTTGTTACTGGGTGCCAGTGTATGTGTTTGTGACTTGGTGTCAGTGTATGTCTTTGTTACTTGGTGCAAGTGTGTGTCTGTGTTACTGGGTATCAGTGTATGTCTGTGTTTCTTGGTGTAAGTGTGTGTATTTGTTACTTGGTGTAAGTGCGTGTCTGTGTTACTGGGTATCAGTGTATGTCTGTGTTACTTGGTGAAAGTGTGTGTATTTGTTACTTGGTGTAAGTGTGTGTCTGTGTTACTTGCTGTCCGTGTATGTCTTTGTGACTTGGTGTCAGTGTATGTCTTTGTTACTTGGTGTAAGTGTGTGTCTGTGTTACTTGGTGTAAGTGTGTGTCTGTGTTAATGGGTATTAGTGTATGTCTTTGTTACTGGGTGTCAGTGTGTGTCTTTGTTACTTGGTGTAAGTGTGTGTCTGTGTTACTGGGTATCAGTGTATGCCTTTGTTACTTGGTGTCTGTGTATGTCTTTGTTACTTGGTGTAAGTGTATGTCTTTGTTACTTGGTGTCAGTGTATGTCTTTGTTATTTGGTGTAAGTGTGTGTCTGTGTTACTTGGTGTCAGTGTATGTCTTTGTTACTTGGTGTCAGTGTATGTCTTTGTTACTTGGTGTAAGTGTATGTCTTTGTGACTTGGTGTCAGTGTATGTCTTTGTTACTTGGTGCCAGTGTATGTCTTTGTTACTTGGTGTAAGTGTATGTCTTTGTGACTATGTGTCAGTGTATGTCTTTGTTACTTGGTGTCAGTGTACGTCTGTGTTACTTGGTGTAAGTGTGTGTCTGTGCTACTGGGTATCAGTGTATGTCTTTGTTACTTGGTGTAAGTGTGTGTCTGTGTTACTTGGTGTCAGTGGATGTCTTTGTGACTTGGTGTCAGTGTATGTCTTTGTTACTTGGTGTAAGTGTATGTCTTTGTGACTTGGTGTCAGTTTATGTCTTTGTTACTTGGTGTAAGTGTATGTCGTTGTTACTTGGTGTAAGTGTATGTCGTTGTTACTTGGTGTAAGTGTATGTCTTTGTGACTTGGTGTCAGTGTATGTCTTTGTTACTTGGTGTAAGTGTATGTCTTTGAGACTTGCTGTCAGTGTATGTCTTTGTTACTTGGTGTAAGTGTGTGTCTGTGTTAATGGGTATCAGTGTATGTCTTTGTTACATGGTGTAAGTGTGTGTCTGTGTTACTTGGTGTCAGTGGATGTCTTTGTTACTTGGTGTCAGTGTATGTCTTTGTTACTTGGTGTAAGTGTATGTCTTTGTGACTTGGTGTCAGTGTATGTCTTTGTTACTTGGTGTAAGTGTATGTCGTTGTTACTTGGTGTAAGTGTATGTCGTTGTTACTTGGTGTAAGTGTATGTCTTTGTGACTTGGTGTCAGTGTATGACTTTGTTACTTGGTGTAAGTGTGTGTCTGTGTTACTGGGTATCAGTGTATGTCTTTGTTACTTGGTGTCAGTGTATGTCTTTGTTACTTGGTGTAAGTGTATGTCTTTGTGACTTGGTGCCAGTGTATGTCTTTGTTACTTGGTGTAATTGTATGTCTTTGTTACTTGGTGTAAGTGTTTGTCTGTGTTACTTGGTGTCAGTGTATGTCTTTGTTACTTGGTGTATGTGTATGTCTTTGTGACTTGTTGTCAGTGTATGTCTTTGTTACTTGGTGTAAGTGTGTGTCTGTGTTACTGGGTATCAGTGTATGTCTTTGTTACTTGGTGTAAGTATGTGTCTTTGTTACTTGGTGTAAGTGTTTGTCTGTGTTACTTGGTGTCAGTGGATGGCTTTGTTACTGGGTGCCAGTGTATGTCTTTGTTACTTGGTGTAAGTGTATGGCTTTGTTACTTGGTGTAAGTGTATGTCTTTGTGACTTGGTGTCAGTGTATGTCTTTGTTACTTGGTGTAAGTGTGTGTCTGTTTCACTGGGTATCAGTGTATGTCTTTGTTACTTGGTGTTAGTGTGTGTCTTTGTTACTTGGTGTAAGTGTGTGTCTGTGTTACTTGGTGTCAGTGGATGTCTTTGTTACTTGGTGTAAGTGTATGTCTTTGTGACTTGGTGTATGTGTATGTCTTTGTGACTTGGTGTAAGTGTGTGTCTGTGTTACTGGTTATCAGTGTATGTCTTTGTTACTTGGTGTAAGTGTCTGTCTGTGTTACTTGGTGTCAGTGGATGTCTGTGTTATTTGGTGTCAGTGTATGTCTTTGTGACTTGGTGTCAGTGTATGTCTTTGTTACTGGGTGTCAGTGTATGTCTGTGTTACTTGGTGTAAGTGTATGTCTTTGTGACTTGGTGTCAGTGTATGTCTTTGTTACTTGGTGTAAGTGTGTGTCTGTTACTGGGTATCAGTGTATGTCTTTGTTACTTGGTGTAAGTGTGTGTCTTTGTTACCTGGTGTAAGTGTGTGTCTGTGTTACTTGGTGTCAATGGATGTCTTTGTCAGTGGGTGCCAGTGTATGTCTTTGTTACTTGGTGTCATTGTATGTCTTTATTACTTGGTGTAAGTGTATGTCTTTGTGACTTTGTGTCCGTGTATGTCTTTGTTACTTGGTGTAAGTGTATGTCTTTGTGACTTGGTCTCAGTGTATGTCTTTGTTACTTGGTGTAAGTGTGTGTCTGTGTTACTGGGTATCAGTGTATGTCTTTGTTACTTGGTGTAAGTGTGTGTCTTTGTTACTTGGTGTAAGTGTGTGTCTGTGTTACTTGGTGTCAGTGGATGTCTTTGTTACTGGGTGCCAGTGTATGTCTTTGTTACTTGGTGTCAGTGTATGTCTTTGTTACTTGGTGTAAGTGTATGTCTTTGTTACTTGGTGTAAGTGTGTGTCTGTGTTACTGGGTATCTGTGTATGTCTTTGTTACTTGGTGTAAGTGTGTGTCTTTGTTACTTGGTGTAAGTGTGTGTCTGTGTTACTTGGTGTCAGTGGATGTCTTTGTTACTGGGTGCCAGTGTATGTCTTTGTTACTTGGTGTCAGTGTATGTCTTTGTTACTTGGTGTAAGTGTATGTCTTTGTGATTTGGTGTCAGTGTATGTCTTTGTTACTTGGTGTAAGTGTGTGTCTGTGTTACTGGGTATTAGTGTATGTCTTTGTTACTGGGTGTCAGTGTGTGTCTTTGTTACTTGGTGTAAGTGTGTGTCTGTGTTACTGGGTGTCAGTGTATGTACGTGTTACTTGGTGTAAGTGTATGTCTTTGTTTCTTGGTGTCAGTGTATGTCTTTGTTACTTGGTGTCAGTGTATGTCTTTGTTACTTGGTGTCAGTGTATGTCTTTGCTAGTTGGTGTCAGTGGATGTCTTTGTTAGTGGGTGCCAGTGTATGTCTTTGTGACTTGCTGTCTGGAGATGTCTTTGTTACTTGGTGTAAGTGTGTGACTGTGTTACTGGGTGTCTGTGTATGTCTTTGTTACTTGGTGTCAGTGGATGTCTTTGTTACTGGGTGCCAGTGTATGTCTTTGTTACTTGGTGTAAGTGTGTGTCTGCGTTACTGGGTGTAAGTGTGTGTCTGTGTTACTGGGTATCAGTGTATGTCTTTGTTACTTGGTGTCAGTGGATGTATTTGTTAGTGGGTGCCAGTGTATGTCTTTGTGACTTGCTGTCAGGAGATGTCTTTGTTACTTGGTGTAAGTGTGTGTCTGTGTTACTGGGTGTCTGAGTATGTCTTTGTTACTTGGTGTCAGTGAATGTCTTTGTTACTGGGTGCCAGTGTATGTCTTTGTTACTTGGTGTAAGTGTGTGTCTGTGTTACTGGGTGTAAGTGTGCGTCTGTGTTACTGGGTGTAAGTGTATGTCTTTGTAACTTGGTGTATGTGTGTGTCTGTATTACTGGGTATCAGTGTATGTCTGTGTTATTTGCTGTAAGTGTATGTCTTTGTGACTTGGTGTCAGTGTTTGTCTTTGTTACTTTGTGTAAGTGTGTGTCTGTGTTACTGGGTATCAGTGTATGTCTTTTTTACTTGGTGTAAATGTGTGTCTTTGTTACTTGGTGTAAGTGTGTGTCTTTGTTACTTGGTGTCAGTGGATGTCTTTGTTACTTGGTGTCTGTGTATGTCTTTGTTACTTGGTGTAAGTGTATGTCTTTTTGACTTGGTGTCAGTATATGTCTTTTTTACTTGGTATAAGTGTATGTCTTTGTGACTTGGTGTCAGTGTATGTCTTTGTTACTTGGTGTAAGTGTGTGTCTGTGTTACTGGGTATCAGTGTATGTCTTTGTCACTTGGTGTAATTGTGTGTCTGTGTTACTTGGTGTCTGTGGATGTCTTTGTTACTGGGTGCCAGTGTATGTCTTTGTTACTTGGTGTCAGTGTATGTCTTTGTTTCTTGGTGTCAGTGTATGTCTTTTTTACTTGGTGTAAGTGTGTGTCTGTGTTACTTGGTATTAGTGTATGTCTTTGTTACTGGGTGTCAGTGTGTGTCTTTGTTACTTGGTGTAAGTGTGTGTCTGTGTTACTGGGTGTCAGTGTATGTCTTGGTTACTTGGTGTCTGTGTATGTCTTTGTTACGTGGTTTCAGTGTATGTCTTTGTTACTGGGTGTCAGTGTATGTCTTTGTGACTTGATGTCAGTGTACGTCTTTGATACTGGGTGTCAGTGTATGTCTTTGTTACTGTGTGTCAGTGTGTATTTGTTTGTGTTACTGGGAGTCAGTGTGTGTTTGTGACACTAGGTGTCAGTATTTAGTTTAGTTTAGAGATACAGAACAGAAACAGGCCTTTCGGCCCACCGAGTCTGTGACGCCCATCTACCACCCATTTATACTAATCCTACACTAATCCCATATTCCTATCACATCCCCACCTGTCCCTATATATTTCCCTCCCACCTACCTATACTAGGGGCAATTTATAATGGCCAATTAACCTATCAACCTGCAAGTCTTTGGCATGTGGGAGGAAACCGGAGCACCCGGAGGAAACCCACGCACACACAGGGAGAACTTGCAAACTCCGCACAGGCAGTACCCAGAATCAAACCCGGGTCCCTGGAGCTGTGAGGCTGCGGTGCTAACCACTGCGCCACTGTGCTGCCCAATGTGTGTCTGTGTTACTGCGTATCAGCGTATGTCTTTGTTACTTGGTGTCAGTGTATGTCTTTGTGACTTGGTGTCAGTGTATGTCTTTGTTACTGGGTGTCAGTGTATGTCTTTGTTAGTTGGTGTCAGTGTATGTCCTTGTGACATGGTGTCAGTGTATGTCTTTGTTACTTGGTGTAAGTGTGTGTCTTTGTTACTGGGTATCTGTGTATGTCTTTGTTACTTGGTGTAAGTGTGTGTCTTTGTTACTTGGTGTCAGTGTGTGTCTTTGTTACTTTGTGCAAGTGTGTGTCTGTGTTACTTGGTGTCAGTGTAGGTCTTTGTGACTTGGTGTAAGTGTGTGTCTGTGTTACTTGGTGTAAGTGTGTGTCTTTGTTACTTGGTGTAAGTGTGTGTCTGTGTTACTTGGTGTCAGTGGATGTCTTTGTTACTGGGTGCCAGTGTATGTCTTTGTTAATTGGTGTAAGTGTGTGTCTGTGTTTCATGGTGTCAGTGGATGTCTTTGTTACTTGTTGCCAGTGTATGTCTTTGTTACTTGGTGTCAGTGTCTGTCTTTGTGACATTGGTGTCAGTGTATGTCTTTGTTACTTGGTGTAAGTGTGTGTCTGTGTTACTTGGTTTAAGTGTATGTCTTTGTTACTTGGTGTCAGTGTATGTCTTTGTTACTTGGTGTAAGTGTATGTCTTTGTGACATTGGTGTCAGTGTATGTCTTTGTTACTTGGTGTAAGTGTGTGTCTGTGTTACTTGGTATAAGTGTATGTCTTTGTGACTTGGTGTCAGTGTATGTCTTTGTTACTTGGTGTAAGTGTGTGTCTGTGTTACTGGGTATCAGTGACTGTCTTTGTTACTTGGTGTAAGTGTGTGTCTTTGTTACTTGGTGTAAGTGTGTGTCTTTGTTACTTGGTGTAAGTGTGTGTCTGTGCTACTTGGTGTCAGTGGATGTCTATGTTACTTGGTGTCAGTGTTTGTCTTTGTTTCTTGGTGTAAGTGTATGTCTTTGTGACTTGGTGTAAGTGTGTGTCTTTGTTACTGGGTGTAAGTGTGTGTCTGTGTTACTTGGTGTCAGTGGATGTCTATGTTACTTGGTGTCAGTGTATGTCTTTGTTACTTGGTGCAAGTGTATGTCCTTGTGACTTGGTGTCAGTGTCTGTCTTTGTTACTTGGTGTAAGTGTGTGTCTTTGTTACTGGGTATTAGTTTATGTCTTTGTTACTGGGTGTCAGTGTGTGTCTTTGTTACTTGGTGTAAGTGTGTGTCTGTGTTACTGGGTGTCAGTGTATGTCTTTGTTACTTGGTGCAAGTGTGTGTCTGTGTTACTGGGTATCAGTGTATGTATTTGTTACTTGGTATCAGTGTATGTCTTTGTGACTTGATGTCAGTGTATGTCTTTCTTACTTGGTGTAAGTCTATGTCTTTGTTACTTGGTGTAAGTCTATGTCTTTGTTACTTGGTGTCAGTGTATGTCTTTGTTACTGGGTGTCAGTGTGTGTCTTTGTAACTTGGTGTAAGTGTGTGTCTGTGTTACTGGGTGTCAGTGTATGTCTGTGTTACTTGGTGTAAGTGTATGTCTTTGTTACTTGGTGCAAGTGTGTGTCTGTGTTACTGGGTATCAGTGTATGTCTTTGTTACTTGGTGTCCGTGTATGTCTTTGTGACTTGGTGTCAGTGCATGTCTTTGTTCCTTGGTGTCAGTGTATGTCGTTGTTACTTGGTGTAAGTGTGTGTCTTTGTTACCGGGTATCAGTGTATGTCTTTGTTACTTGGTGTCAGTGTATGTCTTTGTTACTTGGTGTAAGTGTATGTCTTTGTGACTTGGTGTCAATGTATGTCTTTGTTACTTGGTGTAAGTGTATGTCTATTTTACTTGGTGTAAGTGTGTGTCTGTGTTACTGGGTATTAGTGATTGTCTTTGTTACTTGGTGTAAGTGTATGTCTTTGTTACTTGGTGTCAGTGTATGTCTTTGTTACTTGGTGCAAGTGTGTGTCTGTCTTGCTGGGTATCAGTGTATGTCTTTGTTACTTGGTGTAAGTGTGTTTCTTTGTTACTTGGTGTAAGTGTGTGTCTGTGTTACTTGGTGTCAGTGGATGTCTTTGTTACTTGGTGTCAGTGTATGTCTTTGTTGCTTGGTGTAAGTGTATGTCTTTGTTACTGGGTGCCAGTGTATGTCTTTGTTACTTGGTGTCAGTGTATGTCTTTCTTACTTGGTGTAAGTGTGTGTCTGTGTTACTTGGGTAATTGTATGTCTTTGTTACTTGGTGTAAGTTTGTGTCTGTGTTACTGGGTATCAGTGTATGTCTTTGTGTTTTGGTGTCAGTGTATGGCTTTGTTACTTGGTGTAAGTGTGTGTCTGTGTTACTGGGTATCAGTGACTGTCTTTGTTACCTGGTGTAAGTGTGTGTCTTTGTTACTTGGTGTAAGTGTGTGTCAGTGGATGTCTATCTTACTTGGTGTCAGTGCATGTCTTTGTTTCTTGGTGTAAGTGTATGTCTTTGTGACTTGGTGTCAGTGTATGTCTTTGTTACTTGGTGTAAGTGTGTGTCTGTGTTACTGGGTATCAGTGTATGTCTTTGTTACTTGGTGTAAGTGTGTGCCTTTGTTACTTGGTTTAAGTGTGTGTCTGTGTTACTTGGTTTCAGTGGATGTCTTTGTTGCTGGGTGCCAGTGTATGTCTTTGTTACTTGGTGTCAGTGTATGTCTTTGTTACTTGGTGTAAGTGTATGTCTTTGTGACATTGGTGTCAGTGTATGTCTTTGTTACTTGGTGTAAGTGTGTGTCTGTGTTACTTGGTGTCAGTGTATGTCTTTGTTACTTGGTGTAAGTGTGTGTCTGTGTTACTGGGTATCAGTGACTGTCTTTGTTACTTGGTGTAATTGTGTGTCTTTGTTACTTGGTGTAAGTGTGTGTCTGTGCTACTTGGTGTCAGTGGATGTCTTTGTTTCTTGGTGTAAGTGTTTGTCTTTGTGACTTGGTGTAAGTGTGTGTCTTTGTTACTGGGTGTAAGTGTGTGTCTGTGTTACTTGGTGTCAGTGGATGTCTATGTTACTTGGTGTCAGTGTATGTCTTTGTTACTTGGTGTAAGTGTATGACCTTGTGACTTGGTGTCAGTATATGTCTTTGTTACTTGGTGTAAGTGTGTGTCTTTGTTACTGGGTATTAGTGTATGTCTTTGTTACTGGGTGTCAGTGTGTGTCTTTGTTACTTGGTGTAAGTGTGTGTCTGTGTTACTGGGTGTCAGTGTATGTCTTTGTTACTTGGTGCAAGTGTTTGTCTGTGTTACTGGGTATCAGTGTATGTATTTGTTACTTCGTATCAGTGTATGTCTTTGTGACTTGGTGTCAGTGTATGTCTTTGTTACTTGGTGTAAGTCTATGTCTTTGTTACTTGGTGTAAGTGTATGTCTTTGTGACTTGGTGTCAGTGTACGTCTGTGTTACTTTGTGTCAGTGCATTTCTGTGTTACTTGGTGGAAGTGTATGTCTTTTTTACTTGGTGTAAATGTGTGTCTGTGTTACTGCGTATTAGTGTATGTCTTTGTTGCTTGGTGTAAGTGTATGTCTTTGTTACTTGGTGTCAGTGTATGACTTTGTTACTTGGTGTCAGTGTATGTCTTTGTGGCTTGGTGTCAGTGTATGTCTTTCTAACTTGGTGTAAGTGTGTGTCTGTGTTACTGGGTATCAGTGTATGTCTTTGTTACTTGGTGTAAGTGTGTGCCTTTGTTACATGGTGTAAGTGTGTGTCTGTGTTACTGGGTATCAGTGTATGTCTTTGTTACTTGGTATCAGTGTATGTCTTTGTTGCTTGGTGTAAGTGTATGTCTTTGTTACTTGGTGTCAATGTATGTCTTTGTGACTTGGTGTCAGTGTATGTCTTTGTTACTTGGTGTAAGTGTGTGTCTGTGTTGCTGGGTATCAGTGTATGTCTTTGTTACTTGGTGTAAGTGTGTGTCTTTGTTACTTGGTGTAAGTGTGTGTCTGTGTTACTTGGTGTCAGTGGATGTCTTTGTTACTGGGTGCCAGTGTATGTCTTTGTTACTTGGTGTCAGTGTAAGTCTTTGTTACTTATTGTAAGTGTATGTCTTTGTGACTTGGTGTCAGTGTATGTCTTTGTTACTTGGTGTAAGTTTGTGTCTGTGTTACTTGGTGTACGTGTATGTTTTTGTGACTTGGTGTCAGTGTATGTCTTTGTTACTTGGTGCAAGTGTGTGCCTTTGTTACTTGGTGTAAGTGTGTGTCTGTGTTACTGGTTATCAGTGTATGTCTTGGTTACTTGGTGTAAG
Organism: Heterodontus francisci; assembly: GCF_036365525.1. Lineage (NCBI taxonomy): Eukaryota > Metazoa > Chordata > Chondrichthyes > Heterodontiformes > Heterodontidae > Heterodontus > Heterodontus francisci. Next base: position 391,658 of record NW_027141653.1, on the reverse strand, counting down.
TGTGTGTCTTTGTTACTTGGTGTAAGAGTGTGTCTGTGTTACTTGGCGTCTGTGTCTGTCTTTGTTACTGGGTGTCAGTGTATGTCTTTGCTACGTGGTGTAAGTGTATGTCTTTGTTACTTGGTGTCAGTGTAAGTCTTTGTTACTTGGTGTAAGTGTGTGTCTGTGTGACTGGGTATCAGTGTTTGTCTTTGTTCCTTGGTGTCAGTGGATGTCTTTGTTAGTGGGTGCCAGTGTATGTCTTTGTGACTTGCTGTCAGGAGATGTCTTTGTTACTTGGTGTAAGTGTGTGTCTGTGTTACTGGGTATCAGTGTATGTCTGTGTTACTGGGTATCAGTGTATGTCTTTGTTACTTGGTGTCAGTGTATGTCTTTGTTACTTGGTGTACGTGTGTGTCTGTGTTACTGGGTGTAAGTGTGTGTCTGTGTTACTGGGTATCAGTGTATGTCTTTGTAACTTGGTGTATGTGTGTGTCTGTATTACTGGGTATCAGTGTATGTCTGTGTTACTGGCTGTAAGTGTATGTCTTTGTGATTTGGTGTCAGTGTATGTCTTTGTTACTTGGTGTAAGTGTGTGTCTGTGTTACTGGGTATCAGTGTATGTCTTTGTTACTTGGTGTAAATGTGTGTCTTTGTTACTTGGTGTCGGTGGATGTCTTTGTTACTTGGTGTCCGTGTATGTCTTTGTGACTTGGTGTCAGTGTATGTCTTTGTTACCTGGTGTCAGTGTATGTCTTTGTTACTTGGTGTAAGTGTATGTCTTTGTTACTTGGTGCAAGTGTGTGTCTGTGTTACTGGGTATCAGTGTATGTCTTCGTTACTTGGTGTCCGTGTATGTCTTTGTGACTTGGTGTCAGTGTATGTCTTTGTTACCTGGTGTCAGTGTATGTCTTTGTTACTTGGTGTAAGTGTGTGTCTTTGTTACCGGGTATCAGTGTATGTCTTTGTTACTTGGTGTCAGTGTATGTCTTTGTTACTTGGTGTAAGTGTATGTCTTTGTGACTTGGTGTCAGTGTATGTCCTTGTTACTTGGTGTCAATGTATGTCTTTGTGACTTGGTGTCAGTGTATGTCTTTGTTACTTGGTGCAAGTGTGTGTCTGTGTTACTGGGTATCAGTGTATGTCTTTGTTACTTGGTGTAAGTGTATGTCTATTTTACTTGGTGTAAGTGTGTGTCTGTGTTACTGGGTATTAGTGAATGTCTTTGTTACTTGGTGTAAGTGTATGTCTTTGTTACTTGGTGTCAGTGTATGTCTTTTTTACTTGGTGTCAGTGTATGTCTTTGTGACTTGGTGTCAGTGTATGTCTTTGTTACTTGGTGCAAGTGTGTGTCTGTGTTACTGGGTATCTGTGTATGTCTTTGTGACTTGGTGCCAGTGTATGTCTTTGTTACTTGGTGTAAGTGTGTGTCTTTGTTACCGGGTATCAGTGTATGTCTTTGTTACTTGGTGTCAGTGTATGTCTTTGTTACTTGGTGTAAGTGTATGTCTTTGTGACTTGGTGTCAGTGTATGTCCTTGTTACTTGGTGTCAATGTATGTCTTTGTGACTTGGTGTCAGTGTATGTCTTTGTTACTTGGTGCAAGTGTGTGTCTGTGTTACTGGGTATCAGTGTATGTCTTTGTTACTTGGTGTATGTGTATGTCTATTTTACTTGGTGTAAGTGTGTGTCTGTGTTACTGGGTATTAGTGAATGTCTTTGTTACTTGGTGTAAGTGTATGTCTTTGTTACTTGGTGTCAGTGTATGTCTTTTTTACTTGGTGTCAGTGTATGTCTTTGTGACTTGGTGTCAGTGTATGTCTTTGTGACTTGGTGTCAGTGTATGTCTTTGTTACTTGGTGCAAGTGTGTGTCTGTGTTACTGGGTATCAGTGTATGTCTTTGTGACTTGGTGCCAGTGTATGTCTTTGTTACTTGGTGTAAGTGTGTGTCTGTGTTACTTGGTGTCAGTGGATGTCTTTGTTACTTGGTGTCAGTGTATGTCTTTGTTACTTGGTGTAAGTGTGTGTCTGTGTTACTGGGTATCAGTGTATGTCTTTGTTACTTGGTGTAAATGTGTGTCTTTGTTACTTGGTGTCGGTGGATGTCTTTGTTACTTGGTGTCCGTGTATGTCTTTGTGACTTGGTGTCAGTGTATCTCTTTGTTACCTGGTGTCAGTGTCTGTCTTTGTTACCTGGTGTAAGTGTGTGTCTTTGTTCCCGGGTTTCAGTGTATGTCTTTGTTACTTGGTGTAAGTGTATGTCTTTGTTACTTGGTGCAAGTGTGTGTCTGTGTTACTGGGTATCAGTGTATGTCTTCGTTACTTGGTGTCCGTGTATGTCTTTGTGACTTGGTGTCAGTGTATGTCTTTGTTACCTGGTGTCAGTGTATGTCTTTGTTACTTGGTGTAAGTGTGTGTCTTTGTTACCGGGTATCAGTGTATGTCTTTGTTACTTGGTGTCAGTGTATGTCTTTGTTACTTGGTGTAAGTGTATGTCTTTGTGACTTGGTGTCAGTGTATGTCCTTGTTACTTGGTGTCAATGTATGTCTTTGTGACTTGGTGTCAGTGTATGTCTTTGTTACTTGGTGCAAGTGTGTGTCTGTGTTACTGGGTATCAGTGTATGTCTTTGTTACTTGGTGTAAGTGTATGTCTATTTTACTTGGTGTAAGTGTGTGTCTGTGTTACTGGGTATTAGTGTATGTCTTTGTTACTTGGTGTCAGTGTATGTCTTTTTTACTTGGTGTCAGTGTATGTCTTTGTGACTTGGTGTCAGTGTATGTCTTTGTGACTTGGTGTCAGTGTATGTCTTTGTTACTTGGTGCAAGTGTGTGTCTGTGTTACTGGGTATCAGCGTCTGTCTTTGTAACTTGGTGCCAGTGTATGTCTTTGTTACTTGGTGTAAGTGTGTGTCTGTGTTACTTGGTGTCAGTGGATGTCTTTGTTACTTGGTGTCAGTGTATGTCTTTGTTGCTTGGTGTCAGTGTATGTCTTTGTGACTTGGTGTCAGTGTATGTCTTTGTGACTTGGTGTCAGTGTATGTCTTTGTTACTTGGTGTAAGTGTGTGTCTGTGTTACTGGGTATCAGTGTATGTCTTTGTTACTTGGTGTAAGTGTGTGCCTTTGTTACTTGGTTATGTGTGTGTCTGTGTTACTTCGTGTCAGTGGATGTCTTTGTTACTGGGTGCCAGTGTATGTCTTTGTTACTAGGTGTCATTGTATGTCTTTGTTACTTGGTGTAAGTGTATGTCTTTGTGACATTGGTGTCAGTGTATGTCTTTGTTACTTGGTGTAAGTGTGTGTCTTTGTTACCGGGTATCAGTGTATGTCTTTGTGACTTGGTGTCAGTGTATGTCTTTGTTACTTGGTGTAAGTGTATGTCTTTGTGACTTGGTGTCAGTGTATGTCTTTGTGACTTGGTGTCAATGTATGTCTTTGTTACTTGGTGTAAGTGTATGTCTATTTCACTTGGTGTAAGTGTGTGTCTGTGTTACTGGGTATTAGTGAATGTCTTTGTTACTTGGTGTAAGTGTATGTCTTTGTTACTTGGTGTCAGTGTATGTCTTTTTTACTTGGTGTCAGTGTATGTCTTTGTGACTTGGTGTCAGTGTATGTCTTTGTTACTTGGTGCAAGTTAGTGTCTATGTTACTGGGTATCAGTGTATGTCTTTGTTACTTGGTGTCAGTGTGTGTCTTTGTTACTTGGTGTAAGTGTGTGTCTGTGTTACTTGGTGTCAGTGGATGTCTGTGTTACTTGGTGTCAGTGTATGTCTTTGTTGCTTGGTGTCAGAGTATGTCTTTCCGACTTGGTGTCAGTGTATGTCTTTGTTACTTGGTGTAAGTGTATGTCTTTGTGTCTTGGTGTCAGTGTATGTCTTTGTTACTTGGTGTAAGTGTGTGTCTGTGTTACTGGGTATCAGTGTATGTCTTTGTTACTTGGTGTAAGTGTGTGCCTTTGTTACTTGGTGTAAGTGTGTGTCTGTGTTACTTGGTGTAAGTGTGTGTCTGTGTTACTGGGTATCAGTGTATGTCTTTGTTACTTGGTATCAGTGTATGTCTTTGTTGCTTGGTGTAAGTGTATGTCTTTGTTGCTTGGTGTCAATGTATGTCTTTGTGACTTGGTGTCAGTGTATGTCTTTGTTACTTGGTGTACGTGTGTGTCTGTGTTGTTGGGTATCAGTGTATGTCTTTGTTACTTGGTGTAAGTGTGTGTCTTTGTTACTTGGTGTAAGTGTGTGTCTGTGTTACTTGGTATCAGTGGATGTCTATGTTACTTGGTGTCAGTGTATGTCTTTGTTTCTTGGTGGAAGTGTATGTCTTTGTGACTTGGTGTCAGTGTATGTCTTTGTAACTTGGTGTAAGTGTGTGTCTTTGTTACTTGGTGTCAGTGTATGTCTTTGTTACTTGGTGTAAGTGTATGTCTTTGTGACTTGGTGTCAGTCTATGTCTTTGTTCCTTGGTGTAAGTGTGTGTTTGTGTTACTGGGTATTAGTGTTTGTCTTTGTTACTGGGTGTCAGTGGGTGTCTTTGTTACTTGGTGTAAGTGTGTGTCTGTGTTACTGGGTGTCAGTGAATGTCTTTGTTACTTGGTGTAAGTGTGTGTCTGTGTTACTGGGTATCAGTGTATGTCTTTGTTACTTGGTGTAAGTGTATGTCTTTGTGACTTGGTGTCAGTGTATGTCCTTGTTACTTGGTGTCAATGTATGTCTTTGTGACTTGGTGTCAGTGTATGTCTTTGTTACTTGGTGCAAGTGTGTGTCTGTGTTACTGGGTATCAGTGTATGTCTTTGTTACTTGGTGTATGTGTATGTCTATTTTACTTGGTGTAAGTGTGTGTCTGTGTTACTGGGTATTAGTGAATGTCTTTGTTACTTGGTGTAAGTGTATGTCTTTGTTACTTGGTGTCAGTGTATGTCTTTTTTACTTGGTGTCAGTGTATGTCTTTGTGACTTGGTGTCAGTGTATGTCTTTGTGACTTGGTGTCAGTGTATGTCTTTGTTACTTGGTGCAAGTGTGTGTCTGTGTTACTGGGTATCAGTGTATGTCTTTGTGACTTGGTGCCAGTGTATGTCTTTGTTACTTGGTGTAAGTGTGTGTCTGTGTTACTTGGTGTCAGTGGATGTCTTTGTTACTTGGTGTCAGTGTATGTCTTTGTTACTTGGTGTAAGTGTGTGTCTGTGTTACTGGGTATCAGTGTATGTCTTTGTTACTTGGTGTAAATGTGTGTCTTTGTTACTTGGTGTCGGTGGATGTCTTTGTTACTTGGTGTCCGTGTATGTCTTTGTGACTTGGTGTCAGTGTATCTCTTTGTTACCTGGTGTCAGTGTCTGTCTTTGTTACCTGGTGTAAGTGTGTGTCTTTGTTCCCGGGTTTCAGTGTATGTCTTTGTTACTTGGTGTAAGTGTATGTCTTTGTTACTTGGTGCAAGTGTGTGTCTGTGTTACTGGGTATCAGTGTATGTCTTCGTTACTTGGTGTCCGTGTATGTCTTTGTGACTTGGTGTCAGTGTATGTCTTTGTTACCTGGTGTCAGTGTATGTCTTTGTTACTTGGTGTAAGTGTGTGTCTTTGTTACCGGGTATCAGTGTATGTCTTTGTTACTTGGTGTCAGTGTATGTCTTTGTTACTTGGTGTAAGTGTATGTCTTTGTGACTTGGTGTCAGTGTATGTCCTTGTTACTTGGTGTCAATGTATGTCTTTGTGACTTGGTGTCAGTGTATGTCTTTGTTACTTGGTGCAAGTGTGTGTCTGTGTTACTGGGTATCAGTGTATGTCTTTGTTACTTGGTGTAAGTGTATGTCTATTTTACTTGGTGTAAGTGTGTGTCTGTGTTACTGGGTATTAGTGTATGTCTTTGTTACTTGGTGTCAGTGTATGTCTTTTTTACTTGGTGTCAGTGTATGTCTTTGTGACTTGGTGTCAGTGTATGTCTTTGTGACTTGGTGTCAGTGTATGTCTTTGTTACTTGGTGCAAGTGTGTGTCTGTGTTACTGGGTATCAGCGTCTGTCTTTGTAACTTGGTGCCAGTGTATGTCTTTGTTACTTGGTGTAAGTGTGTGTCTGTGTTACTTGGTGTCAGTGGATGTCTTTGTTACTTGGTGTCAGTGTATGTCTTTGTTGCTTGGTGTCAGTGTATGTCTTTGTGACTTGGTGTCAGTGTATGTCTTTGTGACTTGGTGTCAGTGTATGTCTTTGTTACTTGGTGTAAGTGTGTGTCTGTGTTACTGGGTATCAGTGTATGTCTTTGTTACTTGGTGTAAGTGTGTGCCTTTGTTACTTGGTTATGTGTGTGTCTGTGTTACTTCGTGTCAGTGGATGTCTTTGTTACTGGGTGCCAGTGTATGTCTTTGTTACTTGGTGTCATTGTATGTCTTTGTTACTTGGTGTAAGTGTATGTCTTTGTGACATTGGTGTCAGTGTATGTCTTTGTTACTTGGTGTAAGTGTGTGTCTTTGTTACCGGGTATCAGTGTATGTCTTTGTGACTTGGTGTCAGTGTATGTCTTTGTTACTTGGTGTAAGTGTATGTCTTTGTGACTTGGTGTCAGTGTATGTCTTTGTGACTTGGTGTCAATGTATGTCTTTGTTACTTGGTGTAAGTGTATGTCTATTTCACTTGGTGTAAGTGTGTGTCTGTGTTACTGGGTATTAGTGAATGTCTTTGTTACTTGGTGTAAGTGTATGTCTTTGTTACTTGGTGTCAGTGTATGTCTTTTTTACTTGGTGTCAGTGTATGTCTTTGTGACTTGGTGTCAGTGTATGTCTTTGTTACTTGGTGCAAGTTAGTGTCTATGTTACTGGGTATCAGTGTATGTCTTTGTTACTTGGTGTCAGTGTGTGTCTTTGTTACTTGGTGTAAGTGTGTGTCTGTGTTACTTGGTGTCAGTGGATGTCTGTGTTACTTGGTGTCAGTGTATGTCTTTGTTGCTTGGTGTCAGAGTATGTCTTTCCGACTTGGTGTCAGTGTATGTCTTTGTTACTTGGTGTAAGTGTATGTCTTTGTGTCTTGGTGTCAGTGTATGTCTTTGTTACTTGGTGTAAGTGTGTGTCTGTGTTACTGGGTATCAGTGTATGTCTTTGTTACTTGGTGTAAGTGTGTGCCTTTGTTACTTGGTGTAAGTGTGTGTCTGTGTTACTTGGTGTAAGTGTGTGTCTGTGTTACTGGGTATCAGTGTATGTCTTTGTTACTTGGTATCAGTGTATGTCTTTGTTGCTTGGTGTAAGTGTATGTCTTTGTTGCTTGGTGTCAATGTATGTCTTTGTGACTTGGTGTCAGTGTATGTCTTTGTTACTTGGTGTACGTGTGTGTCTGTGTTGTTGGGTATCAGTGTATGTCTTTGTTACTTGGTGTAAGTGTGTGTCTTTGTTACTTGGTGTAAGTGTGTGTCTGTGTTACTTGGTATCAGTGGATGTCTATGTTACTTGGTGTCAGTGTATGTCTTTGTTTCTTGGTGGAAGTGTATGTCTTTGTGACTTGGTGTCAGTGTATGTCTTTGTAACTTGGTGTAAGTGTGTGTCTTTGTTACTTGGTGTCAGTGTATGTCTTTGTTACTTGGTGTAAGTGTATGTCTTTGTGACTTGGTGTCAGTCTATGTCTTTGTTCCTTGGTGTAAGTGTGTGTTTGTGTTACTGGGTATTAGTGTTTGTCTTTGTTACTGGGTGTCAGTGGGTGTCTTTGTTACTTGGTGTAAGTGTGTGTCTGTGTTACTGGGTGTCAGTGAATGTCTTTGTTACTTGGTGTAAGTGTGTGTCTGTGTTACTGGGTATCAGTGTATGTCTTTGTTACTTGGTGTAAGTGTGTGCCCGTGTTACTTGGTGTCAGTGGATGTCTTTGTTACTGGGTGCCAGTGTATGTCTTTGTTACTTGGTGTCAGTGTATGTCTTTGTTACTTGGTGTAAGTGTATGTCTTTGTGACTTGGTGTCAGTGTATGTCTTTGTTACTTGGTGTAAGTGTGTGTCTTTGTTACTGGGTATTAGTGTATGTCTTTGTTACTGGGTGTCAGTGTGTGTCTTTGTTACTTGGTGTAAGTGTGTGTCTGTGTTACTGGGTGTCAGTGAATGTCTTTGTTACTTGGTGTAAGTGTGTGTCTGTGTTACTGGGTATCAGTGGATGTCTTTGTTACTTGGTGTAAGTGTGTGCCCGAGTTACTTGGTGTCAGTGGACGTCTTTGTTACTGTGTGCCAGTGTATGTCTTTGTTACTTGGTGTCAGTGTATGTCTTTGTTACTTGGTGTAAGTGTATGTCTTTGTGACTTGGTGTCAGTGTATGTCTTTGTTACTTGGTGTAAGTGTGTGTCTTTGTTACTGGGTATTAGTGTATGTCTTTGTTACTGGGTGTCAGTGTGTGTCTTTGTTACTTGGTGTAAGTGTGTGTCTGTGTTACTGGGTGTCAGTGTAAGTCTTTGTTACTTGGTGCAAGTGTGTGTCTGTGCTAATGGGTATCAGTGTATGTCTTTGTTACTTGGTATCAGTGTATGTCTTTGTTACTTGGTGTAAGTGTATGTCTTCGTTACTTGGTGTCAGTGTATGTCTTTGTTACTTGGTGTCAGTGTATGTCTTTGTGACTTGGTGTCAGAGTATGTCTTTGTTACTTCGTGTCAGTGTACGTCTGTGTTACTTGGTGTCAGTGCATTTCTGTGTGACTTGGTGGAAGTGTATGTCTTTTTTTCTTGGTGTAAGTGTGTGTCTGTGTTACTGCGTATTAGTGTATGTCTTTGTTACTTGGTGTAAGTGTATGTCTTTGTTACTTGGTGTCAGTGTATGTCTTTGTGGCTTGGTGTCAGTGTATGTCTTTCTAACTAGGTGTAAGTGTGTGTCTGTGTTACTGGGTATCAGTGTATGTCTTTGTTACTTGGTGTAAGTGTGTGTCTTTGTTACATGGTGTAAATGTGTGTCTGTGTTACTGGGTATCAGTGTATGTCTTTGTTACTTGGTATCAGTGTATGTCTTTGTGACTTGGTGTCAGTGTATGTCTTTGTTACTTGGTGTAAGTGTGTGTCTGTGTTGCTGGGTATCAGTGTATGTCTTTGTTACTTGGTGTAAGTGTGTGTCTTTGTTACTTGGTGTAAGTGTATGTCTGTGTTACTTGGTGTCAGTGGATGTCTTTGTTCCTGGGTGCCAGTGTATGTCTTTGTTACTTGGTGTCAGTGTAAGTCTTTGTTACTTATTGTAAGTGTATGTCTTTGTGACTTGGTGTCAGTTTATGTCTTTGTTACTTCGTGTAACTGTGTGTCTGTGTTACTTGGTGTACGTGTATGTTTTTGTGACTTGGTGTCAGTGTATGTCTTTGTGACTTGGTGTAAGTGTGTGTCTTTGTTACTTGGTGTAAGTGTGTGTCTTTGTTTCTTGGTGGAAGTGTATGTCTTTGTGACTTGGTGTCAGTGTGTGTCTTTGTTATTTGGTGTAAGTGTGTGTCTGTGTTACTTGGTATCAGTGGATGTCTATGTTACTTGGTGTCAGTGTATGTCTTTGTTTCTTGGTGGAAGTGTATGTCTTTGTGACTTGGTGTCAGTGTGTGTCTTTGTTATTTGGTGTAAGTGTGTGTCTGTGTTACTGGGTATCAGTGTATGTCTTGGTTACTTGGTGTAAGTGTGTGTCTTTGTTACTTGGTGTAAGTGTGTGTCTGTGTTACTTGGCGTCTGTGTCTGCCTTTGTTACTGGGTGTCAGTGTATGTCTTTGTTACTGTGTGTCAGTGTGTATATGTTTGTGTTACTGGTTATCAGTGTGTGTTTGTGACACTAGGTGTCAGTATTTAGTTTAGTTTAGAGATACAGCACTGAAACAGGCCCTTCGGCCCACCGCGTCTGTGCCGACCATCAACCACCCATTTATACTAATCCGACACTAATCCCATATTCCTCTCACATCCCCACCTGTCACTATATATTTCCCTCCCACCTAGCTATACTAGGGGCAATTTATAATGGCCAATTAACCTATCAACCTGCATGTCTTTGGCATGTGGGAGGAAACCGGAGCACCAGGAGGAAACCCACGCAGACACAGGGAGAACTTGCAAACTTCGCACAGGCAGTACCCAGAATCGAACCCGAGTCCCTGGAGCTGTGAGGCTGCGGTGCTAACCACGGCGCCATGTGCTGCCCAATGTGTGTCTGTGTTACTTGGTGTCAGTGTATGTATTTGTGACTTGGTGTCAGTGTAGGTCTTTGTTACTTGGTGTCAGTGTAGGTCTTTGTTACTTGGTGTAATTGTGTGTCTGTGTTACTGGGTATCAGTGTATGTCTTTGTTACTAGGTGTAAGTGTGTGTCTTTGTTACTTGGTGTAAGTGTGTGTCTGTGTTACTTGGTATCAGTGGATGTCTATGTTACTTGGTGTCAGTGTATGTCTTTGTTTCTTGGTGGAAGTGTATGTCTTTGTGACTTGGTGTCAGTGTATGTCTTTGTTACTTGGTGTAAGTGTATGTCTTTGTGACTTGGTGTCAGTGTATGTCTTTGTAACTTGGTGTAAGTGTGTGTCTTTGTTACTTGGTGTCAGTGTATGTCTTTGTTACTTGGTGTAAGTGTATGTCTTTGTGACTTGGTGTCAGTCTATGTCTTTGTTCCTTGGTGTAAGTGTGTGTTTGTGTTACTGGGTATTAGTGTTTGTCTTTGTTACTGGGTGTCAGTGTGTGTCTTTGTTACTTGGTGTAAGTGTGTGTCTGTGTTACTGGGTGTCAGTGAATGTCTTTGTTACTTGGTGTAAGTGTGTGTCTGTGTTACTGGGTATCAGTGTATGTCTTTGTTGCTTGGTTTAAGTGTGTGCCCGTGTTACTTGGTGTCAGTGGATGTCTTTGTTACTGGGTGCCAGTGTATGTCTTTGTTACTTGGTGTCAGTGTATGTCTTTGTTACTTGGTGTAAGTGTATGACTTTCTGACTTGGTGTCAGTGTATGTCTTTGTTACTTGGTGTAAGTGTGTGTCTTTGTTACTTGGTGTAAGTGTGTGTCTGTGTTACTGGGTATTAGTGTATGTCTTTGTTACTGGGTGTCAGTGTGTGTCTTTGTTACTTGGTGTAAGTGTGTGTCTGTGTTACTGGGTGTCAGTGAATGTCTTTGTTACTTGGTGTCAGTGTGTGTCTTTGTTACTTGGTGTAAGTGTGTGTCTGTGTTACTGGGTGTCAGTGAATGTCTTTGTTACTTGGTGTAAGTGTGTGTCTGTGTTACTGGGTATCAGTGGATGTCTTTGTTACTTGGTGTAAGTGTGTGCCCGTGTTTCTTGGTGTCAGTGGATGTCTTTGTTACTGGGTGCCAGTGTATGTCTTTGTTACTTGGTGTCAGTGTATGTCTTTGTTACTTGGTGTAAGTGTATGTCTTTGTGACTTGGTGTCAGTGTATGTCTTTGTTACTTGGTGTAAGTGTGTGTCTTTGTTACTGGGTATTAGTGTATGTCTTTGTTACTGGGTATTAGTGTATGTCTTTGTTACTGGGTGTCAGTGTGTGTCTTTGTTACTTGGAGTAAGTGTGTGTCTGTGTTACTGGGTGTCAGTGTATGTCTTTGTTACTTGGTGCAAGTGTGTGTCTGTGCTAATGGGTATCAGTGTATGTCTTTGTTACTTGGTGTAAGTGTATGTCTTTGTTACTTGGTGTAAGTGTATGTCTTCGTTACTTGGTGTCAGTGTATGTCTTTGTTACTTGGTGTCAGTGTATGTCTTTGTTACTTGGTGTCAGTGTATGTCTTTGTTACTTGGTGTAAGTGTATGTCTTTGTGACTTGGTGTCAGAGTATGTCTTTGTTACTTCGTGTCAGTGTACGTCTGTGTTACTTGGTGTCAGTGCATTTCTGTGTTACTTGGTGGAAGTGTATGTCTTTGTTACTTGGTGTAAGTGTATGTCTTTGTTACTTGGTGTCAGTTTATGTCTTTGTTACTTGGTGTAAGTGTATGTCTTTGTGGCTTGGTGTCAGTGTATGTCTTTGTGACTTGGTGTCAGTGTATGTCTTTGTTACTTGGTGTAAGTGTGTGTCTTTGTTACTGGGTATTAGTGTATGTCTTTGTTACTGGGTGTCAGTGTGTGTCTTTGTTACTTGGTGTAAGTGTGTGTCTGTGTTACTGGGTGTCAGTGTATGTCTTTGTGACTTGGTGCAAGTGTGTGTCTGTGCTAATGGGTATCAGTGTATGTCTTTGTTACTTGGTATCAGTGTATGTCTTTGTTACTTGGTGTAAGTGTATGTCTTCGTTACTTGGTGTCAGTGTATGTCTTTGTTACTTGGTGTCAGTGTATGTCTTTGTTACTTGGTGTAAGTGTATGTCTTTGTGACTTGGTGTCAGAGTATGTCTTTGCTACTTCGTGTCAGTGTACGTCTGTGTTACTTGGTGTCAGTGCATTTCTGTGTGACTTGGTGGAAGTGTATGTCGTTTTTTCTTGGTGTAAGTGTGTGTCTGTGTTACTGCGTAATAGTGTATGTCTTTGTTACTTGGTGTCAGAGTATGTCTTTGTTTCTTGGAGGAAGTGTATGTCTTTGTGACTTGGTGTCAGAGTATGTCTTTGTTACTTGGTGTAAGTGTATGTCTTTGTGACTTGGTGTCAGTGTATGTCTTTGTTACTTGGTGTAAGTGTGTGTCTTTGTTACTTGGTGTCAGTGTATGTCTTTGTTACTTGGTGTAAGTGTATGTCTTTGTGACTTGGTGTCAGTCTATGTCTTTGTTCCTTGGTGTAAGTGTGTGTTTGTCTTACTGGGTATTAGTGTATGTCTTTGTTACTGGGTGTCAGTGTGTGTCTTTGTTACTTGGTGTAAGTGTGTGTCTGTGTTACTGGGTGTCAGTGAATGTCTTTGTTACTTGGTGTAAGTGTGTGTCTGTGTTACTGGGTATCAGTGGATGTCTTTGTTACTTGGTGTAAGTGTGTGCCCGTGTTACTTGGTGTCAGTGGATGTCTTTGTTACTGGGTGCCAGTGTATGTCTTTGTTACTTGGTGTCAGTGTATGTCTTTGTTACTTGGTGTAAGTGTATGTCTTTGTGACTTGGTGTCAGTGTGTGTCTTTGTTACTTGGTGTAAGTGTGTGTCTGTGTTACTGGGTGTCAGTGTATGTCTTTGTTACTTGGTGCAAGTGTGTGTCTGTGCTAATGGGTATCAGTGTATGTCTTTGTTACTTGGCATCAGTGTATGTCTTTGTTACTTGGTGTAAGTGTATGTCTTCGTTACTTGGTGTCAGTGTATGTCTTTGTTACTTGGTGTCAGTGTATGTCTTTGTTACTTGGTGTCAGTGTATGTCTTTGTTACTTGGTGTAAGTGTATGTCTTTGTGACTTGGTGTCAGAGTATGTCTTTGTTACTTCGTGTCAGTGTACGTCTGTGTTACTTGGTGTCAGTGCATTTCTTTGTTACTTGGTGGAAGTGTATGTCTTGGTAACTTGGTGTAAGTGTATGTCTTTGTTACTTGGTGTCAGTGTATGTCTTTGTTACTTGGTGTCAGTGTATGTCTTTGTGGCTTGGTGTCAGTGTATGTCTTTCTAACTAGGTGTAAGTGTGTGTCTGTGTTACTGGGTATCAGTGTATGTCTTTGTTACTTGGTGTAAGTGTGTGTCTGTGTTACTGGGTATCAGTGTATGTCTTTGTTACTTGGTATCAGTGTATGTCTTTGTTGCTTGGTGTAAGTGTGTGTCTTTGTTACTTGGTGTCAATGTATGTCTTTGTGACTTGGTGTCAGTGTATGTCTTTGTTACTTGGTGTAAGTGTGTGTCTGTGTTGCTGGGTATCAGTGTATGTCTTTGTTACTTGGTGAAAGTGTGTGTCTTTGTTACTTGGTGTAAGTGTATGTCTGTGTTACTTGGTGTCAGTGGATGTCTTTGTTCCTGGGTGCCAGTGTATGTCTTTGTTACTTGGTGTCAGTGTAAGTCTTTCTTACTTATTGTAAGTGTATGTCTTTGTGACTTGGTGTCAGTTTATGTCTTTGTTACTTCGTGTAACTGTGTGTCTGTGTTACTTGGTGTACGTGTATGTTTTTGTGACTTGGTGTCAGTGTATGTCTTTGTGACTTGGTGTAAGTGTGTGTCTTTGTTATTTGGTGTAAGTGTGTGTCTGTGTTACTGGGTATCAGTGTATGTCTTGGTTACTTGGTGTAAGTGTGTGTCTTTGTTACTTGGTGTAAGTGTGTGTCTGTGTTACTTGGCGTCTGTGTCTGCCTTTGTTACTGGGTGTCAGTGTATGTCTTTGTTACTGTGTGTCAGTGGATGTCTTTGTTACTTGGTGTAAGTGTGTGTCTTTGTTATTTGGTGTAAGTGTGTGTCTGTGTTACTGGGTATCAGTGTATGTCTTTGTGACTTGGTGTCAGTGTAGGTCTTTGTTACTTGGTGTAAGTGTGTGTCTGTGTTACTGGGTATCAGTGTATGTCTTTGTTACGAGGTGTAAGTGTGTGTCTGTGTTACTTGGTGTCAGTGGATGTCTTTGTTACTTGGTGTCAGTGTATGTCTTTGTTGCTTGGTGTAAGTGTATGTCTTTGTGACTTGGTGTCAGTGTATGTCTTTGTTACTGGGTGTCAGTGTATGTCTTTGTTACTTGGTGCAAGTGTATGTCTTTGTGACTTGGTGTCAGTGTATGTCTTTGTTACTTGGTGTAAGTGTGTGTCTGTGTTCCTGGGAATCAGTGTATGTCTTAGTTACTTGGTGTAAGTGTGTGTCTTTGTTACTTGGTGCAAGTGTGTGTCTGTGTTACTTGGTGTCAGTGGATGTCTTTGTTACTGGGTGCCGGTGTATGTGTTTGTTACTTGGTGTCAGTGTATGTCTTTGTTACTTGGTGTAAGTGTATGTCTTTGTGACTTGGTGTCAGTGTATGTCTTTGTTACTTGGTGTAAGTGTGTGTCTGTGTTACTTGGTGTAAGTGTATGTCTTTGTGACTTGGTGTCAGTGTATGTCTTTGTTACTTGGTGTAAGTGTGTGTCTGTGTTACTTGGTGTCAGTAGATGTCTATGTTACTTGGTGTCAGTGTATGTCTTTGTGACTTGGTGTCAGTGTATGTCTTTGTTACTTGGTGTAAGTGTATGTCTTTGTGTCTTGGTGTCAGTGTATGTCTTTGTTACTTGGTGTAAGTGTAGGTCTTTTTTACTTGGTGTCAGTGTATATCTTTGTTACTTGGTGTCATGTATGTCTTTGCTACTTGGTGTCAGTGTATGTCTTTGTTACTTGGTGTAAGTGTATGTCTTTGTGACTTGGTGTCAGTGTATGTCTTTGTTACTTGGTGTCAGTGTATGTCTTTGTTACTTGGTGTCAGTGTATGTCTTTGTTACTTGGTGCAAGTGTATTTCTTTGTGACTTGGTGTAAGTGTGTGTCTGTGTTACTGGGTATCAGTGTATGTCTTTGTTACTTGGTGTAAGTGCATTTCTGTGTTACTTGGTGGAAGTGTATGTCTTTGTTACTTGGTGTAACTGTGTGTCTGTGTTACTGGGTATCAGTGTATGTCTTTGTTACTTGGTGTAAGTGTGTGTCTTTGTTACTTAGTGTAAGTGTGTGTCTGTGTTACTGGGTATCAGTGTATGTCTTTGTTACTTGGTGTCAGTGTATGTCTTTGTTGCTTGGTGTAAGTGTATGTCTTTGTTACTGGGTGTAAGTGTATGTCTTTGTTACTTGGTGTAAGTGTATGTCTTTGTGAATTGGTTTCAGTGTATGTCTTTGTTACTTGGTGTAAGTGCGTGTCTGTGTTACTGGGTATCAGTGTATGACTTTGTTACTTGGTGTAAGTGTGTGTCTTTGTTACTTGGTGTAAGTGTGTGTCTGTGTTACTTGGTGTAAGTGGATGTCTTTGTTACTGGGTATCAGTGTATGTCTTGGTTACTTGGTGTAAGTGTGTGTCTTTGTTACTTGGTGTAAGTGTGTGTCTGTGTTACTTGGCGTCTGTGTCTGCCTTTGTTACTGGGTGTCAGTGTATGTCTTTGTTACTGTGTGTCAGTGTGTATATGTTTGTGTTACTGGGTGTCAGTGTGTATCTGTGACACTAGGTGTCAGTATTTAGTTTAGTTTAGAGATATAGCACTGAAACAGGCCCTTCGGCCCACCGTGTCTGTGCCGACCATCGACCACCCATTTATACTAATCCTGCACGAATCCCATAATCCTCTCACATCCCCACCTGTCCCTATATATTTCCCTCCCACCTAGCTATACTAGGGGCAATTTATAAAGGCCAATTAACCTATCAACCTGCAAGTCTTTGGCATGTGGGAGGAAACCGGAGCACCCGGAGGAAACCCACGCAGACACAGGGATAACTTGCAAACACCGCACAGGCAGTACACAGAATCGAACCGGAGTACCTGGAGCTGTGAGGCTGCGGTGCTAACCACGGCGCCACTGTGCTGCCCAATGTGTGTCTGTGTTACTTGGTGTCAGTGTATGTCTTTGTGACTTGGTGTCAGTGTATGTCTTTGTTACTTGGCATAAGTATGTGTCTGTGTTACTGGGTATCAGTGTATGTCTTTGTTAATAGGTGTAAGTGTGTGTCTTTGTTACTTGGTGTAAGTGTGTGTCTGTGTTACTTGGTGTCAGTGGATGTCTTTGTTACTGGGTGCCAGTGTATGTCTTTGTTACTTGGTGTCAGTGTATGTCTTTGTTACTTGGTGGAAGTGTATGTCTTTGTGACTTGGTGTCAGTGTATGTCTTTGTTACTTGGTGAAAGTGTATGTCTTTGTGACTTTGTGTCAGTGTATTTCTTTTTTACTGGGTGCAAATGTGTGTCTGTGTTACTGGGTATCAGTGTATGTCTTTGTTACTTGGTGTAAGTGTGTGTCTTTGTTACTTGGTGTAAGTGTTTGTCTGTGTTACTTGGTGTCAGTGGATGTCTTTGTTACTGGGTGCCAGTGTATGTCCTTGTTACTTGGTGTCAGTGTATGTCTTTGTTACTTGGTGTCAGTGTATGTCTTTGTGACTTGATGTCAGTGTATGTCTTTGTTAAATGGTGTAAGTGTGTGTCTGTGTTAATGGGTATGAGAGTATGTCTTTGTTACTGGGTGTCAGTGTGTGCCTTTGTTACTTGGTGTAATTGTGTGTCTGTGTTCCTGGGTGTCAGTGTATGTCTGTGTTTCGTCTTGTAAGTGTATGTCTTTGTTACTTGGTGCAAGTGTGTGTCTGTGTTACTGGGTATCAGTGTATGTCTTTGTTACTTGGTGTCCGTGTATGTCTTTGCGACTTGGTGTCATTGTATGTCTTTGTTACTTGGTGTCAGTGTATGTCTTTGTTATTTGGTGTAAGTGTATGTCTTTGTTACTTGGTGTCAGTGTATGTCTTTGTTACTTGGTGTAAGTGTGTGTCTGCGTTACTGGGTATCAGTGTATGTCTTTGTTACTTGGTGTCAGTGTATGTCTTTGTTACTTGGTGTAAGTGTATGTCTTTGTTACTTGGTGTCAGTGTATGTCTTTGTTACTTGGTGTAAGTGTATGTCTTTGTTACGAGGTGTCAGTGTAAGTCTTTGTGACTTGGTGTCATTCTATGTCTGTGTTACTGGGTGAAAGTGTGTGTCTGTGTTACTGGGTATCAGTCTATGTCTTTGTTACTTGATCTAAGTGTGTGTCTGTGTTACTGGGTATCAGTGTATGTCTTTGTTAGTTGGTGTAAGTGTGTGTCTGTGTTACTTGGTGTCAGTGGATGTCTTTGTTACTTGGTGTCAGCGTATGTCTTTGTTACTTGGTGTAGGTGTATGTCTTTGTGACTTGGTGTCAGTTTATGTCTTTGTTACTTGGTGTTAGTGTATGTCTTTGTTATTTGGTGTGCGTGTATGTCTTTGTGACTTGGTGTCAGTGTATGTCTTTGTTACTTAATGTAAGTGTGTGTCTGTGTTACTGGGTGTTAGTGTATGTCTTAGTCACTTGGTGACAGTGTATGACTTTGTTACTTGGTGTAAGTGTGTTTCTGTGTTACTGGGTATTTGTGTATGTCTTTGTTACTGGGTGTCAGTGTGTGTCTGTGTTACTGGGTATCAGTGTATGTCTTTGTTACTTGGTGTAAGTGTGTGTCTGTGTTACTGGGTATCAGTGTATGTCTTTGTTACTTGGTGTAAGTGTATGTCTTTGTGACTTGGTGTCAGTGTATATCTTTGTTACTTGGTGTCAGTGTATGTCTTTGTTACTTGGTGTAAGTGTGTGTCTGTGTTACTGGGTGTAAGTGTGTGTCTGTGTTACTGGGTATCAGTGTATGTCTTTGTTACTTGGTGTCAGTGTATGTCTTTGTTACTAAGTGTAAGTGTATGTCTTTGTGACTTGGTGTCAGTGTATGTCTTTATTACTTGGTGTAAGTGTATGTCTTTGTGACTTGGTGTCAGTGTATGTCTTTGTTACTTGGTGTCAGTGTGTGTCTGTGTTACTGGGTATCAGTGTATGTCTTTGTTACTTGGTGTAAGTGTATGTCTTTTTTACTTGGTGTAAGTGTATGTCTTTGTTACTTGGTGTAAGTGTGTGTCTTTGTTACTTGGTGTCAGTGTGTGTCTGTGTTACTTGGTGTCAGTAGATGTCTTAGTACTGGTTGCCAGTGTATGTCTTTGTTACTTGGTGTCAGTGTATGTCTTTGTTACTTGTTGTAAGTGTATGTCTTTGTGACTTTGTGTCAGTGTATGACTTTGTTACTTGGTGTAAGTGTATGTCTTTGTTAGTTGGTGTAAGTGTATGTCTTTGTGATTTGGTGTCAGTGTCTGTCTTTGTTACTTGGTGTAAGTGTGTGTATGTGTTACTGGTTATTAGTGTATGTCTTTGTTACTTCGTGTAAGTGTGTGTCTGTGTTACTGGGTATCAGTGTATGTCTTTGTTACTTGGTGTCAGTGGATGTCTTTGTTACTGGGTGCCAGTGTATGTCATTGTTACTTGGTGTCAGTGTATGTCTTTGTTACTTGGTGTAAGTGTATTTCTTTGTGACTTGGTGTAAGTGTGTGTCTGTGTTACTGGGTATCAGTGTATGTCTTTGTTACTTGGTGTAAGTGTGTGTCTGTGTTACTGGGTGCCAGTGTATGTCTTTGTCACTTGGTGTAATTGCATGTCTTTGTTACTTGGTGTCAGTGTATGTCTGTGTTAATTGTTGTAAGTGTATGTCTTTGTTACTTGGTGTCAGTGTATTTCTTTGTTACTTGGTGTAAGTGTGTGTCTGTGTTATTCTGTATCAGTGTATGTCTTTGTTACTTGGTGTCAGTGTATGTCTTTGTTACTTGGTGTAAGTGTGTGTCTGTGTTACTGGGTGTCAGTTGATGTGTTTGTTACTGGGTGCCAGTGTATGTCATTGTTACTTGGTGTAATTGCATGTCTTTGTTACTTGGTGTCAGTGTATGTCTTTGCGACTTGGTGTAACTGTGTGTCTGTGTTACTGGGTATCAGTGTATGTCTTTGTTACTTGGTGTAAGTGTGTGTCTGTGTTACTGGGTGCCAGTGTATGTCTTTGTCACTTGGTGTAATTGCATGTCTTTGTTACTTGGTGTCAGTGTATGTCTGTGTTACTTGTTGTAAGTGTATGTCTTTGTTACTTGGTGTCAGTGTATGTCTTTGTTACTTGGTGTAAGTGTGTGTCTGTGTTATTCTGTATCAGTGTATGTCTTTGTTACTTGGTGTCAGTGTATGTCTTTGTTACTAGGTGTCAGTGTATGTCTTTGTTACTTGGTGTAAGTGTGTGTCTGTGTTACTTGGTGTCAGTGGATGTCTTTGTTACTTGGTGTCAGCGTATGTCTTTGTTACTTGGTGTCAGTGGATGTCTTTGTTACTGGGTGCCAGTGTATGTCTTTGTTACTTGGTGTCAGTGTACGTCTGTGTTACTTAGTGTCAGTGTATGTCTGTGTTACTTGTTGTAAGTGTATGTCTTTGTTACTTGGTGTCAGTGTATGTCTTTGTTACTTGGTGTAAGTGTGTGTCTGTGTTATTCTGTATCAGTGTATGTCTTTGTTACTTCGTGTCAGTGTATGTCTTTGTTACTAGGTGTCAGTGTATGTCTTTGTTACTTGGTGTATTTGTGTGCCTGTGTTACTCTGTATCAGTGTATGTCTTTGTTACTTGGTGTCAGTGTATGTCTTTGTTACTAGGTGTAAGTGTGTGTCTGTGTTACTGGGTGTAAGTGTGTGTCTGTGTTACTGGGTATCAGTGTATGTCTTTGTTACTTGGTGTATGTGTGTGTCTGTGTTACTGGGTATCTGTGTATGTCTGTGTTACTTGGTGGAAGTGTATGTCTTTGTCACTTGGTGGAAGTGTATGTCTGTGTTACTTGGTGTAAGTGTATGTCTTTGTTACTTGGTGTCAGTGTATGTCTTTGTTACTTGGTGTAAGTGTGTGTCTGTGTTACTCTGTATCAGTGTATGTCTTTTTACTTGGTGTAAGTGTGTGTCTGTGTTACTGGGTATCAGTGTATGTCTTTGTTACTTCGTGTAAGTGTGTGTCTGTGTTACTGGGTATCAGTGTATGTCTTTGTTACTTGGTGTAAGTGTGTGTCTGTGTTACTGGGTGTCAGTGTATGTCTTTGTTACTTGGTGTCAGTGGATGTCTGTGTTACTGGGTATCAGTGTATGTCTTTGTTACTTGGTGTAAGTGTGTGTCTGTGTTACTGGGTGCCAGTGTATGTCTTTGTCACTTGGTGTAATTGCATGTCTTTGTTACTTGGTGTCAGTGTTTGTCTGTGTTACTTGTTGTAAGTGTATGTCTTTGTTACTTGGTGTCAGTGTATGTCTTTGTTACTTGGTGTAAGTGTGTGTCTGTGTTATTCTGTATCAGTGTATGTCTTTGTTACTTCGTGTCAGTGTATGTCTTTGTTACTAGGTGTCAGTGTATGTCTTTGTTACTTGCTGTAAGTGTGTGTCTATGTTACTGGGTGTCAGTTGATGTGTTTGTTACTGGGTGCCAGTGTATGTCATTGTTACTTGGTGTAATTGCATGTCTTTGTTACTTGGTGTCAGTGTATGTCTTTGCGACTTGGTGTAAGTGTGTGTCTGTGTTACTGGGTATCAGTGTATGACTTTGTTACTTGGTGTAAGTGTGTGTTTGTGTTACTGGGTGCCAGTGTATGTCTTTGTCACTTGGTGTAATTGCATGTCTTTGTTACTTGGTGTCAGTGAATGTCTGTGTTACTTGTTGTAAGTGTATGTCTTTGTTACTTGGTGTCAGTGTATGTCTTTGTTACTTGGTGTAAGTGTGTGTCTGTGTTATTCTGTATCAGTGTATGTCTTTGTTACTTGGTGTCAGTGTATGTCTTTGTTACTAGGTGTCAGTGTATGTCTTTGTTACTAGGTGTCAGTGTATGTCTTTGTTACTTGGTGTAAGTGTGTGTCTGTGTTACTGGGTGTCAGTTGATGTGTTTGTTACTTAGTGTCAGTGTATGTCTGTGTTACTTGTTGTAAGTGTATGTCTTTCTAACTTGGTGTCAGTGTATGTCTTTGTTACTTGGTGTCAGTGTATGTCTTTGTTACTAGGTGTCAGTGTATGTCTTTGTTACTTGGTGTAAGTGTGTGTCTGTGTTACTGGGTGTCAGTTGATGTGTTTGTTACTGGGTGCCAGTGTATGTCTTTGTTACTTGGTGTAATTGCATGTCTTTGTTACTTGGTGTCAGTGTATGTCTGTGTTACTTGGTGTCAGTGTATGTCTTTGTTTCTAGGTGTCAGTGTATGTCTTTGTTACTTGGTGTAAGTGTGTGTCTGTGTTACTCTGTATCAGTGTATGTCTTTGTTACTTGGTGTCAGTGTATGTCTTTGTTACTAGGTGTAAGTGTGTGTCTGTGTTACTGGGTGTAAGTGTGTGTCTGTGTTACTGGTTATCAGTGTATGTCTTTGTTACTTGGTGTATGTGTGTGTCTGTGTTACTGGGTATCAGTGTATGTCTGTGTTAGTTGGTGGAAGTGTATGTCTTTGTCACTTGGTGGAAGTGTATGTCTGTGTTACTTGGTGTAAGTGTATGTCTTTGTTACTTGGTGTCAGTGTATGTCTTTGTTACTTGGTGTAAGTGTGTGTCTGTGTTACTCTGTATCAGTGTATGTCTTTGTTACTTGGTGTCAGTGGATGTCTTTGTTACTGGGTGCCAGTGTATGTCTTTGTTACTTGGTGTCAGTGTACGTCTGTGTTACTTGGTGTCAGTGTATGTCTTTTTTACTTGGTGTAAGTATATGTCTGTGTTACTGGGTATCAGTGTATGTCTTTGTTAGTTGGTGTAAGTGTGTGTCTGTGTTACTGGGTATCAGTGTATGTCTTTGTTACTTGGTGTAAGTGTGTGTCTGTGTAACTGTGTATCAGTGTATGTCTTTGTTACTTGGTGTCAGAGGATGTCTTTGTTACTGGGTGCCAGTGTATGTCTTTGTGACTTGGTGTCAGTGTATGTCTTTGTTACTTGGTGTAAGTGTATGTCTGTATAACTGGGTGTTAGTGTGTGTCTTTGTGACTTGGTGTCAGTGTATGTCTTTGTTACTGGGTGTCAGTGTATGTCTTTGTGACTTGGTGTAATTGTATGTCTTTGTGACTTGGCGTCAGTGTATGTCTTTGTTACTTGGTGTAAGTGTGTGTCTGTGTTACTGGGTATCAGTGTATGTCGTTGTTACTGGGTGTCAGTGGATGTCTTTGTTACTGGGTGTAAGTGTGTGTCTGTGTTACTTGGTGTCAGTGGATGTCTTTGTTACTGGGTGCCAGTGTATGTCTTTGTTACTTGGTGTCAGTGTATGTCTTTGTTACTTGGTGTAAGTGTATGTCTTTGTTACTTGGTGTCAGTGTATGTCTTTGTGACTTGGTGTCAGTGTATGTCTTTGTGACTTGGTGTCAGTGTGTGTCTTTGTTACTTGGTGTAAGTGTGTGTCTGTGTTACTTGGTGTAAGTGTATGTCTTTGTGACTTGGTGTCAGTATATGTCTTTGTTAATTGGTGTCAGTGGATGTCTATGTTACTTGGTGTCAGTGTATGTCTTTGTTACTTGGTGTAAGTGTATGTCTTTGTGACTTGGTGTCCGTGTATGTCTTTGTTACTTAGTGTAAGTGGGTGTCTGTGTTACTCGGTATAAGTGTATGTCTTTGTTACTTGGTGTAAGAGTGTGTCCGTGTTACTTGGTGTCAGTGTATGTCTTTGTTACTTGGTGTCAGTGTATGTCTTTGTTACTTGGTGTAAGTGTGTGTCTGTGTTATTCTGTATCAGTGTATGTCTTTGTTACTTGGTGTCAGTGTATGTCTTTGTTACTAGGTGTCAGTGTATGTCTTTGTTACTTGGTGTAAGTGTGTGTCTGTGTTACTGGGTGTCAGTTGATGTGTTTGTTACTGGGTGTCAGTGTATGTCTTTGTTACTTGGTGTAAGTGTGTGTCTGTGTTATTCTGTATCAGTGTATGTCTTTGTTACTTGGTGTCAGTGGATGTCTATGTTACTTGGTGTCAGTGTATGTCTTTGTTACTTGGTGTAAGTGTATGTCTTTGTGACTTGGTGTCCGTGTATGTCTTTGTTACTTAGTGTAAGTGGGTGTCTGTGTTACTTGGTGTCAGTGTATGTCTTTGTTACTTGGTGTAAGTGTATGTCTTTGTGACTTGGTGTCCGTGTATGTCTTTGTTACCTAGTGTAAGTGGGTGTCTGTGTTACTGGGTATAAGTGTATGTCTTTGTTACTTGGTGTAAGAGTGTGTCCGTGATACTTGGTGTCAGTGGATGTCTTTGTTACTTGGTGTCAGTGTATGTCTTTGTTACTTGGTGTCAGTGTGTGTCTTTGTTACTGGGTATTAGTGTCTGTCTTTGTTACTGGGTGTCAGTGTGTGTCTTTGTTACTTGGTGTATGTGTGTGTCTGTGTTACTGGGTGTCAGTGTATGTCTTTGTTACTTGGTGCAAGTGTTTGTCTGTGTTACTGGGTATCAGCGTATGTCTTTGTTACTTGGTATCAGTGTATGTCTTTGTGACTTGGTGTTAGTGTATGTCTCTGTTACTTGGTGTCAGTGTATGTCCTTGTTACTTGGTGTCAGTGGATGTCTTTGTTACTGGGTGCCAGTGTATGTCTTTGTTACTTGGTGTCAGTGTATGTCTTTTTTACTTGGTGTAAGTGTGTGTCTGTGTTACTGGGTATCAGTGTATGTCTTTGTTACTTGGTGTAAGTGTGTGTCTATGTTACTGGGTGCCAGTGTATGTCTTTGTCACTTGGTGTAATTGCATGTCTTTGTTACTTGGTGTCAGTGTATGTCTGTGTTACTTGTTGTAAGTGTATGTCTTTGTTACTTGGTGTCAGTGTATGTCTTTGTTACTTGGTGTAAGTGTGTGTCTGTGTTATTCTGTATCAGTGTATGTCTTTGTTACTTGGTGTCAGTGTATGTCTTTGTTACTAGGTGTCAGTGTATGTCTTTGTTACTTGGTGTAAGTGTGTGTCTGTGTTACTGGGTGTCAGTTGATGTGTTTGTTACTGGGTGCCAGTGTATGTCATTGTTACTTGGTGTAATTGCATGTCTTTGTTACTTGGTGTCAGTGTATGTCTTTGTGACTTGGTGTAAGTGTGTGTCTGTGTTACTGGGTATCAGTGTATGTCTTTGTTACTTGGTGTAAGTGTGTGTCTGTGTTACTGGGTGCCAGTGTATGTCTTTGTCACTTGGTGTAATTGCATGTCTTTGTTACTTGGTGTCAGTGTATGTCTGTGTTACTTGTTGTAAGTGTATGTCTTTGTTACTTGGTGTCAGTGTATGTCTTTGTTACTTGGTGTAAGTGTGTGTCTGTGTTATTCTGTATCAGTGTATGTCTTTGTTACTTGGTGTCAGTGTATGTCTTTGTTACTAGGTGTCAGTGTATGTCTTTGTTACTTGGTGTAAGTGTGTGTCTGTGTTACTGGGTGTCAGTTGATGTGTTTGTTACTTAGTGTCAGTGTATGTCTGTGTTACTTGTTGTAAGTGTATGTCTTTGTTACTTGGTGTCAGTGTATGTCTTTGTTACTTGGTGTAAGTGTGCGTCTGTGTTATTCTGTATCAGTGTATGTCTTTGTTACTTGGTGTCAGTGTATGTCTTTGTTACTAGGTGTCAGTGTATGTCTTTGTTACTTGGTGTAAGTGTGTGTCTGTGTTACTGGGTGTCAGTTGATGTGTTTGTTAATGGGTGCCAGTGTATGTCTTTGTTACTTGGTGTAATTGCATGTCTTTGTTACTTGGTGTCAGTGTATATCTGTGTTACTTGGTGTCAGTGTATGTCTTTGTTACTAGGTGTCAGTGTATGTCTTTGTTACTTGGTGTAAGTGTGTGTCTGTGTTACTCTGTATCAGTGTATGTCTTTGTTACTTGGTGTCAGTGTATGTCTTTGTTACTAGGTGTAAGAGTGTGTCTGTGTTACTGGGTGTAAGTGTGTGTCTGTGTTACTGGGTATCAGTGTATGTCTTTGTTGCTTGGTGTATGTGTGTGTCTGTGTTACTGGGTATCAGTGTATGTCTGTGTTACTTGGTGGAAGTGTATGTCTTTGTCACTTGGTGGAAGTGTATGTCTGTGTTACTTGGTGTAAGTGTATGTCTTTGTTACTTGGTGTCAGTGTATGTCTTTGTTACTTGGTGTAAGTGTGTGTCTGTGTTACTCTGTATCAGTGTATGTCTTTTTTACTTGTTGTAAGTGTGTGTCTGTGTTACTGGGTGTCAGTGTATGTCTTTGTTACTTGGTGTCAGTGGATGTCTGTGTTACTGGGTATCAGTGTATGTCTTTGTTACTTGGTGTAAGTGTGTGTCTGTGTTACTGGGTGCCATTGTATGTCTTTGTCACTTGGTGTAATTGCATGTCTTTGTTACTTGGTGTCAGTGGATGTCTTTGTTACTTGGTGTCAGTGGATGTCTTTGTTACTGGGTGCCAGTGTATGTCTTTGTTACTTGGTGTCAGTGTATGTCTTTGTTACTTGGTGTAAGTGTATTTCTTTGTGACTTGGTGTAAGTGTGTGTCTGTGTTACTGGGTATCAGTGTATGTCTTTGTTACTTGGTGTAAGTGTGTGTCTGTGTTACTGGGTGCCAGTGTATGTCTTTGTCACTTGGTGTAATTGCATGTCTTTGTTACTTGGTGTCAGTGTATGTCTGTGTTACTTGTTGTAAGTGTATGTCTTTGTTACTTGGTGTAAGTGTATGTCTTTGTTACTTGGTGTAAGTGTGTGTCTGTGTTATTCTGTATCAGTGTATGTCTTTGTTACTTGGTGTCAGTGTATGTCTTTGTTACTAGGTGTCAGTGTATGTCTTTGTTACTTGGAGTAAGTGTGTGTCTGTGTTACTGGGTGTCAGTTGATGTGTTTGTTACTGGGTGCCAGTGTATGTCATTGTTACTTGGTGTAATTGCATGTCTTTGTTACTTGGTGTCAGTGTATGTCTTTGTGACTTGGTGTAAGTGTGTGTCTGTGTTACTGGGTATCAGTGTATGTCTTTGTTACTTGGTGTAAGTGTGTGTCTGTGTTACTGGGTATCAGTGTATGTCTTTGTTACTTGGTGTAAGTGTGTGTCTGTGTTACTGGGTGTCAGTGTATGTCTTTGTTACTTGGTGTCAGTGGATGTCTTTGTTACTGGGTGCCAGTGTATGTCTTTGTTACTTGGTGTCAGTGTATGTCTTTGTTACTTGGTGTAAGTGTATTTCTTTGTGACTTGGTGTAAGTGTGTGTCTGTGTTACTGGGTATCAGTGTCTGTCTTTGTTACTTGGTGTAAGTGTGTGTCTATGTTACTGGGTGCCAGTGTATGTCTTTGTCACTTGGTGTAATTGCATGTCTTTGTTACTTGGTGTCAGTGTATGTCTGTGTTACTTGTTGTAAGTGTATGTCTTTGTTACTTGGTGTCAGTGTATGTCTTTGTTACTTGGTGTAAGTGTGTGTCTGTGTAATTCTGTATCAGTGTATGTCTTTGTTACTTGGTGTCAGTGTATGTCTTTGTTACTAGGTGTCAGTGTATGTCTTTGTTACTTGGTGTAAGTGTGTGTCTGTGTTACTGGGTGTCAGTTGATGTGTTTGTTACTGGGTGCCAGTGTATGTCATTGTTACTTGGTGTAATTGCATGTCTTTGTTACTTGGTGTCAGTGTATGTCTTTGTGACTTGGTGTAAGTGTGTGTCTGTGTTACTGGGTATCAGTGTATGTCTTTGTTAATTGGTGTAAGTGTGTGTCTGTGTTACTGGGTGCCAGTGTATGTCTTTGTCACTTGGTGTAATTGCATGTCTTTGCTACTTGGTGTCAGTGTATGTCTGTGTTCCTTGTTGTAAGTGTATGTCTTTGTTACTTGGTGTAAGTGTGTGTCTGTGTTATTCTGTATCAGTGTATGTCTTTGTTACTTGGTGTCAGTGTATGTCTGTGTTACTTGTTGTAAGTGTATGTCTTTGTTACTTGGTGTCAGTGTATGTCTTTGTTACTTGGTGTAAGTGTGTGTCTGTGTAATTCTGTATCAGTGTATGTCTTTGTTACTTGGTGTCAGTGTATGTCTTTGTTACTAGGTGTCAGTGTATGTCTTTGTTACTTGGTGTAAGTGTGTGTCTGTGTTACTGGGTGTCAGTTGATGTGTTTGTTACTGGGTGCCAGTGTATGTCATTGTTACTTGGTGTAATTGCATGTCTTTGTTACTTGGTGTCAGTGTATGTCTTTGTGACTTGGTGTAAGTGTGTGTCTGTGTTACTGGGTATCAGTGTATGTCTTTGTTAATTGGTGTAAGTGTGTGTCTGTGTTACTGGGTGCCAGTGTATGTCTTTGTCACTTGGTGTAATTGCATGTCTTTGCTACTTGGTGTCAGTGTATGTCTGTGTTCCTTGTTGTAAGTGTATGTCTTTGTTACTTGGTGTAAGTGTGTGTCTGTGTTATTCTGTATCAGTGTATGTCTTTGTTACTTGGTGTCAGTGTATGTCTTTGTTACTAGGTGTCAGTGTATGTCTTTGTTACTTGGTGTAAGTGTGTGTCTGTGTTACTGGGTGTCAGTTGATGTGTTTGTTACTTAGTGTCAGTGTATGTCTGTGTTACTTGTTGTAAGTGTATGTCTTTGTTACTTGGTGTCAGTGTATGTCTTTGTTACTTGGTGTAAGTGTGTGTCTGTGTTATTCTGTATCAGTGTATGTCTTTGTTACTTGGTGTCAGTGTATGTCTTTGTTACTAGGTGTCAGTGTATGTCTTTGTTACTTGGTGTAAGTGTGTGTCTGTGTTACTGGGTGTCAGTTGATGTGTTTGTTAATGGGTGCCAGTGTATGTCTCTGTTACTTGGTGTAATTGCATGTCTTTGTTACTTGGTGTCAGTGTATATCTGTGTTACTTGGTGTCAGTGTATGTCTTTGTTACTAGGTGTCAGTGTATGTCTTTGTTACTTGGTGTCAGTGTATGTCTTTGTTACTTGGTGTAAGTGTGTGTCTGTGTTACTCTGTATCAGTGTATGTCTTTGTTACTTGGTGTCAGTGTATGTCTTTGTTACTAGGTGTAAGTGTGTGTCTGTGTTACTGGGTGTAAGTGTGTGTCTGTGTTACTGGGTATCAGTGTATGTCTTTGTTGCTTGGTGTATGTGTGTGTCTGTGTTACTGGGTATCAGTGTATGTCTTTGTCACTTGGTGGAAGTGTATGTCTGTGTTACTTGGTGTAAGAGTATGTCTTTGTTACTTGGTGTCAGTGTATGTCTTTGTTACTTGGTGTAAGTGTGTGTCTGTGTTACTCTGTATCGGTGTATGTCTTTGTTACTTGGTGTAAGTGTGTGTCTGTGTTACTGGGTATCAGTGTATGTCTTTGTTACTTGGTGTAAGTGTGTGTCTGTGTTACTGGGTGTCAGTGTATGTCTTTTTTACTTGGTGGAAGTGTATGTCTTTGTTACTTGGTGTAAGAGTATGTCTTTGTTACTGGGTGTCAGTTGATGTGTTTGTTACTTAGTGTAAGTGTGTGTCTGTGTTACTGGGTGCCAGTGTATGTCTTTGTCACTTGGTGTAATTGCATGTCTTTGTTACTTGGTGTCAGTGTATGTCTGTGTTCCTTGTTGTAAGTGTATGTCTTTGTTACTTGGTGTAAGTGTGTGTCTGTGTTATTCTGTATCAGTGTATGTCTGTGTTACTTGTTGTAAGTGTATGTCTATGTTACTTGGTGTCAGTGTATGTCTTTGTTACTTGGTGTAAGTGTGTGTCTGTGTTATTCTGTATCAGTGTATGTCTTTGTTACTTGGTGTCAGTGTATGTCTTTGTTACTAGGTGTCAGTGTATGTCTTTGTTACTTGGTGTAAGTGTGTGTCTGTGTTACTGGGTGTCAGTTGATGTGTTTGTTAATGGGTGCCAGTGTATGTCTTTGTTACTTGGTGTAATTGCATGTCTTTGTTACTTGGTGTCAGTGTATATCTGTGTTACTTGGTGTCAGTGTATGTCTTTGTTACTAGGTGTCAGTGTATGTCTTTGTTACTTGGTGTCAGTGTATGTCTTTGTTACTTGGTGTAAGTGTGTGTCTGTGTTACTCTGTATCAGTGTATGTCTTTGTTACTTGGTGTCAGTGTGTGTCTGTGTTGCTGGGTGTAAGTGTGTGTCTGTGTTACTGGGTATCAGTGTATGTCTTTGTTGCTTGGTGTATGTGTGTGTCTGTGTTACTGGGTATCAGTGTATGTCTGTGTTACTTGGTGGAAGTGTATGTCTTTGTCACTTGGTGGAAGTGTATGTCTGTGTTACTTGGTGTAAGAGTATGTCTTTGTTACTTGGTGTCAGTGTATGTCTTTGTTACTTGGTGTAAGTGTGTGTCTGTGTTACTCTGTATCAGTGTATGTCTTTGTTACTTGGTGTAAGTGTGTGTCTGTGTTACTGGGTATCAGTGTATGTCTTTGTTACTTGGTGTAAGTGTGTGTCTGTGTTACTGGGTGTCAGTGTATGTCTTTGTTACTTGGTGTAAGTGTGTGTCTGTGTTACTGGGTGCCAGTGTATGTCTTTGTCACTTGGTGTAATTGCATGTCTTTGTTACTTGGTGTCAGTGTTTGTCTGTGTTACTTGTTGTAAGTGTCTGTCTTTGTTACGTGGTGTCAGTGTATGTCTTTGTTACTTGGTGTAAGTGTGTGTCTGTGTTATTCTGTATCAGTGTATGTCTTTGTTACTTGTTGTAAGTGTATGTCTTTGTTACTTGGTGTCAGTGTATGTCTTTGTTACTTGGTGTAAGTGTGTGTCTGTGTTATTCTGTATCAGTGTATGTCTTTGTTACTTGGTGTCAGTGTATGTCTTTGTTACTAGGTGTCAGTGTATGTCTTTGTTACTTGGTGTAAGTGTGTGTCTGTGTTACTGGGTGTCAGTTGATGTGTTTGTTAATGGGTGCCAGTGTATGTCTTTGTTACTTGGTGTAATTGCATGTCTTTGTTACTTGGTGTCAGTGTATATCTGTGTTACTTGGTGTCAGTGTATGTCTTTGTTACTAGGTGTCAGTGTATGACTTTGTTACTTGGTGTCAGTGTATGTCTTTGTTACTTGGTGTAAGTGTGTGTCTGTGTTACTCTGTATCAGTGTATGTCTTTGTTACTTGGTGTCAGTGTGTGTCTGTGTTGCTGGGTGTAAGTGTGTGTCTGTGTTACTGGGTATCAGTGTATGTCTTTGTTGCTTGGTGTATGTGTGTGTCTGTGTTACTGGGTATCAGTGTATGTCTGTGTTACTTGGTGGAAGTGTATGTCTTTGTCACTTGGTGGAAGTGTATGTCTGTGTTACTTGGTGTAAGAGTATGTCTTTGTTACTTGGTGTCAGTGTATGTCTTTGTTACTTGGTGTAAGTGTGTGTCTGTGTTACTCTGTATCAGTGTATGTCTTTGTTACTTGGTGTAAGTGTGTGTCTGTGTTACTGGGTATCAGTGTATGTCTTTGTTACTTGGTGTAAGTGTGTGTCTGTGTTACTGAGTGTCAGTGTATGTCTTTGTTACTTGGTGTAAGTGTGTGTCTGTGTTACTGGGTGCCAGTGTATGTCTTTGTCACTTGGTGTAATTGCATGTCTTTGTTACTTGGTGTCAGTGTTTGTCTGTGTTACTTGTTGTAAGTGTCTGTCTTTGTTACGTGGTGTCAGTGTATGTCTTTGTTACTTGGTGTAAGTGTGTGTCTGTGTTATTCTGTATCAGTGTATGTCTTTGTTACTTCGTGTCAGTGTATGTCTTTGTTACTAGGTGTCAGTGTATGTCTTTGTTACTTGGTGTCAGTGTATGTCTGTGTTACTTGTTGTAAGTGTATGTCTTTGTTACTTGGTGTCAGTGTATGTCTTTGTTACTTGGTGTAAGTGTGTGTCTGTGTTATTCTGTATCAGTGTATGTCTTTGTTACTTGGTGTCAGTGTATGTCTTTGTTACTCGGTGTCAGTGTATGTCTTTGTTACTTGGTGTAAGTGTGTGTCTGTGTTACTGGGTGTCAGTTGATGTGTTTGTTACTTAGTGTCAGTGTATGTCTGTGTTACTTGTTGTAAGTGTATGTCTTTGTTACTTGGTGTCAGTGCATGTCTTTGTTACTTGGTGTAAGTGTGTGTCTGTGTTATTCTGTATCAGTGTATGTCTTTGTTACTTGGTGTCAGTGTATGTCTTTGTTACTAGGTGTCAGTGTATGTCTTTGTTACTTGGTGTAAGTGTGTGTCTGTATTACTGGGTGTCAGTTGATGTGTTTGTTACTGGGTGCCAGTGTATGTCTTTGTTACTTGGTGTAATTGCATGTCTTTGTTACTTGGTGTCAGTGTATGTCTGTGTTACTTGGTGTCAGTGTATGTCTTTGTTACTAGGTGTCAGTGTATGTCTTTGTTACTTGGTGTAAGTGTGTGTCTCTGTTACTCTGTATCAGTGTATGTCTTTGTTACTTGGTGTCAGTGTATGTCTTTGTTACTAGGTGTAAGTGTGTGTCTGTGTTACTGGGTATCAGTGTATGTCTTTGTTACTTGGTGTATGTTTGTGTCTGTGTTACTGGGTATCAGTGTATGTCTGTGTTACTTGGTGGAAGTGTATGTCTTTGTCACTTGGTGGAAGTGTATGTCTGTGTTACTTGGTGTAAGTGTATGTCTTTGTTACTTGGTGTCAGTGTATGTCTTTGTTACTTGGTGTAAGTGTGTGTCTGTGTTACTCTGTATCAGTGTATGTCTTTGTTACTTGGTGTCAGTGGATGTCGTTGTTACTGGGTGTCAGTAGATGTCTTTGTTACTGGGTGTAAGTGTGTGTCTGTGTTACTTGGTATCAGTGGATGTCTTTGTTACTTGGTGTAAGTGTATGTCTTCGTGACTTGGTGTCAGTGTATGTCTTTGTGACTTGGTGTCAGTGTATGTCTTTGTGACTTGGTGTCAGTATATGTCTTTGTTAATTGGTGTCAGTGGATGTCTATGTTACTTGGTGTCAGTGTATGTCTTTGTTAATTGGTGTAAGTGTATGTCTTTGTGACTTGGTGTCCGTGTATGTCTTTGTTACTTAGTGTAAGTGGGTGTCTGTGTTACTGGGTATAAGTGTATGTCTTTGTTACTTGGTGTAAGAGTGTGTCCGTGTTACTTGGTGTCAGTGGATGTCTTTGTTACTTGGTGTCAGTGTATGTCTTTGTTACTTGGTGTAAGTGTGTGTCTTTGTTACTGGGTATTAGTGTCTGTCTTTGTTACTGGGTGTCAGTGTGTGTCTTTGTTACTTGGTGTATGTGTGTGTCTGTGTTACTGGGTGTCAGTGTATGTCTTTGTTACTTGGTGTCAGTGTATGTCTTTGTGACTTGGTGTCAGTATATGTCTTTGTTAATTGGTGTAAGAGTGTGTCCGTGTTACTTGGTGTCAGTGGATGTCTTTGTTACTTGGTGTCAGTGTATGTCTTTGTTACTTGGTGTAAGTGTGTGTCTTTGTTACTGGGTATTAGTGTCTGTCTTTGTTACTGGGTGTCAGTGTGTGTCTTTGTTACTTGGTGTATGTGTGTGTCTGTGTTACTGGGTGTCAGTGTATGTCTTTGTTACTTGGTGCAAGTGTTTGTCTGTGTTACTGGGTATCAGTGTATGTCTTTGTTACTTGGTATCAGTGTATGTCTTTGTGACTTGGTGTTCGTGTATGTCTTTGTTACTTGGTGTCAGTGTATGTCATTGTTACTTGGTGTAAGTGTATGTCATTGTTACTTGGTGTCAGTGTATGTCTTTGTTACTTGGTGTAAGTGTCTGTCTTTGTTACTTGGTGTCATGTATGTCTTTGTTACTTGGTGTCAGTGTATGTCTTTGTTACTTGGTGTAAGTGTATGTATTTGTTACTTGGTATAAGTGTATGTCTTTGTGACTTGGTGTCAGTGTATGTCTTTGTTACTTGGTGTCAGTGTATGTCTTTGTTACTTGGTGTAAGTGTATGTCTTTGTGACTTGGTGTCAGAGTATGTCTTTGTTACTTGGTGTCAGTGTACGTCTGTGTTACTTGGTGTAAGTGCATTTATGTGTTACTTGGTGGAAGTGTATGTCTTTTTTACTTTGTGTAAGTGTGTGTCTGTGTTACTGCGTATTAGTGTATGTCTTTGTTACTTGGTGTAAGTGTATGTCTTTGTTACTTGGTGTCAGTTTATGTCTTTGCTACTTGGTGTCAGTTTCTGTCTTTGCTACTTGGTGTAAATGTATGTCTTTGTGACTTGGTGTCAGTGTATATCTTTGTTACTTGGTGTCAGTGTATGTCATTGTTACTTGGTGTAAGTGTATGTCTTTGTTACTTGGTGTAAGTGTGTGTCTGTGTTACTTGGTGTCAGTGGATGTCTTTGTTGCAGAGTGCCAGTGTCTGTCTTTGTTACTTGCTGTCATGTATGTCTTTGATACTTGGTGTCAGTGTATGTCTTTGTTACTTGGTGTAAGTGTATGTCTTTGTGACTTGGTGTCAGTGTATGTCTTTATTACTTGGTGTCAGTGTATGTCTTTATTACTTGGTGTCAGTGTATGTCTTTGTTACTTGGTGTAAGTGTATGTCTTTGTGACTTGGTGTCAGAGTATGTCTTTGTTACTTGGTGTCAGTGTACGTCTCTGTTACTTGGTGTCAGTGCATTTCTGTGTTACTTGGTGGAAGTGTATGTCTTTTTGACTTGGTGTAAGTGTGTGTCTGTGTTACTGCCTATTAGTGTATGTCTTTGTTACTTGGTGTAAGTGTATGTCTTTGTTACTTGGTGTCAGTTTATGTCTTTGTTACTTGGTGTCAGTTCATGTCTTTGTTACTTGGTGTAAGTGTGTGTCTGTGTTACTGGGTATCAGTGTATGTCTTTGTTACTTGGTGTAAGTGTGTGTCTGTGTTACTGGGTATCAGTGTATGTCTTTGTTACTTGGTGTAAGTGTGTGTCTGTGTTACTGGGTATCAGTGTATGTCTTTGTTACTTGGGGTAAGTGTATGTCTTTGTGACTTGGTGTCAGTGTATATCTTTGTGACTTGGTGTCAGTGTATGTCTTTGTTACTTGGTGTAAGTGTATGTCTTTGTTACTTGGTGTAAGTGTGTGTCTGTGTTACTGGGTGTAAGTGTGTGTCTGTGTTACTGGGTATCAATGTATGTCTTTGTTACTTGGTGTCAGTGTATGTCTTTGTTACTTGGTGTAAGTGTATGTCTTTGTGACTTGGTGTCAGTGTGTGTCTTTGTTACTTGGTGTAAGTGTATGTCTTTGTGACTTGGCGTCAGTGTATGTCTTTGTGACTTGGTGTAAGTGTGTGTCTGTGTTACTGGGTATCAGTGTATGTCTTTGTTACTTGGTGTAAGTGTGTGTCTTTGTCACTTGGTGTAAGTGTGTGTCTGTGTTACTTGGTGTCAGTGGATGTCTTTGTTACTGTGTGCCAGTGTATGTCTATGTTACTTGGTGTCAGTGTATGTCTTTGTTACTTGGTGTAAGTGAATGTCTTTGTGACTTGGTGTCAGTGTATGTCTTTGTTACTTGTTGTAAGTGCGTGTCTGTGTTACTGGGTATCAGTGTATGTCTTTGTTACTTGGTGTAAGTGTGTCTCTTTGTTACTTGGTGTAAGAGTGTGTCTGTGTTACTTGTTGTCAGTGGATGTCTTTGTTACTTGGTGTAAGTGTATGTCTTTGTGACTTGGTGTCAGTGCATGTCTTTGTTACTTGGTGTAAGTGTATGTCTTTGTGAATTGGTGTCAGTGTATGTCTTTGTTACTTGGTGTAAGTGTGTGTCTGTGTTACTGGGTATCAGTGTATGTCTTTGTTACTTGGTGTCAGTGTATGTCTTTGTTACTTGGTGTAAGTGTGTGTCTGTGTGACTGGGTATTACTGTATGTCTTTGTTACTGGGTGTCAGTGTGTGTCTGTGTTACTGGGTGTCAGTGTATGTCTGTGTTACTTGGTGTAAGTGTATGTCTTTGTTACTTGGTGCAAGTGTGTGTCTGTGTTACTGGGTATTAGTGTATGTTTTTATTACTTGGTGTCAGTGTATGTCTTTGTAACTCGGTGTAAGTGCATGTCTTTGTTACTTGGTTTCAGTGTATGTCTTTGTTACTTGGTGTAAGTGTGTGTCTGTGTCACTGGGTATCAGTGTATGTCTTCGTTACTTGGTGTCAGTGTATGTCTTTGTTACTTGGTGTAAGTGTTTGTCTTTGTTACTTGGTGTCAGTGTATGTCTTTGTTACTTGGTGTAAGTGTATGTCTTTGTTACTTGGTGTCAGTGTATGTCTTTGTTACTTGGTGTCAGTGTATGTCTTTGTGTCTTGGTGTCATTGTATGTCTGTGTCACTGGGTGAGAGTGTGTCTGTGTTACTGGATATCAGTGAATGTCTTTGTTACTTGGTGTAAGTGTATGTCTTTGTTACTTGGTGTCAGTGTATGTCTTTGTGACTTGTTGTCATTGTATGTCTGTGTTACTGGGTGAAAGAGTGTGTCTGTGCTACTGGATATCTGTGCATGTCTTTGTTACTTGGTGTAAGTGTGTGACTGTGTTACTGGATATCAGTGTATGTCTTTGTTACTTGGTGTCAGTGGATGTCTTTGCTACTGGGTGCCAGTGTATGTCTTTGTGTCTTGGTGTCATTGTATGTCTGTGTCACTGGGTGAGTGTGTGTCTGTGTTACTGGATATCAGTGTGTGTCTTTGTTACTTGGTGTCAGTGGATGTCTTTGTTCGTGGGTGCCAGTGTATGTCTTTGTGACTTGGTGTCAGTGTATGTCTTTGTTACTTGGTGTAAGTGTATGTCTTTGTTACTTGGTGTAAGTGTGTGTCTGTGTTACTGGGTGTAAGTGTGTGACTTTGTGACTTGGTGTCAGTGTATGTCTTTGTTAATGGGTGCCATTGTATGTCTTTGTGACTTGGTGTCAGTGTATGTCTTTGTGACTTGGTGTAAGTGTGTGTCTGTGTTACTGGGTATCACTGTATGTCTTTGTTACTTGGTGTAAGTGTGTGTCTTTGTTACTTGGTGTAAGTGCGTGTCTGTGTTACTTGGTGTCAGTGGATGTCTTTGTTACTTGGTGTAAGTGTGTGTCTTTGTTACTGGGTGTCAGTGTGTGTCTTTGTTACTGGGTGTCAGTGTGTGTCTTTGTTACTTGGTGTATGTGTGTGTCTGTGTTACTGGGTGTCAGTGTATGTCTTTGTTACTTGGTGTCAGTGTATGTCTTTGTGACTTGGTGTCAGTATATGTCTTTGTTAATTGGTGTAAGAGTGTGTCCGTGTTACTTGGTGTCAGTGGATGTCTTTGTTACTTGGTGTCAGTGTATGTCTTTGTTACTTGGTGTAAGTGTGTGTCTTTGTTACTGGGTATTAGTGTCTGTCTTTGTTACTGGGTGTCAGTGTGTGTCTTTGTTACTTGGTGTATGTGTGTGTCTGTGTTACTGGGTGTCAGTGTGTGTCTTTGTTACTTGGTGCAAGTGTTTGTCTGTGTTACTGGGTATCAGTGTATGTCTTTGTTACTTGGTATCAGTGTATGTCTTTGTGACTTGGTGTTCGTGTATGTCTTTGTTACTTGGTGTCAGTGTATGTCATTGTTACTTGGTGTAAGTGTATGTCATTGTTACTTGGTGTCAGTGTATGTCTTTGTTACTTGGTGTAAGTGTCTGTCTTTGTTACTTGGTGTCATGTATGTCTTTGTTACTTGGTGTCAGTGTATGTCTTTGTTACTTGGTGTAAGTGTATGTATTTGTTACTTGGTATAAGTGTATGTCTTTGTGACTTGGTGTCAGTGTATGTCTTTGTTACTTGGTGTCAGTGTATGTCTTTGTTGCTTGGTGTCAGTGTATGTATTTGTGACTTGGTGTCAGAGTATGTCTTTGTTACTTGGTGTCAGTGTACGTCTGTGTTACTTGGTGTAAGTGCATTTATGTGTTACTTGGTGTCAGTTTATGTCTTTGTTACTTGGTGTCAGTTCATGTCTTTGTTACTTGGTGTAAGTGTGTGTCTGTGTTACTGGGTATCAGTGTATGTCTTTGTTACTTGGTGTAAGTGTGTGTCTGTGTTACTGGGTATCAGTGTATGTCTTTGTTACTTGGTGTAAGTGTGTGTCTGTGTTACTGGGTATCAGTGTATGTCTTTGTTACTTGGGGTAAGTGTATGTCTTTGTGACTTGGTGTCAGTGTATATCTTTGTGACTTGGTGTCAGTGTATCTCTTTGTTACTTGGTGTAAGTGTATGTCTTTGTTACTTGGTGTAAGTGTGTGTCTGTGTTACTGGGTGTAAGTGTGTGTCTGTGTTACTGGGTATCAATGTATGTCTTTGTTACTTGGTGTCAGTGTATGTCTTTGTTACTTGGTGTAAGTGTATGTCTTTGTGACTTGGTGTCAGTGTGTGTCTTTGTTACTTGGTGTAAGTGTATGTCTTTGTGACTTGGCGTCAGTGTATGTCTTTGTGACTTGGTGTAAGTGTGTGTCTGTGTTACTGGGTATCAGTGTATGTCTTTGTTACTTGGTGTAAGTGTGTGTCTTTGTCACTTGGTGTAAGTGTGTGTCTGTGTTACTTGGTGTCAGTGGATGTCTTTGTTACTGTGTGCCAGTGTATGTCTATGTTACTTGGTGTCAGTGTATGTCTTTGTTACTTGGTGTAAGTGAATGTCTTTGTGACTTGGTGTCAGTGTATGTCTTTGTTACTTGTTGTAAGTGCGTGTCTGTGTTACTGGGTATCAGTGTATGTCTTTGTTACTTGGTGTAAGTGTGTCTCTTTGTTACTTGGTGTAAGAGTGTGTCTGTGTTACTTGTTGTCAGTGGATGTCTTTGTTACTTGGTGTAAGTGTATGTCTTTGTGACTTGGTGTCAGTGCATGTCTTTGTTACTTGGTATAAGTGTATGTCTTTGTGACTTGGTGTCAGTCTATGTCTTTGTTACTTGGTGTAAGTGTGTGTCTGTGTTACTGGGTATCAGTGTATGTCTTTGTTACTTGGTGTAAGTGTGTGTCTTTGTTACTTGGTGTAAGTGTGTGTCTGTGTTACTCGGTGTCAGTGGATGTCTTTGTTACTGGGTGCCAGTATATGTCTTTGTTACTTGGTGTCAGTGTATGTCTTTGTTACTTGGTGTAAGTGTATGTCTTTGTGAATTGGTGTCAGTGTATGTCTTTGTTACTTGGTGTAAGTGTGTGTCTGTGTTACTGGGTATCAGTGTATGTCTTTGTTACTTGGTGTCAGTGTATGTCTTTGTTACTTGGTGTAAGTGTGTGTCTGTGTGACTGGGTATTACTGTATGTCTTTGTTACTGGGTGTCAGTGTGTGTCTGTGTTACTGGGTGTCAGTGTATGTCTTTGTTACTTGGTGTAAGTGTATGTCTTTGTTACTTGGTGCAAGTGTGTGTCTGTGTTACTGGGTATTAGTGTATGTTTTTATTACTTGGTGTCAGTGTATGTCTTTGTAACTCGGTGTAAGTGCATGTCTTTGTTACTTGGTTTCAGTGTATGTCTTTGTTACTTGGTGTAAGTGTGTGTCTGTGTCACTGGGTATCAGTGTATGTCTTCGTTACTTGGTGTCAGTGTATGTCTTTGTTACTTGGTGTAAGTGTTTGTCTTTGTTACTTGGTGTCAGTGTATGTCTTTGTTACTTGGTGTAAGTGTATGTCTTTGTTACTTGGTGTCAGTGTATGTCTTTGTTACTTGGTGTCAGTGTATGTCTTTGTGTCTTGGTGTCATTGTATGTCTGTGTCACTGGGTGAGAGTGTGTCTGTGTTACTGGATATCAGTGAATGTCTTTGTTACTTGGTGTAAGTGTATGTCTTTGTTACTTGGTGTCAGTGTATGTCTTTGTGACTTGTTGTCATTGTATGTCTGTGTTACTGGGTGAAAGAGTGTGTCTGTGCTACTGGATATCTGTGCATGTCTTTGTTACTTGGTGTAAGTGTGTGACTGTGTTACTGGATATCAGTGTATGTCTTTGTTACTTGGTGTCAGTGGATGTCTTTGCTACTGGGTGCCAGTGTATGTCTTTGTGTCTTGGTGTCATTGTATGTCTGTGTCACTGGGTGAGTGTGTGTCTGTGTTACTGGATATCAGTGTGTGTCTTTGTTACTTGGTGTCAGTGGATGTCTTTGTTCGTGGGTGCCAGTGTATGTCTTTGTGACTTGGTGTCAGTGTATGTCTTTGTTACTTGGTGTAAGTGTATGTCTTTGTTACTTGGTGTAAGTGTGTGTCTGTGTTACTGGGTGTAAGTGTGTGACTTTGTGACTTGGTGTCAGTGTATGTCTTTGTTAATGGGTGCCATTGTATGTCTTTGTGACTTGGTGTCAGTGTATGTCTTTGTGACTTGGTGTAAGTGTGTGTCTGTGTTACTGGGTATCACTGTATGTCTTTGTTACTTGGTGTAAGTGTGTGTCTTTGTTACTTGGTGTAAGTGTGTGTCTGTGTTACTTGGTGTCAGTGGATGTCTTTGTTACTGGGTGCCAGTGTATGTCTTTGCTACTTGGTGTCAGTGTCTGTCTTTGTTACTTGGTCTAAGTGTATGTCTTTGTGACTTGGTGTCAGTGTATGACTTTGTTACTTGGTGTATGTGTATGTCTTTGTTACTTGGTGTAAGTGTATGTATTTGTGACTTGGTGTCAGTTTATGTCTTTGGTACTTGGTGTAAGTGTGTGTCTGTGTTACTGGGTATCAGTGTTTTTCTTTGTTACTTGTTGTAAGTGTGTGTCTTTGTTACTTGGTGTAAGTGTGTGTCTGTGTTCCTTGGTGTCAGTGGATGTCTTTGTTACTGGGTGCCAGTGTATGTCTTTGTTACTTCATGTCAGTGTATGTCTTTGTTACTTGGTGTAAGTGTATGTCTTTGTGACTTGGTGTCAGTGTATGTCTTTGTTACTTGGTGTAAGTGTGTGTCTGTGTAACTGGGTATCAGTGTATGTCTTTGTTTCTTGGTGTCAGTGTATGTCTTTGTTACTTGGTGTAAGTGTGTGTCTGTGTTACTGGGGATTAGTGTATGTCTTTGTTACTGGGTGTCAGTGTGTGTCTTTCTAACTTGGTGTAAGTGTGTGTCTGTGTTACTGGGTGTCAGTGTATGTCTGTGTTACTTGGTGTAATTGTATGTCTTTGTTACTTGGTGCAAGTGTGTGTCTGTGTTACTGGGTATCAGTGTATGTCTTTGTTACTTGGTGTCCGTGTATGTCTTTGTTACTTGGTGTCAGTGTATGTCTTTGTTACTTGGTGTAAGTGTGTGTCTTCGTTACTTGGTGCAAGTGTGTGTCTTTGTTACTTGGTGTCAGTGTATGTCTTTGTACTTGGTGTCATTGTATGTCTGTGTTACTGGGTGAAAGAGTGTGTCTGTGCTACTGGATATCTGTGCATGTCTTTGTTACTTGGTGTAAGTGTGTGACTGTGTTACTGGGTATCACTGTATGTCTTTGTTACTTGGTGTCAGTGGATGTCTTTGTTACTGGTGCCAGTGTATGTCTTTGTGACTTGGTGTCATTGTATGTCTTTGTTACTTGGTGTAAGTGTATGTCTTTGTTACATGGTGTCAGTGTATGTCTTTGTTACTTGGTGTAAGTGTATGCCTTTGTTACTTGGTGTAAGTGTGTGCCTTTGTTACTAGGTGTAAGTGTGTGTCTGTGCTACTGGGTATCAGTGAATGTCTTTGTTACTGGGTGCCAGTGTATGTCTTTGCTACTTGGTGTCAGTGTATGTCTTTGTTACTTGGTGTAAGTGTATGCCTTTGTTACTTGGTATAAGTGTATGCCTTTGTTACTTGGTGTAAGTGTGTGTCTGTGTTACTGGGTATCAGTGGATGTCTTTGTTACTGGGTGCCAGTGTAAGTCTTTGCTACTTGGCGTCAGTGTATGTCTTTGTTACTTGGTGTAAGTTTGTGTCTGTGTTATTCTGTACCAGTGTATGTCTTTGTTACTTGGTGTCAGTGTATGTCTTTGTTACTAGGTGTCAGTGTATGTCTATGTTACTTGGTGTCAGTGTATGTCTTTGTTACTTGGTGCAAGTGTATGTCTTTGTTACTTGGTGTCAGTGTATGTCTTTGTGTCTTGGTGTCATTGTATGTCTGTGTTACTGGGTGTAAGTGTGTGACTGTGTTACTGGGTATCAGTGTATGTCTTTGTTACTTGGTGTCAGTGGAAGTCTTTGTTACTGGGTGCCAGTGTATGTCTTTGTGACTTGGTGTCATTGTATGTCTTTGTTACTTGTTGTAAGTGTATGTCTTTGTTACATGGTGTCAGTATATGTCTTTGTTACTTGGTGTCAGTGTATGTCTTTTTTATTTGGTGTAAGTGTGTGTCTGTGTTACTGGGTGTCAGTGTATGTCTTTATTACTTGGTGTCAGTGGATGTTTTTGTTACTGGGTGCCAGTGTATGTCTTTGTTACTTGGTGTCAGTGTATGTATTTGTTACTTGGTGTAAGTGTATTTCTTTGTGACTTGGTGTAAGTGTGTATCTGTGTTACTGGGTATCAGTGTATGTCTTTGTTACTTGGTGTAAGTATGTGTCTGTGTTACTGGGTGTCAGTGTATGTCTTTGTTACTTGGTGTCAGTTGATGTCTTTGTTACTGGGTGCCAGTGTATGTCTTTGTTACTTGGTGTAATTGCATGTCTTTGTTACTTGGTGTCATTGTATGTCTGTGTTACTGGGTGTATGTGTGTGTCTGTGTCACTGGGTATCAGTGTATGTCTGTGTTACTTGGTGGAAGTGTATGTCTTTGTCACTTGGTGGAAGTGTATGTCTTTGTTACTTGGTGTAAGTGTGTGTCTGTGTTACTCTGTATCAGTGTATGTCTTTGTTACTTGGTTTAAGTGTGTGTCTGTGTTACTGGGTGTCAGTGTATGTCTTTGTTACTTGGTGTAAGTGTGTGGCTTTGTTACTTGGTGTAAGTGTGCGTCTGTGTTACTTGGTGTCAGTGTATGTCTTTTTTACTCGGTGTAAGTGTGTGTCTGTGTTACTGGGTATCAGTGTATGTCTTTGTTACTTGCTGTAAGTGTGTGTCTGTGTTACTGGGTGTCAGTGTATGTCTTTGTTACTTGGTGTCGGTGGATGTCTTTGTTACTGGGTGCCAGTGTATGTCTTTGTTACTTGGTGTAAGTGTATGTCTTTGTGACTTGGTGTAAGTGTGTGTCTGTGTTACTGGGTATCAGTGTATGTCTTTGATACTTGGTGTAAGTGTGTGTCTGTGTTACTGGGTGTCAGTGTATGTCTTTGTTACTTGGTGTCGGTGGATGTATTTGTTACTGGGTGCCAGTGTATGTCTTTGTTACTTGGTGTCAGTGTATATCTTTGTTACTTGGTGTAAGTGTATGTCTTTGTGACTTGGTGTAAGTGTGTGTCTGTGTTACTGGGTATCAGTGTATCTCTTTGTTACTTGGTGTAAGTGTGTGTCTGTGTTACTGGGTATCAGTGTATGTATTTGCTACTTGGTGTCAGTTGATGTCTTTGTTACTGGGTGCCAGTGTATGTCTTTGTCACTTGGTGTAATTGCATGTCTTTGTGACTTGGTGTCAGTGTATGTCTTTGTTACTTGGTGTAAGTGTGTGTCTGTGTTACTGGGTATCAGTGTATGTCTTTGTTACTTGGTGTAATTGTGTGCCTTTGTTACTTGGTGTAAGTGTGTGTCTGTGTTACTTGGTGTCAGTGGATGTCTTTGTTACTGGGTGCCAGTGTATGTCTTTGTTACTTGGTGTCAGTGTATGTCTTTGTTACTTGGTGTACGTCTATGTCTTTATGACTTGGTGTCAGTGTATGTCTTTGTTACTTGGTGTAAGTGTGTGTCTGTGTTACTTGGTGTAATTGTATGTCTTTGTGACTTTGTGTCAGTGTATGTCTTTGTTACTTGGTGTAAGTGTGTGTCTGTGTTGCTGGGTATCAGTGAATGTCTTTGTTACTTGGTGTAAGTGTGTGTCTTTGTTACTTGGTGTAAGTGTGTGTCTGTGTTACTTGGTGTCAGTGGATGTCTATGTTACTTGCTGTCAGTGTATGTCTTTGTTACTTGGTGTAAGTGTATGTCTTTGTGACTTGGTGTAAGTGTGTGTCTGTGTTACTGGGTATCAGTGTATGTCTTTGTTACTTGGTGTAAGTGTGTGTCTGTGTTACTGGGTATCAGTGTATCTCTTTGTTACTTGGTGTAAGTGTGTGTCTGTGTTACTGGGTATCAGTGTATGTATTTGCTACTTGGTGTCAGTTGATGTCTTTGTTACTTGGTGCCAGTGTATGTCTTTGTCACTTGGTGTAATTGCATGTCTTTGTGACTTGGTGTCAGTGTATGTCTTTGTTACTTGGTGTAAGTGTGTGTCTGTGTTACTGGGTATCAGTGTACGTCTTTGTTACTTGGTGTAATTGTGTGCCTTTGTTACTTGGTGTAAGTGTGTGTCTGTGTTACTTGGTGTCAGTGGATGTCTTTGTTACTGGGTGCCAGTGTATGTCTTTGTTACTTGGTGTCAGTGTATGTCTTTGTTACTTGGTGTAAGTCTATGTCTTTATGACTTGGTGTCAGTGTATGTCTTTGTTACTT
The DNA here is from genome assembly GCF_036365525.1 of Heterodontus francisci. NCBI lineage: Eukaryota > Metazoa > Chordata > Chondrichthyes > Heterodontiformes > Heterodontidae > Heterodontus > Heterodontus francisci. The sequence goes on along the minus strand of NW_027141653.1, from coordinate 348,059 downwards.
GGTGTAAGTGTGTGTCTTTGTTACTTGGTGTAAGTGTATGTCTTTGTGACTTTGTGTCAGTGTATGTCTTTGTTACTTGGTGTAAGTGTGTGTCTGTGTCACTGGGTATCAGTGTATGTCTTTGTTACTTGGTGTAATTGTGTGCCTTTGTTACTTGGTGTAAGTGTGTTTCTTTGTTACTTGGTGTCAGTGTATGTCTTTGTTACTTGGTGTAAGTCTATGTCTTTATGACTTGGTGTCAGTGTATGTCTTTGTTACTTGGTGTAAGTGTGTGTCTGTGTTACTTGGTGTAAGTGTATGTCTTTGTGACTTTGTGTCAGTGCATGTCTTTGTTACTTGGTGTAAGTGTGTGTCTGTGTTACTGGGTATCAGTGAATGTCTTTGTTACTTGGTGGAAGTGTGTGTCCGTGTTACTTGGTGTCAGTGGATGTCTTTGTTACTGGGTGCCAGTGTCTGTCTTTGTTACTTGGTGTCAGTGTATGTCTTTGTTACTTGGTGTAAGTGTATGTCTTTGTGACTTGGTGTCAGTGTATGTCTTTGTTACTTGGTGGAAGTGTGTGTCTGTGTTACTGGGTATTAGTGTATGTCTTTGTTACTGGGTGTCAGTGTATGTCATTGTTACTTGGAGCAAGTGTGTGTCTGTGTTACTGGGTATCAGTGTATGTCTTTGTTACTTGGTATCAGTGTATGTCTTTGTGACTTGGTGTCAGTGTATGTCTTTGTTACTTGGTGTCAGTGTATGTCTTTGTTACTTGGTGTCAGTGTATGTCTTTGTTACTTGGTGTCAGTGTATGTCTTTGTTACTTGGTGTAATTGCATGTCTTTGTGACTTGGTGTCAGTGTATGTCTTTGTTACTTGGTGTAAGTGTGTGTCTGTGTTACTGGGTATCAGTGTACGTCTTTGTTACTTGGTGTAATTGTGTGCCTTTGTTACTTGGTGTAAGTGTGTGTCTGTGTTACTTGGTGTCAGTGGATGTCTTTGTTACTGGGTGCCAGTGTATGTCTTTGTTACTTGGTGTCAGTGTATGTCTTTGTTACTTGGTGTAAGTCTATGTCTTTATGACTTGGTGTCAGTGTATGTCTTTGTTACTTGGTGTAAGTGTGTGTCTGTGTTACTTGGTGTAAGTGTATGTCTTTGTGACTTTGTGTCAGTGTATGTCTTTGTTACTTGGTGTAAGTGTGTGTCTGTGTCACTGGGTATCAGTGTATGTCTTTGTTACTTGGTGTAATTGTGTGCCTTTGTTACTTGGTGTAAGTGTGTGTCTGTGTTACTTGGTGTAAGTGTATGTCTTTGTGACTTGGTGTCATGTATGTCTTTGTTACTTGGTGACAGTGCATGTCTTTGTTACTTGGTGTAAGTGTGTGTCTGTGTTACTGGGTATCAGTGAATGTCTTTGTTACTTGGTGGAAGTGTGTGTCCGTGTTACTTGGTGTCAGTGGATGTCTTTGTTACTGGGTGCCAGTGTCTGTCTTTGTTACTTGGTGTCAGTGTATGTCTTTGTTACTTGGTGTAAGTGTATGTCTTTGTGACTTGGTGTCAGTGTATGTCTTTGTTACTTGGTGGAAGTGTGTGTCTGTGTTACTGGGTATTAGTGTATGTCTTTGTTACTGGGTGTCAGTGTATGTCTTTGTTACTTGGAGCAAGTGTGTGTCTGTGTTACTTGGTGTAAGTGTATGTCTTTGTGACTTGGTGTAAGTGTATGTCTTTGTGACTTGGTGTCAGAGTATGTCTTTGTGACTTGGTGTCAGTGTATATCTTTGTTACTTGGTGTCAGTGTATTTCTTGGTTACTTGGTGTAAGTGTATGTCTTTGTTACTTGGTGTAAGTGTGTGTCTGTGTTACTGGGTGTAAGTGTGTGTCTGTGTTACTGGGTATCAGTGTATGTCTTTGTTACTTGGTGTCAGTGTATGTCTTTGTGACTTGGTGTCAGTGTATGTCTTTGTGACTTGGTGTAAGTGTATGTCTTTGTGACTTGGTGTCAGTGTATGTCTTTGTTACTTGGTGTAAGTGTGTGTCTTTGTTACTTGGTGTCATGTATGTTTTTGTTACTTGGTGTCAGTGTATGTCTTTGTTACTTGGAGTAAGTGCGTGTCTGTGTTACTGGGTATCAGTGAATGTCTTTGTTACATGGTGTAAGTGTGTGTCTTTGTTACTTGGTGTAAGTGTGTGTCTGTGTTACTTGGTGTCAGTGGATGTCTATGTTACTTGGTGTCAGTGTATGTCTTTGTTACTTGGTGTAAGTGTATGTCTTTGTGACTTGGTGTCAGTGTATGTCTCTGTTACCTGGTGTAAGTGTATGTCTTTGTTACTTGGTGTCAGTGTATGTCTTTGTTACTTGGTGTAAGTGTGTGTCTGTGTTACTGGGTATCAGTGTATGTCTTTGTTACTTGGTGTAAGTGTGTGTCCGTGTTACTTGGTGTCAGTGGATGTCTTTGTTACTGGGTGCCAGTGTATGTCTTTGTTACTTGGTGTCAGTGTATGTCTTTGTTACTTGGTGTAAGTGTATGTCTTTGTTACTTGGTGCAAGTGTGTGTCTGTGTTACTGGGTATTAGTGTATGTCTTTGTTACTGGGTGTCAGTGTATGTCTTTGTTGCTTGGTGCAAGTGTGTGTCTGTGTTACTGGGTATCAGTGTATGTCTTTGTTACTTGGTGTCAGTGTATGTCTTTGTTACTTGGTGTAAGTGTATGTCTTTGTGACTTGGTGTCAGAGTATGTCTTTGTTACTTGGTGTCAGTGTACGTCTGTGTTACTTGGTGTCAGTGCATTTCTGTGTTACTTGGTGGAAGTGTATGTCTTTTTTACTTGGTGTAAGTGTGTGTCTGTGTTACTGCGTATTAGAGTATGTCTTTGTTACTTGGTGTCAGTGTATGCCTTTGTGACTTGGTGTCAGTGTATGTCTTTGTTACTTGGTGTAAGTGTGTGTCTGTGTTACTGGGTATCAGTGTATGTCTTTGCTACTTGGTGTAAGTGGGTGTCTTTGTTACATGGTGTAAGTGTGTGTCTGTGTTACTGGGTATCAGCGTATGTCTTTGTTACTTGGTGTCAGTGTTTGTCTTTGTTGCTTGGTGTAAGTGCATGTCTTTGTTACTTGGTGCCAGTGTATGTCTTTGTTACTGGGTGAAAGTGTATGTCTTTGTTACTTGGTGTAAGTGTGTGTCTGTGTTACTGGGTATCAGTGTATGTCTTTGTTACTTGGTGTAAGTGTGTGTCTTTGTTACTTGGTGTAAGTGTGTGTCTGTGTTACTTGGTGTCAGTGGATGTCTTTGATACTGGGTGCCTGTGTTTGTCTTTGTGACTTGGTGTCAGTGTATGTCTTTGTTACTTGTTGTAAGTGTATGTCTTTGTGACTTGGTGTCAGTGTATGTCTTTGAACTTGGTGTGAGTGTGTGTCTGTGTTACTTGGTGTACGTGTATGTTTTTGTGACTTAGTGTCAGTGTATGTCTTTTTTACTTGGTGTAAGTATGTGTCTGTGTTACTGGGTATCAGTGTATGTCTTTATTACTTGGTGTAAGTGTGTTTTTGTGTTACTTGGTGTCAGTGGATGTCTTTGTTACTGGGTGCCAGTGTATGTCTTTGTTACTTGGTGTCAGTGTATGTCTTTGTGACTTGGTGTAAGTGTATGTCTTTGTGACTTGGTGTAAGTGTATGTCTTTGTGACTTGGTGTCAGTGTATGTCTTTGTTACTTGGTGTAAGTGTGTGTCTTTGTTACTTGGTGTCATGTATGTTTTTGTTACTTGGTGTCAGTGTATGTCTTTGTTACTTGGAGTAAGTGTGTGTCTGTGTTACTGGGTATCAGTGAATGTCTTTGTTACATGGTGTAAGTGTGTGTCTTTGTTACTTGGTGTAAGTGTGTGTCTGTGTTACTTGGTGTCAGTGGATGTCTATGTTACTTGGTGTCAGTGTATGTCTTTGTTACTTGGTGTAAGTGTATGTCTTTGTGACTTGGTGTCAGTGTATGTCTCTGTTACCTGGTGTAAGTGTATGTCTTTGTGACTTGGTGTCAGTGTATGTCTTTGTTACTTGGTGTAAGTGTGTGTCTGTGTTACTGGGTATCAGTGTATGTCTTTGTTACTTGGTGTAAGTGTGTGTCCGTGTTACTTGGTGTCAGTGGATGTCTTTGTTACTGGGTGCCAGTGTATGTCTTTGTTACTTGGTGTCAGTGTATGTCTTTGTTACTTGGTGTAAGTGTATGTCTTTGTTACTTGGTGTAAGTGTGTGTCTGTGTTACTGGGTATTAGTGTATGTCTTTGTTACTGGGTGTCAGTGTATGTCTTTGTTACTTGGTGCAAGTGTGTGTCTGTGTTACTGGGTATCAGTGTATGTCTTTGTTACTTGGTATCAGTGTAGGTCTTTGTGACTTGGTGTCAGTGTATGTCTTTGTTACTTGGTGTCAGTGTATGTCTTTGTTACTTGTTGTAAGTGTATGTCTTGTTTACTTGGTGTCAGTGTATGTCTTTGTTACTTGGTGTAAGTGTGTGTCTTTGTTACTTGGTGTCATGTATGTCTTTGTTACTTGGTGTCAGTGTATGTCTTTGTTACTTGGTGTAAGTGTATGTCTTTGTCACTTGGTGTCAGTGTATGTCTTTGTGACTTGGTGTCAGAGTATGTCTTTGTGACTTGGTGTCAGAGTATGTCTTTGTGACTTGGTGTCAGTGTATATCTTTGAGACTTGGTGTCAGTGTATTTCTTTGTTACTTGGTGTAAGTGTATGTCTTTGTTACTTGGTGTAAGTGTGTGTCTGTGTTACTGGGTGTAAGTGTGTGTCTGTGTTACTGGGTATCAGTGTATGTCTTTGTTACTTGGTGTAAGTGTATGTCTTTGTGACTTGGTGTCAGTGTATGTCTTTGTTACTTGGTGTAAGTGTCTGTCTTTGTGACTTGGTGTCAGTGTATGTCTTTGTTACTTGGTGCAAGTGTGTGTCTGTGTTACTGGGTATCAGTGTATGTCTTTGTTCCTTGGTGTCAGTGGATGTCTTTGTTACTGGGTGCCAGTGTTTGTCGTTGTGACTTGGTGTCAGTTTATGTCTTTGTTACTTGGTGTAAGTGTGTGTCTGTGTTACTGGGTATCTGTGTATGTCTTTGTTACTTGGTGTAAGTGTGTGTCTGTGTTACTGGGTATCAGCGTATGTCTTTGTTACTTGGTGTAAGTGTATGTCTTTGTGACTTGGTGTCAGTGTATATCTTTGTTACTTGGTGTCAGTGTATGTCTTTGTTACTTGGTGTAAGTGTATGTCTTTGTTACTTGGTGTAAGTGTATGTCTTTGTTACTTGGTGTAAGTGTGTGTCTGTGTTACTGGGTGTAAGTGTGTGTCTGTGTTACAGGGTATCAGTGTATGTCTTTGTTACTTGGTGTCAGTGTATGTCTTTGTTACTTGGTGTAAGTGTATGTGTTTGTGACTTGGTGCCAGTGTATGTCTTTGTTACTTGGTGTAAGTGTATGTCTTTGTGACTTGGTGTCAGTGTATGTCTTTGTTACTTGGTGTAAGTGTGTGTCTGTGTTACCGGGTATCAGTGTATGTCTTTGTCACTTGGTGTAAGTGTGTGTCTTTGTTACTTGGTGTAAGTGTGTGTCTGTGTTACTTGGTGTCAGTGGATGTCTTTGTTACTGGGTGCCAGTGTATGTCTTTGTTACTTGGTGTCAGTGTATGTCTTTGTTACTTGGTGTAAGTGTATGTCTTTGTGACTTGGTGTCAGTGTATGTCTTTGTTACTTGGTGTAAGTGTGTGTCTGTGTTGCTGGGTATTACTGTATGTCTTTGTTACTGGGTGTCAGTGTGTGTCTTTGTTACTTGGTGTCAGTGCGTGTCTGTGTTACTGGGTGTCAGTTTATGTCTGTGTTACTTGGTGTAAGTGTATGTCTTTGTTACTTGGTGCAAGTGTGTGTCTGTGTTACTGGGTATCAGTGTTTGTCTTTGTTACTAGGTGTCCGTGTATGTCTTCGTTACTTGGTGTCAGTGTATGTCTCTGTTACTTGGTGTCAGTGTATGTCTTTGTTACTTGGTGTCAGTGTGTGTCTGTGTTACTGGGTATCAGTGTATGTCTTTGTTACTTGGTGTCAGTGGATGTCTTTGTTACTTGTTGCAAGTGTATGTCTTTGTGACTTGGTGTCAGTTTATGTCTTTGTTACTTGGTGTAAGTGTGTGTCTGTGTTACTGGGTATCAGTGTTTTTCTTTGTTACTTGTTGTAAGTGTGTGTCTTTGTTACTTGGTGTAAGTGTGTGTCTTTGTTACTTGGTGTAAGTGTGTGTCTGTGTTACTTGGTGTCAGTGGATGTCTTTGTTACTGGGTGCCAGTGTATGTCTTTGTTACTGGATGCCAGTGTATGTCTTTGTTACTTGGTGTAAGTGTATGTCGTAGTGACTTGGTGTCAGTGTATGTCTTTGTTACTTGGTGTAAGCGTGTGTCTGTGTTACTGTGTATCAGTGTATGTCTTTGTTACTTGGTGTCAGTGTATGTCTTTGTTACTTGGTGTAAGTGTGTGTCTGTGTTACTGGTTATTAGTGTATGTCTTTGTTACTTGGTGTCAGTGTATGTCTTTGTTACTTGGTGTCAGTTTGTGTCTGTGTGACTGGGTATCAGTGTATGTCTTTGTTACTTGGTGTCAGTGTATGTCTTTGTTACTTGATGTAAAGGTATGTCTTTGTTACTTGGTGTCAGTATATGTCTTTGTTACTTGGTGTAAGTGTATGTCTTTGTTACTTGGTGTCAGTGTATGTCTTTGTGACTTGGTGTCATTGTATGTCTGTGTTACTGGGTGAAAGTGAGTGTCAGTGTTACTAGGTATCAGTGTATGTCTTTGTTACTTGGTGTAAGTGTGTGACTGTGTTACTGGGTATCAGTGTATGTCTTTGTTACTGGGTGTCAGTGGATGTCATTGTTACTGGGTGCCAGTGTATGTCTTTGTTACTTGGTGTAAGTGTATGCCTTTGTGACTTGGCGTCAGTGCATGTCTTTGTTACTTGGTGTAAGTGAGTGTCTGTGTTACTGGGTATCAGTGTATGTCTTTGTTACTTGGTGTAAGTGTTTGTCTTTGTTACTTGGTGTGAGTGTGTGTCTGTGTTACTTGGTGTGAGTGTGTGTCTGTGTTACTTGGTGTCAGTGGATGTCTTTGTTACTTGGTGTCAGTGTATGTCTTTTTTACTTGGTGTAAATGTGTGTCTGTGTTACTGGGTATCAGTGTATGTCTTTGTTACTTGGTGTAAGTGTGTGTCTGTGTTACTGGGTGTCATTGTATGTCTTTGTTACTTTGTGTCAGTGGATGTCTTTGTTACTGGGTGCCAGTGTATGTCTTTGTTACTTGGTGTCAGTGTCTGTCTTTGTTACTCGGTGTAAGTGTATTTCTTTGTGACTTGGTGTAAGTGTGTGTCTGTGTTACTGGGTATCAGTGTATGTCTTTGTTACTTGGTGTAAGTGTGTGTCTGTGTTACTGGGTGTCAGTGTATGTCTTTCTTACTTTGTGTCAGTTGATGTCTTTGTTACTGGGTGCCAATGTATGTCTTTGTCACTTGGTGTAATTGCATGTCTTTGTTACTTGGTGTCAGTGTATGCCTGTGTTACTTGGTGTTAGTGTATGTCTTTGTTACTTGCTTTCAGTGTATGTCTTTGTTACTTGGTGTAAGTGTGTGTCTGTGTTATTCTGTATCAGTGTATGTCTTTGTTACTTGGTGTCAGTGTATGGCTTTGTTACTAGGTGTCAGTGTATGTCTTTGTTACTTGGTGTAAGTGTGTGTCTGTGTTACTGGGTATCAGTGTATGTCTTTGTTACTTGGTGTCAGTGTATGTCTTTGTTACTTGTTGCAAGTGTATGTCTTTGTTACTTGGTGTAAGTGCATGTCTTTGTGACTTGGTGTCAGTTTATGTCTTTGTTACTTGGTGTAAGTGTGTGTCTGTGTTACTGGGTATCAGTGTTTTTCTTTGTTACTTGTTGTAAGTGTGTGTCTTTGTTACTTGGTGTAAGTGTGTGTCTTTGTTACTTGGTGTAAGTGTGTGTCTGTGTTACTTGGTGTCAGTGGATGTCTTTGTTACTGGGTGCCAGTGTATGTCTTTGTTACTTGGTGTCAGTGTATGTCTTTGTTACTTGGTGTAAGTGTATGTCGTTGTGACTTGGTGTCAGTGTATGTCTTTGTTACTTGGTGTAAGCGTGTGTCTGTGTTACTGTGTATCAGTGTATGTCTTTGTTACTTGGTGTCAGTGTATGTCTTTGTTACTTGGTGTAAGTGTGTGTCTGTGTTACTGGTTATTAGTGTATGTCTTTGTTACTTGGTGTCAGTGTATGTCTTTGTTACTTGGTGTCAGTTTGTGTCTGTGTTACTGGGTATCAGTGTATGTCTTTGTTACTTGGTGTCAGTGTATGTCTTTGTTACTTGATGTAAAGGTATGTCTTTGTTACTTGGTGTCAGTATATGTCTTTGTTACTTGGTGTAAGTGTATGTCTTTGTTACTTGGTGTCAGTGTATGTCTTTGTGACTTGGTGTCATTGTATGTCTGTGTTACTGGGTGAAAGTGAGTGTCAGTGTTACTAGGTATCAGTGTATGTCTTTGTTACTTGGTGTAAGTGTGTGACTGTGTTACTGGGTATCAGTGTATGTCTTTGTTACTTGGTGTCAGTGGATGTCTTTGTTACTGGGTGCCAGTGTATGTCTTTGTTACTTGGTGTAAATGTATGCCTTTGTGACTTGGCGTCAGTGCATGTCTTTGTTACTTGGTGTAAGTGAGTGTCTGTGTTACTGGGTATCAGTGTATGTCTTTGTTACTTGGTGTAAGTGGGTGTCTTTGTTACTTGGTGTGAGTGTGTGTCTGTGTTACTTGGTGTCAGTGGATGTCTTTGTTACTTGGTGTCAGTGTATGTCTTTTTTACTTGGTGTAAATGTGTGTCTGTGTTACTGGGTATCAGTGTATGTCTTTGTTACTTGGTGTAAGTGTGTGTCTGTGTTACTGGGTGTCATTGTATGTCTTTCTTACTTGGTGTCAGTTGATGTCTTTGTTACTGGGTGCCAATGTATGTCTTTGTCACTTGGTGTAATTGCATGTCTTTGTTACTTGGTGTCAGTGTATGTCTTTGTTACTGGGTGCCAGTGTATGTCTTTGTTACTTGGTGTCAGTGTCTGTCTTTGTTACTTGGTGTAAGTGTATTTCTTTGTGACTTGGTGTAAGTGTGTGTCTGTGTTACTGGGTATCAGTGTATGTCTTTGTTACTTGGTGTAAGTGTGTGTCTGTGTTACTGGGTGTCAGTGTATGTCTTTCTTACTTGGTGTCAGTTGATGTCTTTGTTACTGGGTGCCAATGTATGTCTTTGTCACTTGGTGTAATTGCATGTCTTTGTTACTTGGTGTCAGTGTATGCCTGTGTTACTTGGTGTTAGTGTATGTCTTTGTTACTTGCTTTCAGTGTATGTCTTTGTTACTTGGTGTAAGTGTGTGACTGTGTTATTCTGTATCAGTGTATGTCTTTGTTACTTGGTGTCAGTGTATGGCTTTGTTACTAGGTGTCAGTGTATGTCTTTGTTACTTGGTGTAAGTGTGTGTCTGTGTTACTGGGTATCAGAGTATGTCTTTGTTACTTGGTGTCAGTGTATATCTTTGTTACTAGGTGTAAGTGTGTGTCTGTGTTACAGGGTGTAAGTGTGTGTCTGTGTTACTGTGTATCAGTGTATGTCTGTGTTACTTGGTGGAAGTGTATGTCTTTGTCACTTGGTGGAAGTGTATGTCTGTGTTATTTGGTGTAAGTGTATGTCTTTGTTACTTGGTGTCTGTGTATGTCTTTGTTACTTGGTGTCAGTGTCTGTCTGTGTTACTCTGTATCAGTGTGTGTCTGTGTTACTTGGTGTCAGTGGATGTCTTTGTTACTGGGTGCCAGTGTATGTCTTTGTTACTTGGTGTCAGTGTATGTCTTTGTTACTTGGTGTAAGTGTATGTCTTCGTGACTTGGTGTCAGTGTATGTCTTTGTTACTTGGTGTAAGTGTGTGTCTGTGTTACTGGGTATTACTGTATGTCTTTGTTACTGGGTGTCAGTGTGTGTCTTTGTTACTTGGTGTCAGTGTGTGTCTGTGTTACTGTGTGTCAGTTTATGTCTGTGTTACTTGGTGTAAGTGTATGTCTTTGTTACTTGGTGCAAGTGTGTGTCTGTGTTACTGGCTTTCAGTGTTTGTCTTTGTTACTAGGTGTCCGTGTATGTCTTTGTTACTTGGTATCAGTGTTTGTCTTTGTTACTAGGTGTCCGTGTATGTCTTTGTTACTTGGTGTCAGTGTATGTCTTTGTTACTTGGTGTCAGTGTATGTCTTTGTTACTTGGTGTAAGTGTGTGTCTGTGTTACTGGGTATCAGTGTATGTCTTTGTTACTTAGTGTAAGTGTGTGTCTGTGTTACTGGGTGTCAGTGTATGTCTTTCTTACTTTGTGTCAGTTGATGTCTTTGTTACTGGGTGCCAATGTATGTCTTTGTCACTTGGTGTAATTGCATGTCTTTGTTACTTGGTGTCAGTGTATGCCTGTGTTACTTGGTGTTAGTGTATGTCTTTGTTACTTGCTTTCAGTGTATGTCTTTGTTACTTGGTGTAAGTGTGTGTCTGTGTTATTCTGTATCAGTGTATGTCTTTGTTACTTGGTGTCAGTGTATGGCTTTGTTACTAGGTGTCAGTGTATGTCTTTGTTACTTGGTGTAAGTGTGTGTCTGTGTTACTGGTTATCTGTGTATGTCTTTGTTACTTGGTGTCAGTGTATGTCTTTGTTACTTGGTGTCAGTGTATGTATTTGTTACTTGTTGCAAGTGTATGTCTTTGTTACTTGGTGTAAGTGCATGTCTTTGTGACTTGGTGTCAGTTTATGTCTTTGTTACTTGGTGTAAGTGTGTGTCTGTGTTACTGGGTATCAGTGTTTTTCTTTGTTACTTGTTGTAAGTGTGTGTCTTTGTTACTTGGTGTAAGTGTGTGTCTTTGTTACTTGGTGTAAGTGTGTGTCTGTGTTACTTGGTGTCAGTGGATGTCTTTGTTACTGGCTGCCAGTGTATGTCTTTGTTACTTGGTGTAAGTGTATGTCTTCGTGACTTGGTGTCAGTGTATGTCTTTGTTACTTGGTGTAAGTGTGTGTCTGTGTTACTGGGTATTACTGTATGTCTTTGTTACTGGGTGTCAGTGTGTGTCTTTGTTACTTGGTGTCAGTGTGTGTCTGTGTTACTGTGTGTCAGTTTATGTCTGTGTTACTTGGTGTAAGTGTATGTCTTTGTTACTTGGTGCAAGTGTGTGTCTGTGTTACTGGGTATCAGTGTTTGTCTTTGTTACTAGATGTCCGTGTATGTCTTTGTTACTTGGTGTCAGTGTATGTCTTTGTTACTTGGTGTCAGTGTATGTCTTTGTTACTTGGTGTAAGTGTGTGTCTGTGTTACTGGGTATCAGTGTATGTCTTTGTTACTTGGTGTAAGTGTGTGTCTGTGTTACTGGGTGTCAGTGTATGTCTTTCTTACTTTGTGTCAGTTGATGTCTTTGTTACTGGGTGCCAATGTATGTCTTTGTCACTTGGTGTAATTGCATGTCTTTGTTACTTGGTGTCAGTGTATGCCTGTGTTACTTGGTGTTTGTGTATGTCTTTGTTACTTGCTTTCAGTGTATGTCTTTGTTACTTGGTGTAAGTGTGTGTCTGTGTTATTCTGTATCAGTGTATGTCTTTGTTACTTGGTGTCAGTGTATGGCTTTGTTACTAGGTGTCAGTGTATGTCTTTGTTACTTGGTGTAAGTGTGTGTCTGTGTTACTGGGTATCAGTGTATGTCTTTGTTACTTGGTGTCAGTGTATGTCTTTGTTACTTGGTGTCAGTGTATGTATTTGTTACTTGTTGCAAGTGTATGTCTTTGTTACTTGGTGTAAGTGTGTGTCTGTGTTACTGGGTATCAGTGTTTTTCTTTGTTACTTGTTGTAAGTGTGTGTCTTTGTTACTTGGTGTAAGTGTGTGTCTTTGTTACTTGGTGTAAGTGTGTGTCTGTGTTACTTGGTGTCAGTGGATGTCTTTGTTACTGGGTGCCAGTGTATGTCTTTGTTACTTGGTGTCAGTGTATGTCTTTGTTACTTGGTGTAAGTGTATGTCGTTGTGACTTGGTGTCAGTGTATGTCTTTGTTACTTGGTGTAAGCGTGTGTCTGTGTCACTGTGTATCAGTGTATGTCTTTGTTACTTGGTGTCAGTGTATGTCTTTGTTACTTGGTGTCAGTTTGTGTCTGTGTTACTGGGTATCAGTGTATGTCTTTGTTACTTGGTGTCAGTGTATGTCTTTGTTACTTGATGTAAAGGTATGTCTTTGTTACTTGGTGTCAGTATATGTCTTTGTTACTTGGTGTAAGTGTATGTCTTTGTTACTTGGTGTCAGTGTATGTCTTTGTGACTTGGTGTCATTGTATGTCTGTGTTACTGGGTGAAAGTGAGTGTCAGTGTTACTAGGTATCAGTGTATGTCTTTGTTACTTGGTGTAAGTGTGTGACTGTGTTACTGGGTATCAGTGTATGTCTTTGTTACTTGGTGTCAGTGGATGTCTTTGTTACTGGGTGCCAGTGTATGTCTTTGTTACTTGGTGTAAGTGTATGCCTTTGTGACTTGGCGTCAGTGCATGTCTTTGTTACTTGGTGTAAGTGAGTGTCTGTGTTACTGGGTATCAGTGTATGTCTTTGTTACTTGGTGTAAGTGTATGTCTTTGTCACTTGGTGGAAGTGTATGTCTGTGTTATTTGGTGTAAGTGTATGTCTTTGTTACTTGGTGTCTGTGTATGTCTTTGTTACTTGGTGTCAGTGTCTGTCTGTGTTACTCTGTATCAGTGTGTGTCTGTGTTACTTGGTGTCAGTGGATGTCTTTGTTACTGGGTGCCAGTGTATGTCTTTGTTACTTGGTGTCAGTGTATGTCTTTGTTACTTGGTGTAAGTGTATGTCTTCGTGACTTGGTGTCAGTGTATGTCTTTGTTACTTGGTGTAAGTGTGTGTCTGTGTTACTGGGTATTACTGTATGTCTTTGTTACTGGGTGTCAGTGTGTGTCTTTGTTACTTGGTGTCAGTGTGTGTCTGTGTTACTGTGTGTCAGTTTATGTCTGTGTTACTTGGTGTAAGTGTATGTCTTTGTTACTTGGTGCAAGTGTGTGTCTGTGTTACTGGCTTTCAGTGTTTGTCTTTGTTACTAGGTGTCCGTGTATGTCTTTGTTACTTGGTATCAGTGTTTGTCTTTGTTACTAGGTGTCCGTGTATGTCTTTGTTACTTGGTGTCAGTGTATGTCTTTGTTACTTGGTGTCAGTGTATGTCTTTGTTACTTGCTGTAAGTGTGTGTCTGTGTTACTGGGTATCAGTGTATGTCTTTGTTACTTGGTGTAAGTGTGTGTCTGTGTTACTGGGTGTCAGTGTATGTCTTTCTTACTTTGTGTCAGTTGATGTCTTTGTTACTGGGTGCCAATGTATGTCTTTGTCACTTGGTGTAATTGCATGTCTTTGTTACTTGGTGTCAGTGTATGCCTGTGTTACTTGGTGTTAGTGTATGTCTTTGTTACTTGCTTTCAGTGTATGTCTTTGTTACTTGGTGTAAGTGTGTGTCTGTGTTATTCTGTATCAGTGTATGTCTTTGTTACTTGGTGTCAGTGTATGGCTTTGTTACTAGGTGTCAGTGTATGTCTTTGTTACTTGGTGTAAGTGTGTGTCTGTGTTACTGGGTATCTGTGTATGTCTTTGTTACTTGGTGTCAGTGTATGTCTTTGTTACTTGGTGTCAGTGTATGTATTTGTTACTTGTTGCAAGTGTATGTCTTTGTTACTTGGTGTAAGTGCATGTCTTTGTGACTTGGTGTCAGTTTATGTCTTTGTTACTTGGTGTAAGTGTGTGTCTGTGTTACTGGGTATCAGTGTTTTTCTTTGTTACTTGTTGTAAGTGTGTGTCTTTGTTACTTGGTGTAAGTGTGTGTCTTTGTTACTTGGTGTAAGTGTGTGTCTGTGTTACTTGGTGTCAGTGGATGTCTTTGTTACTGGCTGCCAGTGTATGTCTTTGTTACTTGGTGTAAGTGTATGTCTTCGTGACTTGGTGTCAGTGTATGTCTTTGTTACTTGGTGTAAGTGTGTGTCTGTGTTACTGGGTATTACTGTATGTCTTTGTTACTGGGTGTCAGTGTGTGTCTTTGTTACTTGGTGTCAGTGTGTGTCTGTGTTACTGTGTGTCAGTTTATGTCTGTGTTACTTGGTGTAAGTGTATGTCTTTGTTACTTGGTGCAAGTGTGTGTCTGTGTTACTGGGTATCAGTGTTTGTCTTTGTTACTAGATGTCCGTGTATGTCTTTGTTACTTGGTGTCAGTGTATGTCTTTGTTACTTGGTGTCAGTGTATGTCTTTGTTACTTGGTGTAAGTGTGTGTCTGTGTTACTGGGTATCAGTGTATGTCTTTGTTACTTGGTGTAAGTGTGTGTCTGTGTTACTGGGTGTCAGTGTATGTCTTTCTTACTTTGTGTCAGTTGATGTCTTTGTTACTGGGTGCCAATGTATGTCTTTGTCACTTGGTGTAATTGCATGTCTTTGTTACTTGGTGTCAGTGTATGCCTGTGTTACTTGGTGTTTGTGTATGTCTTTGTTACTTGCTTTCAGTGTATGTCTTTGTTACTTGGTGTAAGTGTGTGTCTGTGTTATTCTGTATCAGTGTATGTCTTTGTTACTTGGTGTCAGTGTATGGCTTTGTTACTAGGTGTCAGTGTATGTCTTTGTTACTTGGTGTAAGTGTGTGTCTGTGTTACTGGGTATCAGTGTATGTCTTTGTTACTTGGTGTCAGTGTATGTCTTTGTTACTTGGTGTCAGTGTATGTATTTGTTACTTGTTGCAAGTGTATGTCTTTGTTACTTGGTGTAAGTGTGTGTCTGTGTTACTGGGTATCAGTGTTTTTCTTTGTTACTTGTTGTAAGTGTGTGTCTTTGTTACTTGGTGTAAGTGTGTGTCTTTGTTACTTGGTGTAAGTGTGTGTCTGTGTTACTTGGTGTCAGTGGATGTCTTTGTTACTGGGTGCCAGTGTATGTCTTTGTTACTTGGTGTCAGTGTATGTCTTTGTTACTTGGTGTAAGTGTATGTCGTTGTGACTTGGTGTCAGTGTATGTCTTTGTTACTTGGTGTAAGCGTGTGTCTGTGTCACTGTGTATCAGTGTATGTCTTTGTTACTTGGTGTCAGTGTATGTCTTTGTTACTTGGTGTCAGTTTGTGTCTGTGTTACTGGGTATCAGTGTATGTCTTTGTTACTTGGTGTCAGTGTATGTCTTTGTTACTTGATGTAAAGGTATGTCTTTGTTACTTGGTGTCAGTATATGTCTTTGTTACTTGGTGTAAGTGTATGTCTTTGTTACTTGGTGTCAGTGTATGTCTTTGTGACTTGGTGTCATTGTATGTCTGTGTTACTGGGTGAAAGTGAGTGTCAGTGTTACTAGGTATCAGTGTATGTCTTTGTTACTTGGTGTAAGTGTGTGACTGTGTTACTGGGTATCAGTGTATGTCTTTGTTACTTGGTGTCAGTGGATGTCTTTGTTACTGGGTGCCAGTGTATGTCTTTGTTACTTGGTGTAAGTGTATGCCTTTGTGACTTGGCGTCAGTGCATGTCTTTGTTACTTGGTGTAAGTGAGTGTCTGTGTTACTGGGTATCAGTGTATGTCTTTGTTACTTGGTGTAAGTGGGTGTCTTTGTTACTTGGTGTGAGTGTGTGTCTGTGTTACTTGGTGTCAGTGGATGTCTTTGTTACTTGGTGTCAGTGTATGTCTTTTTTACTTGGTGTAAATGTGTGTCTGTGTTACTGGGTATCAGTGTATGTCTTTGTTACTTGGTGTAAGTGTGTGTCTGTGTTACTGGGTGTCATTGTATGTCTTTGTTACTTTGTGTCAGTGGATGTCTTTGTTACTGGGTGCCAGTGTATGTCTTTGTTACTTGGTGTCAGTGTCTGTCTTTGTTACTTGGTGGAAGTGTATTTCTTTGTGACTTGGTGTAAGTGTGTGTCTGTGTTACTGGGTATCAGTGTATGTCTTTGTTACTTGGTGTAAGTGTGTGTCTGTGTTACTGGGTGTCAGTGTATGTCTTTCTTACTTGGTGTCAGTTGATGTCTTTGTTACTGGGTGCCAATGTATGTCTTTGTCACTTGGTGTAATTGCATGTCTTTGTTACTTGGTGTCAGTGTATGCCTGTGTTACTTGGTGTTAGTGTATGTCTTTGTTACTTGCTTTCAGTGTATGTCTTTGTTACTTGGTGTAAGTGTGTGTCTGTGTTATTCTGTATCAGTGTATGTCTTTGTTACTTGGTGTCAGTGTATGGCTTTGTTACTAGGTGTCAGTGTATGTCTTTGTTACTTGGTGTAAGTGTGTGTCTGTGTTACAGGGTATCAGTGTATGTCTGTGTTACTTGGTGGAAGTGTATGTCTTTGTCACTTGGTGGAAGTGTATGTCTGTGATATTTGGTGTAAGTGTATGTCTTTGTTACTTGGTGTCTGTGTATGTCTTTGTTACTTGGTGTCAGTGTCTGTCTGTGTTACTCTGTATCAGTGTGTGTCTGTGTTACTTGGTGTCAGTGGATGTCTTTGATACTGGGTGCCAGTGTATGTCTTTGTTACTTGGTGTCAGTGTAGGTCTTTGTTACTTGGTGTAAGTGTATGTCTTCGTGACTTGGTGTCAGTGTATGTCTTTGTTACTTGGTGTAAGTGTGTGTCTGTGTTACTGGGTATTACTGTATGTCTTTGTTACTGGGTGTCAGTGTGTGTCTTTGTTACTTGGTGTCAGTGTGTGTCTGTGTTACTGTGTGTCAGTTTATGTCTGTGTTACTTGGTGTAAGTGTATGTCTTTGTTACTTGGTGCAAGTGTGTGTCTGTGTTACTGGGTATCAGTGTTTGTCTTTGTTACTAGGTGTCCGTGTATGTCTTTGTTACTTGGTGTCAGTGTATGTCTTTGTTACTTGCTGTCAGTGTATGTCTTTGTTACTTGGTGTAAGTGTGTGTCTGTGTTACTGGGTATCAGTGTATGTCTTTGTTACTTGGTGTCAGTGTATGTCTTTGTTACTTGGTGTCAGTGTATGTCTTTGTTACTTGTTGCAAGTGTATGTCTTTGTTACTTGGTGTAAGTGCATGTCTTTGTGACTTGGTGTCAGTTTATGTCTTTGTTACTTGGTGTAAGTGTATGTCTGTGTTACTGGGTATCAGTGTTTTTCTTTGTTACTTGTTGTATGTGTGTGTCTTTGTTACTTGGTGTAAGTGTGTGTCTGTGTTACTTGGTGTCAGTGGATGTCTTTGTTACTGGGTGCCAGTGTATGTCTTTGTTACTTGGTGTCAGTGTATGTCTTTGTTACTTGGTGTAAGTGTATGTCGTTGTGACTTGGTGTCAGTGTATGTCTTTGTTACTTGGTGTAAGCGTGTGTCTGTGTTACTGTGTATCAGTGTATGTCTTTGTTACTTGGTGTCAGTGTATGTCTTTGTTACTTGGTGTAAGTTTGTGTCTGTGTTACTGGTTATTAGTGTATGTCTTTGTTACTTGGTGTCAGTGTATGTCTTTGTTACTTGGTGTCAGTGTATGTCTTTGTTACTTGGTGTCAGTTTGTGTCTGTGTTACTGGGTATCAGTGTATGTCTTTGTTACTTGGTGTCAGTGTATGTCTTTGTTACTTGGTGTCAGTTTGTGTCTGTGTTACTGGGTATCAGTGTATGTCTTTGTTACTTGGTGTCAGTGGATGTCTTTGTTACTTGGTGTCAGTGTATGTCTTTGTTACTTGGTGTAAGTGTATGTCGTTGTGACTTGGTGTCAGTGTATGTCTTTGTTACTTGGTGTAAGTGTGTGTCTGTGTTACTGGTTATTAGTGTATGTCTTTGTTACTGGGTGTCAGTGTGTGTCTTTGTTACTTGGTGCAAGTGTGTGTCTCTGTTACTGGGTGTCAGTGTATGTCTGTGTTACTTGGTGTAAGTGTATGTCTTTGTTACTTGGTGCAAGTGTGTGTCTGTGTTACTGGGTATCAGTGTATGTCTTTGTTACTTGGTGTCCGTGTATGTCTTTATTACTTGGTGTCAGTGTATGTCTTTGTTACTTGGTGTAAGTGTATGTCTTTGTTACTTGGTGCAAGTGTGTGTCTGTGTTACTGGGTATCAGTGTCTGTCTTTGTTACTTGGTGTCAGTGTATCTCTTTGTTACTTGATGTAAAGGTATGTCTTTGTTACTTGGTGTCAGTATATGTCTTTGTTACTTGGTGTAAGTGTATGTCTTTGTTACTTGGTGTCAGTGTATGTCTTTGTGACTTGGTGTCATTGTATGTCTGTGTTACTGGGTGAAAGTGTGTGTCAGTGTTACTAGGTATCAGTGTATGTCTTTGTTACTTGGTGTAAGTATGTGACTGTGTTACTGGGTATCAGTGTATGTCTTTGTTACTTGGTGTCAGTGGATGTCTTTGTTACTGGGTGCCAGTGTATGTCTTTGTTACTTGGTGTAAGTGTATGCCTTTGTGACTTGGCGTCAGTGCATGTCTTTGTTACTTGGTGTAAGTGAGTGTCTGTGTTACTGGGTATCAGTGTATGTCTTTGTTACTTGGTGTAAGTGGGTGTCTTTGTTACTTGGTGTGAGTGTGTGTCTGTGTTACTTGGTGTCAGTGGATGTCTTTGTTACTTGGTGTCAGTGTATGTCTTTTTTACTTGGTGTCAGTGTATGTCTTTGTTACTTGGTGTAAGTGTATGTCGTTGTGACTTGGTGTCAGTGTATGTCTTTGTTACTTGGTGTAAGTGTGTGTCTGTGTTACTGGGTGTCATTGTATGTCTTTGTTACTTTGTGTCAGTGGATGTCTTTGTTACTGGGTGCCAGTGTATGTCTTTGTTACTTGGTGTCAGTGTCTGTCTTTGTTACTTGGTGTAAGTGTATTTCTTTGTGACTTGGTGTAAGTGTGTGTCTGTGTTACTGGGTATCAGTGTATGTCTTTGTTACTTGGTGTAAGTGTGTGTCTGTGTTACTGGGTGTCAGTGTATGTCTTTCTTACTTGGTGTCAGTTGATGTCTTTGTTACTGGGTGCCAATGTATGTCTTTGTCACTTGGTGTAATTGCATGTCTTTGTTACTTGGTGTCAGTGTATGCCTGTGTTACTTGGTGTTAGTGTATGTCTTTGTTACTTGCTTTCAGTGTATGTCTCTGTTACTTGGTGTAAGTGTGTGTCTGTGTTATTCTGTATCAGTGTATGTCTTTGTTACTTGGTGTCAGTGTATGGCTTTGTTACTAGGTGTCAGTGTATGTCTTTGTTACTTGGTGTAAGTGTGTGTCTGTGTTACTGGGTATCAGAGTATGTCTTTGTTTCTTGGTGTAAGTGTGTGTCTGTGTTACTCTGTATCAGTGTATGACTTTGTTACTTGGTGTCAGTGTATATCTTTGTTACTAGGTGTAAGTTTGTGTCCTTGTTACAGGGTGTAAGTGTGTGTCTGTGTTACTGGGTATCAGTGTATGTCTGTGTTACTTGGTGGAAGTGTATGTCTTTGTCACTTGGTGGAAGTGTATGTCTGTGTTATTTGGTGTAAGTGTATGTCTTTGTTACTTGGTGTCTGTGTATGTCTTTGTTACTTGGTGTCTGTGTATGTCTGTGTTACTCTGTATCAGTGTATGTCTTTGTTACTTGGTTTAGGTGTGTGTCTGTGTTACTGGGTGTGAGTGTATGTCTTTGTTACTTGGTGTAATTGCAGGTCTTTGTTACTTGGTGTCAGTGTATTTCTGTGTTACTTGGTGTAAGTGTATGTCTTTGTTAATTGGTGTCAGTGTATGTCTTTGTTACTTGGTGTAAGTGTGTGTCTGTGTTACTCTGTATCAGTGTATGACTTTGTTTCTTGGTGTCAGTGTATATCTTTGTTACTAGGTGTAAGTGTGTGTCTGTGGTACAGGGTGTAAGTGTGTGTCTGTGTGACTGGGTATCAGTGTATGTCTGTGTTACTTGGTGGAAGTGTATGTCTTTGTCACTTGGTGGAAGTGTATGTCTGTGTTATTTGGTGTAAGTGTATGTCTTTGTTACTTGGTGTCTGTGTATGTCTTTGTTACTTGGTGTCAGTGTATGTCTGTGTTACTCTGTATCAGTGTATGTCTTTGTTACTTGGTTTAGGTGTGTGTCTGTGTTACTGGGTGTCAGTGTATGTCTTTGTTACTTGGTGTAAGTGTGTGTCTTTGTTACTTGGTGTAAGTGTGTGTCTGTGTTACTTGGTGTCAGTGGATGTCTTTGATACTGGGTGCTAGTGTATGTCTTTGTTACTTGGTGTCAGTGTACGTCTGTGTTACTTGTTGTCAGTGTATGTCTTTTTTACTTGGTGTAAGTGTGTGTCTGTGTTACTGGGTATCAGTGTATGTCTTTGTTACTTGGTGTAAGTGTGTGTCTGTGTTACTGGGTGTCAGTGTATGTCTTTGTTACTTGGTGTCAGTGGATGTCTTTGTTACTGGGTGCCAGTGTATGTCTTTGTTACTTGGTGTCAGTGTATGTCTTTGTTACTTGGTGTAAGTGTATGTCTTTGTGATTTGGTGTAATTGTGTGTCTGTGTTACTGGGTATCAGTGTATCTCTTTGTTACTTGGTGTAAGTGTGTGTCTGTGTTACTGGGTATCAGTGTATGTCTTTGTTACTTGGTGTCAGTTGATGTCTTTGTTACTGGGTGCCAGTGTATGTCTTTGTCACTTGGTGTAATTGCATGTCTGTGTTACTTGGTGTCAGTGTATGTCTGTGTTACTTGGTGCAAGTGTATGTCTTTGTTACTTGGTGTCAGTGTATGTCTTTGTTACTTGGTGTAAGTGTGTGTCTGTGTTATTCTGTATCAGTGTATGTCTTTGTTACTTGGTGTCAGTGTATGTCTTTGTTACTAGGTGTCAGTGTATGTCTTTGTTACTTGGTGTAAGTGTGTGTCTGTGTTACTGGGTATCAGAGTCTGTCTTTGTTACTTGGTGTAAGTGTGTGTCTGTGTTACTGGGTGTCAGTTGATGTGTTTGTTACTGGGTGCCAGTGTATGTCTTTGCTACTTGGTGTAATTGCATGGCTTTGTTACTTGGTGTCAGTGTATGTCTTTGTTACTTGGTGTAAGTGTGTGTCTGTGTTACTCTGTATCAGTGTTTGTCTTTGTTACTTGGTGTCAGTGTATGTCTTTGTTACTAGGTGTCAGTCGATGTCTTTGTTACTTGGTGTAAGTTTGTGTCTGTGTTACTTGGTGCCAGTGGACGTCTTTATTACTGGGTGCCAGTGTATGTCTTTGTGACTTGGTGTCAGTGTATGTCTTTGTTACTTGGTGTAAGTGTGTGTCTGTGTTACTTGGTGCATTTGTGTGTGCCTGTGTTACTGGGTATCAGTGTATGTCTGTGTTACTTGGTGGAAGTGTATGTCTTTGTCACTTGGTGGAAGTGTATGTCTGTGTTACTTGGTGTAAGTGTATGTCTTTGTTACATGGTGTCAGTGTATGTCTTTGTTACTTGGTGTAAGTGTGTGTCTGTGTTACTCTGTATCAGTGTATGTCTTTGTTACTTGGTGTAAGTGTGTGTCTGTGTTACTGGGTGTCAGTGGATGTCTTTGTTACTGGGTGCCATTGTATGTCTTTGTTACTTGGTGTCCGTGTATGTCTTTGTTACTTGGTGTAAGTGTATGCCTTTGTGACTTGGTGTAAGTGTGTGTCTGTGTTACTGGGTATCAGTGTATGTCTTTGTTACTTGGTGTAAGTGTGTGTCTGTGTTACTGGGTGTCAGTGTATGTCTTTGTTACTTGGTGTCAGTTGATGTCTTTGTTACTGGGTGCCAGTGTATGTATTTGTTACTTGGTGTAATTGCATGTCTTTGTTACTTGGTGTCAGTGTATGTCTATGTTACTTGGTGTAAGTGTATGTCTTTGTTAGTGGTGTAAGTATATGTCTTTGTTACTGGGTGTCAGTGTATGTCTTTGTTACTTGGTGTCAGTGTGTGTCTGTGTTACTGGGTATCAGTGTGTGTCTGTGTTACTGGGTATCTGTCAATTCCTGGTATGTCAGTGTTGATTCTCCTCTTTACCTGTCAATTCCTGGTCTGTCAATGTTGATTCTCCTCTTTACCTGTCAATTACTGGTATGTGAATGTTGATTTGACTCTGTACCTGTCAGTTACTGGTATGTGAATGTTGATTTTACTCTGTATCAGTCAATTCCTGGTCTGTGACTGTTGATTTTACTCTGTACCTGCCAGTTCCTGGTATGTCAATGTTAACTCTACTCTGCACCTGTCAAGTCCTGGGATCTGAATGTTGATTTTTCTCTGGAGCTGTCAATTTGTGGTATGTCAATGTTAATTCTACACTGTACCTATCAGTACCTGGGATGTCAAATTTGATTCTACTCTTTACCTGTCAGTTCCAGGTATGTGAATGTTGATTTGACTCAGTACCTGTCAGTTACTGTTATGTAAATGTTGATTTTACTCTGTACCTGTCAGTTACTGGTATGTGAATGTTGATTTTACTCTGTACCAGTCAGTACTTGCTGTGTGAATGTTGATTTTTCTCTGTACCTGTCAATTCCTGGGATGTCAAAGTTGATTCTACTCTTTACCTGTTAGTTACTGGTATGTGAATGTTGAATTTACTCTGTACCTGACAGTACCTGGTATGTGAATGTTGATTTTACTCTGCACCTTTCAATTCCTGGGATGTCAAAGTTGATTCTACTCTTTACCTGTCTGTTCCTGGTATGTGAATGTTGATTTTACTCTGTATCAGTCAATTCCTGGTCTGTGAATGTTGATTTTACTCTGTACCTGCCAGTTCCTGGGATGTCAAAGTTGATTCTACTCTTTACCTGTCAGTTCCTGGTATGTGAATGTTGATTTGACTCTGTACCTGTCAGTTACTGGTATGTGAATGTTGATTTTACTCTGTACCTGTCAGTTACTGGTTTATGAATGTTGATTTTAATCTGCACCTGACAGTACCTGGTATGTGAATGTTGATGTTACTCTGTACCAGTCAGTACCTGGTGTGTGAATGTTGATTTTACTCTGCACCTTTCAATTCCTGGGATGTCAAAGTTGATTCTACTCTTTACCTGTCTGTTCCTGGTATGTGAATGTTGATTTTACTCTGTATCAGTCAATTCCTGGTCTGTGAATGTTGATTTTACTCTGTACCTGCCAGTTCCTGGGATGTCAAAGTTGATTCTACTCTTTACCTGTCAGTTCCTGGTATGTGAATGTTGATTTGACTCTGTACCTGTCAGTTACTGGTATGTGAATGTTGATTTTACTCTGTACCTGTCAGTTACTGGTTTGTGAATGTTGATTTTAATCTGTACCTGACAGTACCTGGTATGTGAATGTTGATGTTACTCTGTACCAGTCAGTACCTGGTGTGTGAATGTTGATTTTACTCTGCACCTGTCAATTGCTGGGATGTCAAAGTTGATTCTACTCTTTACCTGTCAGTTCCTGGTATGTGAATGTTGATTTTACTCTGTACCTGACAGTACCTGGTATGTGAATGTTGATTTTACTCTGTACCAGTCAGTACCTGGTGTGTTTATGTTGATTTTACTCTGCACCTTTCAATTTCTGGGATGTCAAAGTTGATTCTACTCTTTACCTGTCTGTTCCTGGTATGTGAATTTTGATTTTACTCTGTTTCAGTCAATTCCTGGTCTGTGAATGTTGATTTTACTCTGTACCTGCCAGTTCCTGGGATGTCAAAGTTGTTTCCACTCTTTACCTGTCAGTTCCTGGTATGTGAATGTTGATTTGACTCTGTACCTGTCAGTTACTGGTATGTGAATGTTGATTTTACTCTGTACCTGTCAGTTACTGGTTTGTGAATGTTGATTTTAATCTGTACCTGACAGTACCTGGTATGTGAATGTTGATGTTACTCTGTACCAGTCAGTACCTGGTGTGTGAATGTTGATTTTACTCTGCACCTTTCAATTCCTGGGATGTCAAAGTTGATTCTACTCTTTACCTGTCAATTCCTGGTATGTGAATGTTGATTTTACTCTGTTTCAGTCAATTCCTGGTCTGTGAATGTTGATTTTACTCTGTACCTGCCAGTTCCTGGGATGTCAAAGTTGATTCTACTCTTTACCTGTCAGTTCCTGCTATGTGAATGTTGATTTGACTCTGTACCTGTCAGTTACTGGTATGTGAATGTTGATTTTACTCTGTACCTGTCAGTTACTGGTATGTGAATGTTGATTTTACTCTGTACCTGTCAGTTACTGGTTTATGAATGTTGATTTTAATCTGCACCTGACAGTACCTGGTATGTGAATGTTGATGTTACTCTGTACCAGTCAGTACCTGGTGTGTGAATGTTGATTTTACTCTGCACCTTTCAATTCCTGGGATGTCAAAGTTGATTCTACTCTTTACCTGTCTGTTCCTGGTATGTGAATGTTGATTTTACTCTGTATCAGTCAATTCCTGGTCTGTGAATGTTGATTTTACTCTGTACCTGCCAGTTCCTGGGATGTCAAAGTTGATTCTACTCTTTACCTGTCAGTTCCTGGTATGTGAATGTTGATTTGACTCTGTACCTGTCAGTTACTGGTATGTGAATGTTGATTTTACTCTGTACCTGTCAGTTACTGGTTTGTGAATGTTGATTTTAATCTGTACCTGACAGTACCTGGTATGTGAATGTTGATGTTACTCTGTACCAGTCAGTACCTGGTGTGTGAATGTTGATTTTACTCTGCACCTGTCAATTCCTGGGATGTCAAAGTTGATTCTACTCTTTACCTGTCAGTTCCTGGTATGTGAATGTTGATTTTACTCTGTACCTGACAGTACCTGGTATGTGAATGTTGATTTTACTCTGTACCAGTCAGTACCTGGTGTGTTTATGTTGATTTTACTCTGCACCTTTCAATTTCTGGGATGTCAAAGTTGATTCTACTCTTTACCTGTCTGTTCCTGGTATGTGAATTTTGATTTTACTCTGTTTCAGTCAATTCCTGGTCTGTGAATGTTGATTTTACTCTGTACCTGCCAGTTCCTGGGATGTCAAAGTTGTTTCCACTCTTTACCTGTCAGTTCCTGGTATGTGAATGTTGATTTGACTCTGTACCTGTCAGTTACTGGTATGTGAATGTTGATTTTACTCTGTACCTGTCAGTTACTGGTTTGTGAATGTTGATTTTAATCTGTACCTGACAGTACCTGGTATGTGAATGTTGATG
Organism: Heterodontus francisci; assembly: GCF_036365525.1. NCBI lineage: Eukaryota > Metazoa > Chordata > Chondrichthyes > Heterodontiformes > Heterodontidae > Heterodontus > Heterodontus francisci. Next base: position 322,927 of record NW_027141653.1, on the reverse strand, counting down.
TTACTCTGTACCAGTCAGTACCTGGTGTGTGAATGTTGATTTTACTCTGCACCTTTCAATTCCTGGGATGTCAAAGTTGATTCTACTCTTTACCTGTCAATTCCTGGTATGTGAATGTTGATTTTACTCTGTTTCAGTCAATTCCTGGTCTGTGAATGTTGATTTTACTCTGTACCTGCCAGTTCCTGGGATGTCAAAGTTGATTCTACTCTTTACCTGTCAGTTCCTGCTATGTGAATGTTGATTTGACTCTGTACCTGTCAGTTACTGGTATGTGATTGTTGATTTTAATCTGTACCTGACAGTGCCTGGTATGTGAATGTTGATGTTACTCTGTACCTGCCAGTTCCTGGTATGTCAATGTTAATTCTACTCAGTACCTGTCAATTCCTGGCATCTGAATGTTGATTTTTCTCTGTTCCTGTCAATTCCTGGTATGTCAATGTTAATTCTACACTGTACCTATCAGTACCTGGGATGTCAAAGTTGATTCTACTCTTTACCTGTCAGTTCCTGTTATGTGAATGTTGATTTGAATCTGTACCTGTCAGTTACTGTTATGTGAATGTTGATTTTACTCTGCACCTGACAGTACCTGGTATGTGAATGTTGATTTTACTCTGTACCAGTCAGTACCTGGTGTGTGAATGTTGATTTTACTCTGCACCTGTCAATTCCTGGGATGTCAAAGTTGATTCTACTCTTTACCTGTCAGTTCCTGGTATATGAATGTTGATTTGACTCTGTACCTGTCAGTTACTGGTATGTGAATGTTGATTTTACTCTGTATCAGTCAATTCCTGGTCTGTGAATGTTGATTTTACACTGTACCTGCCAGTTCCTGTTATGTCAATGTTAATTCTACTCAGTACCTGTTAAGTCCTGGTGTCAGAATGTTGATTTTTCTCTGTACCAGTCAATACCTGGCGTGTGAATGTTGATTTTGCTCTGTACCTGTCAATTCATGGTATGTCAATGTTAATTCTACTCTGTTCCTTTCAGTACCTGGTATGTGAATGTTGATTTGTCTCTGTACCTGTCAGTTACTGGTATTTGAATGTAGATTGTACTCTGTATCAGTCAGTACCTGGTATGTGCGTATTGATTTTACTCTGTATATATCAGTTCCTGGTGTGTAAATGTTGATTTTACTCTGTACCTGCCAGTTCCTGGTATGTAAATGTAGATTTTACTCTGTACCTGGTGCGTGTGAATGTTGATTTTACTCTGAGCCTGTCAGTACCTGATATGTAAATGTTGATTTTACTCTGTCTCTGTCAATTCCTGGTATGTGAATGTTGATTTTACTCTGTACCTGACAGTACCTGGTATGTGAATGTCGATTTTACTCTGTACCTGCCAGTTCCTGGTATGTGAATGTTGATTTTACTCAGAGCCTGTAAATTCCTGGTATCTGAATGTTGATTTTACTCTTTACCTGTCAGTTCCTGGTATGTGAATGTTGATTTGACTCTGTATCTGTCAATTCCTGGTATGTGAATGTTTATTTTACTCTGTACCTGACAGTGCCTGATATGTGAATGTTGATTTTACTCTGTACCTGACAGTACCTGGTATGTGTTGGTTGATTTTACTCTGTACCTGCCATTTCCTGGTATGTTAATGTAGATTTTTCTCGGTACCTGGTGTGTGTGAATGTTGATTTTACTCTGTACCTGTCAATTCCTGGGATGTCAATGTTAATTTTTCTCTGTTCATTTCAGTACCTGGTATGAGAATGTTGATTTTACTATGTACCTGTCAATTCCTGGTATGTGAATGTTGATTTTACTATGAGCCTGTCAGGTCCTGGGATGTGAATGTTGATTCTGCAATGTACCTGTCAGTACCTGGTATGTAAATGTTGATTTTACTCAGTACCTGTCAATTCCTGGTATGTCAATGTTGATTCTACTCTTTACCTGTCAATTCCTGGTCTGTGAATGTAGATTTTACTCTGTACCTGACAGTACCTGGGATGTGAAATTTGATTTTCCTCGGAACCTGCCAATTCCTGGTATCTGAATGTTGATTTTACTCTTTACTTGTCAATTCCTGGTCTGTGAATGTTGATTTGACTCTGCATCTGTCAATTCCTGGTATGTCAATGTTGATTTTACTCTGTACCTGACAGTACCTGGTATGTGAATGTTGATTTTACTCTGTACCTGACAGTACCTTGTATGTGAATGTTGATTTTACTCTGTACCTGCCAGTTCCTGGTATGTAAATGTAGATTTTTCTCTGTACCTGGTGTGTATGAATGTTGATTTTACTCTGTACCTGTCAATTCCTGGTATGTCAATGTTAATTTTACTCTGTTCATTTCAGTACCTGGTATGTGAATGTTGATTTTACTCTGTACCTGTCAATTCCTGGTATGTGAATGTTGATTTTACTCTGAGCCTGTCAGTACCTGGTATGTAAATCTTGATTTTACTCTGTACCTGTCAATTCCTGGGATGTGAATGTTGATTTTACTCTGTACCTGACAGTACCTGGTATGTGAATGTTGATTTCACTCTCTAGCTGCCAGTTACTGGTATGTAAATGTAGATTTTACTCTGTACCTGGTGTGTGTGAATGTTTATTTTACTCTGTACCTGTCACATCCTGGTATGTCAATGTTAATTTTAATCTTTTCATTTCAGTGCCTGGTATGTGAATGATGATTTGACTCTGTACCTGTCAGTTACTGGTATGTGAATGTTGATGTTACTCTGTACCTGTCAGTTCCTGGTTTGTGAATGTTGATTTTACTCTGTACCTGTCAATTCCTGGTATGTCAATGTTGATTCTGCTCTTTACCTGTCAATTCCTGGTCTGTGAATGTAGATTTTACTCTGTACCTGCCAGTTCCTGGTATGAAAATGTAGATTTTTCTCTGCACCTGGTGTGTGTGAATGTTGATTTTACTCTGCACCTGTCAATTCCTGGTATGTCAATGTTAATTTTACTCTGTTCCTTTCAGTACCTGGTATGTGAATGTTGATTTTACTCTGTACCTGTAAATTCCTGGTATGCGAATGTTGATTTTACTCTGAGCCTGTCAGGTCCTGGGATGTGAATGTTGATTTAACTCTGTACCTGACAGTACCTGGTATGTGAATGTTGATTTTACTCTGTACCTGTCAATTACTGGTATGTGAAAGTTGATTTTACTCTGAGCCTGTCAGGTCCTGGGATGTGAATGTTGATTATGCAATGTACCTGTCAGTACCTGGTATGTAAATGTTGATTTTACTCTGTACCTGTCAATTCCTGGTATGTGAATGTTGATTCTGCAATGTACCTGTCAGTACCTGGTATGTAAATGTTGATTTTACTCTGTACCTGGTGTGTGTGAATGTTGATTTTACTCTGCACCTGTCAATTCCAGGTATCTGAATGTTGATTTTTCTCTGTCCCTGTCAATTCCTGGTATGTCAATGTTCATTCTACACTGTACCTATCAGTACCTGGGACGTCAAAGTTGATTCTACTCTTTACGTGTCAGTTCCTGGTATGTGAATGTTGATTTTACTCTGTAAATGTCAATTCCTGGTATTTCAATGTTAATTTTACTCTGTTCATTTCAGTACCTGGTATGTAAATGTTGATTACACTCTGTACCTGTCAATTCCTGGGATGTGAATGTTGATTTTACTCTGTACCTGACAGTACCTGGCATGTGAATGTTGATTTTACTCTGTACCTGCCACTTCCTGGTATGTAAATGTAGATTTTACTCTGTACCTGGTGTGTGTGAATGTAGATTTTACTCTGTACCTGTCAATTCCTGGTATGTCAATGTTAATTTTACTCTGTTCATTTCAGTACCTGGTATGTGAATATTGATTTTACTCTGTACCTGTCAATTCCTGATATGTCAATGTTGATTTTACACTGAGCCTGTCAGGTCCTGGGATGTGAATGTTGATTCTGCAATGTACCTGTCAGTACCTGGTATGTAATTGTTGATTTTACTCTGTATCTGTCAGTTCCTGGGATGTGAATGTTGATTTTACTCTGTAGCTGTCAGTACCTGGTATGTGAATGTTGATTTTACTCTGTACCTGACAGTACCTGGTATGTGAATGTTGATTTTACTCTGTATCTGTCAGTTCCTGGGATGTGAATGTTGATTTTACTCTGTAGCTGTCAGTACCTGGTATGTGAATGTTGATTTTACTCTGTACCAGCCAGTTGCTGGTATGTGAATGTAGATTTTACTCTGTACCTGTCAGTACCTGGTATGTGAATGTTGATTTTACTCTGTACCTGGTATGTGAATGTTGATTTTACTCTGTACCTGCCAGTTCCTGGTATGTACATGTAGATTTTTCTCTGTAACTGGTGTGTGTGAATGTTGATTTTACTCTGTACCTGTCAATTCCCGGGATGTGAATGCTGATTTTACTCTGTACCTGACAGTACCTGGTATGTGAATGTTGATTGTACTCTGAGCCTGTCAGTCCCTGGTATGTAAATGTTGATTTTACTGTGTACCTGTCAATTCCTGGGATGTGAATGTTGATTTTACTCTGAGCCTGTCAGTACCTGGTATGTAAATGTTGATTTTACTGTGTACCTGTCAATTCCTGGGATGTGAATGTTGATTTTGCTCTGAGCCTGTCAGTACCTGGTATGTAAATGTTGATTTTACTGTGTACCTGTCAATTCCTGGAATGCGAATGTTGATTTTACTCTGTACCTGTCAGTTCCTGGGATGTGTATGTTGATTTTACTCTGAGCCTGTCAGTACCTGGTATGTAAATGCTGATTTTACTCTGTACCTGTCAATTCCTGGGATGTGAATGTTGATTTTACTCTTTACCTGACAGTACCTGGTATGTGAATGTTGATTTTACTCTGTACCTGCCGGTTTCTGGTATGTAAATGTAGATTTTACTCTGTACCTGGTGTGTGTGAATGTTGATTTTCTCTGTACCTGTCAATTCCTGGTATGTCAATGTTGATTTTACTCTGTCCCTGTCAATTCCTGGTATGTGTAGGTTGATTTTGCTCTGTACCTGCCAGTTCCTGGTATGTAAACGTAGACTTTACTCTGCACCTGGTGTGTGTGAATGTTGATTTTACTCTGTACCTGTCAATTCCTGGTATGTCAATGTTAATTTTACTCTGTTCATTTCAGTACCTGGTATGTGAATGTTTAGTTTAGTTTAGTTTAGAGATACAGCACTGAAACAGGCCCTTCGGCCCACAGAGTCTGTGCCGACCATCAACCACCCATTTATATTAATCCTACACTAATCCCATATTCCTATCACATCCCCACCTGTCCTTATATATTTCCCTACCACCTACCTATACTAGGGGCAATTTATAATGGCCAATTAACCTATCAACCTGCAAGTCTTTGGTATGTGGGAGGAAACCGGAGCACCCGGAGGAAACCCACGCAGACACAGGGAGAACTTGCAAACTCCGCACAGGCAGTACCCAGAATCGAACCCGGGTCCCTGGAGCTGTGAGGCTGCAGTGCTAACCACTGCGCCACTGTGCCGCCCCTAATTTACTCTGGACCTGGTGTGTGTCAATGTTGATTTTACTCTGTCCCTGTCAATTCCTGGTATGTGTAGGTTGATTTTGCTCTGTACCTGCCAGTTCCTGGCATGTAAACGTAGACTTTACTCTGTACCTGGTGTGTGTGAATGTTGATTTTTCTCTGTACCTGTCAATTCCTGGTATGTCAATGTTAGTTCTACACTGTACCTATCAGTACCTGGGATGTCAAAGTTGATTCTACTCTTTACCTGCCAGTTCCTGGTATGTGAATGTTTGTTTTACTCTGTACCTGCCAGTTCCTGGTTTGTAAATGTAGATTTTACTCTGTACCTGGTGTGTGTGAATGTTGATTTTACTCTGAGCCTGTCAGGTCCTGGGTTGTGAATGTTGATTCTGCAATGTACCTGTCAGTACCTGGTATGTAAATGTTGATTTTACTCTGTACCTGCCAGTACCTGGTATGTGAATGTTGATTTTACTCTGTACCTGCCAGTACCTGGTATGTGAATGTTGATTTTACTCTGTACCTGCCAGTTACTGGAATATAAATGTAGATTTTTCTCTGTACCTGTTGTGTTTGAATGTTGATTTTACTCTGTACCTGTCAATTCCTGGTATGTGAATGTTGATTTTACTCTGAGCCTGTCAGTACCTGGTTTGTAAATGTTGATTTAACTCTGTACCTGACAGTACCTGGTATGTGAATATTTGATTTTACTCTGTACCTGCCAGTTCCTGGTATGTAAATGTAGATTTTTCTCTGTACCTGATGTGTGTGAATGTTGATTTTACTCTGTACCTGTCAATTCCTGGTATGTCAATGTTAATTTTACTCTGTTCATTTCAGTAACTGGTATTTGAATGTTGATTTTACTCTGTACCTGTCAATTACTGGTATGTGAATGTTGATTTTACTCTGAGCCTGTCAGGTCCTGGGATGTGAATGTTGATTCTGCAATGTACCTGTCAGTACCTGGTATGTAAATGTTGATTTTACTCTGTACCTGTCAGTTCCTGGGATGTGAATGTTGATTTTACTCTGTACCTGTCAATTACTGGTATGTCAATGTTGATTTTACTCTGTGCCTGTCAGGTCCTGGGATGTTAATGTTGATTCTGCAATGTACCTGTCAGTACCTGGTATGTAAATGTTGATTTTACTCTGTACCTGTCAGTTCCTGGGATGTGAAAGTTGATTTTACTCTGTACCTGGTGTGTGTGAATGTTGTTTTTACTCTGTACCTGTCAAGTCCTGGTATGTCAATGTTAATTTTACTCTGTTCATTTCAGTACCTGGTATGTGAATGTTGATTTTACTCTGAGCCTGTCAGAACCTTGTATGTAAATGTTGATTATACTCTTTACCTGTCAATACCTGGGATGTGAATGTTGATTTTACTCTGTCCCTGACAGTACCTGGTATGTGAATGTTGATTTTACTCTGTACCTGACAGTTCCTGGTATGTAAAAGTAGATTTTACTCTGTACCTGGTGTGTGTGAATGTTGTTTTTACATTGTACCTGTCAATTCCTGGTATGTCAATGTTAATTTTACTCTGTTCATTTCAGTACCTGGTATGTGAATGTTGATTTTACTCTTTCGCTGTCAATTCCTGGTATGTGAATGTTGATTTTACACTGAGCCTGTCAGGTCCTGGGATGTGAATTTTGACTCTGCAATGTACCTGTCAGTACCTGGTATGTAAATGTTGATTTTACTCTGCACCTGTCAGTTCCTGGGCTGTGAATGTTGATTTTACTCTGTACCTGTCAATACCTGGTATGTGAATGTTGGTTTTACTCAGTACCTGCCCGTTCCTGGCATGTAAATATATAATTTTCTCTGTACCTGGTTTGTGTGAATGTTGATTTTACTCTGTACCTGTCAATTCCTGGTATGTCAATGTTAATTGTACTCTGTTCATTTCAGTACCTGGTATGTGAATGCAGATTTTACTCTGTACCTGTCAATTCCTGGTATGTGAATGTTGATTTTACTCTGTACCTGTCAGTACCTGGTATGTGAATGTTTGTTTTACTCTGTACCTGCCATTTCCTGGTTTGTAAATGTAGATTTTACTCTGTACCTGGTATGTGTGAATGTTGATTTTACTCTGTACCTGTCAATTCCTGGTATGTCAATGTTAATTTTACTCTGTTCATTTCAGTACCTGGTATGTGAGTGTTGATTTTACTCTATACCTGACAGTACCTGGTATGTGAATGTTGATTTTACTCTGTACCTGGTGTGTGTGAATGTTGATTTTACTCTGTACCTGTCAGTACCTGCTATGTGAATGTTGATTTTACTCTGTACCTGGTGTGTGTGAATGTTGATTTTACTCTGTACCTGTCAGTACCGGTATGTAAATGTTGATTTTATTCTGTACCTGTCAATTCCTGGCATGTGAATGTTGATTTTACACTGTACCTGCCACTTCCTGGTGTGTGAATGTTGATTTTATTCTGAACCTGTCAGGTCCTGGGATGTGAAAGTTGATTCTGCAATCTACCTGTCAGTACCTGCTATGTAAATGTTGAGTCTGCAATGTCCCTGTCAGTACCTGGTATGTAAATGTTGATTTTACTCTGTACCTGACAGTACCTGGTATGTGAATGTTGATTTTACTCTGTACCTGTTGTATGTGAATGTTGGTTTTACTCTGTACCTGTCAGTACCTGGTATGTAAATGTTGATTTTACTCTGTATATGTCAATTCCTGGTATGCGAATGTTGATTTTACACTGCACCTGCCAGTTCCTGGTGTGTGAATGTTGATTTTATTCTGTACCTGTCAGGTCCTGGGATGTGAATGTTGATTTTACTCTGTACCTGACAGTACCTGGTATGTGAATGTTGATTTTACTCTGTACCTGCCAGTTCCTGGGATGTAAATGCAGATTTTACTCTGTACCTGGTATGTGAATGTTGATTTTACTCCGCACCTGCCTGTTCCTCGTACGTAAATGTAGATTTTTCTCTGTACCTGGTCTGTGTGAGTGTTGATTTTACTCGGTACCTGTCAATTCCTGGTATGTCAATCTTAATTTTACTCTGTTCATTTCAGTACCTGGTACGTGAATGTTGATTTTACACTGTACCTGTCAAATCCTGGTATGTGAATGTTGATTTTACTCTGTACCTGCCAGTTCTTGGTTTGTAAATGTAGATTTTACTCTGTACCTGGTGTGTGTGAATGTTGATTTTACTCTGTACCTGTCAATTCCTGGTATGTCAATGTTAATTTTACTCTGTTCATTTCAGTACCTGGTAGGTGAATGTTGATTTTACTCTGTACCTGTCAGTTCCTGGGATGTGAATGTTGATTTTACTCTGTACCTGCCAGTTCCTGGTATGTAAATGCAGATTTTTCTCTGTACCTGGTGTGTGTGAATGTTGATTTTACTCTGTACCTCTCAATTCCTGGTATGTCAATGTTAATTTTACTCTGTTCATTTCAGTACCTGGTATGTGAATGTTGATTTTACTCTGTACCTGACAGTACCTGGTATGTGAATGTTGATTTTACTCTGTACCTGCCAGTTCCTGGTCTGTAAATGTAGATTTTACTCTGTACCTGACAGTACCTGGTATGTGAATGTTGCTTTTACTCTGTACCTGTCAATTCCTGGGATGTGAATGTTGATTTAACTCCGCACCTGCCAGTTCCTGGTATGTAAATGTAGATTTTACTCTGTACCTGGTGTATGTGAATGTTGATTTTACTCTGTACCTGTCAATTACTGGTGTGTCAATGTTAATTTTACTCTGTTCATTTCAGTACCTGGTATGCGAATGTTGATTTTACTCTGTACCTGTCAGTACCTGGTATGTGAATGTTGATTTTATTCTGTACCTGTCAGTACCTGGTATGTGAATGTTGATTTTACTCTGTACCTGCCAGTTCCTGGTATGTTAATGTAGATTTTACTCTGTACCTGTCAGTACCTGGTATGTGAATGTTGATTTTACTCTGTACCTGTCAATTCCTGGGATGTGAATGTTGATTTTACTCTGTACCTGACAGTACCTGGTATGTGAATGTTGATTTTACTCTGTACCTGGTGTGTGTATGTTGATTTTACTCTGTACCTGTCAGTACCTGGCCTGTGAATGTTGATTTTACACTGTACCCGCCTGTTCCTGGTGTGTGAATGTTGATTTTACTCTGTACCTGTCAGGTCCTGGGATGTGAATGTTGATTCTGCAATGTACCTGTCAGTTCCTGCAATGTAAATGTTGATTCTGCAATGTCCCTGTCAGTACCTGGTATGTAAATGTTGATTTTACTCTGCACCTGTCAATTCCTGGTATGTGAATGTTGATTTTACACTGTACCTGCCAGTTCCTGGTGTGTGAATGTTGATTGTATTCTGTACCTGTCAGGTCCTGGGATGTGAATGTTGATTCTGCAATGTACCTGTCAGTACCTACTATGGAAATGTTGTTTCTGCAATGTACCTGTCAGTACCTGGTATGTAAATGTTGATTTTACTCTGTACCTGACAGTACCTGGTCTGTGAATGTTGATTTTACTCTGTACCTGCCAGTTCCTGGCATGTAAATGTAGATTTTACTCTGTACCTGGTATGTGAATGTTGATTTTACTCTGTACCTGTCAATTCCTGGTATGTCAATCTTAATTTTACTCTGTTCATTTCAGTACCTGGTACGTGAATGTTGATTTTACTCTGTACTTGCCAGTTCCTGGTATGTAAATGTTGATTTTACTCTGTACCTGGTGTGTGTGAATGTTGATTTTACTCTGTACCTGTCAATTCCTGGTATGTGAATGTTGATTTTACTCTGTACCTGCCAGTTCCTTGTATGTAAATGTTGATTTTACTCTGTACCTGGTATGTGAATGTTGATTTTACTCCGCACCTGCCAGTTCCTCGTACGTAAATGTAGATTTTTATCTGTACCTGGTGTGTGTGAGTGTTGATTTTACTCGGTACCTGTCAATTCCTGGTATGTCAATCTTAATTTTACTCTGTTCATTTCAGTACCTGGGACGTGAATGTTGATTTTACTCTGTACCTGTCAATTCCTGGTATGTGAATGTTGATTTTACTCTGTACCTGCCAGTTCTTGGTTTGTAAATGTAGATTTTACTCTGTACCTGGTGTGTGTGAATGTTGATTTTACTCTGTACCTGTCAATTCCTGGTATGCCAATGTTAATTTTACTCTGTTCATTTCAGTACCTGGTATGTGAATGTTGATTTTACTCTGTACCTGTCAGTTCCTGGGATGTGAATGTTGATTTTACTCTGTACCTGTCAGTACCTGGGATGTGAATGTTGATTTTACTCTGTACCTGCCAGTTCCTGGCATGTAAATGTAGATTTTTCTCTGTACCTGGTGTGTGTGAATGTTGATTTTACTCTGTACCTCTCAATTCCCGGTGTTTCAATGTTAATTTTACTCTGTTCACTTCAGTACCTGGTATGTGAATGTTGATTTTACTCTGTACCTGACAGTACCTGGTATGTGAATGTTGATTTTACTCTGTACCTGCCAGTTCCTGGTCTGTAAATGCAGATTTTACTTTGTACCTGACAGTACCTGGGATGTGAATGTTGATTTTACTCTGTACCTGTCAATTCCTGGGATGTGAATGTTGATTTTACTCCGCACCTGCCCGTTCCTGGTATGTAAATGTAGATTTTACTCTGTACCTGGTGTATGTGAATGTTGATTTTACTCTGTGCCTGTCAATTCCTGGTATGTCAATGTTAATTTTACTCTGTTCCTTTCAGTCCCTGGTATGTGAATGTTGAATATACTCTGTACCTGTCAATTCCTGGTATGTCAATGTTAATTTTACTCCGTTCATTTCAGTACCTGGTATTTGAATGTTGATTTTACTCTGTACCTGTCAGTACCTGGTATGTGAATGTTGATTTTACTCTGTACCTGACAGTACCTGGTATGTGAATGTTGATTTTACTCTGTACCTGCCAGTTCCTGGTATGTAAATGTAGATTTTACTCTGTACCTGTCTTTACCTGGTATGTGAATGTTGATTTTACTCTGTACCTGTCAATTCCTGGGATGTGAATGTTGATGTTACTCTGTACCTGACAGTACCTGGTATGTAAATGTAGATTTTATTCTGTACCTGGATTGTGAATGTTGATTTTACTCCGCACCTGCCAGTTCCTGGCCTGTAAATGTAGATTTTTCTCTGTACCATGTGTGTGTGCGTGTTGATTTTAATCTGTACCTGGTGTATGTGAATGTTGATTTTACTCTGTACCTGTCAATTCCTGGTATGTCAATGTTAATTTTACTCTGTTCATTTCAGTACCTGGTATGTGAATGTTGATTTTACTCTGTACCTGTCAATTCCTGGTATGTGAATGTTGATTTTACTCTGAGCCTGTCAGGTCCTGGGATGTGAATGTTGATTCTGCAATGTACCTGTCAGTACCTGGTATGTAAATGTTGATTTTACTCTGCACCTGTCAGTTCCTGGGATGTGAATGTTGATTTTACTCTGTACCTGTCAGTACCTGGTATGTGAAAGTTGATTTTATTCTGTACCTGCCTGTACCTGGCATGTAAATGTAGATTTTTCTCTGTACCTGGTGTGTGTGAATGTTGATTTGACTCTGTACCTGTCAATTCCTGGTATGTCAATGTTAATTTTACTCTGTTCATTTCAGTACCTGGTATGTGAATGTTGATTTTACTCTGTACCTGACAGTCACTGGTATGTGACTGTTGATTTTACTCTGTACCTGTCAATTCCTGGGATGTGAATGTTGATTTTACTCTGTACCTGACAGTACCTGGTATGTGAATGTTGATTTTACTCTGTACCTGCCAGTTCCTGGTATGTACATGTAGATTTTTCTCTGTAACTGGTGTGTGTGAATGTTGATTTTACTCTGTACCTGTCAATTCCCGGGATGTGAATGCTGATTTTACTCTGTACCTGACAGTACCTGGTATGTGAATGTTGATTGTACTCTGAGCCTGTCAGTCCCTGGTATGTAAATGTTGATTTTACTGTGTACCTGTCAATTCCTGGGATGTGAATGTTGATTTTACTCTGAGCCTGTCAGTACCTGGTATGTAAATGTTGATTTTACTGTGTACCTGTCAATTCCTGGGATGTGAATGTTGATTTTGCTCTGAGCCTGTCAGTACCTGGTATGTAAATGTTGATTTTACTGTGTACCTGTCAATTCCTGGAATGCGAATGTTGATTTTACTCTGTACCTGTCAATTCCTGGGATGTGAATGTTGATTTTGTTCTGAGCCTGTCAGTCCCTGGTATGTGAATGTTGAATATACTCTGTACCTGTCAATTCCTGGTATGTCAATGTTAATTTTACTCCGTTCATTTCAGTACCTGGTATTTGAATGTTGATTTTACTCTGTACCTGTCAGTACCTGGTATGTGAATGTTGATTTTACTCTGTACCTGACAGTACCTGGTATGTGAATGTTGATTTTACTCTGTACCTGCCAGTTCCTGGTATGTAAATGTAGATTTTACTCTGTACCTGTCTTTACCTGGTATGTGAATGTTGATTTTACTCTGTACCTGTCAATTCCTGGGATGTGAATGTTGATGTTACTCTGTACCTGACAGTACCTGGTATGTAAATGTAGATTTTATTCTGTACCTGGATTGTGAATGTTGATTTTACTCCGCACCTGCCAGTTCCTGGCCTGTAAATGTAGATTTTTCTCTGTACCATGTGTGTGTGCGTGTTGATTTTAATCTGTACCTGGTGTATGTGAATGTTGATTTTACTCTGTACCTGTCAATTCCTGGTATGTCAATGTTAATTTTACTCTGTTCATTTCAGTACCTGGTATGTGAATGTTGATTTTACTCTGTACCTGTCAATTCCTGGTATGTGAATGTTGATTTTACTCTGAGCCTGTCAGGTCCTGGGATGTGAATGTTGATTCTGCAATGTACCTGTCAGTACCTGGTATGTAAATGTTGATTTTACTCTGCACCTGTCAGTTCCTGGGATGTGAATGTTGATTTTACTCTGTACCTGTCAGTACCTGGTATGTGAAAGTTGATTTTATTCTGTACCTGCCTGTACCTGGCATGTAAATGTAGATTTTTCTCTGTACCTGGTGTGTGTGAATGTTGATTTGACTCTGTACCTGTCAATTCCTGGTATGTCAATGTTAATTTTACTCTGTTCATTTCAGTACCTGGTATGTGAATGTTGATTTTACTCTGTACCTGACAGTACCTGGTATGTGACTGTTGATTTTACTCTGTACCTGTCAATTCCTGGGATGTGAATGTTGATTTTACTCTGTACCTGACAGTACCTGGTATGTGAATGTTGATTTTACTCTGTACCTGCCAGTTCCTGGTATGTACATGTAGATTTTTCTCTGTAACTGGTGTGTGTGAATGTTGATTTTACTCTGTACCTGTCAATTCCCGGGATGTGAATGCTGATTTTACTCTGTACCTGACAGTACCTGGTATGTGAATGTTGATTGTACTCTGAGCCTGTCAGTCCCTGGTATGTAAATGTTGATTTTACTGTGTACCTGTCAATTCCTGGGATGTGAATGTTGATTTTACTCTGAGCCTGTCAGTACCTGGTATGTAAATGTTGATTTTACTGTGTACCTGTCAATTCCTGGGATGTGAATGTTGATTTTGCTCTGAGCCTGTCAGTACCTGGTATGTAAATGTTGATTTTACTGTGTACCTGTCAATTCCTGGAATGCGAATGTTGATTTTACTCTGTACCTGTCAGTTCCTGGGATGTGTATGTTGATTTTACTCTGAGCCTGTCAGTACCTGGTATGTAAATGCTGATTTTACTCTGTACCTGTCAATTCCTGGGATGTGAATGTTGATTTTACTCTTTACCTGACAGTACCTGGTATGTGAATGTTGATTTTACTCTGTACCTGCCGGTTTCTGGTATGTAAATGTAGATTTTACTCTGTACCTGGTGTGTGTGAATGTTGATTTTCTCTGTACCTGTCAATTCCTGGTATGTCAATGTTGATTTTACTCTGTCCCTGTCAATTCCTGGTATGTGTAGGTTGATTTTGCTCTGTACCTGCCAGTTCCTGGTATGTAAACGTAGACTTTACTCTGCACCTGGTGTGTGTGAATGTTGATTTTACTCTGTACCTGTCAATTCCTGGTATGTCAATGTTAATTTTACTCTGTTCATTTCAGTACCTGGTATGTGAATGTTTAGTTTAGTTTAGTTTAGAGATACAGCACTGAAACAGGCCCTTCGGCCCACAGAGTCTGTGCCGACCATCAACCACCCATTTATATTAATCCTACACTAATCCCATATTCCTATCACATCCCCACCTGTCCTTATATATTTCCCTACCACCTACCTATACTAGGGGCAATTTATAATGGCCAATTAACCTATCAACCTGCAAGTCTTTGGTATGTGGGAGGAAACCGGAGCACCCGGAGGAAACCCACGCAGACACAGGGAGAACTTGCAAACTCCGCACAGGCAGTACCCAGAATCGAACCCGGGTCCCTGGAGCTGTGAGGCTGCAGTGCTAACCACTGCGCCACTGTGCCGCCCCTAATTTACTCTGGACCTGGTGTGTGTCAATGTTGATTTTACTCTGTCCCTGTCAATTCCTGGTATGTGTAGGTTGATTTTGCTCTGTACCTGCCAGTTCCTGGCATGTAAACGTAGACTTTACTCTGTACCTGGTGTGTGTGAATGTTGATTTTTCTCTGTACCTGTCAATTCCTGGTATGTCAATGTTAGTTCTACACTGTACCTATCAGTACCTGGGATGTCAAAGTTGATTCTACTCTTTACCTGCCAGTTCCTGGTATGTGAATGTTTGTTTTACTCTGTACCTGCCAGTTCCTGGTTTGTAAATGTAGATTTTACTCTGTACCTGGTGTGTGTGAATGTTGATTTTACTCTGAGCCTGTCAGGTCCTGGGTTGTGAATGTTGATTCTGCAATGTACCTGTCAGTACCTGGTATGTAAATGTTGATTTTACTCTGTACCTGCCAGTACCTGGTATGTGAATGTTGATTTTACTCTGTACCTGCCAGTACCTGGTATGTGAATGTTGATTTTACTCTGTACCTGCCAGTTACTGGAATATAAATGTAGATTTTTCTCTGTACCTGTTGTGTTTGAATGTTGATTTTACTCTGTACCTGTCAATTCCTGGTATGTGAATGTTGATTTTACTCTGAGCCTGTCAGTACCTGGTTTGTAAATGTTGATTTAACTCTGTACCTGACAGTACCTGGTATGTGAATATTTGATTTTACTCTGTACCTGCCAGTTCCTGGTATGTAAATGTAGATTTTTCTCTGTACCTGATGTGTGTGAATGTTGATTTTACTCTGTACCTGTCAATTCCTGGTATGTCAATGTTAATTTTACTCTGTTCATTTCAGTAACTGGTATTTGAATGTTGATTTTACTCTGTACCTGTCAATTACTGGTATGTGAATGTTGATTTTACTCTGAGCCTGTCAGGTCCTGGGATGTGAATGTTGATTCTGCAATGTACCTGTCAGTACCTGGTATGTAAATGTTGATTTTACTCTGTACCTGTCAGTTCCTGGGATGTGAATGTTGATTTTACTCTGTACCTGTCAATTACTGGTATGTCAATGTTGATTTTACTCTGTGCCTGTCAGGTCCTGGGATGTTAATGTTGATTCTGCAATGTACCTGTCAGTACCTGGTATGTAAATGTTGATTTTACTCTGTACCTGTCAGTTCCTGGGATGTGAAAGTTGATTTTACTCTGTACCTGGTGTGTGTGAATGTTGTTTTTACTCTGTACCTGTCAAGTCCTGGTATGTCAATGTTAATTTTACTCTGTTCATTTCAGTACCTGGTATGTGAATGTTGATTTTACTCTGAGCCTGTCAGAACCTTGTATGTAAATGTTGATTATACTCTTTACCTGTCAATACCTGGGATGTGAATGTTGATTTTACTCTGTCCCTGACAGTACCTGGTATGTGAATGTTGATTTTACTCTGTACCTGACAGTTCCTGGTATGTAAAAGTAGATTTTACTCTGTACCTGGTGTGTGTGAATGTTGTTTTTACATTGTACCTGTCAATTCCTGGTATGTCAATGTTAATTTTACTCTGTTCATTTCAGTACCTGGTATGTGAATGTTGATTTTACTCTTTCGCTGTCAATTCCTGGTATGTGAATGTTGATTTTACACTGAGCCTGTCAGGTCCTGGGATGTGAATTTTGACTCTGCAATGTACCTGTCAGTACCTGGTATGTAAATGTTGATTTTACTCTGCACCTGTCAGTTCCTGGGCTGTGAATGTTGATTTTACTCTGTACCTGTCAATACCTGGTATGTGAATGTTGGTTTTACTCAGTACCTGCCCGTTCCTGGCATGTAAATATATAATTTTCTCTGTACCTGGTTTGTGTGAATGTTGATTTTACTCTGTACCTGTCAATTCCTGGTATGTCAATGTTAATTGTACTCTGTTCATTTCAGTACCTGGTATGTGAATGCAGATTTTACTCTGTACCTGTCAATTCCTGGTATGTGAATGTTGATTTTACTCTGTACCTGTCAGTACCTGGTATGTGAATGTTTGTTTTACTCTGTACCTGCCATTTCCTGGTTTGTAAATGTAGATTTTACTCTGTACCTGGTATGTGTGAATGTTGATTTTACTCTGTACCTGTCAATTCCTGGTATGTCAATGTTAATTTTACTCTGTTCATTTCAGTACCTGGTATGTGAGTGTTGATTTTACTCTATACCTGACAGTACCTGGTATGTGAATGTTGATTTTACTCTGTACCTGGTGTGTGTGAATGTTGATTTTACTCTGTACCTGTCAGTACCTGCTATGTGAATGTTGATTTTACTCTGTACCTGGTGTGTGTGAATGTTGATTTTACTCTGTACCTGTCAGTACCGGTATGTAAATGTTGATTTTATTCTGTACCTGTCAATTCCTGGCATGTGAATGTTGATTTTACACTGTACCTGCCACTTCCTGGTGTGTGAATGTTGATTTTATTCTGAACCTGTCAGGTCCTGGGATGTGAAAGTTGATTCTGCAATCTACCTGTCAGTACCTGCTATGTAAATGTTGAGTCTGCAATGTCCCTGTCAGTACCTGGTATGTAAATGTTGATTTTACTCTGTACCTGACAGTACCTGGTATGTGAATGTTGATTTTACTCTGTACCTGTTGTATGTGAATGTTGGTTTTACTCTGTACCTGTCAGTACCTGGTATGTAAATGTTGATTTTACTCTGTATATGTCAATTCCTGGTATGCGAATGTTGATTTTACACTGCACCTGCCAGTTCCTGGTGTGTGAATGTTGATTTTATTCTGTACCTGTCAGGTCCTGGGATGTGAATGTTGATTTTACTCTGTACCTGACAGTACCTGGTATGTGAATGTTGATTTTACTCTGTACCTGCCAGTTCCTGGGATGTAAATGCAGATTTTACTCTGTACCTGGTATGTGAATGTTGATTTTACTCCGCACCTGCCTGTTCCTCGTACGTAAATGTAGATTTTTCTCTGTACCTGGTCTGTGTGAGTGTTGATTTTACTCGGTACCTGTCAATTCCTGGTATGTCAATCTTAATTTTACTCTGTTCATTTCAGTACCTGGTACGTGAATGTTGATTTTACACTGTACCTGTCAAATCCTGGTATGTGAATGTTGATTTTACTCTGTACCTGCCAGTTCTTGGTTTGTAAATGTAGATTTTACTCTGTACCTGGTGTGTGTGAATGTTGATTTTACTCTGTACCTGTCAATTCCTGGTATGTCAATGTTAATTTTACTCTGTTCATTTCAGTACCTGGTAGGTGAATGTTGATTTTACTCTGTACCTGTCAGTTCCTGGGATGTGAATGTTGATTTTACTCTGTACCTGCCAGTTCCTGGTATGTAAATGCAGATTTTTCTCTGTACCTGGTGTGTGTGAATGTTGATTTTACTCTGTACCTCTCAATTCCTGGTATGTCAATGTTAATTTTACTCTGTTCATTTCAGTACCTGGTATGTGAATGTTGATTTTACTCTGTACCTGACAGTACCTGGTATGTGAATGTTGATTTTACTCTGTACCTGCCAGTTCCTGGTCTGTAAATGTAGATTTTACTCTGTACCTGACAGTACCTGGTATGTGAATGTTGCTTTTACTCTGTACCTGTCAATTCCTGGGATGTGAATGTTGATTTAACTCCGCACCTGCCAGTTCCTGGTATGTAAATGTAGATTTTACTCTGTACCTGGTGTATGTGAATGTTGATTTTACTCTGTACCTGTCAATTACTGGTGTGTCAATGTTAATTTTACTCTGTTCATTTCAGTACCTGGTATGCGAATGTTGATTTTACTCTGTACCTGTCAGTACCTGGTATGTGAATGTTGATTTTATTCTGTACCTGTCAGTACCTGGTATGTGAATGTTGATTTTACTCTGTACCTGCCAGTTCCTGGTATGTTAATGTAGATTTTACTCTGTACCTGTCAGTACCTGGTATGTGAATGTTGATTTTACTCTGTACCTGTCAATTCCTGGGATGTGAATGTTGATTTTACTCTGTACCTGACAGTACCTGGTATGTGAATGTTGATTTTACTCTGTACCTGGTGTGTGTATGTTGATTTTACTCTGTACCTGTCAGTACCTGGCCTGTGAATGTTGATTTTACACTGTACCCGCCTGTTCCTGGTGTGTGAATGTTGATTTTACTCTGTACCTGTCAGGTCCTGGGATGTGAATGTTGATTCTGCAATGTACCTGTCAGTTCCTGCAATGTAAATGTTGATTCTGCAATGTCCCTGTCAGTACCTGGTATGTAAATGTTGATTTTACTCTGCACCTGTCAATTCCTGGTATGTGAATGTTGATTTTACACTGTACCTGCCAGTTCCTGGTGTGTGAATGTTGATTGTATTCTGTACCTGTCAGGTCCTGGGATGTGAATGTTGATTCTGCAATGTACCTGTCAGTACCTACTATGGAAATGTTGTTTCTGCAATGTACCTGTCAGTACCTGGTATGTAAATGTTGATTTTACTCTGTACCTGACAGTACCTGGTCTGTGAATGTTGATTTTACTCTGTACCTGCCAGTTCCTGGCATGTAAATGTAGATTTTACTCTGTACCTGGTATGTGAATGTTGATTTTACTCTGTACCTGTCAATTCCTGGTATGTCAATCTTAATTTTACTCTGTTCATTTCAGTACCTGGTACGTGAATGTTGATTTTACTCTGTACTTGCCAGTTCCTGGTATGTAAATGTTGATTTTACTCTGTACCTGGTGTGTGTGAATGTTGATTTTACTCTGTACCTGTCAATTCCTGGTATGTGAATGTTGATTTTACTCTGTACCTGCCAGTTCCTTGTATGTAAATGTTGATTTTACTCTGTACCTGGTATGTGAATGTTGATTTTACTCCGCACCTGCCAGTT
Source organism: Heterodontus francisci (assembly GCF_036365525.1). Taxonomy (NCBI): domain Eukaryota; kingdom Metazoa; phylum Chordata; class Chondrichthyes; order Heterodontiformes; family Heterodontidae; genus Heterodontus; species Heterodontus francisci. Next base: position 302,964 of record NW_027141653.1, on the reverse strand, counting down.
CCTCGTACGTAAATGTAGATTTTTATCTGTACCTGGTGTGTGTGAGTGTTGATTTTACTCGGTACCTGTCAATTCCTGGTATGTCAATCTTAATTTTACTCTGTTCATTTCAGTACCTGGGACGTGAATGTTGATTTTACTCTGTACCTGTCAATTCCTGGTATGTGAATGTTGATTTTACTCTGTACCTGCCAGTTCTTGGTTTGTAAATGTAGATTTTACTCTGTACCTGGTGTGTGTGAATGTTGATTTTACTCTGTACCTGTCAATTCCTGGTATGCCAATGTTAATTTTACTCTGTTCATTTCAGTACCTGGTATGTGAATGTTGATTTTACTCTGTACCTGTCAGTACCTGGGATGTGAATGTTGATTTTACTCTGTACCTGCCAGTTCCTGGCATGTAAATGTAGATTTTTCTCTGTACCTGGTGTGTGTGAATGTTGATTTTACTCTGTACCTCTCAATTCCCGGTGTTTCAATGTTAATTTTACTCTGTTCACTTCAGTACCTGGTATGTGAATGTTGATTTTACTCTGTACCTGACAGTACCTGGTATGTGAATGTTGATTTTACTCTGTACCTGCCAGTTCCTGGTCTGTAAATGCAGATTTTACTTTGTACCTGACAGTACCTGGGATGTGAATGTTGATTTTACTCTGTACCTGTCAATTCCTGGGATGTGAATGTTGATTTTACTCCGCACCTGCCCGTTCCTGGTATGTAAATGTAGATTTTACTCTGTACCTGGTGTATGTGAATGTTGATTTTACTCTGTGCCTGTCAATTCCTGGTATGTCAATGTTAATTTTACTCTGTTCCTTTCAGTCCCTGGTATGTGAATGTTGATTTTACTCTGTACCTGTCAGTACCTGGTATGTGAATGTTGATTTTACTCTGTACCTGACAGTACCTGGTATGTGAATGTTGATTTTACTCTGTACCTGCCAGTTCCTGGTATGTAAATGTAGATTTTACTCTGTACCTGTCTTTACCTGGTATGTGAATGTTGATTTTACTCTGTACCTGTCAATTCCTGGGATGTGAATGTTGATGTTACTCTGTACCTGACAGTACCTGGTATGTAAATGTAGATTTTATTCTGTACCTGGATTGTGAATGTTGATTTTACTCCGCACCTGCCAGTTCCTGGCCTGTAAATGTAGATTTTTCTCTGTACCATGTGTGTGTGCGTGTTGATTTTAATCTGTACCTGGTGTATGTGAATGTTGATTTTACTCTGTACCTGTCAATTCCTGGTATGTCAATGTTAATTTTACTCTGTTCATTTCAGTACCTGGTATGTGAATGTTGATTTTACTCTGTACCTGTCAATTCCTGGTATGTGAATGTTGATTTTACTCTGAGCCTGTCAGGTCCTGGGATGTGAATGTTGATTCTGCAATGTACCTGTCAGTACCTGGTATGTAAATGTTGATTTTACTCTGCACCTGTCAGTTCCTGGGATGTGAATGTTGATTTTACTCTGTACCTGTCAGTACCTGGTATGTGAAAGTTGATTTTATTCTGTACCTGCCTGTACCTGGCATGTAAATGTAGATTTTTCTCTGTACCTGGTGTGTGTGAATGTTGATTTGACTCTGTACCTGTCAATTCCTGGTATGTCAATGTTAATTTTACTCTGTTCATTTCAGTACCTGGTATGTGAATGTTGATTTTACTCTGTACCTGACAGTACCTGGTATGTGACTGTTGATTTTACTCTGTACCTGTCAATTCCTGGGATGTGAATGTTGATTTTACTCTGTACCTGACAGTACCTGGTATGTGAATGTTGATTTTACTCTGTAAATGGTGTGTGTGAATGTTGATTTTACTCTGTACCTGTCAGTACCTGGTATGTAAATGTTGATTTTACTCTGTACCTGTCAATTCCTGGTATGTGAATGTTGATTTTACTCTGTACCTGCCAGTTCCTGGTGTGTGAATGTTGATTTTATTCTGTACTTGTCAGGTCCTGGGATGTGAATGTTGATTCTGCAATGTCCCTGTCAGTACCTGGTATGTAAATGTTGATTTTACTCTGTACCTGTCAATTCCTGGGATGTGAATGTTGATTTTACTCTGTACCTGACAGTACCTGGTATGTGAATGTTGATTTTACTCTGTACCTGGTGTGTGTGAATGTTGATTTTTCTCTGTACCTGTGAATTCCTGGTATGTGAATGTTGATTTTACACTGTACCTGCCAGTTCCTGGTGTGTGAATGTTGATTTTATTCTGTAACTTTCAGGTCCTGGGATGTGAATGTTGATTCTGCAATGTACCTATCAGTTCCTGGTATGTAAATGTAGATTTTACTCTGTACCTGGTATGTGAATGTTGATTTTCCTCCGCACCTGCCAGTTCCTGGTATGTCAATGTAGATTTTAATCTGTACCTGGTGTATGTGAATGTTGATTTTACTCTGTACCTGTCAATTCCTGGTATGTCAATGTTAATTTTACTCTGTTCATTTCAGTACCTGGTATGTGAATGTTGATTTTACTCTGTACCTGGTGTGTGTGAATGTTGATTTTACTCTGTACCTGTCATTACCTGGTATGTAAATGTTGATTTTACTCTGTACCTGTCAATTCCTGGTATGTGAATGTTGATTTTACACTGTACCTGCCAGTTCCTGGTGTGTGAATGTTGATTGTATTCTGTACCTGTCAGTTCCTGGGATGTGAATGTTGTTTCTGCAATGTACCTGTCAGTACCTGCTATGTAAATGTTGATTCTGCAATGTACCTGTCAGTACCTGGTATGTAAATGTTGATTTTACTCTGTACCTGACTGTACCTGGTATGTGAATGTTGATTTTACTCTGTACCAGCCAGTTCCTGGTATGTAAATGTAGATTTTAATCTGTACCTGGTATGTGAATGTTGATTTTACTCCGCACCTGCCGGTTCCTGGTATGTAAATGTAGATTTTTCTCTGTACCATGTGTGTGTGCGTGTTGATTTTACTCTGTACCTGTCAGTACCTGGTATGAAAATGTTGATTTTACTCTGTACCTGACAGTACCTGGTATTTGAATGTTGATTTTACTCTGTACCTGCCAGTTCCTTGTATGTAAATGTAGATTTTACTCTGTACCTGGTATGTGAATGTTGATTTTACTCCGCACCTGCCAGTTCCTCGTATGTAAATGTAGATTTTTGTCTGTACCTGGTGTGTGTGAGTGTTGATTTTACTCTGTACCTGTCAGTACCTGGTATGCAAATGTTGATTTTACTCTGTACCTGTCAATTCCTGGTATGTGAATGTTGATTTTACTCTGTACCTGACTGTACCTGGGATGTGTATGTTGATTTTACTCTGTACCTGTCAATTCCTGGTATGTGAATGTTGATTTTACTCTGTACCTGACAGTACCTGGTATGTGAATGTTGATTTTACTCTGTACCTGCCAGTTCCTGGTATGTAAATGTCGATTTTACTCTGTACCTGGTGTGTGTGAATGTTGATTTTACTCTGTACCTGTCAATTCCTGATATGTGAATGTTGATTTTACTCTGAGCCTGTCACGTCCTGGGATGTGAATGTTGATTCTGCAATGTCCCTGTCAGTAGCTGGTATGTAAATGTTGATTTTACTCTGTACCTGTCAATTCCTGGGATGTGAATCTTGATTTTACTCTGTACCTGACAGTACCTGGTATGTGAATGTTGATTTTACTCTGTACCTGGTATGTGTGAATGTTGATTTTACTCTGTACCTGTCAGTACCTGGTATGTAAATGTTGATTTTATTCTGTACCTGTCAATTCCTATTATGTGAATGTTGATTTTACACGGTACCTGCCAGTTCCTGGTGTGTGAATGTTGATTTTATTCTGTACCTGTCAGGTCCTGGGATGTGAATGTTGATTCTGCAATGTACCTGTCAGTACCTGGTATGTAAATGTTGATTCTACAATGTACCTGTCAGTACCTGGTATGTAAATGTTGATTTTCCTCTGTAACTGTCAATTCCTGGTATGTGAATCTTGATTTTACTCTGCACCTGACAGTACCTGGTATGTGAATGTTGATTTTACTCTGTACCTGGTGTGTGTGAATGTTGATTTTACTCTGTACCTGTCAGTACCTGGTATGTAAATGTTGATTTTATTCTGTACCTGTCCATTCCTGGTACGTGAATGTTGATTTTACACTGTACCTGCCAGTTCCTGGTTTGTGAATGTTGATTTTATTCTGTACCTGTCAGGTCCTGGGATGTGAATGTTGATTCTGCAATATACTTGTCAGTACCTGGTATGTGAATGTTGATTTTCCTCTGTACCTGACAGTACCTTGTATGCGAATGTTGATTTTACTGTAGCTGCCAGTTCCTGGTTTGAAAATGTAGCTTTTACTCTGTACCTGGTATGTGAATGTTGATTTTACTCCGTACCTGCCAGTTCCTGGTATGTAAATGTAGATTTTTCTCAGTACCTGGTGTGTGTGAGTGCTGATTTTACTCTGTACCTGTCAATTCCTGGTACGTCAATGTTAATTTTACTCTGTTCATTTCAGTACCTGGTATGTGAGTGTTGATTTTACTCTGTACCTGTCAATTCCTGGTATGTGATTGTTGATTTTACTCTGAGCCTGTAAGTGCCCGGTATGTCAATGTTGATTTTACTCTGTACCTGTCAATTCCTGGTATGTGAATGTTGATTTTACTCTGTACCTGTCAATTCTTGGTATGTGAATGTTGATTTTACTCTGTACCTGACAGTACCTGGTATGTGAATGTTGATTTTAATCGGTACCTGCCAGTTCCTGGTATGTAAATGTAGATTTTACTCTGTACCTGGTGTCTGTGAATGTTGATTTTACTCTGTACCTGTCAATTCCTGATATGTGAATGTTGATTTTACTCTGAGCCTGTCATGTCCTGATATGTGAATGTTGATTTTACTCTGAGCCTGTCAGGTCCCGGGATGTGAATGTTGATTCTGCAATGTCCCTGTCAGTACCTGGTATGTAAATGTTGATTTTGCTCTGTACGTGTCCATTCCTGGGATGTGAATGTTGATTTTACTCTGTACCTGACAGTACCTGGTATGTGAATGTTGATTTTTCTCTGTACCTGATGTGTGTGAATGTTGATTATACTCTGTACCTGTCAGTACCTGGTTTGTAAATGTTGATTTTTATCTGTACCTGTCAATTCCTGGTATGTAAATGTTGATTCTGCAATGTCCCTGTCAGTACCTGGGATGTAAATGTTGATTTTATTCTGTACCTGTCAATTCCTGGGATGTGAATGTTGATTTTATTCTGTACCTGTCAGGTCCTGGGATGTGAATGTTGATTCTGCAATGTACCTGTCAGTACCTGGTATGTAAATGTTGATTCTGCAATGTCCCTGTCAGTACCTGGGATGTAAATGTTGGTTTTACTCTGTACCTGTCAATTCCTGGGATGTGAATGTTGATTTTGCTCTGTAACTGACAGTACCTGGCATGTGAAAGTTGATGTTACTCTGTACCTGGTGTGTGTGAACGTTGATTTTACTCTGTACCTGTCAGTACCTGGTATGTAAATATTGATTTTACTCTGTACCTGTCAATTCTTGGCATTTCAATGTTGATTTTACACTGTACCTGCCAGTTCCTGGTGTGTGATTGTTGATTTTATTCAGTACCTGTCAGGTCCTGGGATGTGAATGTTGATTCTGCGATGTACCTGTCAGTACCTAGTATGTAAATATAGATTCTGCAATGTACGTGTCAGTACCTGGTTTGTAAATGTTGATTTTACTCTGTACCTGGTATGTGAATGTTGGTTTTACTCTGTACCTGACAGTACCTGGTATGTGAATGTTGATTTTACTCTGTACCTGCCAGTTCCTGGTATGTAAATGTAGATTTTACTCTGTACCTGGTATGTGAATGTTGATTTTACTCTGTACCTGCCAGTTCCTGTTATATAAATGGAGATATTTCTCTGTACCTGGTGTGTGTGAATGTTGATTTTACTCTGTACCTGTCAATTCCTGGTATATCAATGTTAATTTTACTCTGTTGATTTCAGTACCTGGTATGTGAATGTTGATTTTACTCTGTACCTGTCAATTCCTGGTATGTGAATGTTGATTTTACTCTGAGCCTGTCAGTACCTGGTATGTAAATGTCGATTTTACTCTGTACCTGTCAATTCCTGGGATGTGAATGTTGATTTTACTCTGTACCTGACAGTACCTGGTATGTGAATATTGATTTTACTCTGTACCTGACAGTTCCTGGTATGTAAATGTAGATTTTACTCTGTACCTGATGTGTGTGAATGTTGATTTTACTCTGTACCTGTCAATTCCTGGTATGACAATGTTAATTTAAATCTGTTCATTTCAGTACCTGGTGTGTGAATGTTGATTTTACTCTGTACCAATCAATTCCTGGTATGTCAATGTTGATTTTCCTCTGATCCTGTCAGGTCTTGGGATGTGAATGCTGATTCTGCAATGTACCTGTCAGTACCTGGTATGAAAATGTTGATTTTACTCTGTACCAATCAATTCCTGGTATGTCAATGTTGATTTTACTCTGATCCTGTCAGGTCCTGGGATGTGAATGCTGATTCTGCAATGTACCTGTCAGTACCTGGTATGTAAAGGTTGATTCTGCAATGTACCTGTCAGTACCTGGGATGTGAATGTTGATTTTAATCTGTCCCTGTCAATTCATGGTATGTAAATGTAGATTTTACTCTGTACCTGGTATGTGAATGTTGATTTTACTCTGTAGCTGCCAGTTCCTGGTATGTAAATGTAGATTTTTCTCCGTACCTGTTGTGTGTGAGTGTTGATTTTCCTCTGTACCTGTCAATTCCTGGTATGTCAATGTTAAATTTACTCTGTTCATTTCAGTACCTGGTATGTGAATGTTGATTTTACTCTGTACCTGTCAATTCCTGGGATGTGAATGTTGATTTTACTCTGTATCTGGTGCGTGTGAATGTTGATTTTACTCTGTACCTGACAGTACCTGGTATGTGAATGTTGATTCTACTCTGTACCTGCCAGTTCCTGGTATGTAAATGTAGATTTTACTCTGTACCTGGGATGTGAATGTTGGTTTTACTCTGTACCTGCCAGTTCCTGGTATATAAATGGAGATATTTCTCTGTACCTGGTGTGTGTGAATGTTGATTTTACTCTGTACCAATCAATTCCTGGTATGTGAATGTTGATTTTACTCTGAGCCTGTCAGTACCTGGTATGTAAATGCTGATTTTACTCTGTACCTGTCAATTTCTGGTATGTGAATGTTGATTTGACTCTGTACCTGTCAGTTACTGGTATGTGAATGTTGATTTTACACTGTACCTGCCAGTTCCTGGGATGTGAATGTTGTTTTTAGTCTGTACCTGTTAGTACCTGGTATGTGAATGTTGATTTTAGTCTGTACCTTCCAGTTCCTGGTATGTAAATGTAGATTTTACTCTGTACCTGGTATGTGAATGTTGATTTTACTCTGTAGCTGCCAGTTCCTGGTATGTAAATGTAGATTTTTCTCCGTACCTGTTGTGTGTGAGTGTTGATTTTCCTCTGTACCTGTCAATTCCTGGTATGTCAATGTTAAATTTACTCTGTTCATTTCAGTACCTGGTATGTGAATGTTGATTTTACTCTGTACCTGTCAATTCCTGGGATGTGAATGTTGATTTTACTCTGAGCCTGTCAGTACCTGGTATGTAAATGCTGATTTTACTCTGTACCTGTCAATTCCTGGGAAGTGAATGTTGATTTTACTCTGTACCTGACAGTACCTGGTATGTGAATGTGGAGTTTACTCTGAACTTGTCAGGTCCTGGAATGTGAATGTTGATTCTGCAATGTACCTGTCAGTACCTGGTATGCAAATGTTGATTTTACTCTCTGCCTGTCAGATCCTGGGATGTGAATGTTGATTTTAGTCTGTACGTGTCATTACCTGGTATGTGAATGTGGAGTTTACTCTGTACCTGTCAATTCCTGGTATGTCAATGTTAATTTTACTTTGTTCATTTCAGTACCTGGTATGTGAATGTTGATTTTACTCTTTACCTGCCAATTCCCGGTGTGTGAATGTTGATTTTACTCTGTCCCTGTCAATTCCTGGTATGTGTAGGTTGATTTTACTCTGTATGTGTCAATTCCTGGTATGTGAATGTTGATTTTACTCTGTACCTGACAGTACCTGGTATGTGAATGTTGATTTGACTCTGTACCTGTCAGTTACTGGTATGTGAATGTTGATTTTACTCTGTACCTGTCAGTTACTGGTATGTGAATGTTGATTCTACTCTGTACCTGACAGTACATGGTATGTGAATGTTGATTTTACTCTGTACCAGTCAGTACCTGGTATGTGAATGTTGATTTAACACAGCACCTGTCAATTCCTGGGATGTCAAAGTTGATTCTACTCTTTACCTGTCAGTTCCTGGTATGTGAATGTTGATTTGACTCTGTACCTGTCGGTTACTGGTATGTGAATGTTGATTTTACACTGTACCTGTCTATTCCTGGGATGTGAATGTTGATTTGACTCTGTACCTGCCAGTACCTGGTATGTGAATGTTGATTTTACTCTGTACCTGACAGTACCGGGTATGTGAATGTTGATTTTACTCTGTACCTGCCTGTTCCTGGTATGTAAATGTGGATTTTACTCTGTACCTGGTATGTGAATGTTGATTTTACTCTGTAGCTGCCAGTTCCTGGTATGTAAATGTAGATTTTTCTCCGTACCTGTTGTGTGTGAGTGTTGATTTTACTCTGTAACTGTCAATTCCTGGTATGTCAATGTTAAATCTAATCTGAGCCTGTCAGTACCTGGTATGTAAATGTTGATTTTACTCAGCACCTGTCAATTCCTGGGATGTGAATGTTGATTTTACTCTGTACCAGACAGAACCTGGTTTGTGAATGTTGATTTTACTCTGTACCTACCAGTTGCTGGTATGTAAATGTTAATTTTACTCTATTCATTTCAGTACCTGGTCTGTGAATGTTGATTTTACTCTGTACCTGTCAATTCCTGGTATGTGAATGTTGATTCTGAAATGGACCTGTCAGTACCTGGTATGTAAATGCTGATTTTACTCTGTACCTGCCAGTTCCTGGGATGTGAATGTTGATTTTAGTCTGTACCTGTTAGTGCCTGGTATGTGAATGTTGATTTTAGTCTGTACCTTCCAGTTCCTGGTATGTAAATGTAGATTTTACTCTGTACGTGTCAGTTACTGGGATGTGAATGTTGATTTTACTCTGTACCTGTCAATTCCTGGTATGTCAATGTTAATTTTACTCTGTTCATTTCAGTACCTGGTATGTGAATGTTGATTTTACCCTGTACCTGTCAATTCCTGGTATGTCAATGTTGATTCAACTCTTTACCTGACAGTACCTGGTATGTGAATGTAGATTTTACTCTGTACCTGGTGTGTGTGAATGTTGATTTTACTCTGTACATGTCAATTCCTGATATGTAAATGTTGATTTTGCTCTGAACCTGTCAGGTCCTGGGATGTGAATGTTGATTCTGCAATGTCCCTGTCAGTACCTGGTATGTAAATGTTGATTTTACTCTGTACCTGTCAATTCCTGGGATGTGAATGTTGATTTTACTCTGTACCTGACAGTACCTGGTATGTGAATGTTGATTTTACTCTGAACCTGGTGTGTGTGAATGTTGATTTTACTCTGTACCTGTCACTACCTGGTTTGGAAATGTTGATTTTGCTCTGTCCCTGTCAATTCCTGGTATGTGAATGTTGATTTTACACTGTACCTGCCAGCTCCTGGTGTGTGAATGTTGATTTTATGCTGTACCTGCCAGGACTTGGGATGTGAATGTTGATTCTGCAATGTACCTGTCAGTACCTGGTATGTAAATGTTGATTCTGCAATGTCCCTGTCAGTACCTGGTATGTAAATGTTGATTTTACTCTGTACCTGTCAATTCCTTCGATGTGAATGTTGATTTTACTCTGTACCTGACAGTACCTGGTATGTGAATGTTGATTTTACTCTGTACCTGGTGTGTGTGAATGTTGATTTTACTCTTTACCAGTCAGTACCTGGTATGTAAATGTTGATTTTACTCTGCACCTGTCAATTCCTGGGATGTGAATGTTGATTTTACTCTGTACCTGACAGTACCTGGTTTGTGAATGTTGATTTTACTCTGTACCTGCCAGTTGCTGGTATGTAAATGTTAATTTTACTATATTCGTTTCAGTACCTGGTCTGTGAATGTTGATTTTACTCTGTACCTGTCAATTCCTGGTATGTGAATGTTGATTCTGCAATGTACCTGTCAGTACCTGGTATGTAAATGCTGATTTTACTCTGTACCTGCCAGTTCCTGGGATGTGAATTTTGATTTTAGTCTGTACCTGTTAGTACCTGGTATGTGAATGTTGATTTTACTCTGTACCTGTCAGTTACTGGGATGTGAATGTTGATTTTACTCTGTACCTGTCAATTCCTGGTATGTAAATGTTAATTTTACTCTGTTCATTTCAGTACCTGGTATGTGAATGTTGATTTTACTCTGTACCTGTCAATTCCTGGTATGTCAATGTTGATTCAACTCTTTACCTGACAGTACCTGGTATGTGAATGCAGATTTTACTCTGTACCTGGTGTGTGTGGATGTTGATTTTACTCTGTACATGTCAATTCCTGATATGTTAATGTTGATTTTACTCTGAGCCTGTCAGGTCCTGGGATGTGAATGTTGATTCTGCAATGTCCCTGTCAGTACCTGGCATGTAAATGTTGATTTTACTCTGTACCTGTCAATTCCTGGGATGTGAATGTTGATTTTACTCTGTACCTGACAGTACCTGGTATGTGAATGTTGATTTTACTCTGTACCTGGTGTGTGTGAATGTTGATTTTACTCTGTACCTGTCAGTACCTGGTTTGGAAATGTTGATTTTTCTCTGTACCTGTCAATTCCTGGTATGTGAATGTTGATTTTACACTGTACCTGCCAGCTCCTGGTGTGTGAATGTTGATTTTATGCTGTACCTGCCAGGACTTGGGATGTGAATGTTGATTCTGCAATGTACCTGTCAGTACCTGGTATGTAAATGTTGATTCTGCAATGTCCCTGTCAGTACCTGGTATGTAAATGTTGATTTTACTCTGTACCTGTCAATTCCTTCGATGTGAATGTTGATTTTACTCTGTACCTGACAGTACCTGGTATGTGAATGTTGATATTACTCTGTACCTGGTGTGTGTGAATGTTGATTTTACTCTGTACCTGTCACTACCTGGTTTGGAAATGTTGATTTTTCTCTGTACCTGTCAATTCCTGGTATGTGAATGTTGATTTTTCACTGTACCTGCCAGTTCCTGGTGTGTGATTGTTGATTTTATTCTGTACCTGTCAGGTCCAGGGATGTGAATGTTGATTCTGCAATGTACTTGTCAGTACCTGGTATGTAAATGTTGATTCTGCAATGTACCTGTCAGTACCTGGTATGTAAATGTAGATTTTACTCTGTACCTGACAGTACCTGGTTTGTGAATGTTGATTTTACTCTGTACCTGCCAGTTCCTGGTATGTAAATGTAGATTTTTCTCTGTACCTGGTGTGTGTGAGTGTTTATTTTACTCTGTACCTGTCAATTCCTGGTATGTCAATGTTAATTTGACACTGTTCATTTCAGTACCTGGTATGTGAATGTTGATTTTACTCTGTACCTGTCAATTCCTGGTATGTGAATGTTGATTTTACTCTGTACCTGTAAATTCCTGTGATGTGAATGTTGATTTTACTCTGTACCTGACAGTACCTGGTATGTTAATGTTGATTTTACTCTGTACCTGTCAATGCCTGGTATGTGAATGTTGATTTTACTCTGTTCCTGGCAGTACCTGGTATGTGAATGTTGATTTTACTCTGTACCTGCCAGTTCCTGGTATGTAAATGTAGATTTTACTCTGTACCTGGTGTGTGTGAATGTTGATTTTACTCTGTACCTGTCAATTCCTGATATGTGAATGTTGAATTTACTCTGAGCCTGTCAGGTCCTGGGATGTGAATGTTGATTCTGCAATGTCCCTGTCAGTACCTGGTTTGTAAATGATGATTTTACTCTGTGCCTGTCAATTCCTGGGATGTGACTGTTGATTTTACTCTGTACCTGGTGTGTGTGAATGTTGATTTTACTCTGTACCTGTCAATTCCTGGTTTGTCAATGTTAATTTTACTCTGTTCATTTCAGTACCTGGCATGTGAATGTTGATTTCACACTGCACCTGTCAATTTCTAATATGTGAATGTTGATTTTACTCTGATGCTGTCAGGTCCTGGGATGTGAATGTTGATTCTGCAATGTACCCGTCAGTACCTGGTATGTAAATGTTGATTCTGCAATGTACCCGTCAGTACCTGGTATGTAAATGTTGATTTTACTCTGTACCTGTCAGTACCTGGGATGTGAATGTTGATTTTACTCTGTACCTGCCAGTTCCTGGCATGTTAATGTAGATTATACTCTGTACCTAGTATGTGAATGTTGATTTTACTCTGTAGCTGCCAGTTCCTGGTATGTAAATGTAGATTTTTCAGCGTACCTGTTGTGTGTGAGTGTTGATTTTACTCTGTACCTGTCAATTCCTGGTATGTCAATGTTAAATTTACTCTGTTCAGTTCAGTACCTGGTATGTGAATGTTGATTTTAGTCTGTACCTGTCAATTCCTGGCAGGTGAATGTTGATTTTACTCTGAGCCTGTCAGTACCTGGTATGTAAATGTTGATTTTACTCTGTACCTGTCAATTCCTGGGATGTGAATGTTGATGTTACTCTGTACCTGACAGTACCTGGTATGTGAATGTTGATTTTACTCTGTACCTGTCAATTCCTGGTATGTCAATGTTAATTTGACACTGTTCATTTCAGTACCTGGTATGTGAATGTTGATTTTACTCTGTACCTGACAGTACCTGGTATGTTAATGTTGATTTTACTCTGTACCTGTCAATGCCTGGTATGTGAATGTTGATTTTACTCTGTTCCTGGCAGTACCTGGTATGTGAATGTTGATTTTACTCTGTACCTGCCAGTTCCTGGTATGTAAATGTAGATTTTACTCTGTACCTGGTGTGTGTGAATGTTGATTTTACTCTGTACCTGTCAATTCCTGATATGTGAATGTTGAATTTACTCTGAGCCAGTCAGGTCCTGGGATGTGAATGTTGATTCTGCAATGTCCCTGTCAGTACCTGGTATGTAAATGATGATTTTACTCTGTGCCTGTCAATTCCTGGGATGTGAATGTTGATTTTACTCTGTACCTGGTGTGTGTGAATGTTGATTTTACTCAGGACCTGTCAATTCCTGGTTTGTCAATGTTAATTTTACTCTGTTCATTTCAGTACCTGGCATGTGAATGTTGATTTCACTCTGCACCTGTCAATTTCTGATATGTGAATGTTGATTTTACTCTGATGCTGTCAGGTCCTGGGATGTGAATGTTGATTCTGCAATGTACCCGTCAGTACCTGGTATGTAAATGTTGATTCTGCAATGTACCCGTCAGTACCTGGTATGTAAATGTTGATTTTACTCTGTACCTGTCAGTACCAGGTATGTAAATGTTGATTTTACTCTGTACCTGTCAATTCCTGGGATGTGAATGTTGATTTTACTCTGTACCTGACAGTACCTGTTATGTGAATGTTGATTTTACTCTGTACCTGCCAGTTCCTGGTATGTAAATGTTAATTTTACTCTGTTCATTTCAGTACCTGGTCTGTGAATGTTGATTTTTCACTGTACCTGCCAGTTCCTGGTGTGTGATTGTTGATTTTATTCTGTACCTGTCAGGTCCTGGGATGTGAATGTTGATTCTGCAATGTACCTGTCAGTACCTGGTATGTAAATGTTGATTTTACTCTGTACCTGTCAGTTCCTGGGATGTGAATGTTGATTTTACTCTGTACCTGTCAATTCCTGGTATGTCAATCTTAATTTTACTCTGTTCATTTCTGTACCTGATATGTGAATGTTGATTCTACTCTGTACCTGTCAATTCCTGGTTTGTCAATGTTGATTCTACTCTTTACCTGACAGTACCTGTTATGTGAATGTTGATTTTACTCTTTACCTGCCAATTCCCGGTGTGTCAATGTTGATTTTACTCTGTCCCTGTCAATTCCTGGTATGTGTAGGTTGATTTTACTCTCTACCTGTCAGTTACTGGTATGTGAATGTTGCTTTTACTCTGTACCTGACAGTACCTGGTATGTGAATGTTGATTTTAGTCCGGACCTGCCAGTTCCTGGTATGTAAATGTAGATTTTACTCTGCACCTGGTGTGTGTGAATGTTGATTTTACTCTGTACCTGTCAATTCCTGATATGTGAATGTTGATTTTAATCTGAGCCTGTCAGGTCCTGGGATGTGAATGTTGATTCTGCAATATCCCTGTCAGTACCTGGTATGTAAATGTTGATTTTACTCTGTACCTGTCAATTCCTGGGATGTGAATGTTGATTTTACTCTGTACCTGGTGTGTGTGAATGTTGATTGTACTCTGTACCTGTCACTACCTGGTTTGGAAATGTTGATTTTACTCTGTACCTGTCAATTCCTGGGATGTGAATGTTGATTTTACTCTGTACCTTGTGTGTGTGAATGTTGATTTTACTCTGTACCTGTCAATTCCTGGCATGTGAATGTTGATTTTACTCTGATCCTGTCAGGTCCTGGGATGTGAATGTTGCTTCTGCAATGTACCTGTCAGTACCTGGGATGTGAATGTTGATTTTACTCTGCACCTGCCAGTTCCTGGTATGTAAATGTAGATTTTACTCTGTACCTGGTATATGAATGTTGATTTTACTCTGTAGCTGCCAGTTCCTGGTATGTAAATGTAGATTTTTCTCCGTACCTGTTGTGTGTGAGTGTTGATTTTACTCTGTACCTGTCAAATCCTGATATGTTAATGTTATATTTACTCTGTTCATTTCAGGACCTGGTATGTGAATGTTGATTTTAGTCTGTACCTTTCAATTCCTGGTATGTGAATGTTGATTTTACTCTGAGCCTGTCAGTTCCTGGGATGTGAATGTTGATTTTACTCTGTACCTGTCAATTCCTGGTCTGTCAATCTTAATTTAACTCTGTTCATTTCAGTACCTGGTATGTGAATGTTGATTTTACTCTGTACCTGTCAATTCCTGGTATGTCAATGTTGATCCTACTCTTTACCTGACAGTACCTGGTATGTGAATGTTGATTTTACTCTTTACCTGCCAATTCCCGGTGTGTGAATGTTGATTTTACTCCGTCCCTGTCAATTCCTGGTATGTGTAGGTTGATTTTACTCTGTATGTGTCAATTCCTGGTATGTGAATGTTGATTTTACACTGTACCTGACAGTACCTGGTATGTGAATGTTGATTTGACTCTGTACCTTTCAATTACTGGTATGTGAACGTTGATTTTACTCTGTACCTGTCAGTTACTGTGATGTGAATGTTGCTTTTACTCTGTACCTGACAGTACATGGTATGTGAATGTTGATTTTACTCTGTACCAGTCAGTACCTGGTGTGTGAATGTTGATTTTACTCTGCACCTGTCAATTCCTGGGATGTCAAAGTTGATTCTACTCTTTACCTGTCAGTTCCTGGTTTGTGAATGTTGGTTTGACTCTGCACCTGTCAGTTACTGGTGTGTGAATGTTGATTTTACTCTGTACCTGTCAATTCCTGGTATCAGAATGTTGGTTTTACTCTTTACCTGTCAGTTCCTGGTATGTCAATGTTGATTTTACTCTGTACCTGCCAGTTCCTGGTATGTAAATGTAGATTTTACACTGTACCTATTGTGTGTGAGTGTTGATTTTACTCTGTCCCTGTCAATTCCTGGTCTGTGAATGTTAAATTTACTCTGTTCATTTCAGTACCTGGTATGTGAATGTTGATTTTACTCTGTACCTGCCCGTTTTTGGTATTTCAATGTTGATTTTACTCTGTACCTGTCAATACCTGGCATGTGAATGTTGATTTTACTCTGTACCTGCCAGTTCCTGGTATGTAAATGTAGATTTTACACTGTACCTGTTGTGTGTGAGTGTTGATTTTACTCTGTACCTGTCAATTCCTGGTATGTGAATGTTAAATTTACTCTGTTCATTTCAGTACCTGGTATGTGAATGTTGATTTTAGTCTGTACCTGTCAATTCCTGCATGTAAATGTTGATTTTACTCTGAGCCTGTCACTACCTGGTATGCAAATGTTGATTTTACTCTGTACCTGTCAATTCCTGGGATGTGAATGTTTATTTTACTCTGTACCTGGTATGTGAATTTTGATTTTACTCTGTAGCTGCCAGTTCCTGGTATGTAAATATCGATTTTTCTCCGTACCTGTTGTGTGTGAGTGTTGATTTTACTCTGTACCTGTCAATTCCTGGTATGTCAATGTTAAATTTACTCTGTTCATTTCAGCACCTGGTATGTGATGTTGATTTTAGTCTGTACCTGTCAATTCCTGGTATGTGAATGTTGATTTTACTCTGAGCCTGTCAGTATCTGGTCTGTAAATGTTGATTTCACTCTGTACCTGTCAATTCCTGGGATGTGAATGTTGATTTTACTCTATTCATTTCAGTACCTGGTCTGTGAATGTTGATTTTACTCTGTAACTGCCAGTTCCTGGTATGTCAATGTAGATTTTACTCTGAGCCTGTCAGGTCCTGGGATGTGAATGTTGATTCTGCAATGTACCTGTCAGTACTAGGTATGTAAATGTTGACTTTACTCTGTACCTGTCAATTCCTGGTATGTCAATGTTGATTTTACTCTGTACCTGCCAGTTCCTGGTATGTAAATGTAGATTTTACTCTGTACCTCTCAATTCCTGGTATGTCAATGTTGATTTTACTCTGAGCCGGTCAGGTCCTGCGATGTGAATGTTGATTCTGCAATGTACCTGTCAGTACCTGGTATGTAAATGTTGATTTTACTCTGTACCTGTCAGTTCCTGGGATGTGAATGTTGATTTTACTCTGTACCTGTCAATTCCTGGTATGTCAATCTTAATTTTACTCTGTTCATTTCAGTACCTGGTATGTGAATGTTAATTTTACTCTGTACCTATCAATTCCTGGGATGTGTAGGTTGATTTGACTCTGTAAGTGCCAATTCCTGGTGTGTGAATGTTGATTTTACTCTGTCCCTGTCAATTCCTGGGATGTGTAGGTTGATTTGACTCTGTAAGTGCCAGTTCCTGGTATGTAAATGTAGATTTTACTCTGAGCCTGTCAGGTCCTGGGATGTGAATGTTGATTCTGCAATGTTCCTGTCAGTAATTGGTATGTAAATGTTGATTTTACTCTGTACCTGTCAGTTCCTGGGATGTGAATGTTGATTTTAGTCTGTACCTATCAGTACCTGGTATGTGAATGTTGATTTTACTCTGTACCTGTCAGTTCCTGGGATGTGAATGTTGATTTTACTCTGTACCTGTCAGTACTTGATAAGTAATTGTTGATTTTACTCTCTACCTGTCAGTTCCTGGGATGTGAATGTTGATTTTAGTCTGTACCTATCAGTACCTGGTATGTGAAAGTTGATTTTACTCTGTCCCTGCCAGTTCCTGGTGTGTGAATGTTGATTTTACTCTGTCCCTGTCAATTCCTGGTATGTGAATGTTGATTTTACTCTGTACCTGTCAGTTACTGGTATGTGAATGTTGCTTTTACTCTGTACCTATCAGTACCTGGTATGTGAAAGTTGATTTTACTCTGTCCCTGCCAGTTCCTGGTGTGTGTATGTTGATTTTACTCTGCACCTGTCAATTCCTGGGATGTCAAAGTTGTTTCTACTCTTTACCTGTCAGTTCCTGGTTTGTGAATGTTTTTTTCTCTCTGTACCTGTCAGTTACTGGTATGTGAATGTTGATTTTACTCTGTACCTGTCAATTCCTGGTATCTGAATGGTGGTTTTACTCTGTACCTCTCAGTTACAGGTATGTGAATGTTGTTTTTACTCTGTACCTGACAGTACATGGTATGTGAATGTTGATTTTACTCTGTACCTCTCAGTTACAGGTATGTGAATGTTGTTTTTACTCTGTACCTGACAGTACATGGTATGTGAATGTTGATTTTACTCTGTACCAGTCAGTACCTGGTGTGTGAATGTTGATTTTACTCTGCACCTGTCAATTCCTGGGATGTCAAAGTTGATTCTACTCTTTACCTGTCAGTTCCTGGTTTGTGAATGTTGGTTTGACTCTGTACCTGGGATGTAAATGTTAATTTCACTCTGTTCATTTCAGTACCTGGTATGTGAATGTTGATTTTACTCTGTACCTGTCAATTCCTGGTATGTCAATTTTGATTCTACTCTTTACCTGACAGTACCTGGTATGTGAATGTTGATTTTACTCTTTACCTGCCAATTCCCTGTGTGTGAATGTTGATTTTACTCTGTACCTGTCAATTCCTGGGATGTGAATGTTGATTTTACTCTGTACCTGACAGTACCTGGTCTGTGAATGCTGATTTTACTCTGTACCTGCCAGTTCCTGGTATGTCAATGTTAATTCTACTCTGTAGCTATCAGTACCTGGTATGTGAATGTTGATTTTACTCTGTTCCTGACAGTACCTGGTATGTGAATGTTGATTTTACTCTGTACCTGACAGTACCTGGTATGTGAATGTTGATTTTACTCTGTACCTGACAGTACCTGGTATGTGAATGTTGATTTGACTCTGTACCTGTCAGTTACTGGTATGTGAATGTTGATTTTACTCTGTATCAGTCAATTCCTGGTCTGTGAATGTTGATTTTACTCTGTACCTGCCAGTTCCTGGTATGTCAATGTTAATTCTACACAGTACCTGTCTATTCCTGGCATCTGAATGTTGAATGTTCTCTGTACCTGTCAATTCCGGGTATGTCAATGTTAATTCTACACTGTACCTATCAGTACCTGGGATGTCAAAGTTGATTCGACTCTTCACCTGTCAGTTCCTGGTATGTGAATGTTGATTTGACTCTGTACCTGTCAGTTACTGGTATGTGAATGTTGATTTTACTCTGTACCTGTCAATTCCTGGTATCTGATGTTGGTTTTACTCTTTACCTGTCAATTCCTGGGATGTCAAAGTTGATTCTACCCTTTTCCTGTCAGTTCCTGGTGCGTGAATGTTGATTTGACTGTGTACCTGTCAGTTACTGGTATGTGAATGTTGATTTTACTCTGTACCTTTCAATTCCTGGTATCTGAATTTTGTTTTTACTCTTTACCTGTCAGTTCCTGGTATGTCAATGTTGATTTGACTCTGTACCTGACAGTACCTGGTATGTGAATGTTGATTTTACTCTGTAGCTGCCCTTTCCTGGTATTTAAATGTTGATTTTACACTGTACCTGCCAGTTCCTGGTGTGTGAATGTTGATTTTACTCTGTACCTGTCAATTCCTGGTATGTGAATGTTGATTTTACACTGTACCTGCCAGTTCCTGGTGTGTGATTGTTGATTTTATTCTGTATCTGTCAATGCCTGGTATTTGAATGTGGATTTAACGCTGTACCTGTCAGTTCCTGGTTTGTGAATATTGATTTTACTCTGTATCTGTCAATTCCTGGTATGACAATGTTGAATCTCCTCTTAACCTGACAGTACATGGTATGTGAATTTTGATTCTAATCTGTACCTGTCAGTACCTGGTATGTGAATGTTGGTTTTACTCTGCACCTGTCAATTCTTGGGATGTCAAAGTAGATTCGACTCTTTACCTGTCAATTCCTGGTCTGTGAATGTTGATTTGACTATGTACCTGACAGAACCTGGTATGTGAATGTTGATTTTACTCTGTACCTGACAGTACCTGGTTTTTGAATGTTGATTTTACTCTGTATCTGTCAATTCCTGGTATGTGAATGTTGATTTTACTCTTTACCTGCCAATTCCCTGTGTGTGAATGTTGATTTTACTCTGTACCTGTCAATTCCTGGGATGTGAATGTTGATTTTACTCTGTACCTGACAGTACCTGCTCTGTGAATGCTGATTTTACTCTGTACCTGCCAGTTCCTGGTATGTCAATGTTAATTCTACTCTGTAGCTATCAGTACCTGGTATGTGAATGTTGATTTTACTCTGTTCCTGACAGTACCTGGTATGTGAATGTTGATTTTACTCTGTACCTGACAGTACCTGGTATGTGAATGTTGATTTTACTCTGTACCTGACAGTACCTGGTATGTGAATGTTGATTTGACTCTGTACCTGTCAGTTACTGGTATGTGAATGTTGATTTTACTCTGTATCAGTCAATTCCTGGTCTGTGAATGTTGATTTTACTCTGTACCTGCCAGTTCCTGGTATGTCAATGTTAATTCTACAAAGTACCTGTCTATTCCTGGCATCTGAATGTTGAATTTTCTCTGTACCTGTCAATTCCGGGTATGTCAATGTTAATTCTACACTGTACCTATCAGTACCTGGGATGTCAAAGTTGATTCGACTCTTCACCTGTCAGTTCCTGGTATGTGAATGTTGATTTGACTCTGTACCTGTCAGTTACTGGTATGTGAATGTTGATTTTACTCTGTACCTGTCAATTCCTGGTATCTGATGTTGGTTTTACTCTTTACCTGTCAATTCCTGGGATGTCAAAGTTGATTCTACCCTTTTCCTGTCAGTTCCTGGTGCGTGAATGTTGATTTGACTGTGTACCTGTCAGTTACTGGTATGTGAATGTTGATTTTACTCTGTACCTTTCAATTCCTGGTATCTGAATTTTGTTTTTACTCTTTACCTGTCAGTTCCTGGTATGTCAATGTTGATTTGACTCTGTACCTGACAGTACCTGGTATGTGAATGTTGATTTTACTCTGTAGCTGCCCTTTCCTGGTATTTAAATGTTGATTTTACACTGTACCTGCCAGTTCCTGGTGTGTGAATGTTGATTTTACTCTGTACCTGTCAATTCCTGGTATGTGAATGTTGATTTTACACTGTACCTGCCAGTTCCTGGTGTGTGATTGTTGATTTTATTCTGTATCTGTCAATGCCTGGTATTTGAATGTGGATTTAACGCTGTACCTGTCAGTTCCTGGTTTGTGAATATTGATTTTACTCTGTATCTGTCAATTCCTGGTATGACAATGTTGAATCTCCTCTTAACCTGACAGTACATGGTATGTGAATTTTGATTCTACTCTGTACCTGTCAGTACCTGGTATGTGAATGTTGGTTTTACTCTGCACCTGTCAATTCTTGGGATGTCAAAGTAGATTCGACTCTTTACCTGTCAATTCCTGGTCTGTGAATGTTGATTTGACTATGTACCTGACAGAACCTGGTATGTGAATGTTGATTTTACTCTGTACCTGACAGTACCTGGTTTTTGAATGTTGATTTTACTCTGTATCTGTCAATTCCTGGTATGTGAATCTTGATTTTACTCTGTACCTGACAGTATCTGGTATGTGAATGTTGATTTGACTCTGTACCTGTCAGTTACTGGTATGTGAATGTTGATTTTACTCTGTACCTGACAGTACCTGGTATGTGAATGTTGATTTTACTCTGAGCCTGTCAGGTCCTGGGATGTGAATGTTGATTCTGCAATGTACCTGTCAGTACCTGGTATGTAAATGTTGATTTTACTCTGTACCTGTCAGTTCCTGGGATGTGAATGTTGATTTTAGTCTGTACCTGTCAGTACCTGGTATGTCAATGTAGATTTTACTCTGTACCTGCCAGTTCCTGGTATGTAAATGTAGATTTTACTCTGTACCTGTCAATTCCTGGCATGTCAATGTTGATTTTACTCTGAGCCTGTCAGGTCCTGGGATGTGAATGTTGATTCTGCAAAGTACCTGTCAGTACCTGATATGTAAATGTTGATTTTACTCTGTACCTGTCAGTTCCTAGGATGTGAATGTTGATTTTACTCTGTACCTGTCAGTTCCTGGTATGTCAATGTTAATTTTACTCTGTTCATTTCAGTACCTGGTATGTGAATGTTGATTTTACTCTGTACTTGTCAATTCCTGGTATGTCAATGTTGATTCTACTCTTTACCTGACAGCACCTGGTATGTGAATGTTGATTTTACTCTTTACCTGCCAATTCCCGGTGTGTGAATGTTGATTTTACTCTGTCCCTGTCAATTCCTGGTATGTGTAGGTTGATTTTACTCTGTATGTGTCAATTCCTGGTATGTGAATGTTGATTTTACTCTGAACCTTTCAATTCCTCGTATCTGAATTTTGTTTTTACTCTTAACCTGTCAGTTCCTGGTATGTAAATGTTGATTTGACTCTGTACCTGACAGTACCTGGTATGTGAATGTTGATTTTACTCTGTAGCTGCCCTTTCCTGGAATTTAAATGTTGATTTTACACTGTACCTGCCAGTTCCTGGTGTGTGAATGTTGATTTTACTCTGTACCTGTCAATTCCTAGTATGTGAATGTTGATTTTACACTGTACCTGCCAGTTCCTGGTGTGTGATTGTTGATTTTATTCTGTATCTGTCAATGCCTGGTATTTGAATGTGGATTTAACGCTGTACCTGTCAGTTCCTGGTTTGTGAATATTGATTTTACTCTGTACCTGTCAATTCCTGGTATGACAATGTTGATTCTCCTCTTAACCTGACAGTACATGGTATGTGAATTTTGATTCTACTCTGTACCTGTCAGTACCTGGTATGTGAATGTTGGTTTTACTCTGCACCTGTCAATTCTTGGGATGTCAAAGTTGATTCGACTCTTTACCTGTCAATTCCTGGTCTGTGAATGTTGATTTGACTATGTACCTGACAGAACCTGGTATTTGAATGTTGATTTTACTCTGTACCTGACAGTACCTGGTTTTTGAATGTTGATTTTACTCTGTATCTGTCAATACCTGGTATGTGAATCTTGATTTTACTCTGTACCTGACAGTATCTGGTATGTGAATGTTGATTTGACTCTGTACCTGTCAGTTACTGGTATGTGAATGTTGATTTTACTCTGTACCTGACAGTACCTGGTATGTGAATGTTGATTTTACTCTGAGCCTGTCAGGTCCTGGGATGTGAATGTTGATTCTGCAATGTACCTGTCAGTACCTGGTATGTAAATGTTGATTTTACTCTGTACCTGTCAGTTCCTGGGATGTGAATGTTGATTTTAGTCTGTACCTGTCAGTACCTGGTATGTCAATGTAGATTTTACTCTGTACCTGCCAGTTCCTGGTATGTAAATGTAGATTTTACACTGTACCTGTCAATTCCTGGCATGTCAATGTTGATTTTACTCTGAGCCTGTCAGGTCCTGGGATGTGAATGTTGATTCTGCAAAGTACCTGTCAGTACCTGATATGTAAATGTTGATTTTACTCTGTACCTGTCAGTTCCTGGGATGTGAATGTTGATTTTACTCTGTACCTGTCAATTCCTGGTATGTCAATGTTAATTTTACTCTGTTCATTTCAGTACCTGTTATGTGAATGTTGATTTTACTCTGTCCCTGTCAATTCCTGGTATATGTAGGTTGATTTTACTCTGTACCTGTCAATTCCTGGTCTGTGAATGCTGATTTTACTCTGTACCTGCCAGTTCCTGGTATGTCAATGTTAATTCTACACTGTAGCTATCAGTACCTGGTATGTGAATGTTGATTTTACTCTGTCCCTGACAGTACCTGGTATGTGAATGTTGATTTTACTCTGTACCTGACAGTACCTGGTATGTGAATGTTGATTTTACTCTGTACCTGACAGTACCTTGTATGTGAATGTTGATTTGACTCTGTACCTGTCAGTTACTGGTATGTGAATGTTGATTTTACTCTGTATCAGTCAATTCCTGGTCTGTGAATGTTGATTTTACTCTGTACCTGCCAGTTCCTGGTATGTCAATGTTAATTCTACTCAGTACCTGTCAATTCCTGGCATCTGAATGTTGAATTTTCTCTGTACCTGTCAATTCCTGGTATGTCAATGTTAATTCTACACTGTACCTATCAGTACCTGGGATGTCAAAGTTGATTCCACTCTTTACCTGTCAGTTCCTGGTATGTGAATGTTGATTTGACTCTGTACCTGTCAGTTACTGGTATCTGAATGTTGGTTTTACTCTTTACCTGTCAGTTCCTGGTATGTCAATGTTGATTTGACTCTGAACCTGACAGTACCTGGTATGTGAATGTTGATTTTACTCTGTACCTGCCCTTTCCTGGTATTTAAATGTTGATTTTACACTGTACCTGTCAATTCCTGGTATGTGAATGTTAATTTTACACTGTACCTGCCAGTTCCTGGTGTGTGATTGTTGATCTTATTCTGTATCTGTCAATGCCTGGTATTTGAATGTGGATTTTACGCTGTACCTGTCAGTTCCTGGTTTGTGAATGTTGATTTTACTCTGTCTCTGTCAATTCCTGGTATGTCAATGTTGATTCTCCTCTTAACCTGACAGTACATGGTATGTGAATTTTGATTCTACTCTGTACCTGTCAGCACCTGGTATGTGAATGTTGGTTTTACTCTGCACCTGTCAATTCTTGGGATGTCAAAGTTGATTCGACTCTTTACCTGTCAATTCCTGGTCTGTGAATGTTGATTTGACTCTGTACCTGACAGAACCTGGTATGTGAATGTTGATTTTACTCTGTACCTGACAGTACCTGGTTTTTGAATGTTGATTTTACTCTGTATCTGTCAATTCCTGGTATGTGAATGTTGATTTTACTCTGTATCAGTCAATTCCTGGTCTGTGAATGTTGATTTTACTCTATGCCTGCCAGTTCCTGGTATGTCAATGTTAATTCTACGCAGTACCTGTCAATTCCTGGTATTTGAATGTTGATTTTTCTCTGTACCTGTCAATTCCTGGTATTTCAATGTTAATTCTACAGTGTACCTATCAGTACCTGGGATGTCAAAGTAGATTCTACTCTTGACCTGTCAGTTCCTGGTATGTGAATGTTGATTTGACTCTGTACCTGTCAGTTACTGGTATGTGAATGTTGATTTTACTCAGTTCCTGTCAGTTACTGGTATGTGAATGTTGATTTTACTCTGTACCTGACAGTACCTGGTATGTGAATGTTGATTTTACTCAGAGCCTGTCAGGTCCTGGGATGTGAATGTTGATTCTGCAATGTACCTGTCAGTACCTGATATGTAAATGTTGATTTTACTCTGTACCAGTCAGTTCCTGGGATGTGAATGTTGATTTTACTCTGTACCTGTCAGTACCTGGTATGTCAATGTAGATTTTACTCTGTACCTGCCAGTTCCTGGTATGTAAATGTAGATTTTACTCTGTACCTGTCAATTCCTGGCATGTCAATGTTGATTTTACTCTGAGCCTGTCAGGTCCTGGGATGTGAATGTTGATCCTGCAAAGTACCTGTCAGTACCTGATATGTAAATGTTGATTTTACTCTGTACCTGTCAGTTCCTGGGATGTGAATGTTGATTTTACTCTGTACCTGTCAATTCCTGGTATGTCAATGTTAATTTTACTCTGTTCATTTCAGTGCCTGGTATGTGAATGTTGATTTTACTCTGTACCTGTCAATTCCTGGTATGTCAATGTTGATTCTACACTTTACCTGACAGTACCTGGTATGTGAATGTTGATTTTACTCTTTACCTGCCAATTCCCGGTGTGTGAATGTTGATTTTACTCTGTCCCTGTCAATTCCTGGTATGTGTAGGTTGATGTTACTCTGTATGTGTCAATTCCTGGTATGTGTATGTTGATTTTACTCTGTACCTGACATTGCCTGGTATGCGAATGTTGATTTGACTCTGTACCTGTCATGTACTGGTATGTGAATGTTGATTTTACTCTGTACCTGTCAGTTACTGGTATGTGAATGTAGATTTTACTCTGTACCTGACAGTACATGGTATGTGAATGTTGATTTTACTCTTTACCTGTCAGTTCCTGGTATGTGAATGTTGATTTGACTCTGTACCTGTCAATTACTGGAATGTGAACGTTGATTTTACTCTGTACCTGACAGTACATGGTATGTGAATGTTGATTTTACTCTGTACCAGTCAGTACCTGGTGTGTGAATGTTGATTTTACTCTGCAACTGTCAATTCCTGGGATGTCAACGTTGATTCTACTCTTTACCTGTCAGTTCCTGGGATATCAAAGTTGAATTGACCCTGTACCTGACAGTACCTGGTATGTGAATGTTGATTTTACTCTATACCTACCCGTTCCTAGTATTTAAATGTTGATTTTACTCTGTACCTGTCAATTCCTGGTATGTGAATGTTGATTTTACTCTGTACCTGACAGTACCTGGTATGTGAATGTTGATTTGACTCTGTACCTGTCAGTTACTGGTATGTGAATGTTGATTTTACTCTGTATCAGTCAATTCCTGGTCTGTGAATGTTGATTTTACTCTGTGCCTGCCAGTTCCTGGTATGTCAATGTTAATTCTACGCAGTACCTGTCAATTCCTGGTATCTGAATGTTGATTTTTCTCTGTACCTGTCAATTCCTGGAATTTCAATGTTAATTCTGCACTGTACCTATCAGTACCTGGGATGTCAAAGTTGATTCTACTCTTGACCTGACAGTTCCTGGTATATGAATGTTGATTTGACTCTGCACCTGTCAGTTACTGGTATGTGAATGTTGATTTTACTCTGTGCCTGTCAGTAACTGGTATGTGAATGTTGATTTTACTCTGTACCTGACAGTACCTGGTATGTGAATGTTGATTTTACTCTGAGCCTGTCAGGTCCTGATATGTGAATGTTGATTCTGCAATGTACCTGTCAGTACCTGGTATGTAAATGTTGATTTTACTCTGTACCAGTCAGTTCCTGGGATGTGAATGTTGATTTTAGTCTGTACCTGTCAGTACCTGGTATGTCAATGTAGATTTTACTCTGTACCTGCCAGTTCCTGGTATGTAAATGTAGATTTTACTCTGTACCTGTCAATTCCTGGCATGTCAATGTTGATTTTACTCTGAGCCTGTCAGGTCCTGCAATGTGAATGTTGATTCTGCAAAGTACCTGTCAGTACCTGATATGTAAATGTTGATTTTACTCTGTACCTGTCAGTTCCTGGGATGTGAATGTTGATTTTACTCTGTACCTGTCAATTCCTGGTATGTCAATGTTAATTTTACTCTGTTCATTTCAGTACCTGGTATGTGAATGTTGATTTTACTCTGTACCTGTCAATTCCTGGTATGTCAATGTTGATTCTACTCTTTACCTGACAGTACCTGGTATGTGAATGTTGATTTTACTCTTTACCTGCCAATTCCCGGTGTGTGAATGTTGATTTTACTCTGTCCCTGTCAATTCCTGGTATGTGTAGGTTGATTTTACTCTGTATGTGTCAATTCCTGGTATGTGTATGTTGATTTTACTCTGTACCTGACATTGCCTGGTATGCGAATGTTGATTTGACTCTGTACCTGTCAGTTACTGGTATGTGAATGTTGATTTTACTCTGTACCTGTCAGTTACTGGTATGTGAATGTAGATTTTACTCTGTACCTGACAGTACATGGTATGTGAATGTTGATTTTACTGTTTACCTGTCAGTTCCTGGTATGTGAATGTTGATTTGACTCTGTACCTGTCAATTACTGGAATGTGAACGTTGATTTTACTCTGTACCTGACAGTACATGGTATGTGAATGTTGATTTTACTCTGTACCAGTCAGTACCTGGTGTGTGAATGTTGATTTTACTCTGCAACTGTCAATTCCTGGGATGTCAACGTTGATTCTACTCTTTACCTGTCAGTTCCTGGGATGTCAAAGTTGAATTGACCCTGTACCTGACAGTACCTGGTATGTGAATGTTGATTTTACTCTATTCCTACCCGTTCCTAGTATTTAAATGTTGATTTTACTCTGTACCTGTCAATTCCTGGTATGTGAATGTTGATTTTACTCTGTATCAGTCAATTCCTGGTCTGTGAATGTTGATTTTACTCTGTATCAGTCAGTTCCTGGGATGTGAATGTTGATTTTAGTCTGTACCTGTCAGTACCTGGTATGTCAATGTGGATTTTACTCTGTACCTGCCAGTTCCTGGTATGTAAATGTAGATTTTACTCTGTACCTGTCAATTCCTGGCATGTCAATGTTGATTTTACTCTGAGCCTGTCAGGTCCTGCAATGTGAATGTTGATTCTGCAAAGTACCTGTCAGTACCTGATATGTAAATGTTGATTTTACTCTGTACCTGTCAGTTCCTGGGATGTGAATGTTGATTTTACTCTGTACCTGTCAATTCCTGGTATGTCAATGTTGATTCTACTCTTTACCTGACAGTACCTGGTATGTGAATGTTGATTTTACTCTTTACCTGCCAATTCCCGGTGTGTGAATGTTGATTTTACTCTGTCCCTGTCAATTCCTGGTATGTGTAGGTTGATTTTACTCTGTATGTGTCAATTCCTGGTATGTGTATGTTGATTTTACTCTGTACCTGACATTGCCTGGTATGCGAATGTTGATTTGACTCTGTACCTGTCAGTTACTGGTATGTGAATGTTGATTTTACTCTGTACCTGTCAGTTCCTGGAATTTAAATGTAGATTTTACTCTGTACCTGACAGTACATGGTGTGTGAATGTTGATTTTACTCTTTACCTGTCAGTTCCTGGTATGTGAATGTTGATTTGACTCTATACCTGTCAATTACTGGAATGTGAACGTTGATTTTACTCTGTACCTGACAGTACATGGTATGTGAATGTTGATTTTACTCTGTACCAGTCAGTACCTGGTGTGTGAATGTTGATTTTACTCTGCAACTGTCAATTCCTGGGATGTCAAAGTTGATTCTACTCTTTACCTGTCAGTTCCTGGGATGTCAAAGTTGAATTGACCCAGTACCTGACAGTACCTGGTATGTGAATGTTGATTTTACTCTATTCCTACCCGTTCCTAGTATTTAAATGTTGATTTTACTCTGTACCTGTCAATTCCTGGTATGTGAATGTTGATTTTACTCTGTACCTGACAGTACCTGGTATGTGAATGTTGATTTGACTCTGTACCTGTCAGTTACTGGTATGTGAATGTTGATTTTACTCTGTATCAGTCAATTCCTGGTCTGTGAATGTTGATTTTACTCTGTGCCTGCCAGTTCCTGGTATGTCAATGTTAATTCTACGCAGTACCTGTCAATTCCTGGTATCTGAATGTTGATTTTTCTCTGTACCTGTCAATTCCTGGTATTTCAATGTTAATTCTACACTCTACCTATCAGTACCTGGGATGTCAAAGTTGATTCTACTCTTGACCTGTCAGTTCCTGGTATGTGAATGTTGATTTGACTCTGTACCTGTCAGTTACTGGTATGTGAATGTTGATTTTACTCTGTGCCTGTCAGTTACTGGTATGTGAATGTTGATTTTACTCTGTACCTGACAGTACCTGGTATGTGAATGTTGATTTTACTCTGAGCCTGTCAGGTCCAGGGATGTGAATGTTGATTCTGCAATGTACCTGTCAGTACCTGGTATGTAAATGTTGATTTTACTCTGTACCAGTCAGTTCCTGGGATGTGAATGTTGATTTTAGTCTGTACCTGTCAGTACCTGGTATGTCAATGTGGATTTTACTCTGTACCTGCCAGTTCCTGGTATGTAAATGTAGATTTTACTCTGTACCTGTCAATTCCTGGCATGTCAATGTTGATTTTACTCTGAGCCTGTCAGGTCCTGGGATGTGAATGTTGATTCTGCAAAGTACCTGTCAGTACCTGATATGTAGATGTTGATTTTACTCTGTACCTGTCAGTTCCTGGGATGTGAATGTTGATTTTACTCTGTACCTGTCAATTCCTGGTATGTCAATGTTAATTTTACTCTGTTCATTTCAGTACCTGGTATGTGAATGTTGATTTTACTCTGTACCTGTCAATTCCTGGTATGTCAATGTTGATTCTACTCTTTACCTGACAGTACCTGGTATGTGAATGTTGATTTTACTCTTTACCTGCCAATTCCCGGTGTGTGAATGTTGATTTTACTCTGTCCCTGTCAATTCCTGGTATGTGTAGGTTGATTTTACTCTGTATGTGTCAATTCCTGGTATGTGTATGTTGATTTTACTCTGTACCTGACAGTTACTGGTATGTGAATGTTGATTTTACTCTGTACCTGTCAGTTACTGGTATGTGAATGTAGATTTTACTCTGTACCTGACAGTACATGGTATGTGAATGTTGATTTTACTCTTTACCTGTCAGTTCCTGGTATGTGAATGTTGATTTGACTCTCTACCTGTCAATTACTGGAATGTGAACGTTGATTTTACTCTGTACCTGACAGTACATGGTATGTGAATGTTGATTTTACTCTGTACCAGTCAGTACCTGGTGTGTGAATGTTGATTTTACTCTGCAACTGTCAATTCCTGGGATGTCAAAGTTGATTCTACTCTTTACCTGTCAGTTCCTGGGATGTCAATGTTGAATTGACCCTGTACCTGACAGTACCTGGTATGTGAATGTTGATTTTACTCTATACCTACCCGTTCCTAGTATTTAAATGTTGATTTTACTCTGTACCTGTCAATTCCTGGTAAGTGCATGTTGATTTTACACTGTACCTGCCAATTCCTGGTGCGTGAATGTTGATTTTATTCAGTATCTGTCAATGCCTGGTATTTGAATGTGGATTTTAAGCTGTACCTGTCAGTTCCTGGTATTTGAATGTTGATTTTACTCAGTATCATTCAATTCCTGGTCTGTGAATGTTGATTCTCCTCTTTACCTGACAGTACCTGGTATGTGAATTTTGATTCTACTCTGTACCTGTCAATTCCTGGGATGTCAAAGTTGATTCTACTCTTTATCTGTCAATTCCTGGTCTGTGAATGTTGATTTGACTCTGTACCTGACAGAACCTGGTATGTGAATGTTGATTTTACTCTGTACCTGACAGAACCTGGTAGGTGAATGTTGATTTTACTCTGTACCTGTCAATTCCTGGTATGTCAATATTAATTCTACTCTGTAGCTATCAGTACCTGGTATGTGAATGTTGATTTTACACTGCCCCTTGCAATTCTTGGGATGTCAAAGTTGATTCGACTCTTTACCTGTCAATTCCTGGTCTGTGAATGTTGATTTGACTCTGTACCTGACAGAACCTGGTATGTGAATGTTGATTTTACTCTGTACCTGACAGAACCTGGTATGTGAATGTTGATTTTACTCTGTACCTGACAGTACCTGGTATTTGAATGTTGATTTTACTCTGTATCTGTCAATCCCTGGTATGTCAATGTTGATTCTCCTCTTAACCTGACAGTACATGGTATGTGGATTTTGATTCTACTCTGTACCTGTCAGTACCTGGTATGTGAATGTAAATTTAACTCTGCACCTGTCAATTCTTGGGATGTCAAAGTTGATTCGACTCTTTACCTGTCAATTCCTGGTCTGTGAATGTTGATTTGACTCTGTACCTGACAGAACCTGGTATGTGAATGTTGATTTGACTCTGTACCTGCCAGTTACTAGTATGTGAATGTTGATTTTACCCTGTACCTGACAGTACCTGGTATTTGAATGTTGATTTTACTCTGTATCTGTCAATTCCTGGTATGTGAATGTTGATTTTACTCTGTACCTGACAGTACCTGGTATGTGAATTATGATTTGACTCTGTACCTGTCAGTTACTGGTATGTGAATGTTGATTTTACTCTGTATCAGTCAATTCCTGGTCTCTGAATGTGGATTTTACTCTGTGTCTGCCAGTTCCTGGTATGTCAATGTTAATTCTACTCAGTACCTGTCAATTCCTGGTATCTGAATGTTGATTTTTCTCTGTACCTGTCAATTCCTGGTATTTCAATGTTAATTCTGCACTGTACCTCTCAGTACCTGGGATGTCAAAGTTGATTCTACTCTTGACCTGTCAGTTCCTCGTATGTGAATGTTGATTTGACTCTGTACCTGTCAGTTACTGATATGTGAATGTTGATTTTACTCTGTACCTGTCAGTTACTGGTATGTAAATGTAGATTTTACTCTGTACCTGTCAATTCCTGGTATGTCAATGTTGATTTTACTCTGAGCCTGTCAGGTCCTGGGATGTGAAGGTTGATTCTGCAAAGTACCTGTCAGTACCTGGTATGTAAATGTTGATTTTACTCTGTACCTGTCAGTTCCTGGGATATGAATGTTGATTTTACTCTGTACCTGTCAATTCCTGGTATTTCAATGTTAATTTTACTCTGTTCATTTCAGTACCTGGTATGTGAATGTTGATTTTACTCTGTACCTGTCAATTCCTTGTATGTCAATGTTGATTCTACTCTTTACCTGACAGTACCTGGTATGTGAATGTTGATTTTACTCTTTACCTGCCAATTCCCGGTGTGTGAATGTTGATTTTACTCTGTACCTGTCAGTTACTGATATGTGAATGTTGATTTTACTCTGTACCTGTCAGTTACTGGTATGTAAATGTAGATTTTACTCTGTACCTGTCAATTCCTGGTATGTAAATGTTGATTTTACTCTGTACCTGTCAGTTCCTGGGATATGAATGTTGATTTTACTCTGTACCTGTCAATTCCTGGTATTTCAATGTTAATTTTACTCTGTTCATTTCAGTACCTGGTATGTGAATGTTGATTTTACTCTGTACCTGTCAATTCCTTGTATGTCAATGTTGATTCTACTCTTTACCTGACAGTACCTGGTATGTGAATGTTGATTTTACTCTTTACCTGCCAATTCCCGGTGTGTGAATGTTGATTTTACTCTGTACCTGTCAGTTACTGATATGTGAATGTTGATTTTACTCTGTACCTGTCAGTTACTGGTATGTAAATGTAGATTTTACTCTGTACCTGTCAATTCCTGGTATGTCAATGTTGATTTTACTCTGAGCCTGTCATGTCCTGGGATGTGAAGGTTGATTCTGCAAAGTATCTGTCAGTAGCTGGTATGTAAATGTTGATTTTACTCTGTACCTGTCAGTTCCTGGGATATGAATGTTGATTTTACTCTGTACCTGTCAATTCCTGGTATTTCAATGTTAATTTTACTCTGTTCATTTCAGTACCTGGTATGTGAATGTTGATTTTACTCTGTACCTGTCAATTCCTGGTATGTGAATGTTGATTTTACTCTGTACCTGTCAGTTACTGGTATGTGAATGTTGATTTTTCTCTGTACCTGACAGTACCTGGTATGTGAATGTTGATTTTACTCTGTACCAGTCAGTACCTGGTGTGTGAATGTTGATTTTACTCTGCACCTGTCAATTCCTGGGATGTCAACGTTGATTCTACTCTTTACCTGTCAGTTCCTGGTATGTGAATGTTGATTTTACTCTGTACCTGTCAGTTACTGGCATGTGAGTGTTGATTTTACTCTGTACCTGTCAATTCCTGGTATCTGAATGTTGGTTTTACTCTTTACCTGTCAGTTCCTGGTATGTCAATGTTGAATTGACCCTGTACCTGACAGTACCTGGTATGTGAATTTTGATTAAACTCTATACCTGCCCATTCCTGGTATTTAAATGTTGATTTTACTCTGTACCTGTCAATTCCTGGTAAGTGAATGTTGATTTTACACTGCACCTGCCAGTTCCTGGTATGTGAATGTTGATTTTATTCTGTATCTGTCAATGCCTGGTAATTGAATGTGGATTTTACGCTGTGCCTGTCAGTTCCTGTTATGTGAATGTTGATTTGACTCTGTACCTGACAGAACCTCGTCTGTGAATGTTGATTTTACTCTCTACCTGACAGAACCTGGTATGTGAATGTTGATTTTACTCTGTATCTGTCAATTCCTGGTATGTGAATGTTGATTCTACAATGTAACTGCCAGTACCTGGTATGTGAATGTTGATTTTACTCTGTACCTGTCAATTCCTGGTATCTGAATGTTGGTTTTACTCTTTACCTGTCAGTTCCTGGTATGTCAATGTTGATTTGACTCTGTACCTGACAGTACCTGGTATGTGAATGTTGATTTTACTCTGTACCTGCCCTTTCCTGGTATTTAAATGTTGATTTTACACTGTACCTGCCAGTTCCTGGTGTGTGATTGTTGATTTTATTCTGTATCTGTCAATGCCTGGTATTTGAATGTGGATTTTACGCTGTACCTGTCAGTTCCTGGTTTGTGAATGTTGATTTTACTCTGTATCTGTCAATTCCTGGTATGTCAATGTTGATTCTCCTCTTAACCTGACAGTACATGGTATGTGAATTTTGATTCTACTCTGTACCTGTCAGTACCTGGTATGTGAATGTTGGTTTTACTCTGCACCTGTCTATTCTTGGGATGTCAAAGTTGATTCGACTCTTTACCTGTCAATTCCTGGTCTGTGAATGTTGATTTGCATCTGTACCTGACAGAACCTCGCATGTGAATGTTGATTTTACTCAGTACCTGACAGTACCTGGTTTTTGAATGTTGATTTTACTCTGTATCTGTCAATTCCTGGTACGTGAATGTTGATTTGACCCTGTACCTGACAGTATCTGGTATGTGAATGTTGATTTGACTCTGTACCTGTCAGTTACTGGTATGTGAATGTTGATTTTACTCTGTACCTGTCAGTTACTGGTATGTGAATGTTGATTTTACTCTGTACCTGTCAATTCCTGGTATTTCAATGTTAATTTTACTCTGTTCATTTCAGTACCTGGTATGTGAATGTTGATTTTACTCTTTACCTGCCAATTCCCGGTGTGTGAATGTTGATTTTACTCTGTCCCTGTCAATTCCTGGTATGTGTAGGTTGATTTTACTCTGTATGTGTCAATTCCTGGTATGTCAATGTAGATTTTACTCTGTCCCTGACAGTGCCTGGTATGCGAATGTTGATTTGACTCTGTACCTGTCAGTTACTGGTATGTGAATGTTGATTTTACACTGTATCTGTCAGTTACTGGTATGTGAATGTTGATTTTTCTCTGTACCTGACAGTACCTGGTATGTGAATGTTGATTTTACTCTGTACCAGTCAGTACCTGGTGTGTGAATGTTGATTTTACTCTGCACCTGTCAATTCCTGGGATGTCAACGTTGATTCTACTCTTTACCTGTCAGTTCCTGGTATGTGAATGTTGATTTGACTCTGTACCTGTCAGTTACGGGCATGTGAATGTTGAATTTACTCTGTACCTGTCAATTCCTGGTATCTGAATGTTGGTTTTACTCTTTACCTGTCAGTTCCTGGTCTGTCAATGTTGAATTGACCCTGTACCTGACAGTACCTGGTATGTGAATTTTGATTAAACTCTATACCTGCCCGTTCCTGGTATTTAAATGTTGATTTTACTCTGTACCTGTCAATTCCTGGTAAGTGAATGTTGATTTTACACTGCACCTGCCAGTTCCTGGTATGTGAATGTTGATTTTACTCTGTACCTGTCAATTCCTGGTAAGTGAATGTTGATTTTACACTGCACCTGTCAATTCCTGGTCTGTGAATGTTGATTTGTATCTGTACCTGACAGAACCTCGAATGTGAATGTTGATTTTACTCTGTACCTGACAGTACCTGGTTTTTGAATGTTGATTTTACTCTGTATCTGTCAATTCCTGGTACGTGAATGTTGATTGGACCGTGTACCTGACAGTATCTGGTATGTGAATGTTGATTTGACTCTGTACCTGTCAGTTACTGGCATGTGAATGTTGATTTTACTCTGTATCAGTCAATTCCTGGTCTGTGCATGTTGATTTTAATCTGTGCCTGCCAGTTCCTGGTCTGTCAATGTTAATTCTACTCAGTACCTGTCAATTCCTGGTATCTGAATGTTGATTTTACTCTGTACCTGTCAATTCCTGGTATTTCAATGTTAATTCTACACTGTACCTATCAGTACCTGGGATGTCAAAGTGGATTCCACTCTTTACCTGTCAGTTCCTGGGATGTCAATGTTGAATTGACCCTGTACCTGACAGTACCTGGTATGTGAATGTTGATTTTACTCTATACCTACCCGTTCCTAGTATTTAAATGTTGATTTTACTCTGTACCTGTAAATTACTGGTATGTGAATGTTGATTTTACTCTGTACCTGACAGTACCTGGTATGTGAATGTTGATTTGACTCTGTACCTGTCAGTTACTGGTATGTGAATGTTGATTTTACTCTGTATCAGTCAATTCCTGGTCTGTGTATGTTGATTTTAATCTGTGCCTGCCAGTTCCTGGTATGTCAATGTTAATTCTACTCAGTACCTGTCAATTCCTGGTATCTGAATGTTGATTTTACTCTGTACATGTCAATTCCTGGTATTTCAATGTGAATTCTACACTGTACCTATCAGTACCTGGGATGTCAAAGTTGATTCTACTCTTTACCTGTCAGTTCCTGTGATGTCAATGTTGAATTGACCCTGTACCTGACAGTACCTGGTATGTGAATGTTGATTTTACTCTATACCTACCCGTTCCTAGTATTTAAATGTTGATTTTACTCTGTACCTGTCAATTCCTGGTATGTGAATGTTGATTTTACTCTGTACCTGACAGTACCTGGTATGTGAATGTTGATTTGACTCTGTACCTGTCAGTTACTGGTATGTGAATGTTGATTTTACTCTGTATCAGTCAATTCCTGATCTGTGAATGTTGATTTTACTCTGTGCCTGCCAGTTCCTGGTATGTCAATGTTAATTCTACGCAGTACCTGTCAATTCCTGGTATCTAAATGTTGATTTTTCTCTGTACCTGTCAATTCCTGGTATTTCAATGTTAATTCTACACTGTACCTATCAGTACCTGGGATGTCAAAGTTGATTCTACTCTTGACCTGTCAGTTCCTGGTATGTGAATGTTGATTTGACTCTGTACCTGTCAGTTACTGGTATGTGAATGTTGATTTTACTCTGTGCCTGTCAGTTACTGGTATGTGAATGTTGATTTTACTCTGTACCTGACAGTACCTGGTATGTGAATGTTGATTTTACTCAGAGCCTGTCAGGTCCTGGGATGTGAATGTTGATTCTGCAATGTACCTGTCAGTACCTGGTATGTAAATGTTGATTTTACTCTGTACCAGTCAGTTCCTGGGATGTGAATGTTGATTTTACTCTGTACCTGTCAGTACCTGGTATGTCAATGTAGATTTTACTCTGTACCTGCCAGCTCCTGGTATGTAAATGTAGATTTTACTCTGTACCTGTCAATTCCTGGCATGTCAATGTTGATTTTACTCTGAGCCTGTCAGGTCCTGGGATGTGAATGTTGATTCTGCAAAGTACCTGTCAGTACCTGATATGTAAATGTTGATTTTACTCTGTACCTGTCAGTTCCTGGGATGTGAATGTTGATTTTACTCTGTACCTGTCAATTCCTGGTATGTCAATGTTAATTTTACTCTGTTCATTTCAGTACCTGGTATGTGAATGTTGATTTTACTCTGTACCTGTCAATTCCTGGTATGTCAATGTTGATTCTACTCTTTACCTGACAGTACCTGGTATGTGAATGTTGATTTTACTCTTTACCTGCCAATTCCCGGTGTGTGAATGTTGATTTTACTCTGTCCCTGTCAATTCCTGGTATGTGTAGGTTGATTTTACTCTGTATGTGTCAATTCGTGGTATGTGTATGTTGATTTTACGCTGTACCTGACATTGCCTGGTATGCGAATGTTGATTTGACTCTGTACCTGTCAGTTACTGGTATGTGAATATAGATTTTACTCTGTACCTGACAGTACATGGTATGTGAATGTTGATTTTACTCTTTACCTGTCAGTTCCTGGTATGTGAATGTTGATTTGACTCTCTACCTGTCAATTACTGGAATGTGAACGTTGATTTTACTCTGTACCTGACAGTACATGGTATGTGAATGTTGATTTTACTCTGTACCAGTCAGTACCTGGTGTGTGAATGTTGATTTTACTCTGCAACTGTCAATTCCAGGGATGTCAAAGTTGATTCTACTCTTTACCTGTCAGTTCCTGGGATGTCAATGTTGAATTGACCCTGTACCTGACAGTACCTGGTATGTGAATGTTGATTTTACTCTATACCTACCCGTTCCTAGTATTTAAATGTTGATTTTACTCTGTACCTGTCAATTCCTGGAAAGTGCATGTTGATTTTACACTGTACCTGCCAGTTCCTGGTGTGTGAATGTTGATTTTATTCTGTATCTGTCAATGCCTGGTATTTGAATGTGGATTTTAAGCTGTACCTGTCAGTTCCTGGTATGTGAATGTTGATTTTACTCAGTATCATTCAATTCCTGGTATGTGAATGTTGATTCTCCTCTTTACCTGACAGTACCTGGTATGTGAATTTTGATTCTACTCTGTACCTGACAGTACCTGGTATGTGAATGTTGATTTGACTCTGCACCTGTCAATTCCTGGGATGTCAAAGTTGATTCTACTCTTTACCTGTCAATTCCTGGTCTGTGAATGTTGATTTGACTCTGTACCTGACAGAACCTGGTATGTGAATGTTGATTTTACTCTGTACCTGACAGAACCTGGTAGGTGAATGTTGATTTTACTCTGTACCTGTCAATTCCTGGTATGTCAATGTTAATTCTACTCTGTAGCTATCAGTACCTGGTATGTGAATGTTGATTTTACGCTGTAGCTGTCAATTCCTGGTATGTGAATGTTGATTCTACAATGTACCTGTCAGCACCTGGTATGTGAATGTTGATTTTACACTGCCCCTTGCAATTCTTGGGATGTCAAAGTTGATTCGACTCTTTACCTGTCAATTCCTGGTCTGTGAATGTTGATTTGACTCTGTACCTGACAGAACCTGGTATGTGAATGTTGATTTTACTCTGTACCTGACAGAACCTGGTATGTGAATGCTGATTTTACTCTGTACCTGACAGTACCTGGTATTTGAATGTTGATTTTACTCTGTATCTGTCAGTTCCTGGTATGTCAATGTTGATTCTCCTCTTAACCTGACAGTACATGGTATGTGGATTTTGATTCTACTCTGCACCTGTCAGTACCTGGTATGTGAATGTTAATTTTACTCTGCACCTGTCAATTCTTGGGATGTCAAAGTTGATTCGACTCTTTACCTGTCAATTCCTGGTCTGTGAATGTTGATTTGACTCTGTACCTGACAGAACCTGGTATGTGAATGTTGATTTGACTCTGTACCTGCCAGTTACTGGTATGTGAATGTTGATTTTACCCTGTACCTGA
This sequence comes from Heterodontus francisci, assembly GCF_036365525.1. NCBI lineage: Eukaryota > Metazoa > Chordata > Chondrichthyes > Heterodontiformes > Heterodontidae > Heterodontus > Heterodontus francisci. The sequence goes on along the minus strand of NW_027141653.1, from coordinate 263,805 downwards.
CAGTACCTGGTATTTGAATGTTGATTTTACTCTGTGTCTGCCAGTTCCTGGTATGTCAATGTTAATTCTACTCAGTACCTGTCAATTCCTGGTGTCTGAATGTTGATTTTTCTCTGTACCTGTCAATTCCTGGTATTTCAATGTTAATTCTACACTGTACCTCTCAGTACCTGGGATGTCAAACTTGATTCTGCTCTTGACCTGTCAGTTCCTGGTATGTGAATGTTGATTTGACTCTGTACCTGTCAGTTACTGGTATGTGAATGTTGATTTTACTCTGTACCTGTCAGTTACTGGTATGTAAATGTAGATTTTACTCTGTACCTGTCAATTCCTGGTATGTCAATGTTGATTTTACTCTGAGCCTGTCAGGTCCTGGGATGTGAAGGTTGATTCTGCAAACTACCTGTCAGTACCTGGTATGTAAATGTTGATTTTACTCTGTACCTGTCAGTTCCTGGGATGTGAATGTTGATTTTACTCTGTACCTGTCAGTTCCTTGTATTTCAATGTTAATTTTACTCTATTCATTTCAGTACCTGGTATGTGAATGTTGATTTTACTCTGTACCTGTCAATTCCTTGTATGTCAATGTTGATTCTACTCTTTACCTGACAGTACCTGGTATGTGAATGTTGATTTTACTCTTTACCTGCCAATTCCCGGTGTGTGAATGTTGATTTTACTCTGTCCCTGTCAATTCCTGGTTTGTGTAGGTTGCTTTTGCTCTGTATGTGTCAATTCCTGGTATGTCAATGTAGATTTTACTCTGTACCTGACAGTGCCTGGTATGCGAATGTTGATTTGACTCTGCACCTGTCAGTTACTGGTATGTGAATGTTGATTTTACTCTGTACCTGTCAGTTACTGGTATGTGAATGTTGATTTTTCTCTGTACCTGACAGTACCTGGTATGTGAATGTTGATTTTACTCTGTACCAGTCAGTACCTGGTGTGTGAATGTTGATTTTACTCTGCACCTGTCAATTCCTGGGATGTCAACGTTGATTCTACTCTTTACCTGTCAGTTCCTGGTATGTGAATGTTGATTTGACTCTGTACCTGTCAGTTACTGGCATGTAAATGTTGATTTTACTCTATACCTGCCCGTTCCTGGTATTTAAATGTTGATTTTACTCTGTACCTGTCAATTCCTGGTCAGTGAATGTTGATTTTACACTGCACCTGCCAGTTCCTGGTATGTGAATGTTGATTTTATTCTGTATCTGTCAATGCCTGGTATTTGAATGTGGATTTTACGCTGTGCCTGTCAGTTCCTCTTATGTGAATGTTGATTTGACTCTGTACCTGACAGAACCTGGTATGTGAATGTTGATTTTACTCTGTACCTGACAGAACCTGGTATGTGAATGTTGATTTTACTCTGTACCTATCAATTCATTGTATGTCAATGTTAATTCTACTCTGTAGCTATCAGTACCTGGTATGTGAATGTTGATTTTACTCTGTAGCTGTCAATTCCTGGTATGTGAATGTTGATTCTACAATGTAACTGTCAGTACCTGGTATGTGAATGTTGATTTGACTCTGTACCTGTCAGTTACTGGTATGTGAATGTTGATTTTACTCTGTATCAGTCAATTCCTGGTCTGTGTATGTTGATTTTAATCTGTGCCTGCCAGTTCCTGCTATGTCAATGTTAATTCTACTCAGTACCTGTCAATTCCTGGTATCTGAATGTTGATTTTACTCTGTACCTGTCAATTCCTTATATTTCAATGTTAATTCTACACTGTACCTATCAGTACCTGGGATGTCAAAGTTGATTCTACTCTTGACCTGTCAGTTCCTGGTATGTGAATGTTGATTTGACTCTGTACCTGTCAGTTACTGGTATGTGAATGTTGATTTTACTCTGTACCTGTCAGTTACTGGTATGTGAATGTTGATTTTACTCTGTACCTGACAGTACCTGGTATGTGAATGTTGATTTTACTCTGAGCCTGTCAGGTCCTGGGATGTGAATGTTGATTCTGCAATGTACCTGTCAGTACCTGGTATGTAAATGTTGATTTTACTCTGTACCTGTCAGTTCCTGGGATGTGAATGTTGATTTTAGTCTGTACCTGTCAGTACCTGGTATGTCAATGTAGATTTTACTCTGTCCCTGCCAGTTCTTGGTATGTAAATGTAGATTTTACTCTGTACCTGTCAATTCCTGGCATGTCAATGTTGATTTTACTCTGAGCCTGTCAGGTCCTGGGATGTGAATGTTGATTCTGCAAAGTACCTGTCAGGACCTGATATGTAAATGTTGATTTTACTCTGTACCTGTCAGTTCCTGGGATGTGAATGTTGATTTTACTCTGTACCTGTCAATTCCTGGTATGTCAATGTTAATTTTACTCAGTTCATTTCAGTACCTGGCATGTGAATGTTGATTTTACTCTGTACCTGTCAATTCCCGGTATGTCAATGTTGATTCTACTCTTTACCTGCCAATTCCCGGTGTGTGAATGTTGATTTTACTCTGTCCCTGTCAATTCCTGGTATGTGTAGGTTGATTTTACAAAGAACAAAGAACAAAGATAATTACAGCACAGGAACAGGCCCTTCGGCCCTCCAAGCCTGCGCCGATCCAGATCCTCTCTCTAAACATGTCGCCTATTTTCTAAGGTTCTGTATCTCTTTTCTTCCTGCCCATTCATGTATCTGTCTAGATACATCTTAAAAGACTCCATCGTACCCGCATCTACCACCTCCGCTGGCAATGCGTTCCAGGTGCCCACCACCCTCTGCGTAAAGAACTTTCCACGCATATCCCCCCTAAACTTTTCCCCTTTCACTTTGAACTCGTGTCCTCTAGTAATTGAAACCCCCACTCTGGGAAAAAGCCTCTTGCTATCCACCCTGTCTATACCTCTCATGATTTTGTACACCTCAATCAGGTCCCCCCTCAACCTCCGTCTTTCTAGTGAAAATAATCCTAATCTGCTCAACCTCTCTTCATAGCTAGCGCCCTCCATACCAGGCAACATCCTGGTGAACCTCCTCTGCACCCTCTCCAAAGCATCCACATCCTTTTGATAATGTGGCGACCAGAACTGTACGCAGTATTCCAAATGTGGCCGAACCAAAGTCCTATACAACTGTAACATGACCAGCCAACTCTTGTACTCAATGCCCCGTCCGATGAAGGAAAGCATGCCGTATGCCTTCTTGACTACTCTATTTACCTGCGTTGCCACCTTCAGGGAACAGTGGACCTGAACACACAAATCTCTCTGGACATCAATTTTCCCCAGGACTTTTCCATTTACTGTATAGTTCACTCTTGAATTGGATCTTCCAAAATGCATCACCTCGCATTTGCCCTGATTGAACTCCATCTGCCATTTCTCTGCCCAACTCTCCAATCTATCTATATTCTGCTGTATTCTCTGACAGTCCCCTTCACTATCTGCTACTCCACCAATCTTAGTGTCGTCTGCAAACTTGCTAATCAGTCCACCTATACTTTCCTCCAAATCATTAATGTATATCACAAACAACAGTGGTCCCAGCACGGATCCCTGTGGAACACCACTGGTCACACGTCTCCATTTTGAGAAACTCCCTTCTACTGCTACTCTCTGTCTCCTGTTGCCCAGCCAGTTCTTTATCCATCTAGCTAGTACACCTTGGACCCCAAGCGCCTTCACTTTCTCCATCAGCCTGCCATGGGGAACCTTATCAAACGCCTTACTGAAGTCCATGTATATGACATCGACAGCCCTTCCCTCATCAATCAACTTTGTCACTTCCTCAAATAATTCTATTAAGTTGGTAAGACATGACCTTCCCTGCACAAAACCATGTTGCCTATCACTGATGAGCCCATTTTCTTCCAAATGGGAATAGATCCTATCCCTCAGTATCTTCTCCAGCAGCTTCCCTACCACTGACGTCAGGCTCACCGGTCTATAATTACCTGGATTATCCCTGCTACCCTTCTTAAACAAGGGGACAACATTAGCAATTCTCCAGTCCTCCGGGACCTCACCCGTGTTTAAGGATGCTGCAAAGATATCTGTTAAGGCCCCAGCTATTTCCTCTCTCGCTTCCCTCAGTAACCTGGGATAGATCCCATCCGGACCTGGGGACTTGTCCACCTTAATGCCCTTTAGAATACCCAACACTTCCTCCCTCCTTATGCCGACCTGACCCAGAGTAATCAAACATCTGTTCCTAACCTCAACATCCGTCATGTCCCTCTCCTCGGTGAATACCGATGCAAAGTACTCGTTTAGAATCTCACCCATTTTCTCTGAGTCCAAGCATAACATTCCTCCTTTGTCCTTTAGTGGGCCAATCCTTTCTCTAGTTACCCTCTTTCTCCTTCTTTATGAATAAAAGGCTTTGGGATTCTCCTTAACCCTGTTTGCTAAAGATATTTCATGACCCCCTTTTAGCCCTCTTAATTCCTCGTTTCAGATTGGTCCTACATTCCCGATATTCTTTCAAAGCTTCGTCTTTCATCAGCCGCCTAGACCTTATGTATGCTTCCGTTTTCCTCTTAGCTAGTCTCACAATTTCACCTGTCATCCATGGTTCCCTAATCTTGCCATTTCTATCCCTCATTTTCACATGAACATGTCTCTCCTGCGCGCTAATCAACCTCTCTTTAAAAGCCTCCCACATATCACATGTGGATTTACCTTCAAACAGCTGCTCCCAATCTACATTTCCCAGATCCTGCTGAATTTTGGTATAGTTGGCCTTCCCCCAATTTAGCACTCTTCCTTTAGGACCACTCTCGTCTTTGTCCATGAGTATTTTAAAGCTTACGGAATTGTGATCACTATTCCCAAAGTAGTCCCCTACTGAAACTTCAACAACCTGGCCCGGCTCATTCCCCAACACCAGGTCCAGTATGGCCCCTTCCCGAGTTGGACTATTTGCATACTGCTCTAGAAAACCCTCCTGGATGCTCCTTACAAATTCTGCTCCATCTGGACCTCTAACACTAAGCGAATCCCAGTCAATGTTGGGAAAATTAAAATCTCCTATCACCACCACCCTGTTGCTCCTACATCTTTCCATAATCTGTTTACATATTTGTACCTCTATCTCACGCTCGCTGTTGGGAGGCCTGTAGTACAGCCCCAACATTGTTACCGCACCCTTCCTATTTCTGAGTTCTGTCCATATTGCCTCACTGCTCGAGTCCTCCATAGTGCCCTCCTTCAGCACAGCTGTGATATCCTCTTTGACCAGTAATGCAACCCCTCCACCCCTTTTACCTCCCTCTCTATCCCGCCTGAAGCATCGATATCCTGGGATATTCAGTTGCCAATCATGCCCTTCCCTCAACCAAGTCTCAGTAATAGCAATAACATCATACTCCCAGGTACTAATCCAAGCCCTAAGTTCATCTGCCTTACCTACTACACTTCTTGCATTAAAACAAATGCACCTCAGACCACCAGTCCCTTTATATTCATCATCTGCTCCCTGCCTGCTCTTCCCCTTAGTCACACTGACTTCATTATCTAGTTCCTTACAGGCTTTTGTTACTACCTCCCTACTGTCAACTGACCTCAATTGGTTCCCATCCCCCTGCCACATTAGTTTAAACCCTCCCCAACAGCGTTAGCAAAAGCACCTCCAAGGACATTGGTTCCAGTCCGGCCCAGGTGTAAACCGTCCAATTTGTAATCGTCCCACCTCCCACAGAACCGGTCCCAATGTCCCAAAAATCTGAACCCCTCCTTCCTGCACCATCTCTCAAGCCACGCATTCATCCTGACTATTCTTTCATTTTTACTCTGACTATCACGTGGCACTGGTAGTAATCCTGAGATTACTACCTCTGAGGTCCTACTTTTTAACTTGGCTCCTAACTCCCTAAACTCTGCTTGTAGGACCTCATCCCGTTTTTTACCGATATCATTCGTGCCTATGTGCACAATGACAACTGGCTGTTCACCCTCCCCTTTTAGAATGTTCTGCAGCCGATCTGAGACGTCCCTGACCCGTGCACCTGGGAGGCAACATACCATTCGGGAGCCTCGTTTTCGACCACAGAACCGCCTATCTACTCCCCTTACAATCGAATCCCCTACGACTATAGCCCTTCCACTCTTTTTCCCGCCCTTCTGAACAGCAGAGCCAGCCACGGTGCCATGGACCTGGCTACTGCTGCCTTCCCCTGGTGAGCCATCTCCCTCAACAGTATCCAAAACGGTATACTTGTTTTGGAGGGAGATGACCGCAGGGGACTCCTGCGCTGCCTTCCTGCTCTTTCTCTGCCTTTTGGTCACCCATTCCCTTTCTCCCTCAGCAATCCTAATCTGCGGTGTGACCAATTCACTAAACGTGCTATCCACGACCTCCTCAGCATCGCGCATGCTCCAAAGTGAGTCCATCCGCAGCTCGAGAGCCGTCATGCGGTCTAACAAGAGCTGCAGCTGGACACACTTCCTGCACGTGAAGGAGTCAGGGTCATCAGCCATGTCCCTGAGCTCCCACATTGAGCAAGAGGAGCATGACACGGGTCTGAGATCTCCTGCCATTTTTAATCTTAAGTTTAAACTTAGTTAAATGAAAAAGGAACGCCCAAATATATAGTGTTTTACTTACCCAGCAGCCCCCTGGCCTCCGCCGAAAAACAAAAGGAAATTAAATTTACTTTCAAACTGACTTTCCCAGCTGCTCACTCGCTCACACTCTGCTCCCGAAAAAGCTGCTGCACTGAAAGGAAAGTTATTTTAAACCGCCCAAATATATAGTGTTTTACTTACCCAGCAGCCCCCTGGCCTCCGCCGAAAAACAAAAGGAAATTAAATTTACTTTCAAACTGACCTTCCCAGCTGCTCACTCGCTCACTCTCTGCTCCCGAAAAAGCTGCTGCAATGAAAGGAAAGTTATTTTAAACCGCCCAAATATATAATGTTTTACTTACCCAGCAGCCCCCTGGCCTCCGCCGAAAAACAAAAGGAAATTAAATTTACTTTCAAACTGACTTTCCCAGCTGCTCACTCGCTCACACTCTGCTCCCGAAAAAGCTGCTGCACTGAAAGGCTCTGTATGTGTCAATTCCTGGTATGTGAATGTTGATTTTACTCTGTACCTGACAGTGCCTGGTATGCGAATGTTGATTTGACTCTGTACCTGTCAGTTACTGGTATGTGAATGTTGATTTTACTCTGTACCTGTCAGTTACTGGTATGTGAATGTAGATTTTACTCTGTACCAGTCAGTACCTGGTGTGTGAATGTTGATTTTACTCTGCACCTGTCAATTCCTGGGATGTCAAAGTTGATTCTACTCTTTACCTGTCAGTTCCTGGTATCTGAATGTTGATTTGACTCTGTACCTGTCAGTTACTGGTATGTGAATGTTGATTTTAATCTGTACCTGTCAGTTACTGGTCTGTGAATGTTGATTTTACTCTGTACCTGACAGAACATGGTATGCGAATGTTGATTTTACTCTGTACCAGTCAGTACCTGGTGTGTGAATGTTGATTGTACTCTGCACCTGTCAATACCTGGGATGTCAAAGTTGATTCTACTCTTTACCTGTCAGTTCCTGGTATGTGAATGTTGATTTGACTCTGTACCTGTCAGTTACTGGTGTATGAATGTTGATTTTACTCTGCACCTGTCAATTCATGGGATGTCAATGTTGAATTGACCCTATACCTGACAATACCTGGTATGTGAATGTTGATTTTACTCTATACCTACCCGTTCCTGGTATTTAAATGTTGATTTTACTCTGTACCTGTCAATTCCTGGTAAGTGAATGTTGATTTTACACTGTACCTGCCAGTTCCTGGTGTGTGAATGTTGATTTTATTCTGTATCTGTCAATGCCTGGTATTTGAATGTGGATTTTACGCTGTACCTGTCAGTTCCTGGTATGTGAATGTTGATTTTACTCTGTATCATTCAATTCCTGGTATGTGAATGTTGATTCTCCTCTTTACCTGACAGTACCTGGGATGTCAAAGTTGATTCTACTCTTTACCTGTAAATTCCTTGTCTGTGAATGTTGATTTGACTCTGTACCTGACAGAACCTGGTATGTGAATGTTGATTTTACTCTGTACCTGACAGAACCTGGTAGGTGAATGTTGATTTTACTCTGTACCTGTCAATTCCTGGTATGTCAATGTTAATTCTACTCTGTAGCTATCAGTACCTGTTATGTGAATGTTGATTTTACTCTGCAGCTGTCAATTCCTGGTATGTGAATGTTGATTCTACAATGTACCTGTCAGTACCTGGTATGTGAATGTTGATTTTACACTGAATCTGTCAATTCCAATCTGTGAATGATGATTTTACTCTGTATCTGTCAATTCCTGGTCAGTGAATGTTGACTTGACTCTCTACCTGACAGAACCTACTATGTGAATGGTGATTTTACTCTGCACCTGTCAATTCTTGGGATGTCAAAGATGATTCGACTCTTTACCTGTCAATTCCTGGTCTGTGAATGTTGATTTGACTCTGTCCCTGACAGAACCTGGTATGTGAATGTTGATTTTACTCTGTACCTGACAGAACCTGGTGTGTGAATGTTGATTTTACTCTGTACCTGACAGTACCTGGTATTTGAATGTTCATTTTACTCTGTATCTGTCAATTCCTGGTATGTCAGTGTTGATTCTCCTCTTAAACGGACAGTACATGGTATGTGAATTTTGATTCTACTCTGTACCTGTCAATTACTGGTATGTGAATGTTGATTTTACTCTGTACGTTACAGTACCTGGTATTTGAATGTTGATTTTACTCTGTATCTCTCAATTCCTGGTATGTGACTGTTGATTTTACTCTGTACCTGACAGTACCTGGCATGTGAATGTTGATTTGACTCTGTACCTGTCAGTTACTGGGATGTGAATGTTGATTTTACTCTGTATCAGTCAATTCCTGGTCTCTGAATGTTGATTTTACTCTGTGTCTGCCAGTTCCTGGTATGTCAATGTTAATTCTACTCAGTACCTGTCAATTCCTGGTATCTGAATGTTGATTTTTCTCTGTACCTCTCAATTCCTGGTATTTCAATGTTAATTCTACACTGTACCTATCAGTACCAGGGATGTCAAAGTTGATTCTACTCTTGACCTGTCAGTTCCTGGTATGTGAATGTTGATTTGACTCTGTACCTGTCAGTTACTGGTATGTGAATGTTGATTTTACTCTGTACCTGTCAGTTACTGGTATGTAAATGTAGATTTTACTCTGTACCTGTCAATTCCTGGTATGTCAATGTTGATTTTACTCTGAGCCTGTCAGGTCCTGGGATGTGAAGGTTGATTCTGCAAAGTACCTGTCAGTACCTGGTATGTAAATGTTGATTTTACTCTGTACCTGTCAGTTCCTGGGATGTGAATGTTGATTTTACTCTGTACCTGTCAATTCCTGGTATGTCATTGTTAATTTTACTCTGAGCCTGTCAGGTCCTGGGATGTGAAGGTTGATTCTGCAAAGTACCTGTCAGTACCTGGTATGTAAATGTTGATTTTACTCTGTACCTGTCAATTCCTGGTATGTCGATGTTGATTCTACTCTTTACCTGACAGTACCTGGTATGTGAATGTTGATTTTACTCTTTACCTGCCAATTCCCAGTGTGTGAATGTTGATTTTACTCTGTCCCTGTCAATTCCTGGTATGTGTAGGTTGATTTTACTCTGTATGTGCCAATTCCTGGTATGTGAATGTTGATTTTACTCTGTACCTGACAGTGCCTGGTATGCGAATGTTGATTTGACTCTGTACCTGTCAGTTACTGGTATGTGAATGTTGATTTTACTCTGTACCTGACAGTACCTGGTATGTGAATGTTGATTTTACTCTGTACCAGTCAGTACCTTGTGTGAATGTTGCTTTTACTCTGCACCTGTCAATTCCTGGGATGTCAAAGTTGATTCTACTCTTTACCTGTCAGTTCCTGGTATTTGAATGTTGATTTGCCTCAGTACCTGTCAGTTACTGGTATGTGAATGTTGATTTTACTCTGTACCTGTCAGTTACTGGTATGTGAATGTTGATTTTACTCTTTACCTGTCAGTCCCTGGTATGTGAATGTTGATTTTACTCTGTACCTGTCAGTTACTAGTATGTGAATGTTGATTTTACTCTCTACCTGTCAATTCCTGGAATCTGAATGTTGGTTTTACTCTTTACCTGTCAGTTCCTGGTATGTCAATGTTGATTTGACTCTGTACCTGACAGTACCTGGTATGTGAATGTTGATTTTACTCTGTACCTGCCCGTTCCTGGTATTTAAATGTTGATTTTACACTGTACCTGCCGGTTCCTGGTGTGTGAATGTTGATATTACTCTGTACCTGTCAATTCCTGGTCTGTGAATGTTGATTTTACACTGTACCTGCCAGTTCCTGGTGTGTGAATGTTGATTTTACTCTGTACCTGCCAGTTCCTGGTATGTCAATGTTAATTCTACTCAGTACCTGTCAATTCCTGGCATCTGAATGTTGATTTTTCTCTGTACCTGTCAATTCCTGGTATGTCAATGTTAATTCTACACTGTACCTATCAGTACCTGGGATGTCAAAGTTGATTCTCCTCTTTACCTGACAGTACATGGTATGTGAATTTTGATTCTACTCTGTACCTGTCAGTACCTGGTATGTGAATGTTGATTTTACTCTGCACCTGTCAGTTCCTGGGATGTCAAAGTTGATTCGACCCTTTACCTGTCAATTCCTGGTCTGTGAATGTTGACTTGACTCTGTACCTGTCAATTCCTGGTATGTCAATGTTAATTCTACTCTGTAGCTATCAGTACCTGGTATGTGAATGTTGATTTTACTCTGTAGCTGTCAATTCCTGGTATGTGAATGTTGATTCTACAATGTACCTGTCAGTTCCTGGTATGTGAATGTTGATTTTACACTGAATCTGTCAATTCCTGGTCTGTGAATGATGATTTTACTCTGTATCTGTCAATTCATGGTCTGTGAATGTTGATTTGACTCTGTACCTGACAGAACCTGGTATGTGAATGTTGATTTCACTCTGTACCTGACAGTACCAGGTATGTGAATGTTGATTTTACTCTGTACCTGCCCGTTCCTGGTATTTAAATGTTGATTTTACACTGTACCTGCCAGTTCCTGGTGTGTGAAAGTTGATTTTACTCTGTACCTGTCAATTCCTGGTATGTGAATGTTGATTTTACACTGTACCTGCCAGTACCTGGTGTGTGAATGTTGATTTTATTCTGTATCTGTCAATGCCTGGCATTTGAATGTGGATTGTACGCTGTACCTGTCAGTTCCTGGTATGTGAATGTTGATTTTACTCTGTATCTTTCAATTCCTGGTATGTGAATGTTGATTCTCCTCTTTACCTGACAGTACATGGTATGTGAAATTTGATTCTACTCTGTACCTGTCAGTACCTGGTATGTGAATGTTGATTTTACACTGCACCTGTCAATTCCTGGGATGTCAAAGTTGATTCGACTCTTTACCTGTCAATTCCTGGTCTGTGAATGTTGACTTGACTCTGTACCTGTCAATTCCTGGTCTGTGAATGTTGATTTGACTCTGTACCTGTCAATTCCTGGTATGTCAATGTTAATTCTACAATGTGCCTGTCAGTTCCTGGTATGTGAATGTTGATTTTACCCTGAATCTGTCAATTCCTGGAATCTGAATGTTGGTTTTACTCTTTACCTGTCAGTTCCTGGTATGTCAATGTTGATTTGACTCTGTACCTGACAGTACCTGGTATGTGAATGTTGATTTTACTCTGTACCTGCCCGTTCCTGGTATTTAAATGTTGATTTTACACTGTACCTGCCGGTTCCTGGTGTGTGAATGTTGATATTACTCTGTACCTGTCAATTCCTGGTCTGTGAATGTTGATTTTACACTGTACCTGCCAGTTCCTGGTGTGTGAATGTTGATTTTACTCTGTACCTGCCAGTTCCTGGTATGTCAATGTTAATTCTACTCAGTACCTGTCAATTCCTGGCATCTGAATGTTGATTTTTCTCTGTACCTGTCAATTCCTGGTATGTCAATGTTAATTCTACACTGTACCTATCAGTACCTGGGATGTCAAAGTTGATTCTCCTCTTTACCTGACAGTACATGGTATGTGAATTTTGATTCTACTCTGTACCTGTCAGTACCTGGTATGTGAATGTTGATTTTACTCTGCACCTGTCAATTCCTGGGATGTCAAAGTTGATTCGACCCTTTACCTGTCAATTCCTGGTCTGTGAATGTTGACTTGACTCTGTACCTGTCAATTCCTGGTATGTCAATGTTAATTCTACTCTGTAGCTATCAGTACCTGGTATGTGAATGTTGATTTTACTCTGTAGCTGTCAATTCCTGGTATGTGAATGTTGATTCTACAATGTACCTGTCAGTTCCTGGTATGTGAATGTTGATTTTACACTGAATCTGTCAATTCCTGGTCTGTGAATGATGATTTTACTCTGTATCTGTCAATTCATGGTCTGTGAATGTTGATTTGACTCTGTACCTGACAGAACCTGGTATGTGAATGTTGATTTCACTCTGTACCTGACAGTACCAGGTATGTGAATGTTGATTTTACTCTGTACCTGCCCGTTCCTGGTATTTAAATGTTGATTTTACACTGTACCTGCCAGTTCCTGGTGTGTGAAAGTTGATTTTACTCTGTACCTGTCAATTCCTGGTATGTGAATGTTGATTTTACACTGTACCTGCCAGTACCTGGTGTGTGAATGTTGATTTTATTCTGTATCTGTCAATGCCTGGCATTTGAATGTGGATTGTACGCTGTACCTGTCAGTTCCTGGTATGTGAATGTTGATTTTACTCTGTATCTTTCAATTCCTGGTATGTCAATGTTGATTCTCCTCTTTACCTGACAGTACATGGTATGTGAAATTTGATTCTACTCTGTACCTGTCAGTACCTGGTATGTGAATGTTGATTTTACACTGCACCTGTCAATTCCTGGGATGTCAAAGTTGATTCGACTCTTTACCTGTCAATTCCTGGTCTGTGAATGTTGACTTGACTCTGTACCTGTCAATTCCTGGTCTGTGAATGTTGATTTGACTCTGTACCTGTCAATTCCTGGTATGCCAATGTTAATTCTACAATGTACCTGTCAGTTCCTGGTATGTGAATGTTGATTTTACCCTGAATCTGTCAATTCCTGGTCTGTGAATGATGATTTTACTCTGTATCTGTCAATTCATGGTCTGTGAATGTTGATTTGACTCTGTACCTGACAGTACCTGGTATGTGAATGTTGATTTTACTCTGGACCAGTCAGTACCTGGTGTGTGAATGTTGATTTCACTCTGCACCTGTCAATTCCTGGGATGTCAACGTAGATTCTACTCTTTAACTGTCAGTTCCTGGTATGTGAATGTTGTTTTGACTCTGTACCTGTCAGTTACTGGTATGTGAATGTTGCTTTTACTCTGTACCTGTCAGTTCCTGGTATGTGAATGTTGATTTTACTCTGTACCTGTCAATTCCTGGATTTGAATGTTGATTTTACTCTGTATCTGTCAATTCCTGGTATGTGAATGTTGATTTTACTCTGTACCTGACAGTGCCTGGTATGTGAATGTTGATTTGACTCTGTACCTGTCAGTTACTTGTATGTGAATGTTGATGTTACTCTGTATCAGTTAATTCCAAGTCTGTGAATGTTGATTTGACTCTGTCCCTGACAGAACCTGGTATGTGAATGTTGATTTTACTCTGTACCTGACAGAACCTGGTGTGTGAATGTTGATTTTACTCTGTATCTGTCAATTCCTGGTATGTCAGTGTTGATTCTCCTCTTAAACGGACAGTACATGGTATGTGAATTTTGATTCTACTCTGTACCTGTCAGTACCTTGTATGTGAATGTTGATTTTACTCTGCACCTGTCAATTACTGGTATGTGAATGTTGATTTTACTCTGTACCTTACAGTACCTGGTATTTGAATGTTGATTTTACTCTGTATCTCTCAATTCCTGGTATGTGAATGTTGATTTTACTCTGCACCTGACAGTACCTGGCATGTGAATGTTGATTTGACTCTGTACCTGTCAGTTACTGGGATGTGAATGTTGATTTTACTCTGTATCAGTCAATTCCTGGTCTCTGAATGTTGATTTTACTCTGTGTCTGCCAGTTCCTGGTATGTCAATGTTAATTCTACTCAGTACCTGTCAATTCCTGGTATCTGAATGTTGATTTTTCTCTGTACCTCTCAATTCCTGGTATTTCAATGTTAATTCTACACTGTACCTATCAGTACCAGGGATGTCAAAGTTGATTCTACTCTTGACCTGTCAGTTACTGGTATGTGAATGTTGATTTGACTCTGTACCTGTCAGTTACTGGTATGTGAATGTTGATTTTACTCTGTACCTGTCAGTTACTGGTATGTAAATGTAGATTTTACTCTGTACCTGTCAATTCCTGGTATGTCAATGTTGATTTTACTCTGAGCCTGTCAGGTCCTGGGATGTGAAGGTTGATTCTGCAAAGTACCTGTCAGTACCTGGTATGTAAATGTTGATTTTACTCTGTACCTGTCAGTTCCTGGGATGTGAATGTTGATTTTACTCTGTACCTGTCAATTCCTGGTATGTCATTGTTAATTTTACTCTGTTCATTTCAGTACCTGGCAAGTGAATGTTGATTTTACTCAGTACCTGTCAATTCCTGGCATGTCAATGTTGATTGTACTCTGAGCCTGTCAGGTCCTGGGATGTGAAGGTTGATTCTGCAAAGTACCTGTCAGTACCTGATATGTAAATGTTGATTTTACTCTGTACCTGTCAATTCCTGGTATGTCGATGTTGATTCTACTCTTAACCTGACAGTACCTGGTATGTGAATGTTGATTTTACTCTTTACCTGCCAATTCCCAGTGTGTGAATGTTGATTTTACTCTGTCCCTGTCAATTCCTGGTATGTGTAGGTTGATTTTACTCTGTACCTGTCAGTTACTGGTATGTGAATGTTGATTTTACTCTGTACCTGACAGTACCTGGTATGTGAATGTTGATTTTACTCTGTACCAGTCAGTACCTTGTGTGAATGTTGCTTTTACTCTGCACCTGTCAATTCCTGGGATGTCAAAGTTGATTCTACTCTTTACCTGTCAGTTCCTGGTATGTGAATGTTGATTTGACTCTGTACCTGTCAGTTACTGGTATGTGAATGTTGATTTTACTCAGTACCTGTCAATTCCTGGTATCTGAATGTTGGTTTTACTCTGTACCTCTCAGTTACTGGTATGTGAATGTTGATTTTACTCTGTATCAGTCAATTCCTGGTCTGTGAATGTTGATTTGACTCTGTACCTGCCAGTTCCTGGTATGTCAATGTTAATTCTACTCAGTACCTGTCAATTCCTGGCATCTGAATGTTGATTTTTCTCTGTACCTGTCAATTCCTGGTATGTCAATGTTAATTCTACACTGTACCTATCAGTACCTGGGATGTCAAAGTTGATTCTACTCTTTCCCTGTCAGTTCCTGGTATTTGAATGTTGATTTGACTCGGTACCTGTCAGTTACTGGTATGTGAATGTTGATTTTACTCTGTACCTGTCAGTTACTGGTATGTGAATGTTGATTTTACTCTTTACCTGTCAGTCCCTGGTATGTGAATGTTGATTTTACTCTGTACCTGTCAGTTACTAGTATGTGAATGTTGATTGTACTCTCTACCTGACAGTACCTGGTATGTGAATGTTGATTTTACTCTTTACCTGCCAATTCCCAGTGTGTGAATGTGGATTTTACTCTGTCCCTGTCAATTCCTGGTATGTGTAGGTTGATTTTACTCTGTATGTGTCAATTCCTGGTATGTGAATGTTGATTTTACTCTGTACCTGACAGTGCCTGGTATGCGAATGTTGATTTGACTCTGTACCTGTCAGTTACTGGTATGTGAATGTTGATTTTACTCTGTACCTGACAGTACCTGGTATGTGAATGTTGATTTTACTCTGTACCAGTCAGTACCTTGTGTGAATGTTGCTTTTACTCTGCACCTGTCAATTCCTGGGATGTCAAAGTTGATTCTACTCTTTACCTGTCAGTTCCTGGTATGTGAATGTTGATTTGACTCTGTACCTGTCAGTTACTGGTATGTGAATGTTGATTTTACTCAGTACCTGTCAATTCCTGGTATCTGAATGTTGGTTTTACTCTGTACCTGTCAGTTACTGGTATGTGAATGTTGATTTTACTCTGTATCAGTCAATTCCTGGTCTGTGAATGTTGATTTGACTCTGTACCTGAAAGTTCCTGGTATGTCAATGTTAATTCTACTCAGTACCTGTCAATTCCTGGCATCTGAATGTTGATTTTTCTCTGTACCTGTCAATTCCTGGTATGTCAATGTTAATTCTACACTGTACCTATCAGTACCTGGGATGTCAAAGTTGATTCTACACTTTCCCTGTCAGTTCCTGGTATTTGAATGTTGATTTGACTCGGTACCTGTCAGTTACTGGTATGTGAATGTTGATTTTACTCTGTACCTGTCAGTTACTGGTATGTGAATGTTGATTTTACTCTTTACCTGTCAGTCCCTGGTATGTGAATGTTGATTTTACTCTGTACCTGTCAGTTACTAGTATGTGAATGTTGATTTTACTCTCTACCTGTCAATTCCTGGAATCTGAATGTTGGTTTTACTCTTTACCTGTCAGTTCCTGGTATGTCAATGTTGATTTGACTCTGTACCTGACAGTACCTGGTATGTGAATGTTGATTTTACTCTGTACCTCTCAGTTACTGGTATGTGAATGTAGATTTTACTCTGTACCTGTCAATTCCTGGTGTGTGAATGTTGATTTTACTCTGAGCCTGTCAGGTCCTGGGATGTGAATATTGATTCTGAAATGTACCTGACAGTACCTGGTATGTAAATGTTGATTTTACTCTTTACCTGTCAATTCCTGGTATGTGAATGTTGATTTTACTCTGTACCTGACAGTACCTGGTATGTGAATGTTGATTTTACTCTGTACCAGTCAGTACCTTGTGTGTGAATGTTGATTTCACTCTGCACCTGTCAATTCCTGGGATGTCAAAGTTGATTCTACTCTTTACCTGTCAGTTCCTGGTATGTGAATGTTGATTTGACTCTGTACCTGTCAGTTACTGGTATGTAAATGTTGATTTTACTCTGTACCTGTCAGTTACTGGTAAGTGAATGTTGATTTTACTCTGTACCTGTCAATTCCTGGTATGTCAATGTTAATTCTACAATGTACCTGTCAGTTCCTGGTATGTGAATGTTGATTTTACACTGAATCTTTCAATTCCTGGTCTGTGAAAGATGATTTTACTCTGTATCTGTCAATTCCTGGTATGTGAATGTTGATTCTCCTCTTTACCTGACAGTACCTGGTATGTGAATTTTGATTCTACTCTGTACCTGACAGTACCTGGTATGTGAATGTTGATTTTACTCTGTATCTGTCAATTCCTGGTATGTGAATGTTGATTTTACTCTGTACCTGACAGTGCCTGGTATGTGAATGTTGATTTGACTCTGTACCTGTCAGTTACTTGTATGTGAATGTTGATGTTACTCTGTATCTGTCAATTCCTGGTCTGTGAATGATGATTTTCCTCTGTACCTGTCAATTCCTGGTAAGTGAATGTTGATTTTACACTGTACCTGCCAGTTCCTGGTGTGTGAATGTTGATTTTATTCTGTATCTGTCAATGCCTGGTATTTGAATGTGGATTTTACGCTGTACCTGTCAGTTCCTGGTATGTGAATGTTGATTTTACTCTGTATCATTCAATTCCTGGTATGTGAATGTTGATTCTCCTCTTTACCTGACAGTACCTGGTATGTGAATTTTGATTCTACTCTGTACCTGACAGTACCGGGTATGTGAATGTTGATTTTACTCTGCACCTGTCAATTCCTGGGATGTCAAAGTTGATTCTACTCTTTACCTGTAAATTCCTGGTCTGTGAATGTTGATTTGACTCTGTACCTGACAGAACCTGGTATGTGAATGTTGATTTTACTCTGTACCTGACAGAACCTGGTAGGTGAATGTTGATTTTACTCTGTACCTGTCAATTCCTGGTATGTCAATGTTAAATCTACTCTGTAGCTATCAGTACCTGTTATGTGAATGTTGATTTTACTCTGTAGCTGTCAATTCCTGGTATGTGAATGTTGATTCTACAATGTACCTGTCAGTACCTGGTATGTGAATGTTGATTTTACACTGAATCTGTCAATTCCAATCTGTGAATGATGATTTTACTCTGTATCTGTCAATTCCTGTTCAGTGAATGTTGACTTGACTCTGTACCTGACAGAACCTACTATGTGAATGGTGATTTTACTCAGTACCTGACATTACCTGGTATGTGAATGTTGATTTCCCACTGCACCTGTCAATTCTTGGGATGTCAAAGATGATTCGACTCTTTACCTGTCAATTCCTGGTCTGTGAATGTTGATTTGACTCTGTCCCTGACAGAACCTGGTATGTGAATGTTGATTTTACTCTGTACCTGACAGAACCTGGTGTGTGAATGTTGATTTTACTCTGTATCTGTCAATTCCTGGTATGTCAGTGTTGATTCTCCGCTTAAACGGACAGTACATGGTATGTGAATTTAGATTCTACTCTGTACCTGTCAGTACCTTGTATGTGAATGTTGATTTTACTCTGCACCTGTCAATTACTGGTATGTGAATGTTGATTTTACTCTGTACCTTACAGTACCTGGTATTTGAATGTTGATTTTACTCTGTATCTCTCAATTCCTGGTATGTGAATGTTGATTTTACTCTGCACCTGACAGTACCTGGCATGTGAATGTTGATTTGACTCTGTACCTGTCAGTTACTGGGATGTGAATGTTGATTTTACTCTGTATCAGTCAATTCCTGGTCTCTGAATGTTGATTTTACTCTGTGTCTGCCAGTTCCTGGTATGTCAATGTTAATTCTACTCAGTACCTGTCAATTCCTGGTATCTGAATGTTGATTTTTCTCTGTACCTCTCAATTCCTGGTATTTCAATGTTAATTCTACACTGTACCTATCAGTACCAGGGATGTCAAAGTTGATTCTACTCTTGACCTGTCAGTTCCTGGTATGTGAATGTTGATTTGACTCTGTACCTGTCAGTTACTGGTATGTAAATGTAGATTTTACTCTGTACCTGTCAATTCCTGGTATGTCAATGTTGATTTTACTCTGAGCCTGTCAGGTCCTGGGATGTGAAGGTTGATTCTGCAAAGTACCTGTCAGTACCTGGTATGTAAATGTTGATTTGACTCTGTACCTGTCAGTTCCTGGGATGTGAATGTTGATTTTACTCTGTACCTGTCAATTCCTGGTATGTCATTGTTAATTTTACTCTGTTCATTTCAGTACCTGGCATGTGAATGTTGATTTTACTCAGTACCTGTCAATTCCTGGCATGTCAATGTTGATTGTACTCTGAGCCTGTCAGGTCCTGGGATGTGAAGGTTGATTCTGCAAAGTACCTGTCAGTACCTGGTATGTAAATGTTGATTTTACTCTGTACCTGTCAATTCCTGGTATGTCGATGTTGATTCTACTCTTAACCTGACAGTACCTGGTATGTGAATGTTGATTTTACTCTTTACCTGCCAATTCCCAGTGTGTGAATGTTGATTTTACTCTGTCCCTGTCAATTCCTGGTATGTGTAGGTTGATTTTACTCTGTATGTGTCAATTCCTGGTATGTGAATGTTGATTTTACTCTGTACCTGACAGTGCCTGGTATGCGAATGTTGATTTGACTCTGTACCTGTCAGTTACTGGTATGTGAATGTTGATTTTACTCTGTACCTGACAGTACCTGGTATGTGAATGTTGATTTTACTCTGTACCAGTCAGTACCTTGTGTGAATGTTGCTTTTACTCTGCACCTGTCAATTCCTGGGATGTCAAAGTTGATTCTACTCTTTACCTGTCAGTTCCTGGTATGTGAATGTTGATTTGACTCTGTACCTGTCAGTTACTGGTATGTGAATGTTGATTTTACTCAGTACCTGTCAATTCCTGGTATCTGAATGTTGGTTTTACTCCGTACCTGTCAGTTACTGGTATGTGAATGTTGATTTTACTCTGTATCAGTCAATTCCTGGTCTGTGAATGTTGATTTGACTCTGTACCTGCCAGTTCCTGGTATGTCAATGTTAATTCTACTCAGTACCTGTCAATTCCTGGCATCTGAATGTTGATTTTTCTCTGTACCTGTCAATTCCTGGTATGTCAATGTTAATTCTACACTGTACCTATCAGTACCTGGGATGTCAAAGTTGATTCTACACTTTCCCTGTCAGTTCCTGGTATTTGAATGTTGATTTGACTCGGTACCTGTCAGTTACTGGTATGTGAATGTTGATTTTACTCTGTACCTGTCAGTTACTGGTATGTGAATGTTGATTTTACTCTTTACCTGTCAGTCCCTGGTATGTGAATGTTGATTTTACTCTGTACCTGTCAGTTACTAGTATGTGAATGTTGATTTTACTCTCGACCTGTCAATTCCTGGAATCTGAATGTTGGTTTTACTCTTTACCTGTCAGTTCCTGGTATGTCAATGTTGATTTGACTCTGTACCTGACAGTACCTGGTATGTGAATGTTGATTTTACTCTGTACCTGCCCATTCCTGGTATTTAAATGTTGATTTTACACTGTACCTGCCGGTTCCTGGTGTGTGAATGTTGATTTTACTCTGTACCTGTCAATTCCTGGTCTGTGAATGTTGATTTTACACTGTACCTGCCAGTTCCTGGTGTGTGAATGTTGATTTTACTCTGTACCTGCCAGTTCCTGGTATGTCAATGTTAATTCTACTCAGTACCTGTCAATTCCTGGCATCTGAATGTTGATTTTTCTCTGTACCTGTCAATTCCTGGTATGTCAATGTGAATTCTACACTGTACCTATCAGTACCTGGGATGTCAAAGTTGATTCTCCTCTTTACCTGACAGGACATGGTATGTGAATTTTGATTCTACTCTGTACCTGTCAGTACCTGGTATGTGAATGTTGATTTTACTCTGCACCTGTCAATTCCTGGGATGTCAAAGTTGATTCGACCCTTTACCTGTCAATTCCTGGTCTGTGAATGTTGACTTGACTCTGTACCTGTCAATTCCTGGTATGTCAATGTTAATTCTACTCTGTAGCTATCAGTACCTGGTATGTGAATGTTGATTTTACTCTGTAGCTGTCAATTCCTGGTATGTGAATGTTGATTCTACAATGTACCTGTCAGTTCCTGGGATGTGAATGTTGATTTTACACTGAATCTGTCAATTCCTGGTCTGTGAATGATGATTTTACTCTGTATCTGTCAATTCATGGTCTGTGAATGTTGATTTGACTCTGTACCTGACAGAACCTGGTATGTGAATGTTGATTTTACTCTGTACGTGACAGTTCCTGGTATTTAAATGTTGATTTTACACTGTACCTGCCCGTTCCTGGTATTTAAATGTTGATTTTACACTGTACCTGCCAGTTCCTGGTGTGTGAAAGTTGATTTTACTCTGTACCTGTCAATTCCTGGTATGTGAATGTTGATTTTACACTGTACCTGTCAGTACCTGGTGTGTGAATGTTGATTTTATTCTGTATCTGTCAATGCCTGGCATTTGAATGTGGATTGTACGCTGTACCTGTCAGTTCCTGGTATGTGAATGTTGATTTTACTCTGTATCTGTCAATTCCTGGTATGTCAATGTTGATTCTCCTCTTTACCTGACAGTACATGGTATGTGAAATTTGATTCTACTCTGTACCTGTCAGTACCTGGTATGTGAATGTTGATTTTACACTGCACCTGTCAATTCCTGGGATGTCAAAGTTGATTCGACTCTTTACCTGTCAATTCCTGGTCTGTGAATGTTGACTTGACTCTGTACCTGTCAATTCCTGGTCTGTGAATGTTGATTTGACTCTGTACCTGTCAATTCCTGGTATGTCAATGTTAATTCTACAATGTACCTGTCAGTTCCTGGTATGTGAATGTTGATTTTACACTGAATCTGTCAATTCCTGGTCTGTGAATGATGATTTTACTCTGTATCTGTCAATTCATGGTCTGTGAATGTTGATTTGACTCAGTACATGACAGAACCTGGTATGTGAATGTAGATTTTACTCTGTACCTGACAGTACCTGGATTTGAATGTTGATTTTACTCTGTATCTGTCAATTCCTGGTATGTGAATGTTGATTTTACTCTGTACCTGACAGTGCCTGGTATGTGAATGTTGATTTGACTCTGTACCTGTCAGTTACTTGTATGTGAATGTTGATGTTACTCTGTATCAGTCAATTCCAAGTCTGTGAATGTTGATTTTACTCTGTGCCTGCCGGTTTCTGGTATGTCAATGTTAATTCTACTCAGTTCCTGTCAATTCCTGGTATCTGAATGCTGATTTTTCTCTGTACCTGTCAATTCCTGGTATTTCAATGTTAATTCTACACTGTCCCTATCAGTACCTGGGATGTCAATTTTGATTCTACTCGTGACCTGTCAGTTCCTGGTATGTGAATGTTGATTTGACTCTGTACGTGTCAGTTACTGGTATGTGAATGTTGATTTTACTCTGTACCTGTCAGTTACTGGTATGTGAATGTTGATTTTACTCTGTACCTGACAGTACCTGGTATGTGAATGTTGATTTTACTCTGTACCAGTCAGTACCTGGTGTGTGAATGTTGATTTTACTCTGCACCTGTCAATTCCTGGGAAGTCAAAGTTGATTCAACTCTTTACCTGTCAGTTCCTGGTATGTGAATGTTGATTTGACTCTGTACCTGTCAGTTCCTGGTATGTCAATGTTGATTTGACTCTGTACCTGACAGTACCTGGTATGTGAATGTTGATATTACTCTGTACCTGCCCGTTCCTGGTATTTAAATGTTGCTTTTACTCTGTACCTGTCAATTCCTGGTCTGTGAATGTTGATTTTACACTGTACCTGCCAGTTCATGGTGTGTGAATGTTGATTTTATACTGTATCTGTCAATGCCTGGTATTTGAATGTGGATTTTACGCTGTACCTGTCAGTACCTGGTATGTGAATGTTGATTTTACTCTGTACCTGTCAGTACCTGGTATGTGAATGTTGATTTTACTCTGTATCTGTCAATTCCTGGTCTGTGAATGTTGATTTGACTCTGTACCTGACAGTACCTGGTATGTGAATGTTGATTTTACTCTGTATCTGTCAATTCCTGGTATGTGAATGTTGATTGTACTCTGTACCTGACAGTACCTGGTATGTGAATGTTGATTTGACTCTGTACCTGCCAGTTAATGGTATGTGAATGTTGATTGTATTCTGTATCAGTCAATTCCTGGTCTGTGAATGTTGATTTTACTCTGTGCCTGCCAGTTCCTGGTATGTCAATGTTAATTCTACTCAGTACCTGTCCATTCCTGGTATCTGAATGTTGATTTTTCTCTGTACCTGTCAATTCCTGGTATGTCAATTAAATTCTACACTGTACCTATCAGAACCTGGGATGTTAAATTTTGATTCTACTCTTCACCTGTCAGTTCCTGGTATGTGAATGTTGTTTTGACTCTGTACCTGTCAGTTACTGGTGTGTGAATGTTGATTGTACTCTGTACCTGTCAGTTACTGGGATGTGAATGTTGATTTTACTCTGTACCTGACAGTACCTGGTATGTGAATGTTGATTTTACTGTGTACCAGTCAGTACCTGGCGTGTGAATGTTGATTTTACTCTGCACCTGTCAGTTCCTGGGATGTCAAAGTTGATTCTACTCTTTACCTGTCAGTTCCTGGTATGTGAATGTTGATTTGACTCTGTACCTGTCAGTTACTGGTATGTGAATGTTGATTTTACTCTGTACCTGTCAATTCCTGGTATCTGAATGTTGGTTTTACTCTTTTCCTGTCAGTTCCTGGTATGTCAATGTTGATTTGACTCTGTACCTGACAGTACCTGGTATGTGAATGTTGATTTTACTCAATACCTGCCCGTTCCTGGTATTTAAAGGTAGATTTTACTCTGTACCTGTCAATTCCTGGTATGTGAATGTTGAATTTACACTGTAACTGCCAGTTCCTGGTGTGTGAATGTTCATTTTATTCTGTATCTGTCAATGCCTGATATTTGAATGTGGATTTTACGCTGTACCTGTCAGTTCCTGGTATGTGAATGTTGATTTTACTCTGTATCTGTCAATTCCTGGTATGTCAATGTTGATTCTCCTCTTTACCTGACAGTACCTGGTATGTGAATTTTGATTTTACTCTGTACCTGTCAGTACCTGGTATGTGAATGTTGATTTTACTCTGCACCTGTCAATTCCTGGGATGTCCAAGTTGATTCTACTCTTTTCTTGTCAATTCCTGGTCTGTGAATGTTGATTTGACTCTGTACCTGACAGAACCTGGTATGTCAATGTTGATTTTACTCTGTACCTGCCAGTTCCTGGTATGTAAATGTAGATTTTACTCTGTACCTGGTGTGTGTGAATGTTGATTTTACTCTGTACCTGTCAATTCCTGGTGTGTGAATGTTGATTTTACTCTGAGCCTGTCAGGTCCTGGGATGTGAATGTTGATTCTGCAATGTACCTGACAGTACCTGGTATGTAAATGTTGATTTTACTCTTTACCTGTCAATTCCTGGTATGTGGATGTTGATTTTACTCTGTACCTGACAGTACCTGGTATGTGAATGTTGATTTTACTCTGTACCAGTCAGTACCTTGTGTGTGAATGTTGATTTCACTCCGCACCTGTCAATTCCTGGGATGTCAAAGATGATTCTACTCTTTACCTGTCAGTTCCTGGTATGTGAATGTTGATTTGACTCTGTACCTGTCAGTTACTGGTATGTAAATGTTGATTTTACTCTTTACCTGTCAGTTCCTGGTGAGTGAATGTTGATTTTACTCTGTACCTGTCAATTCCTGGTATGCCAATGTTAATTCTACAATGTACCTGTCAGTTCCTGGTATGTGAATGTTGATTTTACACTGAATCTGTCAATTCCTGGTCTGTGAATGATGATTTTACTCTGTATCTGTCAATTCATGATCTGTGAATGTTGATTGGAATCAGTACATGACAGAACCTGGTATGTGAATGTAGATTTTACTCTGTACCTGACAGTACCTGGTATTTGAATGTTGATTTTACTCTGTATCTGTCAATTCCTGGTATGTGAATGTTGATTTTACTCTGTACCTGACAGTGCCTGGTATGTGAATGTTGATTTGACTCTGTACCTGTCAGTTACTTGTATGTGAATGTTGATGTTACTCTGTATCAGTCAATTCCAAGTCTGTGAATGTTGATTTTTCTCTGTGCCTGCCGGTTTCTGGTATGTCAATGTTAATTCTACTCAGTACCTGTCAATTCCTGGTATCTGAATGTTGATTTTTCTCTGTACCTGTCAATTCCTGGTATTTCAATGTT
Source organism: Heterodontus francisci (assembly GCF_036365525.1). NCBI lineage: Eukaryota > Metazoa > Chordata > Chondrichthyes > Heterodontiformes > Heterodontidae > Heterodontus > Heterodontus francisci. The sequence continues at coordinate 238,359 of NW_027141653.1, read as the reverse complement.
AATTCTACACTGTACCTATCAGTACCTGGGATGTCAATTTTGATTCTACTCGTGACCTGTCAGTTCCTGGTATGTGAATGTTGATTTGACTCTGTACCTGTCAGTTACTGGTATGTGAATGTTGATTTTACTCTGTACCTCTCAGTTACTGGTATGTGAATGTAGATTTTACTCTGTACCTGTCAATTCCTGGTGTGTGAATGTTGATTTTACTCTGAGCCTGTCAGGTCCTGGGATGTGAATATTAATTCTGAAATGTACCTGACAGTATCTGGTATGTAAATGTTGATTTTACTCTTTACCTGTCAATTCCTGGTATGTGAATGTTGATTTTACTCTGTACCTGACAGTACCTGGTATGTGAATGTTGATTTTACTCTGTACCAGTCAGTACCTTGTGTGTGAATGTTGATTTCACTCTGCACCTGTCAATTCCTGGGATGTCAAAGTTGATTCTACTCTTTACCTGTCAGTTCCTGGTACGTGAATGCTAATTTGACTCTGAACCTGTCAGTAACTGGTATGTAAATGTTGATTTTACTCTGTACCTGTCAGTTACTGGTAAGTGAATGTTGATTTTACTCTGTACCTGTCAATTCCTGGTATGTCAATGTTAATTCTACAATGTACCTGTCAGTCCTGGTATGTGAATGTTGATTTTACACTGAATCTGTCAATTCCTGGTCTGTGAATGATGATTTTACTCTGTATCTGTCAATTCATGGTCTGTGAATGTTGATTTGACTCAGTACATGACAGAACCTGGTATGTGAATGTAGATTGTACTCTGTACCTGACAGTACCTGGTATTTGAATGTTGATTTTACTCTGTATCTGTCAATTCCTGGTATGTGAATGTTGACTTTACTCTGTACCTGACAGTGCCTGGTATGTGAATGTTGATTTGACTCTGTACCTGTCAGTTACTTGTATGTGAATGTTGATGTTACTCTGTATCAGTCAATTCCAAGTCTGTGAATGTTGATTTTACTCTGTGCCTGCCGGTTTCTGGTATGTCAATGTTAATTCTACTCAGTACCTGTCAATTCCTGGTATCTGAATGTTGATTTTTCTCTGTACCTGTCAGTTACTGGTATGTGAATGTTGATTTTACTCTACCTGTCAGTTACTGGTATATGAATGTTGATTTTACTCTGTACCTGACAGTACCTGGTATGTGAATGTTGATTTTACTCTGTACCAGTCAGTACCTGGTGTGTGAATGTTGATTTTACTCTGCACCTGTCAATTCCTGGGATGTCAATGTTGATTCAACTCTTTACCTGTCAGTTCCTGGTATGCGAATGTTGATTTTATACTGTATCTGTCAATGCCTGGTATTTGAATGTGGATTTTACGCTGTACCTGTCAGTACCTGGTATGTGAATGTTGATTTTACTCAGTAGCTGTCAATTCCTGGTATGTGAATGTTGATTCTACAATATACCTGTCAGTACCTGGTATGTGAATGTTGATTTTACACTGAATCTGTCAATTCCTGGTCTGTGAATGTTGATTTTACTCTGTATCTGTCAATTCCTGGTCTGTGAATGTTGATTTGACTCTGTACCTGACAGTGCCTGGTATGTGAATGTTGATTTTACTCTGTATCTGTCAATTCCTGGAATGTGAATGTTGATTGTACTCTGTACCTGACAGTACCTGGTATGTGAATGTTGATTTGACTCTGTACCTGCCAGTTAATGGTATGTGAATGTTGATTTTATTCTGTATCAGTCAATTCCTGGTCTGTGAATGTTGATTTTACTCTGTGCCTGCCAGTTCCTGGTATGTCAATGTTAATTCTACTCAGTACCTGTCCATTCCTGGTATCTGAATGTTGATTTTTCTCTGTACCTGTCAATTCCTGGGATGTCAATGTTAATTCTACACTGTACCTATCAGAACCTGGGATGTTAAATTTTGATTCTACTCTTTACCTGTCAGTTCCTGGTATGTGAATGTTGTTTTGACTCTGTACCTGTCAGTTACTGGTATGTGAATGTTGATTGTACTCTGTCCCTGTCAGTTACTGGGATGTGAATGTTGATTTTACTCTGTACCTGTCAGTACCTGGTATGTGATTGTTGATTTTACTGTGTACCAGTCAGTACCTGGTGTGTGAATGTTGATTTTACTCTGCACCTGTCAATTCCTGGGATGTCAAAGTTGATTCTACTCTTTACCTGTCAGTTCCTGGGATGTGAATGTTGATTTGACTCTGTAGCTGTCAATTCCTGGTATGTGAATGTTGATTCTACAATATACCTGTCAGTACCTGGTATGTGAATGTTGATTTTACACTGAATCTGTCAATTCCTGGTCTGTGAATGTTGATTTTACCCTGTATCTGTCAATTCCTGGTCTGTGAATGTTGATTTGACTCTGTACCTGACAGTACCTGGTATGTGAATGTTGATTTTACTCTGTATCTGTCAATTCCTGGAATGTGAATGTTGATTGTACTCTGTACCTGACAGTACCTGGTATGTGAATGTTGATTTGACTCTGTACCTGCCAGTTAATGGTATGTGAATGTTGATTTTATTCTGTATCAGTCAATTCCTGGTCTGTGAATGTTGATTTTACTCTGTGCCTGCCAGTTCCTGGTATGTCAATGTTAATTCTACTCAGTACCTGTCCATTCCTGGTATCTGAATGTTGATTTTTCTCTGTACCTGTCAATTCCTGGGATGTCAATGTTAATTCTACACTGTACCTATCAGAACCTGGGATGTTAAATTTTGATTCTACTCTTTACCTGTCAGTTCCTGGTATGTGAATGTTGTTTTGACTCTGTACCTGTCAGTTACTGGTATGTGAATGTTGATTGTACTCTGTCCCTGTCAGTTACTGGGATGTGAATGTTGATTTTACTCTGTACCTGTCAGTACCTGGTATGTGATTGTTGATTTTACTGTGTACCAGTCAGTACCTGGTGTGTGAATGTTGATTTTACTCTGCACCTGTCAATTCCTGGGATGTCAAAGTTGATTCTACTCTTTACCTGTCAGTTCCTGGGATGTGAATGTTGATTTGACTCTGTACCTGTCAGTTACTGGTATGTGAATGTTGATTTTACTCTGTACCTGTCAATTCCTGGTATCTGAATGTTGGTTTTACTCTTTTCCTGTCAGTTCCTGGTATGTCAATTTTGATTTGACTCTGTACCTGACAGTACCTGGTATGTGAATGTTGATTTTACTCTATACCTGCCCGTTCCTGGTATTTAAATGTAGATTTTACTCTGTACCTGTCAATTCCTGGTATGTGAATGTTGATTTTACACTGTAACTGCCAGTTCCTGGTGTGTGAATGTTCATTTTATTCTGTATCTGTCAATGCCTGATATTTGAATGTGGATTTTACGCTGTACCTGTCAGTTCCTGGTATGTGAATGTTGATTTTACTCTGTATCTGTCAATTCCTGGTACGTCAATGTTGATTCTCCTCTTTACCTGACAGTACCTGGTATGTAAATTTTGATTCTACTCTGTACCTGTCAGTACCTGGTATGTGAATGTTGATTTTACTCTGCACCTGTCAATTCCTGGGATGTCAAAGTTGATTCTACTCTTTACCTGTCAATTCCTGGTCTGTGAATGTTGATTTTACTCTGTACCAGCCAGTTCCTGGTATGTGAATGTTGATTTTACTCTGTACCAGTCAGTACCTTGTGTGTGAATGTTGATTTCACTCTGCACCTGTCAATTCCTGGGATGTCAAAGTTGATTCTACTCTTTACCTGTCAGTTCCTGGTATCTGAATGTTGATTTGACTCTGTACCTGTCAGTTACTGGTATGTAAATGTTGATTTTACTCTGTACCTGTCAGTTCCTGGTAAGTGAATGTTGATTTTACTCTGTACCTGTCAGTTCCTGGTATCTGAATGTGGGTTTTACTCTTTACCAGTCAGTTCCTGGTGTGTGAATTTTGATTTCATTCTGTATCTGTGAATGCCTGGTATTTGAATGTTGATTTTACGCTGTACCTGTCAGTTCCTGGTATGTGAATGTTGATTTTACTCTGTATCTGTCAATTCCTGGTATGTCAATGTTGATTCTCCTCTTTACCTGACAGTTCCTGGTATGTGAATGTTGATTTGACTCTGTACCTGTCAGTTACTGGTATGTAAATGTTGATTTTACTCTGTACCTGTCAGTTCCTGGTAAGAGAATGTTGATTTTACTCTGTACCTATCAATTCCTGGTATGTCAATGTTAATTCTACAATGTACCTGTCAGTTCCTGGTATGTGAATGCTGATTTTACACTGAATCTGTCAATTCCTGGTCTGTGAATGATGATTTTACTCTGTATCTGTCAATTCATGGACTGTGAATGTTGATTTGACTCAGTACATGACAGAACCTGGTATGTGAATGTAGATTTAACTCTGTACCTGACAGTACCTGGTATTTGAATGTTGATTTTACTCTGTATCTGTCAATTCCTGGTATGTGAATGTTGATTTTACTCTGTACCTGACAGTGCCTGGTATGTGAATGTTGATTTGACTCTGTACCTGTCAGTTACTTGTATGTGAATGTTGATGTTACTCTGTATCAGTCAATTCCAAGTCTGTGAATGTTGATTTTACTCTGTGCCTGCCGGTTTCTGGTATGTCAATGTTAATTCTACTCAGTACCTGTCAATTCCTGGTATCTGAATGTTGATTTTTCTCTGTACCTGTCAGTTACTGGTATGTGAATGTTTATTTTAATCTACCTGTCAGTTACTGGTATATGAATGTTGATTTTACTCTGTACCTGACAGTACCTGTTATGTGAATGTTGATTTTACTCTGTACCAGTCAGTACCTGGTGTGTGAATGTTGATTTTACTCTTCACCTGTCAATTCCTGGGATGTCAAAGTTGATTCAACTCTTTACCTGTCAGTTCCTGGTATGTGAATGTTGATTTGACTCTGTACCTGTCAGTTACTGGTATGTGAATGTTGATTTTACTCTGTACCTGTCAATATCTGGTATCTGAATGTTGCTTTTACTCTTTACCTGTCAGTTCCTGGTATGTCAATGTTGATTTGACTCTGTACCTGACAGTACCTGGTATGTGAATGTTGATTTTACTCTGTACCTGCCCGTTCCTGGTATTTAAATGTTGATTTTACTCTGTACCTGTCAATTCCTGGTCTGTGAATGTTGATTTTACACTGTACCTGCCAGTTCATGGTGTGTGAATGTTGATTTTATACTGTATCTGTCAATGCCTGGTATTTGAATGTGGATTTTACGCTGTACCTGTCAGTACCTGGTATGTGAATGTTGATTTTACTCTGTAGCTGTCAATTCCTGGTATGTGAATGTTGATTCTACAATGTACCTGACAGTACCTGGTATGTGAATGTTGATTTTACACTGAATCTGTCAATTCCTGGTCTGTGAATGTTGATTTTACTCTGTATCTGTCAATTCCTGGTCTGTGAATGTTGATTTGACTCTGTACCTGACAGAAGCTGGTATGTGAATGTTGATTTTACTCTGTACCTGACAGTACCTGGTATGTGAATGTTGATTTTACTCTGTATCTGTCAATTCCTGGTATGTGAATGTTGATTGTACTCTGTACCTGACAGTAAGTGGTATGTGAATGTTGATTTTACTCTGTACCTGCCAGTTAATGATATGTGAATGTTGATTTTATTCTGTATCAGTCAATTCCTGGTCTGTGAATGTTGATTTTACTCTGTGCCTGCCAGTTCCTGGTATGTCAATGTTAATTCTACTCAGTACCTGTCCATTCCTGGTATCTGAATGTTGATTTTTCTCTGTACCTGTCAATTCCTGGTATGTCAATGTTAATTCTACACTGTACCTATCAGAACCTGGGATGTTAAATTTTGATTCTACTCTTTACCTGTCAGTTCCTGGTATGTCAATTTTGATTTGACTCTGTACCTGACAGTACCTGGTATGTGAATGTTGATTTTACTCTATACCTGCCCGTTCCTGGTATTTAAATGTAGATTTTACTCCGTACCTGTCAATTCCTGGTATGTGAATGTTGATTTTACACTGTAACTGCCAGTTCCTGGTGTGTGAATGTTCATTTTATTCTGTATCTGTCAATGCCTGATATTTGAATGTGGATTTTACGCTGTACCTGTCAGTTCCTGGTATGTGAATGTTGATTTTACTCTGTATCTGTCAATTCCTGGTACGTCAATGTTGATTCTCCTCTTTACCTGACAGTACCTGGTATGTGAATTTGAATTCTACTCTGTACCTGTCAGTACTTGGTATGTGAATGTTGATTTTACTCTGCACCTGTCAATTCCTGGGATGTCAAAGTTGATTCTACTCTTTACCTGTCAATTCCTGGTCTGTGAATGTTGATTTGACTCTGTACCTGACAGAACCTGGTATGTGAATGTTGATTTTACTCTGTACCTGCCAGTTCCTGGTATGTAAATGTAGATTTTACTCTGTACCTGGTGTGTGTGAATGTTGATTTTACTCAGTACCTGTCAATTCCTGGTATGTCAATGTTAATTTTACTCTGTTCATTTCAGTACCTGGTATGTGAATGTTGATTTTACTCTGTACCTGTCAATTCCTGGTATGTGAATGTTGATTTTACTCTGTACCTGACAGTACCTGGTATGTGAATGTTGATTTTACTCTGTACCAGTCAGTACCTTGTGTGTGAATGTTGATTTCACTCTGCACCTGTCAATTCCTGGGATGTCAAAGTTGATTCTACTCTTTACCTGTCAGTTCCTGGTATGTGAATGTTGATTTGACTCTGTACCTGTCAGTTACTGGTATGTAAATGTTGATTTTACTCTGTACCTGTCAGTTCCTGGTAAGTGAATGTTGATTTTACTCTGTACCTGTCAGTTCCTGGTATCTGAATGTGGGTTTTACTCTTTACCAGTCAGTTCCTGGTGTGTGAATTTTGATTTCATTCTGTATCTGTGAATGCCTGGTATTTGAATGTTGATTTTACGCTGTACCTGTCAGTTCCTGGTATGTGAATGTCGATTTTACTCTGTATCTGTCAATTCCTGGTATGTCAATGTTGATTCTCCTCTTTACCTGACAGTACCTGGAATGTGAATTTTGATTCTACTCTATACCTGTCAGTACCTGGTATGTGAATGTTGATTTTACTCTGCACCTGTCAATTCCTGGAATGTCAAAGTTGATTCTACTCTTTAGCTGACAGAACCTGGTATGTGAATGTTGATTTTACTCTGTACCTGACAGTACCTGGTAGGTGAATGTTGATTTTACCCTGTACCTGTCAATTCCTGATATGTCAATGTTAATTCTAGTCTGTAGCAATCAGTACCTGGTATGTGAATGTTGATTTTACTCTGTAGCTGTCAATTCCTGGTATGTCAATGTTGATTTTACTCTGTACCTGACAGTACCTGGTGTGTGAATGTTGATTTTATTCTGTACCTGTCAATTCCTGGTATGTCAATGTTGATTCTACTCTTCACCTGACAGTACCTGGTCTGTGAATGTTGATGTGACTCTGCACCTGTCAATTACTGGTCTGTGAATGTTGATTCTACAATGTACCTGTCAGTACCTGGTCTGTGAATGTTGATTTTACACTGAATCTGTCAATTCCTGGTCTGTGAATGTTGATTTTACTCTGTACCTGCCAGTTCCTGGTGTGTGAATGTTGATTTTATTCTGTACTTGTCAATTCCTGGTATGTCAATGTTGATTCTACTCTTTACCTGACAGTACCTGGTATGTGGATGTTGATTTTACTCTGTATCAATCAATTCCTGGTCTGTGAATGTTGATTTTACTCTGTATCAGTCAATTCCTGGTCTGTGAATGTTGATTTTACTCTGTACCTGCCAGTTCCTGGTATGTCAATGTTAATTCTACTCTGTAGCTATCAGTACCTGGTATGTGCATGTTGAATTTAATCTGTAGCTGTCAATTCCTGGTCTGTGAATGTTGATTTTACACTGAATCTGTCAATTCCTGGTCTGTGAATGTTGATTTTCTCTGTATCTGTCAATTCCTGGTCTGTCAATGTTGATTTTACTCTGTACCTGACAGTACCTGGAATGTGAATGCTGATTTTACTCTGTACCTGACAATACCTGGTAAGTGAATGTTGATTTTACACTGAATCTGTCAATTCCTGGTCTGTGAATGTTGATTTTACTCTGTACCTGTCAATTCCTGGTCTGTGAATGTTGATTTAACTCTGTACCTGCCCGTTCCTGGTATGTGAATGTTGATTTTACACTGAATCTGTCAATTCCTGGTCTGTGAATGTTGATTTTACTCTGTATCTGCCCGTTCCTGGTATTTGAATGTTGATTTTACGCTGTACCTGTCAGTTCCTGGTATGTGAATGTTGATTTTACTCTGTATCTGTCAATTCCTGGTATGTCAATGTTGATTCTCCTCTTTACCTGACAGTACCTGGAATGTGAATTTTGATTCTACTCTATACCTGTCAGTACCTGGTATGTGAATGTTGATTTTACTCTGCACCTGTCAATTCCTCGAATGTCAAAGTTGATTCTACTCTTTAGCTGACAGAACCTGGTATGTGAATGTTGATTTTACTCTGTACCTGACAGTACCTGGTAGGTGAATGTTGATTTTACCCTGTACCTGTCAATTCCTGATATGTCAATGTTAATTCTAGTCTGTAGCAATCAGTACCTGGTATGTGAATGTTGATTTTACTCTGTAGCTGTCAATTCCTGGTATGTCAATGTTGATTTTACTCTGTACCTGACAGTACCTGGTGTGTGAATGTTGATTTTATTCTGTACCTGTCAATTCCTGGTATGTCAATGTTGATTCTACTCTTCACCTGACAGTACCTGGTCTGTGAATGTTGATGTGACTCTGCACCTGTCAATTACTGGTCTGTGAATGTTGATTCTACAATGTACCTGTCAGTACCTGGTCTGTGAATGTGGATTTTACACTGAATCTGTCAATTCCTGGTCTGTGAATGTTGATTTTACTCTGTACCTGCCAGTTCCTGGTGTGTGAATGTTGATTTTATTCTGTACTTGTCAATTCCTGGTATGTCAATGTTGATTCTACTCTTTACCTGACAGTACCTGGTATGTGGATGTTGATTTTACTCTGTATCAATCAATTCCTGGTCTGTGAATGTTGATTTTACTCTGTATCAGTCAATTCCTGGTCTGTGAATGTTGATTTTACTCTGTACCTGCCAGTTCCTGGTATGTCAATGTTAATTCTACTCTGTAGCTATCAGTACCTGGTATGTGCATGTTGAATTTAATCTGTAGCTGTCAATTCCTGGTCTGTGAATGTTGATTTTACACTGAATCTGTCAATTCCTGGTCTGTGAATGTTGATTTTCTCTGTATCTGTCAATTCCTGGTCTGTCAATGTTGATTTTACTCTGTACCTGACAGTACCTGGAATGTGAATGCTGATTTTACTCTGTACCTGACAATACCTGGTAAGTGAATGTTGATTTTACACTGAATCTGTCAATTCCTGGTCTGTGAATGTTGATTTTACTCTGTACCTGTCAATTCCTGGTCTGTGAATGTTGATTTAACTCTGTACCTGCCCGTTCCTGGTATGTGAATGTTGATTTTACACTGAATCTGTCAATTCCTGGTCTGTGAATGTTGATTTTACTCTGTATCTGCCCGTTCCTGGTATGTGAATGTGGATTTTACTCTGTACCTGTCAATTCCTGGTATGTCAATGTTGATTCGACTCTTTACCTGACAGTACCTGGTATGTGAATGTTGATTTTACTCACGACCTGCCAGTTCCCGGTCTGTGTGAATGATGATTTTACTCTGTCCCTGGCAGTTCCTTGTATGTAAATGTCGATTTGACTCTGTACCTGTCAGTTATTGGTATGTGAATGTTGATTTTACTCTGTATCATTCAATTCCTGGTCTGTGAATGTTGATTTTACACTGAATCTGTCAATTCCTGGTCTGTGAATTTTGATTTTACTCTGTACCTGCCAGTTCCTGGTGTGTGAATGTTGATTTTATTTTGTACCTGTCAATTCCTGGTATGTCATTGTTGATTCTACAATGTACCTGTCAGTACCTGGTATGTGAATGTTGATTTTACACTGAATCTGTCAATTCCTGGTCTGTGAATGTTGATTTTACTCTGTACATGCCAGTTCCTGGTATGTCAATGTTAATTCTACTCTGTAGCTAATAGTACCTAGTATTTGAATGTTGATTTTACACTGAATATGTCAGTTCCTGTTCTGTGAATGTTGATATTCTCTGTACCTGTCAATTCCTGGTCTGTCAAAGTTGATTTTACTCGGTATCTATCAATTCCTGGTCTGAGGATGTTGATTTGACTCTGTACCTGACAGTACTTGGTATGTGAATGTTGATGTTACTCTGTACCTGGTGTGTGTGAATGTTGATTTTACTCTGCACCTGTCATTTCCTGGGATGTCAAAGTTGATTTTACTCTGTACCTGACAGTACCTGGTATGTGAATGTTGATTTTACACTGTACCTGCCAGTTCCTGGTGTGTGAATGTTGATTTTACTCTGTACCTGTCAGTTCCTGGTGTGCGAATGTCGATCTTACTCTGTATCAGTCAATTCCTGGCATGTGAATGTTGATTCTACTCTTTACCTGACAGTACCTGGCATGTGAATGTTGATTTTACTCTTTACCTGCCAATTCCCGGTGTGTGAATGTTGATTTTACTCTGTCCCTGTCAATTCCTGGTATGTGAAGGTTGATTCCACAATGTACCTGTCAGTACCTGGTATATGAATGTTGATTTTACACTGAATCAGTCAATTCCTGGTCTGTGAATGTTGATTTGACTCTGTACCTGACAGTACCTGGGATGTGAATGTTGATTTTACTCTGTACCTGGTGTGTGTGAATGTTGATTTTACTTTGTACCAGTCAGTACCTGGTATGTGAATGTTGATTTTACTCTGCACCTGTCAATTCCTGGGATGTCAAAGTTGATTCTACTCTTTACCTGTCAGTTCCTGGTATGTGAATGTTGATTTGACTCTGTACCTGTCAGTTACTGGCATGTGAATGTTAATTCGACTCTGTAGCTATCAGTACCTGGTATGTGAATGTTGATTTTACTCTGCAGCTGTCAATTCCTGGTATGTGAATGTTGATTTTACTCTGTACCTGCCCGTTCCTGGTATGTGAATGTTGATTCTGCAATGTACCTGTCAATGCCTGGTCTGTGAATGTTGATTTTACTCTGTATCTGTCAATTCATGGTCTGTGAATGTTGATTTTACTCTGTACCTGACAGTACCTGGTATGTGAATGTTGATTTTACTCTGCACCTGTCATTTCCTGGGATGTCAAAGTTGATTTTACTCTGTACCTGACAGTACCTGGTATGTGAATGTTGATTTTACACTGTACCTGCCAGTTCCTGGTGTGTGAATGTTGATTTTACTCTGTACCTGTCAGTTCCTGGTGTGCGAATGTCGATCTTACTCTGTATCAGTCAATTCCTGGCATGTGAATGTTGATTCTACTCTTTACCTGACAGTACCTGGCATGTGAATGTTGATTTTACTCTTTACCTGCCAATTCCCGGTGTGTGAATGTTGATTTTACTCTGTCCCTGTCAATTCCTGGTATGTGAAGGTTGATTCCACAATGTACCTGTCAGTACCTGGTATATGAATGTTGATTTTACACTGAATCAGTCAATTCCTGGTCTGTGAATGTTGATTTGACTCTGTACCTGACAGTACCTGGGATGTGAATGTTGATTTTACTCTGTACCTGGTGTGTGTGAATGTTGATTTTACTTTGTACCAGTCAGTACCTGGTATGTGAATGTTGATTTTACTCTGCACCTGTCAATTCCTGGGATGTCAAAGTTGATTCTACTCTTTACCTGTCAGTTCCTGGTATGTGAATGTTGATTTGACTCTGTACCTGTCAGTTACTGGCATGTGAATGTTAATTCGACTCTGTAGCTATCAGTACCTGGTATGTGAATGTTGATTTTACTCTGCAGCTGTCAATTCCTGGTTGTGAATGTTGATTTTACTCTGTACCTGCCCGTTCCTGGTATGTGAATGTTGATTCTGCAATGTACCTGTCAATGCCTGGTCTGTGAATGTTGATTTTACTCTGTATCTGTCAATTCATGGTCTGTGAATGTTGATTTTACTCTGTACCTGACAGTACCTGGTATGTGAATGTTGATTTTACTCTGTACCTGTCAGTTCCTGGTATGTAAATGTAGATTTTACCCATTACCTGGTGTGTGTGAATGTTGATTTGACTCTGCATCTGTCAATTCCTGGTATGTTAATGTTGATTTTACTCTGTACCTGACAGTACCTGGTATGTGAATGTTGAATTTACTCTGTACCTGCCCGTTCCTGGTATGTAAATGTTGATTTTACTCTGTCCCTTTCAATTCCTGGTATGTGAATGTTGATTTTGCACTCTACCTGTCAGTTCCTGGTATGTGAATGTTGATTTGACACTGTACCTGTCAATTCATGGAATGTGAATGTTGATTTTATTCTGTACCTGACAGTTCCTGGTGTGTGAGTGTTGATTTTACTCTGTACCTGTCAGTTCCTGGTGTGCGAATGTCGATTTTACTCTGTATCAGTCAATTCCTGGTATGTGAATGTTGATTCTACTCTTTACCTAACTGTACCTGGCATGTGAATGTTGATTTTACTCTTTACCTGCCAATTCCCGGTGTGTGAATGTTGATTTTACTCTGTCCCTGTCAATTCCTGGTATGTGAATGTTGATTCTACAATGTACCTGTCAGTACCTGGTATATGAATGTTGATTTTACACTGAATCTGTCAATTCCTGGTCTGTGAATGTTGATTTGACTCTGTACCTGACAGTACCTGGTATGTGAATGTTGATTTTACACTGTACCTGGTGTGTGTGAATGTTGATTTTACTTTGTACCAGTCAGTACATGGTATGTGAATGTTGATTTTACTCTGCACCTGTAAATTCCTGGGATGTCAAAGTTGATTCTACTCTTTACCTGTCAGTTCCTGGTATGTGAATGTTGATTTGACTCTGTACCTGCCCGTTCCTGGTATGTGAATGTTGATTCTGCAATGTACCTGTCAATGCCTGGTCTGTGAATGTTGATTTTACTCTGTATCTGTCAATTCCTGGTCTGTGAATGTTGATTTTACTCTGTACCTGACAGTTCCTGGTATGTAAATGTAGATTTTACTCTGTACCTGGTGTGTGTGAATGTTGATTTGACTCTGCATCTGTCAATTCCTGGTATGTGAATGTTGATTTTACTCTGTACCTGACAGTACCTGGTATGTGAATGTTGAATTTACTCTGCACCTGCCCGTACCTGGTATGTAAATGTTGATTTTACTCTTTCCCTTTCAATTCCTGGGATGTGAATGTTGATTTTGCACTCTACCTGCCAGTTTCTGGTGTGTGAATGTTGATTTTATTCTGTACCTGTCAATTCCTGGTATGTCAATGTTGATTCTACTCTTTACCTGACAGTACCAGCTATGTGGATGTTGATTTTACTCAGTATCTGTCAATTCCTGGTATGTCAATGTTGATTTTACTCTGTACCTGTCAATTCCTGGTATCTGAATGTTGGTTTTACTCTTTACCTGTCAGTTCCTGGTGTGTGAATGTTGATTTTATTCTGTATCTGTCAATGCCTGGTATTTGAATGTTGATTTTACGCTGTCCCTGTCAGTTCCTGGTATGTGAATGTTGATTTTACTCTGTATCTGTCAATTCCTGGTATGTCAATGTTGATTCTCCTCTTTACCTGACAGTACCTGGTATGTGAATGTAGATTTTACTCTGCACCTGTCAATTCCTGGGGAGTCAAAGTTGATTCTACTCTTTACCTGTCAATTCCTGGTCTGTGGATGTTGATTTGACTCTGTACCTGACAGAACCTGGTATGTGAATGTTGATTTTACTCTGTACCTGACAGTACCTGGTATGTGAATGTTGATTTTACTCTGAGCCTGTCAATTCCTGGTCTGTGAATGTTGATTTTACTCTGTACCTGTCAATTCATGGTATGTGAATGTTGATATTACACTATACCTGACAGGACCTGGAATGTGAATTTTGATTCTACTCTTTACCTGTCAATTCCTGGTCTGTGAAGGTTGATTTGACTCTGTACCTGACAGAACCTGGTATGTGATTATTGATTTTACTCTGTACCTGACAGTACCTGGTATGTGAATTTTGATTCTACTCTATACCTGTCAGTACCTGGTATGTGAATGTAGATTTTACTCTGCACCTGTCAATTCCTGGGATGTCAAAGTTGATTCTACTCTTTACCTGTCAATTCCTGGTCTGTGAATGTTGATTTGACTCTGTACCTGACAGAACCAGTTATGTGAATGTTGATTTTACTCTGTACATGACAGTACCTGGTATGTGAATGTTGATTTTACTCTGTACCTGTCAATTCCTGGCATGTCAATGTTACTTCTACTCTGTAGCTATCAGTACCTGGTATGTGAATGTTGATTTTACTCTGTAGCTGTCAATTCCTGGTATGTCAATGTTGATTTTACTCTGTACCTGACAGTACCTGGTATGTGAATGTTGATTTTACGCTGAGCCTGTCAATTCCTGGTATGTGAATGTTGATTTTATTCTGTACCTGTCAATTCCTGGTATGTCAATGTTGATTCTACTCTTTACCTGACAGTACCTGGCATGTGAATGTTGATTTTACTCTTTACCTGCCCATTCCCGGTGTGTGCATGTTGATTTTATTCTTGTCCCTGTCAATTCCTGGTATGTGAATGTTGACTCTACAATGTACCTGTAAGTACCTGGTATGTGAATGTTGATTTTACACTGAATCTGTCAATTACTGGTCAGTGAATTTTGATTTTACTCTGTACCTGACAGTACCTGGTATGTGAATGTTGATTTTACTCTGTACCTGCCAGTTCCTGGTATGTAAATGTAGATTTTACTCTGTACCTGGTGTGTGTTAATGTTGATTTGACTCTGCATCTGTCAATTCCTGGTATGTGAATGTTGATTTTACTCTGTAACTGACAGTACCTGGTATGTGAACGTTGCGTTTACTCTGTACATGCCCGTTCCTGGTATGTAAATGTTGATTTTACTCTGTCCCTGTCAATTCCTGGCATGTGAATGTTGATTTTACACTGTACCTGACAGTTCCTGGTGTGTGAATGTTGATTTTATTCTGTACCTGTCAATTCCTGGTATGTCAATGTTGATTCTACTCTTTACCTGACATTACCTGCTATGTGGATGTTGATTTTACTCAGTATCTGTCAATTCCTGGTATGTCAATGTTGATTTTACTCTGTACCTGACAGTACCTGGTATGTGAATATTGATTTTACTCTGTACCTGACAATACCTGGTAAGTGAATGTTGATTTTACACTGAATCTGTCAATTCCTGGTCTGTGAATGTTGATTTTACTCTGTACCTTTCAACTCCTGGTCTGTGAATGTTGATTTAACTCTGTACCTGCCCGTTCCTGGTATGTGAATGTTGATTTTACACTGAATCTGTCAATTCCTGGTCTGTGAATGTTGATTTTACTCTGTATCTGCCCGTTCCTGGTATGTGAATGTTGATATTACACTGTACCTGCCAGTTCATGGTGTGTGAATGTTGATTTTATTCTGTACCTTTCAATTCCTGGTATGTCGATGTTAATTCTACTCTTTACCTGACAGTACCTGGTATGTGAATGTTGATTTTACTCTCTAGCTGCCAGTTCCCGGTGTGTGTGAATGATGAATTTACTCTGTCCCTGACAGTTCCTGGTATGTAAATGTAGATTTGACTCTGTACCTGTCAGTACCTGGTATGTGAATGTTGATTTTACACTGAATCTGTCAATTCCTGGTCTGTGAATGTTGATTTTACTCTGTACCTGCCAGTTCCTGGTGTGTGAATGTTGATTTTATTATGTACCTGTCAATTCATGGTATGTCAATGTTGATTCTACAATGTACCTGTCAGTACCTGGTATGTGAATGTAGATTTTACACTGAATCTGTCAATTCCTGGTCTGTGAATGTTGATTTTACTCTATACCTGCCAGTTCCTGGTATGTCAATGTTAATTCTACTCTGTAGCTATCAGTACCTAGTATGTGAATGTTGATTTTACTCTGTAGCTGTCAATTCCTGGTATGTGAATGTTGATTTTACTCTGTACCTGCCCGTTCATGTTATGTGAATGTTGATTTTACATTGAATATGTCAGTTCCTGGTCTGTGAAAGTTGATTTTACTCTGTATCTGTCAATTCCTGGTCTGAGAATGTTGATTTGACTCTGTACCTGACAGTACTGGTCTGTGAATGTTGATGTTACTCTGTACCTGGTGTGTGTGAATGTTCATTTTACTCTGTACCAGTCAGTAACTGGTATGTGAATGTTGATTTTACTCTGCACCTGTCATTTCCTGGGATGTCAAAGTTGATTCTGCTCTTTACCTGTCAGTTCCTGGTATGTGAATGTTGATTTGACTCTGTACCTGTCAATTCCTGGAATGTGAATGTTGATTTTACTCTGTACCTGACAGTACCTGGTATGTGAATGTTGATTTTACACTGTACCTGCCAGTTCCTGGTGTGTGAATGTTGATTTTACTCTGTACCTGTCATTTCCTGGTGTGCGAATGTCGATTTTACTCTGTATCAGTCAATTCCTGGTATGTGAATGTTAATTCTACTCTTTACCTGCCAATTCCCGGTGTGTGAATGTTGATTTTACTCTGTCCCTGTCAATTCCTGGTATGTGAATGTTGATTCTACAATGTACCTGTCAGTGCCTGGTATATGAATGTTGATTTTACACTGAATCTGTCAATTTCTGGTCTGTGAATGTTGATTTGACTCTGTACCTGACAGTACCTGGTATGTGAATGTTGATTTTACTCTATACCTGGTGTGTGTGAATGTTGATTTTACTTTGTACCAGTCAGTACCTGGTATGTGAATGTTGATTTTACTCTGCACCTGTCAATTCCTGGGATGTCAAAGTTGATTCTACTCTTTACCTGTCAGTTCCTGGTATGTGAATGTTGATTTGACTCTGTCCCTGTCAGTTACTGGTATGTGAATGTTAATTCTACTCTGTACCTGCCCGTTCCTGGTATGTGAATGTTGATTCTGCAATGTACCTGTCAATGCCTGGTCTGTGAATGTTGATTTTACTCTGTATCTGTCAATTCCTGGTCTGTGAATGTTGATTTTACTCTGTACCTGTCAGTACCTGGTATGTGAATGTTGATTTTACTCTGTACCTGACAGTTCCTGGTTTGTAAATGTAAATTTTACTCTGTACCTGGTGTGTGTGAATGTTCATTTTACTCTGTACCAGTCGGTACCTGGTATGTGAATGTTGATTTTACTCTGCACCTGTCATTTCCTGAAATGTCAAAGTTGATTCTGCTCTTCACCTGTCAGTTCCTGGTATGTGAATGTTGATTTGACTCTGTACCTGTCAATTCCTGGAATGTGAATGTTGATTTAACTCTGTACCTGACAGTACCTGGTATGTGAATGTTGATTTTACACTGTACCTGCCAGTTCCTGGTGTGTGAATGTTGATTTTACTCTGTACCTGTCAGTTCCTGGTGTGCGAATGTCGGTTTTACTCTGTATCAGTCAATTCCTGGTATGTGAATGTTGATTCTACTTTTTACCTGACAGTACCTGGCATGTGAATGTTGATTTTACTCTGTCCCTGTCAATTCCTGGTATGTGAATGTTGATTCTGCAATGTACCTGTCAGTACCTGGTATATGAATGTTGATTTTACACTGAATCTGTCAATTCCTGGTCTGTGAATGTTGATTTGACTCTGTACCTGACAGTACCTGGTATGTGAATGTTGATTTTACTCTATACCTGGTGTGCGTGAATGTTGATTTTACTTTGTACCAGTCAGGACCTGGTATGTGAATGTTGATTTTACTCTGCACCTGTCAATTCCTGGGATGTCAAAGTTGATTCTACTCTTTACCTGTCAGTTCCTGGTATGTGAATGTTGATTTGACTCTGTACCTGTCAGTTACTGGTATGTGAAAGTTAATTCTACTCTGTAGCTATCAGTACCTGGCATGTGAATGTTGATTTTACTCTGTAGCTGTCAATTCCTGGTATGTGAATGTTGATTTTACTCTGTACCTGCCCGTTCCTGGTATGTGAATGTTGATTCTGCAATGTACCTGTCAATGCCTGGTCTGTGAATGTTGATTTTACTCTGTATCTGTCAATTCCTGGTCTGTGAATGTTGATTTTACTCTGTACCTGACAGTACCTGGTATGTGAATGTTGATTTTACTCTGTACCTGACAGTTCCTGGTATGTAAATGTAAATTTTACTCTGTACCTGGTGTGTGTGAATGTTGATTTGGCTATGCATCTGTCAATTCCTGGTATGTGAATGTTGATTTTACTCTGTACCTGACAGTAGCTGGTATGTGAATGTTGAATTTACTCTGTACCTGCCCGTTCCTGGTATGTAAATGTTGATTTTACTCTGTCCCTTTCAATTCCTGGTCTGTGAATGTTGATTTTACACTGTATCTGCCAGTTCCTGGTGTGTGAATGTTGATTTTATTCTGTACCTGTCAATTCCTGGATGTCAATGTTGATTCTGCTCTTTACCTGACAGTACCTGGTATGTGAATGTTGATTTTACTCTGTACCTGACAACACCTGGTAAGTGAATGTTGATTTTACACTGAATCTGTCAATTCCTGGTCTGTGAATGTTGATTTTACTCTGTGCCTGTCAATTCCTGGTCAGTGAATGTTGATTTTACTCTGTACCTGCCCGTTCCTGGGATGTGAATGTTGATTTTACACTGTATCTGTCAATTCCTGGTCTGTGAATGTTGATTTTACTCTGTATCTGTCAATTCCTGTTCTGTGAATGTTGATTTTACTCTGTACCTGCCCGTTCCTGGTATGTGAATGTTGATTTTACTCTGAGCCTGTCAATTCCTTGTCTGTGAATGTTGATTTTACTCTGTACCTGTCAATTCCTGGTATGTGAATGTTGATCTAACTCTGTACCTGCCAGTTCCTGGTGTGTGAATCCTGATTTTATTCTGTACCTGTCAATACCTGGTATGTAAATGTAGATTTTACTCTGTACCTGGTGTGTGTTAATGTTGATTTGACTCTGCATCTGTCAATTCCTGGTATGTGAATGTTGATTTTACTCTGTAACTGACAGTACCTGGTATGTGAACGTTGCGTTTACTCTGTACATGCCCGTTCCTGGTATGTAAATGTTGATTTTACTCTGTCCCTGTCAATTCCTGGCATGTGAATGTTGATTTTACACTGTACCTGACAGTTCCTGGTGTGTGAATGTTGATTTTATTCTGTACCTGTCAATTCCTGGTATGTCAATGTTGATTCTACTCTTTACCTGACATTACCTGCTATGTGGATGTTGATTTTACTCAGTATCTGTCAATTCCTGGTATGTCAATGTTGATTTTACTCTGTACCTGACAGTACCTGGTATGTGAATATTGATTTTACTCTGTACCTGACAATACCTGGTAAGTGAATGTTGATTTTACACTGAATCTGTCAATTCCTGGTCTGTGAATGTTGATTTTACTCTGTACCTTTCAACTCCTGGTCTGTGAATGTTGATTTAACTCTGTACCTGCCCGTTCCTGGTATGTGAATGTTGATTTTACACTGAATCTGTCAATTCCTGGTCTGTGAATGTTGATTTTACTCTGTATCTGCCCGTTCCTGGTATGTGAATGTTGATATTACACTGTACCTGCCAGTTCATGGTGTGTGAATGTTGATTTTATTCTGTACCTTTCAATTCCTGGTATGTCGATGTTAATTCTACTCTTTACCTGACAGTACCTGGTATGTGAATGTTGATTTTACTCTCTAGCTGCCAGTTCCCGGTGTGTGTGAATGATGAATTTACTCTGTCCCTGACAGTTCCTGGTATGTAAATGTAGATTTGACTCTGTACCTGTCAGTACCTGGTATGTGAATGTTGATTTTACACTGAATCTGTCAATTCCTGGTCTGTGAATGTTGATTTTACTCTGTACCTGCCAGTTCCTGGTGTGTGAATGTTGATTTTATTATGTACCTGTCAATTCATGGTATGTCAATGTTGATTCTACAATGTACCTGTCAGTACCTGGTATGTGAATGTAGATTTTACACTGAATCTGTCAATTCCTGGTCTGTGAATGTTGATTTTACTCTATACCTGCCAGTTCCTGGTATGTCAATGTTAATTCTACTCTGTAGCTATCAGTACCTAGTATGTGAATGTTGATTTTACTCTGTAGCTGTCAATTCCTGGTATGTGAATGTTGATTTTACTCTGTACCTGCCCGTTCATGTTATGTGAATGTTGATTTTACATTGAATATGTCAGTTCCTGGTCTGTGAAAGTTGATTTTACTCTGTATCTGTCAATTCCTGGTCTGAGAATGTTGATTTGACTCTGTACCTGACAGTACTGGTCTGTGAATGTTGATGTTACTCTGTACCTGGTGTGTGTGAATGTTCATTTTACTCTGTACCAGTCAGTAACTGGTATGTGAATGTTGATTTTACTCTGCACCTGTCATTTCCTGGGATGTCAAAGTTGATTCTGCTCTTTACCTGTCAGTTCCTGGTATGTGAATGTTGATTTGACTCTGTACCTGTCAATTCCTGGAATGTGAATGTTGATTTTACTCTGTACCTGACAGTACCTGGTATGTGAATGTTGATTTTACACTGTACCTGCCAGTTCCTGGTGTGTGAATGTTGATTTTACTCTGTACCTGTCATTTCCTGGTGTGCGAATGTCGATTTTACTCTGTATCAGTCAATTCCTGGTATGTGAATGTTAATTCTACTCTTTACCTGCCAATTCCCGGTGTGTGAATGTTGATTTTACTCTGTCCCTGTCAATTCCTGGTATGTGAATGTTGATTCTACAATGTACCTGTCAGTGCCTGGTATATGAATGTTGATTTTACACTGAATCTGTCAATTCCTGGTCTGTGAATGTTGATTTGACTCTGTACCTGACAGTACCTGGTATGTGAATGTTGATTTTACTCTATACCTGGTGTGTGTGAATGTTGATTTTACTTTGTACCAGTCAGTACCTGGTATGTGAATGTTGATTTTACTCTGCACCTGTCAATTCCTGGGATGTCAAAGTTGATTCTACTCTTTACCTGTCAGTTCCTGGTATGTGAATGTTGATTTGACTCTGTCCCTGTCAGTTACTGGTATGTGAATGTTAATTCTACTCTGTACCTGCCCGTTCCTGGTATGTGAATGTTGATTCTGCAATGTACCTGTCAATGCCTGGTCTGTGAATGTTGATTTTACTCTGTATCTGTCAATTCCTGGTCTGTGAATGTTGATTTTACTCTGTACCTGTCAGTACCTGGTATGTGAATGTTGATTTTACTCTGTACCTGACAGTTCCTGGTTTGTAAATGTAAATTTTACTCTGTACCTGGTGTGTGTGAATGTTCATTTTACTCTGTACCAGTCGGTACCTGGTATGTGAATGTTGATTTTACTCTGCACCTGTCATTTCCTGAAATGTCAAAGTTGATTCTGCTCTTCACCTGTCAGTTCCTGGTATGTGAATGTTGATTTGACTCTGTACCTGTCAATTCCTGGAATGTGAATGTTGATTTAACTCTGTACCTGACAGTACCTGGTATGTGAATGTTGATTTTACACTGTACCTGCCAGTTCCTGGTGTGTGAATGTTGATTTTACTCTGTACCTGTCAGTTCCTGGTGTGCGAATGTCGGTTTTACTCTGTATCAGTCAATTCCTGGTATGTGAATGTTGATTCTACTTTTTACCTGACAGTACCTGGCATGTGAATGTTGATTTTACTCTGTCCCTGTCAATTCCTGGTATGTGAATGTTGATTCTGCAATGTACCTGTCAGTACCTGGTATATGAATGTTGATTTTACACTGAATCTGTCAATTCCTGGTCTGTGAATGTTGATTTGACTCTGTACCTGACAGTACCTGGTATGTGAATGTTGATTTTACTCTATACCTGGTGTGCGTGAATGTTGATTTTACTTTGTACCAGTCAGGACCTGGTATGTGAATGTTGATTTTACTCTGCACCTGTCAATTCCTGGGATGTCAAAGTTGATTCTACTCTTTACCTGTCAGTTCCTGGTATGTGAATGTTGATTTGACTCTGTACCTGTCAGTTACTGGTATGTGAAAGTTAATTCTACTCTGTAGCTATCAGTACCTGGCATGTGAATGTTGATTTTACTCTGTAGCTGTCAATTCCTGGTATGTGAATGTTGATTTTACTCTGTACCTGCCCGTTCCTGGTATGTGAATGTTGATTCTGCAATGTACCTGTCAATGCCTGGTCTGTGAATGTTGATTTTACTCTGTATCTGTCAATTCCTGGTCTGTGAATGTTGATTTTACTCTGTACCTGACAGTACCTGGTATGTGAATGTTGATTTTACTCTGTACCTGACAGTTCCTGGTATGTAAATGTAAATTTTACTCTGTACCTGGTGTGTGTGAATGTTGATTTGGCTATGCATCTGTCAATTCCTGGTATGTGAATGTTGATTTTACTCTGTACCTGACAGTAGCTGGTATGTGAATGTTGAATTTACTCTGTACCTGCCCGTTCCTGGTATGTAAATGTTGATTTTACTCTGTCCCTTTCAATTCCTTGTCTGTGAATGTTGATTTTACACTGTATCTGCCAGTTCCTGGTGTGTGAATGTTGATTTTATTCTGTACCTGTCAATTCCTGGATGTCAATGTTGATTCTGCTCTTTACCTGACAGTACCTGGTATGTGAATGTTGATTTTACTCTGTACCTGACAACACCTGGTAAGTGAATGTTGATTTTACACTGAATCTGTCAATTCCTGGTCTGTGAATGTTGATTTTACTCTGTGCCTGTCAATTCCTGGTCAGTGAATGTTGATTTTACTCTGTACCTGCCCGTTCCTGGGATGTGAATGTTGATTTTACACTGTATCTGTCAATTCCTGGTCTGTGAATGTTGATTTTACTCTGTATCTGTCAATTCCTGTTCTGTGAATGTTGATTTTACTCTGTACCTGCCCGTTCCTGGTATGTGAATGTTGATTTTACTCTGAGCCTGTCAATTCCTTGTCTGTGAATGTTGATTTTACTCTGTACCTGTCAATTCCTGGTATGTGAATGTTGATCTAACTCTGTACCTGCCAGTTCCTGGTGTGTGAATGCTGATTTTATTCTGTACCTGTCAATACCTGGTATGTCAATGTTGATTCGACTCTTTACCTGACAGTACCTGGTATGTGAATGTTGATTTTACTCTGTACCTGCCAGTTACTGGTATGTGAATGTTGATTTTACTCTGTACCTGCCAGTTCCCGGTGTGTGTGAATGTTGATTTTGCTCTGTCCCTGACAGTTCCTGGTATGTAAATGTATTTTTGACTCTGTACCTGTCAGTTACTGGAATGTCAATGTTGATTCTACTCTTTACCTGTCAGTTCCTGGTATGTGAATGTTGATGTGACTCTGCACCTGTCAATTACTGGTCTGTGAATGTTGATTCTACAATATACCTGTCAGTACCTGGTATGTGAATGTTGATTTTACACTGAATCTGTCAATTCCTGGTCTGTGAATGTTGATTTTACTCTGTACCTGCCAGTTCCTGGAGTGTGAATGTTGATTTCATTCTGTACTTGTCAATTCCTGGTATGTCAATGTTGATTCTGCTCTTTACCTGACAGTACCTGGTATGTGGATGTTGATTTTACTCTGTATCAGTCAATTCCTGGTTTGTGAATGTTGATTTTACTCTGTACCTGCCAGTTCCTGGTATGTCAATGTTAATTCTACTCTGTAGCTATCAGTACCTGGTATGTGAATGTTGAATTTAATCTGTAGCTGTCAATTCCTGGTATGTGAATGTTGATTTTACTCTGTACCTGCCCTTTCCTGGTATGTGAATGTTGATTTTACACTGAATCTGTCAATTCCTGGTCTGTGAATGTTGATTTTCTCTGTATCTGTCAATTCCTGGTATGTCAATGTTGATTTTACTCTGTACCTGACAGTACCTAAAATGTGAATGCTGATTTTACTCTGTACCTGACAATACCTGGTAAGTGAATGTTGCTTTTACACTGAATCTGTCAATTCCTGGTCTGTGAATGTTGATTTTACTCTGTACCTGTCAATTCCTGGTCTGTGAATGTTGATGTAACTCTGTACCTGCCCGTTCCTGGTATGTGAATGTTGATTTTACACTGAATCTGTCGATTCCTGGTCTGTGAATGTTGATTTTACTCTGTATCTGCCCGTTCCTGGTATGTGAATGTTGATTTTACTCTGTACCTGTCAATTCCTGGTATGTGAATGTTGATATTACACTGTACCTGCCAGTTCATGGTGTGTGAATGTTGATTTTACTCTGTACCTGTCAATTCCTGGTATATCAATGTTGATTCTACTCTTTACCTGACAGTACCTGGTATGTGAATGTTGATTTTACTCTCTACCTGCCAGTTCCCAGTGTGTGTGAATGATGATTTGACCTTGTCCCTGACAGTTCCTGGTATGTAAATGTAGATTTGACTCTGTACCTGTCAGTACCTGGTATGTGAATGTTGATTTTACACTGAATCTGTCAATTCCTGGTCTGTGAATGTTGATTTTACTCTGTACCTGCCAGTTCCTGGAGTGTGAATGTTGATTTCATTCTGTACTTGTCAATTCCTGGTATGTCAATGTTGATTCTGCTCTTTACCTGACAGTACCTGGTATGTGGATGTTGATTTTACTCTGTATCAGTCAATTCCTGGTCTGTGAATGTTGATTTTACTCTGTACCTGCCAGTTCCTGGTATGTCAATGTTAATTCTACTCTGTAGCTATCAGTACCTGGTATGTGAATGTTGAATTTAATCTGTAGCTGTCAATTCCTGGTATGTGAATGTTGATTTTACTCTGTACCTGCCCTTTCCTGGTATGTGAATGTTGATTTTACACTGAATCTGTCAATTCCTGGTCTGTGAATGTTGATTTTCTCTGTATCTGTCAATTCCTGGTATGTCAATGTTGATTTTACTCTGTACCTGACAGTACCTAAAATGTGAATGCTGATTTTACTCTGTACCTGACAATACCTGGTAAGTGAATGTTGCTTTTACACTGAATCTGTCAATTCCTGGTCTGTGAATGTTGATTTTACTCTGTACCTGTCAATTCCTGGTCTGTGAATGTTGATGTAACTCTGTACCTGCCCGTTCCTGGTATGTGAATGTTGATTTTACACTGAATCTGTCGATTCCTGGTCTGTGAATGTTGATTTTACTCTGTATCTGCCCGTTCCTGGTATGTGAATGTTGATTTTACTCTGTACCTGTCAATTCCTGGTATGTGAATGTTGATATTACACTGTACCTGCCAGTTCATGGTGTGTGAATGTTGATTTTATTCTGTACCTGTCAATTCCTGGTATATCAATGTTGATTCTACTCTTTACCTGACAGTACCTGGTATGTGAATGTTGATTTTACTCTCTACCTGCCAGTTCCCAGTGTGTGTGAATGATGATTTGACCTTGTCCCTGACAGTTCCTGGTATGTAAATGTAGATTTGACTCTGTACCTGTCAGTTACTGGTATGTGAATGTTGATTTTACTCTGTATCATTCAATTCCTGGTCTGTGAATGTTGATTTTACACTGAATCTGTCAATTCCTGGTCTGTGAATGTTGATTTTACTCTGTACCTGCCCGTTCCTGGTATGTGAATGTTGATTTTACTCTGAGCCTGCCAGTTCCTGGTGTGTGAATGTTGATTTTATTCTGTAGCTGTCAATTCCTGGTATGTCAATGTTGATTCTACAATGTACCTGTCAGTACCTGGTATGTGAATGTTGATTTTACACTGAATCTGTCAATTCCTGGTCTGTGAATGTTGATTTTACTCTGTACCTGCCCGTTCATGGTATGTGAATGTTGATTTTCCTCTGTACCTGGTGTGTGTGAATGTTGATTTTACTTTGTACCAGTCAGTACCTGGTATGTGAATGTTGATTTTACACTGAATCTGTCAATTCCTGGTCTGTGAATGTTGATTATCTCTGTATCTGTCAATTCCTGGTGTGTGAATGTTGATTTTACACTGAATCTGTCAATTCCTGGTCTGTGAATTTTGATGTTACCCTCTATCTGTCAATTCCTGGTCTGTGAATGTTGATTGACTCTGTACCTGACAGTACCTGGTATGTGAATGTTGATTTTTCTCTGTAGCTGTCAGTACCTGGTATGTGAATGTTGATTATACTCTGCACCTGTCAATTCTTGGAATGTCAAAGTTGATTCTACTCTTTACCTGTCAGTTCCTGGTATGTGAATGTTGATTTGACCCTGTACCTGTCAGTTACTGGTATGTGAGTGTTGATTTTACACTGTATCTGTGAATTCCTGGTCTGCGAATGTTGATTTCACTCTGTACCTGTCAATTCCTGGTATGTCAATGTTGATTTTACTCTGTACCTGACAGTACCTGGTATGTGAATGTTGATTTTACTCTGTACCTGACAGTACCTGGTTTGTGAATGTTGATTTTACACTGTACCTGCCAGTTCCTGGTGTGTGAATGTTGATTTTACTCAGTACCTGTCAGTTCCTGGTGTGCAAATGTCGATTTTACTCTGTATCAGTCAATTCCTGGTATGTGAATGTTGATTCTACTCTTTACCTGACAGTACCTGGCATATGAAAGTTGATTTTACTCTTTACCTGCCAATTCCCGGTGTGTGAATGTTGATTTTACTCTGTCCCTTTCAATTCCTGGTATGTGAATGTTGATTCTACAATGTACCTGTCAGTACCTGGTATGTGAATGTTGATTTTACTCTGTATCAGTCAATTCCTGGTCTGTGAATGTTGATTTTACTCTGTACCTGGTGTGTGTGAAAGTTGATTTTACTTTGTACCAGTCAGTACCTGGTATGTGAATGTTGATTTTACTCGGCACCTGTCAATTCCTGGGATGTCAAAGTTGATTCTACTCTTTACCTGTCAGTTCCTGGTTTGTGAATTTTGATTTGACTCTGTACTTGTCAGTTACTGGTATGTGAATGTTAATTCTACTCTGTAGCTATCAGTACCTGTTATGTGAATGTTGATTTGACTCTGTACTTGTCAGTTACTGGTATGTGAATGTTAATTCTACTCTGTAGCTATCAGTACCTGGTATGTGAATGTTGATTCTACTCTGTACCTGTCAGTACCTGGTATGTGAATGTTGAGTTTACACGGAATCTGTCAAGTCCTGGTCTGTGAATGTTGATTTTACTCTGTATCAGTCAATTCCTGGTCTGTGAATGTTGATTTTACTCTGTACCTGCCCGTTCCTGGTATGTGAATGTTGATTTTACACTGAATCTGTCAATTCCTGGTCTGTGAATGTCGATTTTACTCTGTATCAGTCAATTCCTGGTCTGTGAATGTTGATTTTACTCTGTACCTGCCAGTTCCTGGTATGTCAATGTTAATTCTACTCTGTAGCTATCAGTACCTGGTATGTGAATGCTGATTTTACTCTGTAGCTGTCAATTCCTGGTATGTGAATGTTGATTTTACACTGAATCTGTCAAATCCTGGTCTGTGAATGTTGATTTGACTCTGTCCCTGACAGTACCTGGTATGTGAATGTTGATTTTACTCTGTACCTGGTGTGTGTGAAAGTTGATTTTACTTTGTACCAGTCAGTACCTGGTATGTGAATGTTGATTTTACTCGGCACCTGTCAATTCCTGGGATGTCAAAGTTGATTCTACTCTTTACCTGTCAGTTCCTGGTTTGTGAATTTTGATTTTACTCTGTCCCTTTCAATTCCTGGTCTGTGAATGTTGATTTTACACTGTATCTGCCAGTTCCTGGTGTGTGAATGTTGATTTTATTCTGTACCTGTCAATTCCTGGATGTCAATGTTGATTCTGCTCTTTACCTGACAGTACCTGGTATGTGAATGTTGATTTTACTCTGTACCTGACAACACCTGGTAAGTGAATGTTGATTTTACACTGAATCTGTCAATTCCTGGTCTGTGAATGTTGATTTTACTCTGTGCCTGTCAATTCCTGGTCAGTGAATGTTGATTTTACTCTGTACCTGCCCGTTCCTGGGATGTGAATGTTGATTTTACACTGTATCTGTCAATTCCTGGTCTGTGAATGTTGATTTTACTCTGTATCTGTCAATTCCTGTTCTGTGAATGTTGATTTTACTCTGTACCTGCCCGTTCCTGGTATGTGAATGTTGATTTTACTCTGAGCCTGTCAATTCCTTGTCTGTGAATGTTGATTTTACTCTGTACCTGTCAATTCCTGGTATGTGAATGTTGATCTAACTCTGTACCTGCCAGTTCCTGGTGTGTGAATGCTGATTTTATTCTGTACCTGTCAATACCTGGTATGTCAATGTTGATTCGACTCTTTACCTGACAGTACCTGGTATGTGAATGTTGATTTTACTCTGTACCTGCCAGTTACTGGTATGTGAATGTTGATTTTACTCTGTACCTGCCAGTTCCCGGTGTGTGTGAATGTTGATTTTGCTCTGTCCCTGACAGTTCCTGGTATGTAAATGTATTTTTGACTCTGTACCTGTCAGTTACTGGAATGTCAATGTTGATTCTACTCTTTACCTGTCAGTTCCTGGTATGTGAATGTTGATGTGACTCTGCACCTGTCAATTACTGGTCTGTGAATGTTGATTCTACAATATACCTGTCAGTACCTGGTATGTGAATGTTGATTTTACACTGAATCTGTCAATTCCTGGTCTGTGAATGTTGATTTTACTCTGTACCTGCCAGTTCCTGGAGTGTGAATGTTGATTTCATTCTGTACTTGTCAATTCCTGGT
The DNA here is from genome assembly GCF_036365525.1 of Heterodontus francisci. Lineage (NCBI taxonomy): Eukaryota > Metazoa > Chordata > Chondrichthyes > Heterodontiformes > Heterodontidae > Heterodontus > Heterodontus francisci. Next base: position 209,436 of record NW_027141653.1, on the reverse strand, counting down.
ATGTCAATGTTGATTCTGCTCTTTACCTGACAGTACCTGGTATGTGGATGTTGATTTTACTCTGTATCAGTCAATTCCTGGTTTGTGAATGTTGATTTTACTCTGTACCTGCCAGTTCCTGGTATGTCAATGTTAATTCTACTCTGTAGCTATCAGTACCTGGTATGTGAATGTTGAATTTAATCTGTAGCTGTCAATTCCTGGTATGTGAATGTTGATTTTACTCTGTACCTGCCCTTTCCTGGTATGTGAATGTTGATTTTACACTGAATCTGTCAATTCCTGGTCTGTGAATGTTGATTTTCTCTGTATCTGTCAATTCCTGGTATGTCAATGTTGATTTTACTCTGTACCTGACAGTACCTAAAATGTGAATGCTGATTTTACTCTGTACCTGACAATACCTGGTAAGTGAATGTTGCTTTTACACTGAATCTGTCAATTCCTGGTCTGTGAATGTTGATTTTACTCTGTACCTGTCAATTCCTGGTCTGTGAATGTTGATGTAACTCTGTACCTGCCCGTTCCTGGTATGTGAATGTTGATTTTACACTGAATCTGTCGATTCCTGGTCTGTGAATGTTGATTTTACTCTGTATCTGCCCGTTCCTGGTATGTGAATGTTGATTTTACTCTGTACCTGTCAATTCCTGGTATGTGAATGTTGATATTACACTGTACCTGCCAGTTCATGGTGTGTGAATGTTGATTTTACTCTGTACCTGTCAATTCCTGGTATATCAATGTTGATTCTACTCTTTACCTGACAGTACCTGGTATGTGAATGTTGATTTTACTCTCTACCTGCCAGTTCCCAGTGTGTGTGAATGATGATTTGACCTTGTCCCTGACAGTTCCTGGTATGTAAATGTAGATTTGACTCTGTACCTGTCAGTACCTGGTATGTGAATGTTGATTTTACACTGAATCTGTCAATTCCTGGTCTGTGAATGTTGATTTTACTCTGTACCTGCCAGTTCCTGGAGTGTGAATGTTGATTTCATTCTGTACTTGTCAATTCCTGGTATGTCAATGTTGATTCTGCTCTTTACCTGACAGTACCTGGTATGTGGATGTTGATTTTACTCTGTATCAGTCAATTCCTGGTCTGTGAATGTTGATTTTACTCTGTACCTGCCAGTTCCTGGTATGTCAATGTTAATTCTACTCTGTAGCTATCAGTACCTGGTATGTGAATGTTGAATTTAATCTGTAGCTGTCAATTCCTGGTATGTGAATGTTGATTTTACTCTGTACCTGCCCTTTCCTGGTATGTGAATGTTGATTTTACACTGAATCTGTCAATTCCTGGTCTGTGAATGTTGATTTTCTCTGTATCTGTCAATTCCTGGTATGTCAATGTTGATTTTACTCTGTACCTGACAGTACCTAAAATGTGAATGCTGATTTTACTCTGTACCTGACAATACCTGGTAAGTGAATGTTGCTTTTACACTGAATCTGTCAATTCCTGGTCTGTGAATGTTGATTTTACTCTGTACCTGTCAATTCCTGGTCTGTGAATGTTGATGTAACTCTGTACCTGCCCGTTCCTGGTATGTGAATGTTGATTTTACACTGAATCTGTCGATTCCTGGTCTGTGAATGTTGATTTTACTCTGTATCTGCCCGTTCCTGGTATGTGAATGTTGATTTTACTCTGTACCTGTCAATTCCTGGTATGTGAATGTTGATATTACACTGTACCTGCCAGTTCATGGTGTGTGAATGTTGATTTTATTCTGTACCTGTCAATTCCTGGTATATCAATGTTGATTCTACTCTTTACCTGACAGTACCTGGTATGTGAATGTTGATTTTACTCTCTACCTGCCAGTTCCCAGTGTGTGTGAATGATGATTTGACCTTGTCCCTGACAGTTCCTGGTATGTAAATGTAGATTTGACTCTGTACCTGTCAGTTACTGGTATGTGAATGTTGATTTTACTCTGTATCATTCAATTCCTGGTCTGTGAATGTTGATTTTACACTGAATCTGTCAATTCCTGGTCTGTGAATGTTGATTTTACTCTGTACCTGCCCGTTCCTGGTATGTGAATGTTGATTTTACTCTGAGCCTGCCAGTTCCTGGTGTGTGAATGTTGATTTTATTCTGTACCTGTCAATTCCTGGTATGTCAATGTTGATTCTACAATGTACCTGTCAGTACCTGGTATGTGAATGTTGATTTTACACTGAATCTGTCAATTCCTGGTCTGTGAATGTTGATTTTACTCTGTACCTGCCCGTTCATGGTATGTGAATGTTGATTTTCCTCTGTACCTGGTGTGTGTGAATGTTGATTTTACTTTGTACCAGTCAGTACCTGGTATGTGAATGTTGATTTTACACTGAATCTGTCAATTCCTGGTCTGTGAATGTTGATTATCTCTGTATCTGTCAATTCCTGGTGTGTGAATGTTGATTTTACACTGAATCTGTCAATTCCTGGTCTGTGAATTTTGATGTTACCCTCTATCTGTCAATTCCTGGTCTGTGAATGTTGATTGACTCTGTACCTGACAGTACCTGGTATGTGAATGTTGATTTTTCTCTGTAGCTGTCAGTACCTGGTATGTGAATGTTGATTATACTCTGCACCTGTCAATTCTTGGAATGTCAAAGTTGATTCTACTCTTTACCTGTCAGTTCCTGGTATGTGAATGTTGATTTGACCCTGTACCTGTCAGTTACTGGTATGTGAGTGTTGATTTTACACTGTATCTGTGAATTCCTGGTCTGCGAATGTTGATTTCACTCTGTACCTGTCAATTCCTGGTATGTCAATGTTGATTTTACTCTGTACCTGACAGTACCTGGTATGTGAATGTTGATTTTACTCTGTACCTGACAGTACCTGGTTTGTGAATGTTGATTTTACACTGTACCTGCCAGTTCCTGGTGTGTGAATGTTGATTTTACTCAGTACCTGTCAGTTCCTGGTGTGCAAATGTCGATTTTACTCTGTATCAGTCAATTCCTGGTATGTGAATGTTGATTCTACTCTTTACCTGACAGTACCTGGCATATGAAAGTTGATTTTACTCTTTACCTGCCAATTCCCGGTGTGTGAATGTTGATTTTACTCTGTCCCTTTCAATTCCTGGTATGTGAATGTTGATTCTACAATGTACCTGTCAGTACCTGGTATGTGAATGTTGATTTTACTCTGTATCAGTCAATTCCTGGTCTGTGAATGTTGATTTTACTCTGTACCTGGTGTGTGTGAAAGTTGATTTTACTTTGTACCAGTCAGTACCTGGTATGTGAATGTTGATTTTACTCGGCACCTGTCAATTCCTGGGATGTCAAAGTTGATTCTACTCTTTACCTGTCAGTTCCTGGTTTGTGAATTTTGATTTGACTCTGTACTTGTCAGTTACTGGTATGTGAATGTTAATTCTACTCTGTAGCTATCAGTACCTGTTATGTGAATGTTGATTTGACTCTGTACTTGTCAGTTACTGGTATGTGAATGTTAATTCTACTCTGTAGCTATCAGTACCTGGTATGTGAATGTTGATTCTACTCTGTACCTGTCAGTACCTGGTATGTGAATGTTGAGTTTACACGGAATCTGTCAAGTCCTGGTCTGTGAATGTTGATTTTACTCTGTATCAGTCAATTCCTGGTCTGTGAATGTTGATTTTACTCTGTACCTGCCCGTTCCTGGTATGTGAATGTTGATTTTACACTGAATCTGTCAATTCCTGGTCTGTGAATGTCGATTTTACTCTGTATCAGTCAATTCCTGGTCTGTGAATGTTGATTTTACTCTGTACCTGCCAGTTCCTGGTATGTCAATGTTAATTCTACTCTGTAGCTATCAGTACCTGGTATGTGAATGCTGATTTTACTCTGTAGCTGTCAATTCCTGGTATGTGAATGTTGATTTTACACTGAATCTGTCAAATCCTGGTCTGTGAATGTTGATTTGACTCTGTCCCTGACAGTACCTGGTATGTGAATGTTGATTTTACTCTGTACCTGGTGTGTGTGAAAGTTGATTTTACTTTGTACCAGTCAGTACCTGGTATGTGAATGTTGATTTTACTCGGCACCTGTCAATTCCTGGGATGTCAAAGTTGATTCTACTCTTTACCTGTCAGTTCCTGGTTTGTGAATTTTGATTTGACTCTGTACTTGTCAGTTACTGGTATGTGAATGTTAATTCTACTCTGTAGCTATCAGTACCTGTTATGTGAATGTTGATTTGACTCTGTACTTGTCAGTTACTGGTATGTGAATGTTAATTCTACTCTGTAGCTATCAGTACCTGGTATGTGAATGTTGATTCTACTCTGTACCTGTCAGTACCTGGTATGTGAATGTTGAGTTTACACGGAATCTGTCAAGTCCTGGTCTGTGAATGTTGATTTTACTCTGTATCAGTCAATTCCTGGTCTGTGAATGTTGATTTTACTCTGTACCTGCCCGTTCCTGGTATGTGAATGTTGATTCTGCAATGTACCTGTTAATTCCTGCTCTGTGAATGTTGATGTTACTCTGTATCTGTCAATTCCTGGTCTGTGAATGTTGATTTTACTCTGTACCTGACAGTACTTGGTATGTGAATGTTGATTTTACTCTGTACCTGCCAGTTCCTGGTATGTAAATGTAGATTTTACTCTGTACCTGGTGTGTGTGAATGTTGATCTGACTCTGCATCTGTCAATTCCTGGTATGTGAATGTTGATTTTACTCTGTACCTGACAGTATCTGGAATGTGAATGTTGAGTTTACTCTGTACCTGCCCGTTCCTGGTATGTAAATGTTGATTTTACTCTGTTCCTGTCAATTCCTGGTATGTGAATGTTGATTTTACACTGTACCTGCCAGTTCCTGGTGTGTGAATGTTGATTTTATTCTGTACCTGTCAATTCCTGGTATGTCAATGTTGATTCTGCTCTTTACCTGACTACACCTGCTATGTGGATGTTGATTTTACTCAGTATCTGTCAATTCCTGGTATGTCAATGTTGATTTTACTCTGTACCTGACAGTACATGTTATGTGAATGTTGATTTTACTCTGTACCTGACAGTACCTGGTAACTAATGTTGATTTTACATTGAAACTGTCAATTCCTGGTCTGTGAATGTTGATTTTACTCTGTATCTGTCAATTCCTGGTCTGTGAATGTTGATTTTACTCTGTACCCGCCCGTTCCTGGTATGTGAATGTTGATTTTACTCTTTACCTGTCAATTCCTGTTGTGTGAATGTTGATTTTGCAATGAATCTGTCAATTCCTGGTCTGTGAATGTTGATTTTACTCTGTATCGGTCAATTCCTGGTCTGTGAATGTTGATTTTACTCTGTACCCGCCCGTTCCTGGTATGTGAATGTTGATTTTACTCGGCACCTGTCAATTCCTGGGATGTCAAAGTTGATTCTACTCTTTACCTGTCAGTTCCTGGTTTGTGAATTTTGATTTTACTCTGTCCCTTTCAATTCCTGGTCTGTGAATGTTGATTTTACACTGTATCTGCCAGTTCCTGGTGTGTGAATGTTGATTTTATTCTGTACCTGTCAATTCCTGGATGTCAATGTTGATTCTGCTCTTTACCTGACAGTACCTGGTATGTGAATGTTGATTTTACTCTGTACCTGACAACACCTGGTAAGTGAATGTTGATTTTACACTGAATCTGTCAATTCCTGGTCTGTGAATGTTGATTTTACTCTGTGCCTGTCAATTCCTGGTCAGTGAATGTTGATTTTACTCTGTACCTGCCCGTTCCTGGGATGTGAATGTTGATTTTACACTGTATCTGTCAATTCCTGGTCTGTGAATGTTGATTTTACTCTGTATCTGTCAATTCCTGTTCTGTGAATGTTGATTTTACTCTGTACCTGCCCGTTCCTGGTATGTGAATGTTGATTTTACTCTGAGCCTGTCAATTCCTTGTCTGTGAATGTTGATTTTACTCTGTACCTGTCAATTCCTGGTATGTGAATGTTGATCTAACTCTGTACCTGCCAGTTCCTGGTGTGTGAATGCTGATTTTATTCTGTACCTGTCAATACCTGGTATGTCAATGTTGATTCGACTCTTTACCTGACAGTACCTGGTATGTGAATGTTGATTTTACTCTGTACCTGCCAGTTACTGGTATGTGAATGTTGATTTTACTCTGTACCTGCCAGTTCCCGGTGTGTGTGAATGTTGATTTTGCTCTGTCCCTGACAGTTCCTGGTATGTAAATGTATTTTTGACTCTGTACCTGTCAGTTACTGGAATGTCAATGTTGATTCTACTCTTTACCTGTCAGTTCCTGGTATGTGAATGTTGATGTGACTCTGCACCTGTCAATTACTGGTCTGTGAATGTTGATTCTACAATATACCTGTCAGTACCTGGTATGTGAATGTTGATTTTACACTGAATCTGTCAATTCCTGGTCTGTGAATGTTGATTTTACTCTGTACCTGCCAGTTCCTGGAGTGTGAATGTTGATTTCATTCTGTACTTGTCAATTCCTGGTATGTCAATGTTGATTCTGCTCTTTACCTGACAGTACCTGGTATGTGGATGTTGATTTTACTCTGTATCAGTCAATTCCTGGTTTGTGAATGTTGATTTTACTCTGTACCTGCCAGTTCCTGGTATGTCAATGTTAATTCTACTCTGTAGCTATCAGTACCTGGTATGTGAATGTTGAATTTAATCTGTAGCTGTCAATTCCTGGTATGTGAATGTTGATTTTACTCTGTACCTGCCCTTTCCTGGTATGTGAATGTTGATTTTACACTGAATCTGTCAATTCCTGGTCTGTGAATGTTGATTTTCTCTGTATCTGTCAATTCCTGGTATGTCAATGTTGATTTTACTCTGTACCTGACAGTACCTAAAATGTGAATGCTGATTTTACTCTGTACCTGACAATACCTGGTAAGTGAATGTTGCTTTTACACTGAATCTGTCAATTCCTGGTCTGTGAATGTTGATTTTACTCTGTACCTGTCAATTCCTGGTCTGTGAATGTTGATGTAACTCTGTACCTGCCCGTTCCTGGTATGTGAATGTTGATTTTACACTGAATCTGTCGATTCCTGGTCTGTGAATGTTGATTTTACTCTGTATCTGCCCGTTCCTGGTATGTGAATGTTGATTTTACTCTGTACCTGTCAATTCCTGGTATGTGAATGTTGATATTACACTGTACCTGCCAGTTCATGGTGTGTGAATGTTGATTTTACTCTGTACCTGTCAATTCCTGGTATATCAATGTTGATTCTACTCTTTACCTGACAGTACCTGGTATGTGAATGTTGATTTTACTCTCTACCTGCCAGTTCCCAGTGTGTGTGAATGATGATTTGACCTTGTCCCTGACAGTTCCTGGTATGTAAATGTAGATTTGACTCTGTACCTGTCAGTACCTGGTATGTGAATGTTGATTTTACACTGAATCTGTCAATTCCTGGTCTGTGAATGTTGATTTTACTCTGTACCTGCCAGTTCCTGGAGTGTGAATGTTGATTTCATTCTGTACTTGTCAATTCCTGGTATGTCAATGTTGATTCTGCTCTTTACCTGACAGTACCTGGTATGTGGATGTTGATTTTACTCTGTATCAGTCAATTCCTGGTCTGTGAATGTTGATTTTACTCTGTACCTGCCAGTTCCTGGTATGTCAATGTTAATTCTACTCTGTAGCTATCAGTACCTGGTATGTGAATGTTGAATTTAATCTGTAGCTGTCAATTCCTGGTATGTGAATGTTGATTTTACTCTGTACCTGCCCTTTCCTGGTATGTGAATGTTGATTTTACACTGAATCTGTCAATTCCTGGTCTGTGAATGTTGATTTTCTCTGTATCTGTCAATTCCTGGTATGTCAATGTTGATTTTACTCTGTACCTGACAGTACCTAAAATGTGAATGCTGATTTTACTCTGTACCTGACAATACCTGGTAAGTGAATGTTGCTTTTACACTGAATCTGTCAATTCCTGGTCTGTGAATGTTGATTTTACTCTGTACCTGTCAATTCCTGGTCTGTGAATGTTGATGTAACTCTGTACCTGCCCGTTCCTGGTATGTGAATGTTGATTTTACACTGAATCTGTCGATTCCTGGTCTGTGAATGTTGATTTTACTCTGTATCTGCCCGTTCCTGGTATGTGAATGTTGATTTTACTCTGTACCTGTCAATTCCTGGTATGTGAATGTTGATATTACACTGTACCTGCCAGTTCATGGTGTGTGAATGTTGATTTTATTCTGTACCTGTCAATTCCTGGTATATCAATGTTGATTCTACTCTTTACCTGACAGTACCTGGTATGTGAATGTTGATTTTACTCTCTACCTGCCAGTTCCCAGTGTGTGTGAATGATGATTTGACCTTGTCCCTGACAGTTCCTGGTATGTAAATGTAGATTTGACTCTGTACCTGTCAGTTACTGGTATGTGAATGTTGATTTTACTCTGTATCATTCAATTCCTGGTCTGTGAATGTTGATTTTACACTGAATCTGTCAATTCCTGGTCTGTGAATGTTGATTTTACTCTGTACCTGCCCGTTCCTGGTATGTGAATGTTGATTTTACTCTGAGCCTGCCAGTTCCTGGTGTGTGAATGTTGATTTTATTCTGTACCTGTCAATTCCTGGTATGTCAATGTTGATTCTACAATGTACCTGTCAGTACCTGGTATGTGAATGTTGATTTTACACTGAATCTGTCAATTCCTGGTCTGTGAATGTTGATTTTACTCTGTACCTGCCCGTTCATGGTATGTGAATGTTGATTTTCCTCTGTACCTGGTGTGTGTGAATGTTGATTTTACTTTGTACCAGTCAGTACCTGGTATGTGAATGTTGATTTTACACTGAATCTGTCAATTCCTGGTCTGTGAATGTTGATTATCTCTGTATCTGTCAATTCCTGGTGTGTGAATGTTGATTTTACACTGAATCTGTCAATTCCTGGTCTGTGAATTTTGATGTTACCCTCTATCTGTCAATTCCTGGTCTGTGAATGTTGATTGACTCTGTACCTGACAGTACCTGGTATGTGAATGTTGATTTTTCTCTGTAGCTGTCAGTACCTGGTATGTGAATGTTGATTATACTCTGCACCTGTCAATTCTTGGAATGTCAAAGTTGATTCTACTCTTTACCTGTCAGTTCCTGGTATGTGAATGTTGATTTGACCCTGTACCTGTCAGTTACTGGTATGTGAGTGTTGATTTTACACTGTATCTGTGAATTCCTGGTCTGCGAATGTTGATTTCACTCTGTACCTGTCAATTCCTGGTATGTCAATGTTGATTTTACTCTGTACCTGACAGTACCTGGTATGTGAATGTTGATTTTACTCTGTACCTGACAGTACCTGGTTTGTGAATGTTGATTTTACACTGTACCTGCCAGTTCCTGGTGTGTGAATGTTGATTTTACTCAGTACCTGTCAGTTCCTGGTGTGCAAATGTCGATTTTACTCTGTATCAGTCAATTCCTGGTATGTGAATGTTGATTCTACTCTTTACCTGACAGTACCTGGCATATGAAAGTTGATTTTACTCTTTACCTGCCAATTCCCGGTGTGTGAATGTTGATTTTACTCTGTCCCTTTCAATTCCTGGTATGTGAATGTTGATTCTACAATGTACCTGTCAGTACCTGGTATGTGAATGTTGATTTTACTCTGTATCAGTCAATTCCTGGTCTGTGAATGTTGATTTTACTCTGTACCTGGTGTGTGTGAAAGTTGATTTTACTTTGTACCAGTCAGTACCTGGTATGTGAATGTTGATTTTACTCGGCACCTGTCAATTCCTGGGATGTCAAAGTTGATTCTACTCTTTACCTGTCAGTTCCTGGTTTGTGAATTTTGATTTGACTCTGTACTTGTCAGTTACTGGTATGTGAATGTTAATTCTACTCTGTAGCTATCAGTACCTGTTATGTGAATGTTGATTTGACTCTGTACTTGTCAGTTACTGGTATGTGAATGTTAATTCTACTCTGTAGCTATCAGTACCTGGTATGTGAATGTTGATTCTACTCTGTACCTGTCAGTACCTGGTATGTGAATGTTGAGTTTACACGGAATCTGTCAAGTCCTGGTCTGTGAATGTTGATTTTACTCTGTATCAGTCAATTCCTGGTCTGTGAATGTTGATTTTACTCTGTACCTGCCCGTTCCTGGTATGTGAATGTTGATTTTACACTGAATCTGTCAATTCCTGGTCTGTGAATGTCGATTTTACTCTGTATCAGTCAATTCCTGGTCTGTGAATGTTGATTTTACTCTGTACCTGCCAGTTCCTGGTATGTCAATGTTAATTCTACTCTGTAGCTATCAGTACCTGGTATGTGAATGCTGATTTTACTCTGTAGCTGTCAATTCCTGGTATGTGAATGTTGATTTTACACTGAATCTGTCAAATCCTGGTCTGTGAATGTTGATTTGACTCTGTCCCTGACAGTACCTGGTATGTGAATGTTGATTTTACTCTGTACCTGGTGTGTGTGAAAGTTGATTTTACTTTGTACCAGTCAGTACCTGGTATGTGAATGTTGATTTTACTCGGCACCTGTCAATTCCTGGGATGTCAAAGTTGATTCTACTCTTTACCTGTCAGTTCCTGGTTTGTGAATTTTGATTTGACTCTGTACTTGTCAGTTACTGGTATGTGAATGTTAATTCTACTCTGTAGCTATCAGTACCTGTTATGTGAATGTTGATTTGACTCTGTACTTGTCAGTTACTGGTATGTGAATGTTAATTCTACTCTGTAGCTATCAGTACCTGGTATGTGAATGTTGATTCTACTCTGTACCTGTCAGTACCTGGTATGTGAATGTTGAGTTTACACGGAATCTGTCAAGTCCTGGTCTGTGAATGTTGATTTTACTCTGTATCAGTCAATTCCTGGTCTGTGAATGTTGATTTTACTCTGTACCTGCCCGTTCCTGGTATGTGAATGTTGATTCTGCAATGTACCTGTTAATTCCTGCTCTGTGAATGTTGATGTTACTCTGTATCTGTCAATTCCTGGTCTGTGAATGTTGATTTTACTCTGTACCTGACAGTACTTGGTATGTGAATGTTGATTTTACTCTGTACCTGCCAGTTCCTGGTATGTAAATGTAGATTTTACTCTGTACCTGGTGTGTGTGAATGTTGATCTGACTCTGCATCTGTCAATTCCTGGTATGTGAATGTTGATTTTACTCTGTACCTGACAGTATCTGGAATGTGAATGTTGAGTTTACTCTGTACCTGCCCGTTCCTGGTATGTAAATGTTGATTTTACTCTGTTCCTGTCAATTCCTGGTATGTGAATGTTGATTTTACACTGTACCTGCCAGTTCCTGGTGTGTGAATGTTGATTTTATTCTGTACCTGTCAATTCCTGGTATGTCAATGTTGATTCTGCTCTTTACCTGACTACACCTGCTATGTGGATGTTGATTTTACTCAGTATCTGTCAATTCCTGGTATGTCAATGTTGATTTTACTCTGTACCTGACAGTACATGTTATGTGAATGTTGATTTTACTCTGTACCTGACAGTACCTGGTAACTAATGTTGATTTTACATTGAAACTGTCAATTCCTGGTCTGTGAATGTTGATTTTACTCTGTATCTGTCAATTCCTGGTCTGTGAATGTTGATTTTACTCTGTACCCGCCCGTTCCTGGTATGTGAATGTTGATTTTACTCTTTACCTGTCAATTCCTGTTGTGTGAATGTTGATTTTGCAATGAATCTGTCAATTCCTGGTCTGTGAATGTTGATTTTACTCTGTATCGGTCAATTCCTGGTCTGTGAATGTTGATTTTACTCTGTACCCGCCCGTTCCTGGTATGTGAATGTTGACTTTACTCTGTACCTGTAAATTCCTGGTCTGTGAATGTTGATTTTACTCTTTACCTGCCAGTTCCTGGTGTGTGAATGTTGATTTTATTCTGTACCTATCAATTCCTGGTATGTCAATGTTGATTCTACTCTTTACCTGACAGTACCTGGTATGTGAATGTTGATTTTACTCTGTACCTGCCAGTTCCTTGTATGTGAATGTTGATTTTACTCTGTACCTGCCAGTTCCCGGGGTGTGTGAATGTTGATTTCACTCTGTCCCTGACAGTTCCTGGTATGTAAATGTAGATTTGACTCTGTACCTGTCAGTTCCTGGTATGTGAATGTTGATTTTACTCTGTAGCTGTCAATTCCTGGTCTGTGAATGTTGATTCTACAATGTACCTGTCAGTACCTGGTATGTGAATGTTGATTCTACATTGAATCTTTCAATTCCTGGTCTGTGAATGTTGATTTTGCTCTGTACCTGCCAGTTCTTGGTATGTGAATGTTGATTTTACATTGAATCTGTCAATTCCTGGTATGTGGATTTTGATTTTGCTCTGTATCAGTCAATTCCTGGTCTGTGAATGTTGATTTTACTCTGCACCTGCCAGTTCCTGGTATGTCAATGTTAATTCTACTCTGTAGCTATTTGTACCTGGTATGTGGATGTTGTTTTACTCTGTAGCTGTTAATTCCTGGTATGTCAATGTTGATTATACTCTGTACCTGACAGTACATGTTATGTGAATGTTGATTTTACTCTGTACCTGACAGTACCTGGTAAGTGAATGTTGATTTTACATTGAAACTTTCAATTCCTGGTCTGTGAATGTTAATTTTACTCTGTATCTGTCAATTCCTGTTCTGTGAATGTTGATTTTACTCTGCACCTGTCAATTCCTGGTATGTGAATGTTGATTTTACACTGAATCTGTCAATTCCTGGTCTGTCAATGTTGATTTTACTCTGTATCGGTCAATTCCTGGTCTGTGAATGTTGATTTTACTCTGTACCCGCCCGTTCCTGGTATGTGAATGTTGATTTTACTCTGTACCTGTAAATTCCTGGTCTGTGAATGTTGATTTGACTCTGTACCTGCCAGTTCTTTTGTGTGAATGTTGATTTTATTCTGTACCTATCAATTCCTGGGATGTCAATGCTGATTCTACTCTTTACCTGACAGTACATGGTATGTGAATGTTGATTTTACTCTGTACCTGCCAGTTCCTTGTATGTGAATGTTGATTTTACTCTGTACCTGCCTGTTCCCGATGTGTGTGAATGTTGATTTTACTCTGTCCCTGTCAGTTCCTGGTATGTAAATGTAGATTTGACTCTGTACCTGTCAGTTCCTGGTATGTGAATGTTGATTTTACTCTGCATCAGTCAATTCCTGGTCTGTGAATGTTGATTTTACTCTGTACCTAACAATTCCTGGTATGTCAATGCTGATTCTACTCTTTACCTGACAGTACCTGGTATGTGAATGTTGATTTTACTCTGTACCTGCCAGTTCCTTGTATGTGAATGTTGATTTTACTCTGTACCTGCCAGTTCCCGATGTGTGTGAATGTTGATTTTACTCTGTCCCTGTCAGTTCCTGGTATGTAAATGTAGATTTGACTCTGTACCTGTCAGTTCCTGGTATGTGAATGTTGATTTTACTCTGCATCAGTCAATTCCTGGTCTGTGAATGTTGATTTTACTCTGTACCTAACAATTCCTGGTATGTCAATGCTGATTCTACTCTTTACCTGACAGTACCTGGTATGTGAATGTTGATTTTACTCTGTACCTGCCAGTTCCTGGTATGTCAATGTTAATTCTACTCTGTAGCTATCAGTACCTGGTATGTGAATGTTGAATTTAATCTGTAGCTGTCAATTCCTGGTATGTGAATGTTGATTTTACTCTGTACCTGCCCTTTCCTGGTATGTGAATGTTGATTTTACACTGAATCTGTCAATTCCTGGTCTGTGAATGTTGATTTTCTCTGTATCTGTCAATTCCTGGTATGTCAATGTTGATTTTACTCTGTACCTGACAGTACCTAAAATGTGAATGCTGATTTTACTCTGTACCTGACAATACCTGGTAAGTGAATGTTGCTTTTACACTGAATCTGTCAATTCCTGGTCTGTGAATGTTGATTTTACTCTGTACCTGTCAATTCCTGGTCTGTGAATGTTGATGTAACTCTGTACCTGCCCGTTCCTGGTATGTGAATGTTGATTTTACACTGAATCTGTCGATTCCTGGTCTGTGAATGTTGATTTTACTCTGTATCTGCCCGTTCCTGGTATGTGAATGTTGATTTTACTCTGTACCTGTCAATTCCTGGTATGTGAATGTTGATATTACACTGTACCTGCCAGTTCATGGTGTGTGAATGTTGATTTTATTCTGTACCTGTCAATTCCTGGTATATCAATGTTGATTCTACTCTTTACCTGACAGTACCTGGTATGTGAATGTTGATTTTACTCTCTACCTGCCAGTTCCCAGTGTGTGTGAATGATGATTTGACCTTGTCCCTGACAGTTCCTGGTATGTAAATGTAGATTTGACTCTGTACCTGTCAGTTACTGGTATGTGAATGTTGATTTTACTCTGTATCATTCAATTCCTGGTCTGTGAATGTTGATTTTACACTGAATCTGTCAATTCCTGGTCTGTGAATGTTGATTTTACTCTGTACCTGCCCGTTCCTGGTATGTGAATGTTGATTTTACTCTGAGCCTGCCAGTTCCTGGTGTGTGAATGTTGATTTTATTCTGTACCTGTCAATTCCTGGTATGTCAATGTTGATTCTACAATGTACCTGTCAGTACCTGGTATGTGAATGTTGATTTTACACTGAATCTGTCAATTCCTGGTCTGTGAATGTTGATTTTACTCTGTACCTGCCCGTTCATGGTATGTGAATGTTGATTTTCCTCTGTACCTGGTGTGTGTGAATGTTGATTTTACTTTGTACCAGTCAGTACCTGGTATGTGAATGTTGATTTTACACTGAATCTGTCAATTCCTGGTCTGTGAATGTTGATTATCTCTGTATCTGTCAATTCCTGGTGTGTGAATGTTGATTTTACACTGAATCTGTCAATTCCTGGTCTGTGAATTTTGATGTTACCCTCTATCTGTCAATTCCTGGTCTGTGAATGTTGATTGACTCTGTACCTGACAGTACCTGGTATGTGAATGTTGATTTTTCTCTGTAGCTGTCAGTACCTGGTATGTGAATGTTGATTATACTCTGCACCTGTCAATTCTTGGAATGTCAAAGTTGATTCTACTCTTTACCTGTCAGTTCCTGGTATGTGAATGTTGATTTGACCCTGTACCTGTCAGTTACTGGTATGTGAGTGTTGATTTTACACTGTATCTGTGAATTCCTGGTCTGCGAATGTTGATTTCACTCTGTACCTGTCAATTCCTGGTATGTCAATGTTGATTTTACTCTGTACCTGACAGTACCTGGTATGTGAATGTTGATTTTACTCTGTACCTGACAGTACCTGGTTTGTGAATGTTGATTTTACACTGTACCTGCCAGTTCCTGGTGTGTGAATGTTGATTTTACTCAGTACCTGTCAGTTCCTGGTGTGCAAATGTCGATTTTACTCTGTATCAGTCAATTCCTGGTATGTGAATGTTGATTCTACTCTTTACCTGACAGTACCTGGCATATGAAAGTTGATTTTACTCTTTACCTGCCAATTCCCGGTGTGTGAATGTTGATTTTACTCTGTCCCTTTCAATTCCTGGTATGTGAATGTTGATTCTACAATGTACCTGTCAGTACCTGGTATGTGAATGTTGATTTTACTCTGTATCAGTCAATTCCTGGTCTGTGAATGTTGATTTTACTCTGTACCTGGTGTGTGTGAAAGTTGATTTTACTTTGTACCAGTCAGTACCTGGTATGTGAATGTTGATTTTACTCGGCACCTGTCAATTCCTGGGATGTCAAAGTTGATTCTACTCTTTACCTGTCAGTTCCTGGTTTGTGAATTTTGATTTGACTCTGTACTTGTCAGTTACTGGTATGTGAATGTTAATTCTACTCTGTAGCTATCAGTACCTGTTATGTGAATGTTGATTTGACTCTGTACTTGTCAGTTACTGGTATGTGAATGTTAATTCTACTCTGTAGCTATCAGTACCTGGTATGTGAATGTTGATTCTACTCTGTACCTGTCAGTACCTGGTATGTGAATGTTGAGTTTACACGGAATCTGTCAAGTCCTGGTCTGTGAATGTTGATTTTACTCTGTATCAGTCAATTCCTGGTCTGTGAATGTTGATTTTACTCTGTACCTGCCCGTTCCTGGTATGTGAATGTTGATTTTACACTGAATCTGTCAATTCCTGGTCTGTGAATGTCGATTTTACTCTGTATCAGTCAATTCCTGGTCTGTGAATGTTGATTTTACTCTGTACCTGCCAGTTCCTGGTATGTCAATGTTAATTCTACTCTGTAGCTATCAGTACCTGGTATGTGAATGCTGATTTTACTCTGTAGCTGTCAATTCCTGGTATGTGAATGTTGATTTTACACTGAATCTGTCAAATCCTGGTCTGTGAATGTTGATTTGACTCTGTCCCTGACAGTACCTGGTATGTGAATGTTGATTTTACTCTGTACCTGGTGTGTGTGAAAGTTGATTTTACTTTGTACCAGTCAGTACCTGGTATGTGAATGTTGATTTTACTCGGCACCTGTCAATTCCTGGGATGTCAAAGTTGATTCTACTCTTTACCTGTCAGTTCCTGGTTTGTGAATTTTGATTTGACTCTGTACTTGTCAGTTACTGGTATGTGAATGTTAATTCTACTCTGTAGCTATCAGTACCTGTTATGTGAATGTTGATTTGACTCTGTACTTGTCAGTTACTGGTATGTGAATGTTAATTCTACTCTGTAGCTATCAGTACCTGGTATGTGAATGTTGATTCTACTCTGTACCTGTCAGTACCTGGTATGTGAATGTTGAGTTTACACGGAATCTGTCAAGTCCTGGTCTGTGAATGTTGATTTTACTCTGTATCAGTCAATTCCTGGTCTGTGAATGTTGATTTTACTCTGTACCTGCCCGTTCCTGGTATGTGAATGTTGATTCTGCAATGTACCTGTTAATTCCTGCTCTGTGAATGTTGATGTTACTCTGTATCTGTCAATTCCTGGTCTGTGAATGTTGATTTTACTCTGTACCTGACAGTACTTGGTATGTGAATGTTGATTTTACTCTGTACCTGCCAGTTCCTGGTATGTAAATGTAGATTTTACTCTGTACCTGGTGTGTGTGAATGTTGATCTGACTCTGCATCTGTCAATTCCTGGTATGTGAATGTTGATTTTACTCTGTACCTGACAGTATCTGGAATGTGAATGTTGAGTTTACTCTGTACCTGCCCGTTCCTGGTATGTAAATGTTGATTTTACTCTGTTCCTGTCAATTCCTGGTATGTGAATGTTGATTTTACACTGTACCTGCCAGTTCCTGGTGTGTGAATGTTGATTTTATTCTGTACCTGTCAATTCCTGGTATGTCAATGTTGATTCTGCTCTTTACCTGACTACACCTGCTATGTGGATGTTGATTTTACTCAGTATCTGTCAATTCCTGGTATGTCAATGTTGATTTTACTCTGTACCTGACAGTACATGTTATGTGAATGTTGATTTTACTCTGTACCTGACAGTACCTGGTAAGTGAATGTTGATTTTACATTGAAACTGTCAATTCCTGGTCTGTGAATGTTGATTTTACTCTGTATCTGTCAATTCCTGGTCTGTGAATGTTGATTTTACTCTGTACCCGCCCGTTCCTGGTATGTGAATGTTGATTTTACTCTTTACCTGTCAATTCCTGTTGTGTGAATGTTGATTTTGCAATGAATCTGTCAATTCCTGGTCTGTGAATGTTGATTTTACTCTGTATCGGTCAATTCCTGGTCTGTGAATGTTGATTTTACTCTGTACCCGCCCGTTCCTGGTATGTGAATGTTGACTTTACTCTGTACCTGTAAATTCCTGGTCTGTGAATGTTGATTTTACTCTTTACCTGCCAGTTCCTGGTGTGTGAATGTTGATTTTATTCTGTACCTATCAATTCCTGGTATGTCAATGTTGATTCTACTCTTTACCTGACAGTACCTGGTATGTGAATGTTGATTTTACTCTGTACCTGCCAGTTCCTTGTATGTGAATGTTGATTTTACTCTGTACCTGCCAGTTCCCGGGGTGTGTGAATGTTGATTTCACTCTGTCCCTGACAGTTCCTGGTATGTAAATGTAGATTTGACTCTGTACCTGTCAGTTCCTGGTATGTGAATGTTGATTTTACTCTGTAGCTGTCAATTCCTGGTCTGTGAATGTTGATTCTACAATGTACCTGTCAGTACCTGGTATGTGAATGTTGATTCTACATTGAATCTTTCAATTCCTGGTCTGTGAATGTTGATTTTGCTCTGTACCTGCCAGTTCTTGGTATGTGAATGTTGATTTTACATTGAATCTGTCAATTCCTGGTATGTGGATTTTGATTTTGCTCTGTATCAGTCAATTCCTGGTCTGTGAATGTTGATTTTACTCTGCACCTGCCAGTTCCTGGTATGTCAATGTTAATTCTACTCTGTAGCTATTTGTACCTGGTATGTGGATGTTGTTTTACTCTGTAGCTGTTAATTCCTGGTATGTCAATGTTGATTATACTCTGTACCTGACAGTACATGTTATGTGAATGTTGATTTTACTCTGTACCTGACAGTACCTGGTAAGTGAATGTTGATTTTACATTGAAACTGTCAATTCCTGGTCTGTGAATGTTAATTTTACTCTGTATCTGTCAATTCCTGTTCTGTGAATGTTGATTTTACTCTGCACCTGTCAATTCCTGGTATGTGAATGTTGATTTTACACTGAATCTGTCAATTCCTGGTCTGTCAATGTTGATTTTACTCTGTATCGGTCAATTCCTGGTCTGTGAATGTTGATTTTACTCTGTACCCGCCCGTTCCTGGTATGTGAATGTTGATTTTACTCTGTACCTGTAAATTCCTGGTCTGTGAATGTTGATTTGACTCTGTACCTGCCAGTTCTTTTGTGTGAATGTTGATTTTATTCTGTACCTATCAATTCCTGGGATGTCAATGCTGATTCTACTCTTTACCTGACAGTACCTGGTATGTGAATGTTGATTTTACTCTGTACCTGCCAGTTCCTTGTATGTGAATGTTGATTTTACTCTGTACCTGCCTGTTCCCGATGTGTGTGAATGTTGATTTTACTCTGTCCCTGTCAGTTCCTGGTATGTAAATGTAGATTTGACTCTGTACCTGTCAGTTCCTGGTATGTGAATGTTGATTTTACTCTGCATCAGTCAATTCCTGGTCTGTGAATGTTGATTTTACTCTGTACCTAACAATTCCTGGTATGTCAATGCTGATTCTACTCTTTACCTGACAGTACCTGGTATGTGAATGTTGATTTTACTCTGTACCTGCCAGTTCCTTGTATGTGAATGTTGATTTTACTCTGTACCTGCCAGTTCCCGATGTGTGTGAATGTTGATTTTACTCTGTCCCTGTCAGTTCCTGGTATGTAAATGTAGATTTGACTCTGTACCTGTCAGTTCCTGGTATGTGAATGTTGATTT
Source organism: Heterodontus francisci (assembly GCF_036365525.1). NCBI lineage: Eukaryota > Metazoa > Chordata > Chondrichthyes > Heterodontiformes > Heterodontidae > Heterodontus > Heterodontus francisci. Next base: position 189,953 of record NW_027141653.1, on the reverse strand, counting down.
TACTCTGCATCAGTCAATTCCTGGTCTGTGAATGTTGATTTTACTCTGTACCTAACAATTCCTGGTATGTCAATGCTGATTCTACTCTTTACCTGACAGTACCTGGTATGTGAATGTTGATTTTACTCTGTACCTGCCAGTTCCTTGTATGTGAATGTTGATTTTACTCTGTACCTGCCAGTTCCCGATGTGTGTGAATGTTGATTTTACTCTGTCCCTGTCAGTTCCTGGTATGTAAATGTAGATTTGACTCTGTACCTGTCAGTTCCTGGTATGTGAATGTTGATTTTACTCTGCATCAGTCAATTCCTGGTCTGTGAATGTTGATTCTACAATGTACCTATCAGTACCTGGTATGTGAATGTTGATTTTACATTGAATCTGTCAATTCCTGGTCTGTGAATGTTGATTTTGCTCTGCACCTGCCAGTTCCTGGTATGTGAATGTTGATTTTACATTGAAACTGTCAATTCCTGGTATGTGGATTTTGATTTTGCTCTGTATCAGTCAATTCCTGGTCTGTGAATGTTGATTTTACTCTGTACCTGCCAGTTCCTGGTATGTCAATGTTAATTCTACTCTGTCGCTATTTGTACCTGGTATGTGAATGTTGATTTTGCTCTGTAGCTGTCAATTCCTGGTATGTGAATGTTGATTTTACTCTGTACCTGCCCGTTCCTGGTATGTCAATGTTAATTCTACTCTGTAGCTATCAGTACCTGGTTTGTGAATGCTGATTTTACTCTGTATCAGTCAATTCCTGGTATGTGAATGTTGATATTACTCTGTACCTGTCAGTTCTAGGTATGTGAATGTTGATTTTACTCTGTATTTGTCAATTCCTGGTCTGTGAATGTTGATTTTACTCTGTATCAGTCAATTCCTGGTCTGTGAATGTTGATTTTACTCTGTACCTGCCAGTTCCTGGTATGTCAATGTTAATTCTACTCTGTAGCTATTTGTACCTGGTATGTGAATTTTGATTTTACTCTGTAGCTGTTAATTCCTGGTATGTCAATGTTGATTATACTCTGTACCTGACAGTACATGTTATGTGAATGTTGATTTTACTCTGGACCTGACAGTACCTGGTAAGTGAATGTTGATTTTACATTGAAACTGTCAATTCCTGGTCTGTGAATGTTAATTTTACTCTGTATCTGTCAATTCCTGTTCTGTGAATGTTGATTTTACTCTGTACCCGCCCGTTCCTGGTATGTGAATGTTGATTTTACTCTGAACCTGTCAATTCCTGGTATGTGAATGTTGATTTTACACTGAATCTGTCAATTCCTGGTCTGTGAATGTTGATTTTACTCTGTATCGGTCAGTTCCTGGTCTGTGAATGTTGATTTTACTCTGTACCCGCCCGTTCCTGGTATGTGAATGTTGATTTTACTCTGTACCCGCCCGTTCCTGGTATGTCAATGTTAATTCTACTCTGTAGCTATTTGTACCTGGTATGTGAATGTTGATTTTACTCTGTAGCTGTCAATTCCTGGTATGTGAATGTTGATTTTACTCTGTACCTGCCCGTTCCTGGTATGTCAATGTTAATTCTACTCTGTAGCTATCAGTACCTGGTTTGTGAATGCTGATTTTACTCTGTATCAGTCAATTCCTGGTATGTGAATGTTGATATTACTCTGTACCTGTCAGTTCTAGGTATGTGAATGTTGATTTTACTCTGTATTTGTCAATTCCTGGTCTGTGAATGTTGATTTTACTCTGTATCAGTCAATTCCTGGTCTGTGAATGTTGATTTTACTCTGTACCTGCCAGTTCCTGGTATGTCAATGTTAATTCTACTCTGTAGCTATTTGTACCTGGTATGTGAATTTTGATTTTACTCTGTAGCTGTTAATTCCTGGTATGTCAATGTTGATTATACTCTGTACCTGACAGTACATGTTATGTGAATGTTGATTTTACTCTGGACCTGACAGTACCTGGTAAGTGAATGTTGATTTTACATTGAAACTGTCAATTCCTGGTCTGTGAATGTTAATTTTACTCTGTATCTGTCAATTCCTGTTCTGTGAATGTTGATTTTACTCTGTACCCGCCCGTTCCTGGTATGTGAATGTTGATTTTACTCTGAACCTGTCAATTCCTGGTATGTGAATGTTGATTTTACACTGAATCTGTCAATTCCTGGTCTGTGAATGTTGATTTTACTCTGTATCGGTCAGTTCCTGGTCTGTGAATGTTGATTTTACTCTGTACCCGCCCGTTCCTGGTATGTGAATGTTGATTTTACTCTGTACCCGCCCGTTCCTGGTATGTCAATGTTAATTCTACTCTGTAGCTATTTGTACCTGGTATGTGAATGTTGATTTTACTCTGTAGCTGTCAATTCCTGGTATGTGAATGTTGATTTTACTCTGTACCTGCCCGTTCCTGGTATGTCAATGTTAATTCTACTCTGTAGCTATCAGTACCTGGTGTGTGAATGCTGATTTTACTCTGTATCAGTCAATTCCTGGTATGTGAATGTTGATATTACTCTGTACCTGTCAGTTCTAGGTATGTGAATGTTGATTTTACTCTGTATTTGTCAATTCTTGGTCTGTGAATGTTGATTTTACTCTGTATCAGTCAATTCCTGGTCTGTGAATGTTGATTTTACTCTGTACCTGCCAGTTCCTGGTATGTCAATGTTAATTCTACTCTGCAGCTATTTGTACCTGGTATGTGAATGTTGATTTTACTCTGTAGCTGTTAATTCCTGGTATGTCAATGTTGATTATACTCTGTACCTGACAGTACATGTTATGTGAATGTTGATTTTACTCTGTACCTGACAGTACCTGGTAAGTGAATGTTGATTTTACATTGAAACTGTCAATTCCTGGTCTGTGAATGTTAATTTTACTCTGTATCTGTCAATTCCTGTTCTGTGAATGTTGATTTTACTCTGTACCCGCCCGTTCCTGGTATGTGAATGTTGATTTTACTCTGAACCTGTCAATTCCTGGTATGTGAATGTTGAGTTTACACTGAATCTGTCAATTCCTGGTCTGTGAATGTTGATTTTACTCTGTATCGGTCAGTTCCTGGTCTGTGAATGTTGATTTTACTCTGTACCCGCCCGTTCCTGGTATGTGAATGTTGATTTTACTCTGTACCTGTAAATTCCTGGTCTGTGAATGTTGATTTTACTCTGTACCTGCCAGCTCTTTTGTGTGAATGTTGATTTTATTCTGTACCTATCAATTCCTGGTATGTCAATGTTGATTCTACTCTTTACCTGACAGTACCTGGTATGTGAATGTTGATTTTACTCTGTCCCTGACAGTTCCTGGTATGTAAATGTAGATTTGACTCTGTACCTGTCAGTTCCTGGTATGTGAATGTTGATTTTACTCTGCATCAGTCAATTCCTGGTCTGTGAATGTTGATTCTACAATGTACCTATCAGTACCTGGTATGTGAATGTTGATTTTACATTGAATCTGTCAATTCCTGGTCTGTGAATGTTGATTTTGCTCTGCACCTGCCAGTTCCTGGTATGTGAATGTTGATTTTACATTGAATCTGTCAATTCCTGGTATGTGGATTTTGATTTTGCTCTGTATCAGTCAATTCCTGGTCTGTGAATGTTGATTTTACTCTGTACCTGCCAGTTCCTGGTATGTCAATGTTAATTCTACTCTGTAGCTATTTGTACCTGGTATGTGAATGTTGATTTTACTCTGTAGCTGTCAATTCCTGGTATGTGAATGTTGATTTTACTCTGTACCTGCCCGTTCCTGGTATGTCAATGTTAATTCTACTCTGTAGCTATCAGTAACTGGTGTGTGAATGCTGATTTTACTCTGTATCAGTCAATTCCTGGTATGTGAATGTTGATATTACTCTGTACCTGTCAGTTCTAGGTATGTGAATGTTGATTTTACTCTGTATTTGTCAATTCCTGGTCTGTGAATGTTGATTTTACTCTGTATCAGTCAATTCCTGGTCTGTGAATGTTGATTTTACTCTGCACCTGCCAGTTCCTGGTATGTCAATGTTAATTCTACTCTGTAGCTATTTGTACCTGGTATGTGAATGTTGATTTTACTCTGTAGCTGTTAATTCCTGGTATGTCAATGTTGATTATACTCTGTACCTGACAGTACATGTTATGTGAATGTTGATTTTACTCTGTACCTGACAGTACCTGGTAAGTGAATGTTGATTTTACATTGAAACTGTCAATTCCTGGTCTGTGAATGTTAATTTTACTCTGTATCTGTCAATTCCTGTTCTGTGAATGTTGATTTTACTCTGTACCCGCCTGTTCCTGGTATGTGAATGTTGATTTTACTCTGAACCTGTCAGTACCTGGTATGTGAATGTTGATTTTACACTGAATCTGTCAATTCCTGGTCCGTGAATGTTGATTTTCTCTGTATCTGTCAATTCCTGGTGTGTGAATGTTGATTTTACACTGAATCTGTCAATTCCTGGTCTGTGAATGTTGATGTTACTCTCTATCTGTCAATTCCTGGTCTGTGAATGTTGATTTGACTCTGTACCTGACAGTACCTGGTATGTGAATGTTGATTTTTCTCTGTAGCTGTCAGTACCTGGTATGTGAATGTTGATTATACTCTGCACCTGTCAATTCTTGGAATGTCAAAGTTGATTCTACTCTTTACCTGTCAGTTCCTGGTATGTGAATGTTGATTTGACCCTGTACCTGTCAGTTACTGGTATGTGAGTGTTGATTTTACACTGTATCTGTGAATTCCTGGTCTGCGAATGTTGATTTCACTCTGCACCTGTCAATTCCTGGTATGTCAATGTTGATTTTACTCTGTACCTGACAGTACCTGGTATGTGAATGTTGATTTTACTCTGTACCTGACAGTACCTGGTTTGTGAATGTTGATTTTACACTGTACCTGCCAGTTCCTGGTGTGTGAATGTTGATTTTACTCTGTACCTGTCAGTTCCTGTTTTGCAAATGTCGATTTTACTCTGTATCAGTCAATTCCTGGTATGTGAATGTTGATTCTACTCTTTACCTGACAGTACCTGGCATGTGAAAGTTGATTTTACTCTTTACCTGCCAATTCCCGGTGCGTGAATGTTGATTTTACTCTGTCCCTTTCAATTCCTGGTATGTGAATGTTGATTCTACAATGTACCTGTCAGTACCTGGTATGTGAATGTTGATTTTACACTGAATCTGTCAATTCCTGGTCTGTGAATGTCGATTTTACTCTGTATCAGTCAATTCCTGGTCTGTGAATGTTGATTTTACTCTGTACCTGGTGTGTGTAAAAGTTGATTTTACTTTGTACCAGTCAGTACCTGGTATGTGAATGTTGATTTTACTCGGCACCTGTCAATTCCTGGGATGTCAAAGTTGATTCTACTCTTTACCTGTCAGTTCCTGGTTTGTGAATTTTGATTTGACTCTGTACTTGTCAGTTACTGGTATGTGAATGTTAATTCTACTCTGTAGCTATCAGTACCTGTTATGTGAATGTTGATTTGACTCTGTACTTGTCAGTTACTGGTATGTGAATGTTAATTCTACTCTGTAGCTATCAGTACCTGGTATGTGAATGTTGATTCTACTCTGTACCTGTCAGTACCTGGTATGTGAATGTTGAGTTTACACGGAATCTGTCAAGTCCTGGTCTGTGAATGTTGATTTTACTCTGTATCAGTCAATTCCTGGTCTGTGAATGTTGATTTTACTCTGTACCTGCCCGTTCCTGGTATGTGAATGTTGATTTTACACTGAATCTGTCAATTCCTGGTCTGTGAATGTCGATTTTACTCTGTATCAGTCAATTCCTGGTCTGTGAATGTTGATTTTACTCTGTACCTGCCAGTTCCTGGTATGTCAATGTTAATTCTACTCTGTAGCTATCAGTACCTGGTATGTGAATGCTGATTTTACTCTGTAGCTGTCAATTCCTGGTATGTGAATGTTGATTTTACACTGAATCTGTCAAATCCTGGTCTGTGAATGTTGATTTGACTCTGTCCCTGACAGTACCTGGTATGTGAATGTTGATTTTACTCTGTACCTGGTGTGTGTGAAAGTTGATTTTACTTTGTACCAGTCAGTACCTGGTATGTGAATGTTGATTTTACTCGGCACCTGTCAATTCCTGGGATGTCAAAGTTGATTCTACTCTTTACCTGTCAGTTCCTGGTTTGTGAATTTTGATTTGACTCTGTACTTGTCAGTTACTGGTATGTGAATGTCAATTCTACTCTGTAGCTATCAGTACCTGTTATGTGAATGTTGATTTGACTCTGTACTTGTCAGTTACTGGTATGTGAATGTTAATTCTACTCTGTAGCTATCAGTACCTGGTATGTGAATGTTGATTCTACTCTGTACCTGTCAGTACCTGGTATGTGAATGTTGAGTTTACACGGAATCTGTCAAGTCCTGGTCTGTGAATGTTGATTTTACTCTGTATCAGTCAATTCCTGGTCTGTGAATGTTGATTTTACTCTGTACCTGCCCGTTCCTGGTATGTGAATGTTGATTCTGCAATGTACCTGTTAATTCCTGCTCTGTGAATGTTGATGTTACTCTGTATCTGTCAATTCCTGGTCTGTGAATGTTGATTTTACTCTGTACCTGACAGTACTTGGTATGTGAATGTTGATTTTACTCTGTACCTGCCAGTTCCTGGTATGTAAATGTAGATTTTACTCTGTACCTGGTGTGTGTGAATGTTGATCTGACTCTGCATCTGTCAATTCCTGGTATGTGAATGTTGATTTTACTCTGTACCTGACAGTATCTGGAATGTGAATGTTGAGTTTACTCTGTACCTGCCCGTTCCTGGTATGTAAATGTTGATTTTACTCTGTCCCTGTCAATTCCTGGTATGTGAATGTTGATTTTACACTGTACCTGCCAGTTCCTGGTGTGTGAATGTTGATTTTATTCTGTACCTGTCAATTCCTGGTATGTCAATGTTGATTCTGCTCTTTACCTGACTACACCTGCTATGTGGATGTTGATTTTACTCAGTATCTGTCAATTCCTGGTATGTCAATGTTGATTTTACTCTGTACCTGACAGTACATGTTATGTGAATGTTGATTTTACTCTGTACCTGACAGTACCTGGTAAGTGAATGTTGATTTTACATTGAAACTGTCAATTCCTGGTCTGTGAATGTTGATTTTACTCTGTATCTGTCAATTCCTGGTCTGTGAATGTTGATTTTACTCTGTACCCGCCCGTTCCTGGTATGTGAATGTTGATTTTACTCTTTACCTGTCAATTCCTGGTATGTGAATGTTGATTTTGCAATGAATCTGTCAATTCCTGGTCTGTGAATGTTGATTTTACTCTGTATCGGTCAATTCCTGGTCTGTGAATGTTGATTTTACTTTGTACCCGCCCGTTCCTGGTATGTGAATGTTGACTTTACTCTGTACCTGTAAATTCCTGGTCTGTGAATGTTGATTTTACTCTTTACCTGCCAGTTCCTGGTGTGTGAATGTTGATTTTATTCTGTACCTATCAATTCCTGGTATGTCAATGTTGATTCTACTCTTTACCTGACAGTACCTGGTATGTGAATGTTGATTTTACTCTGTACCTGCCAGTTCCTTGTATGTGAATGTTGATTTTACTCTGTACCTGCCAGTTCCCGGGGTGTGTGAATGTTGATTTCACTCTGTCCCTGACAGTTCCTGGTATGTAAATGTAGATTTGACTCTGTACCTGTCAGTTCCTGGTATGTGAATGTTGATTTTACTCTGTAGCTGTCAATTCCTGGTCTGTGAATGTTGATTCTACAATGTACCTGTCAGTACCTGGTATGTGAATGTTGATTCTACATTGAATCTTTCAATTCCTGGTCTGTGAATGTTGATTTTGCTCTGTACCTGCCAGTTCCTGGTATGTGAATGTTGATTTTACATTGAATCTGTCAATTCCTGGTATGTGGATTTTGATTTTGCTCTGTATCAGTCAATTCCTGGTCTGTGAATGTTGATTTTACTCTGCACCTGCCAGTTCCTGGTATGTCAATGTTAATTCTACTCTGTAGCTATTTGTACCTGGTATGTGAATGTTGTTTTACTCTGTAGCTGTTAATTCCTGGTATGTCAATGTTGATTATACTCTGTACCTGACAGTACATGTTATGTGAATGTTGATTTTACTCTGTACCTGACAGTACCTGGTAAGTGAATGTTGATTTTACATTGAAACTGTCAATTCCTGGTCTGTGAATGTTAATTTTACTCTGTATCTGTCAATTCCTGTTCTGTGAATGTTGATTTTACTCTGAACCTGTCAATTCCTGGTATGTGAATGTTGATTTTACACTGAATCTGTCAATTCCTGGTCTGTCAATGTTGATTTTACTCTGTATCGGTCAATTCCAGGTCTGTGAATGTTGATTTTACTCTGTACCCGCCCGTTCCTGGTATGTGAATGTAGATTTGACTCTGTACCTGTCAGTTCCTGGTATGTGAATGTTGATTTTACTCTGCATCAGTCAATTCCTGGTCTGTGAATGTTGATTTTACTCTGTACCTAACAATTCCTGGTATGTCAATGCTGATTCTACTCTTTACCTGACAGTACCTGGTATGTGAATGTTGATTTTACTCTGTACCTGCCAGTTCCTTGTATGTGAATGTTGATTTTACTCTGTACCTGCCAGTTCCCGATGTGTGTGAATGTTGATTTTACTCTGTCCCTGTCAGTTCCTGGTATGTAAATGTAGATTTGACTCTGTACCTGTCAGTTCCTGGTATGTGAATGTTGATTTAACTCTGCATCAGTCAATTCCTGGTCTGTGAATGTTGATTCTACAATGTACCTATCAGTACCTGGTATGTGAATGTTGATTTTACATTGAATCTGTCAATTCCTGGTCTGTGAATGTTGATTTTGCTCTGCACCTGCCAGTTCCTGGTATGTGAATGTTGATTTTACATTGAAACTGTCAATTCCTGGTATGTGGATTTTGATTTTGCTCTGTATCAGTCAATTCCTGGTCTGTGAATGTTGATTTTACTCTGTACCTGCCAGTTCCTGGTATGTCAATGTTAATTCTACTCTGTCGCTATTTGTACCTGGTATGTGAATGTTGATTTTACTCTGTAGCTGTCAATTCCTGGTATGTGAATGTTGATTTTACTCTGTACCTGCCCGTTCCTGGTATGTCAATGTTAATTCTACTCTGTAGCTATCAGTACCTGGTTTGTGAATGCTGATTTTACTCTGTAGCTGTCAATTCCTGGTCTGTGAATGTTGATTCTACAATGTACCTATCAGTACCTGGTATGTGAATGTTGATTTTACATTGAAACTGTCAATTCCTGGTATGTGGATTTTGATTTTGCTCTGTATCAGTCAATTCCTGGTCTGTGAATGTTGATTTTACTCTGTACCTGCCAGTTCCTGGTATGTCAATGTTAATTCTACTCTGTAGCTATTTGTACCTGGTATGTGAATTTTGATTTTACTCTGTAGCTGTTAATTCCTGGTATGTCAATGTTGATTATACTCTGTACCTGACAGTACATGTTATTTGAATGTTGATTTTACTCTGGACCTGACAGTACCTGGTAAGTGAATGTTGATTTTACATTGAAACTGTCAATTCCTGGTCTGTGAATGTTAATTTTACTCTGTATCTGTCAATTCCTGTTCTGTGAATGTTGATTTTACTCTGTACCCGCCCGTTCCTGGTATGTGAATGTTGATTTTACTCTGAACCTGTCAATTCCTGGTATGTGAATGTTGATTTTACACTGAATCTGTCAATTCCTGGTCTGTGAATGTTGATTTTACTCTGTATCGGTCAGTTCCTGGTCTGTGAATGTTGATTTTACTCTGTACCCGCCCGTTCCTGGTATGTGAATGTTGATTTTACTCTGTACCCGCCCGTTCCTGGTATGTCAATGTTAATTCTACTCTGTAGCTATTTGTACCTGGTATGTGAATGTTGATTTTACTCTGTAGCTGTCAATTCCTGGTATGTGAATGTTGATTTTACTCTGTACCTGCCCGTTCCTGGTATGTCAATGTTAATTCTACTCTGTAGCTATCAGTACCTGGTGTGTGAATGCTGATTTTACTCTGTATCAGTCAATTCCTGGTATGTGAATGTTGATATTACTCTGTACCTGTCAGTTCTAGGTATGTGAATGTTGATTTTACTCTGTATTTGTCAATTCCTGGTCTGTGAATGTTGATTTTACTCTGTATCAGTCAATTCCTGGTCTGTGAATGTTGATTTTACTCTGTACCTGCCAGTTCCTGGTATGTCAATGTTAATTCTACTCTGTAGCTATTTGTACCTGGTATGTGAATGTTGATTTTACTCTGTAGCTGTTAATTCCTGGTATGTCAATGTTGATTATACTCTGTACCTGACAGTACATGTTATGTGAATGTTGATTTTACTCTGTACCTGACAGTAACTGGTAAGTGAATGTTGATTTTACATTGAAACTGTCAATTCCTGGTCTGTGAATGTTAATTTTACTCTGTATCTGTCAATTCCTGGTCTGTGAATGTTGATTTTACTCTGTACCCGCCTGTTCCTGGTATGTGAATGTTGATTTTACTCTGAACCTGTCAATTCCTGGTATGTGAATGTTGATTTTACACTGAATCTGTCAATTCCTGGTCTGTGAATGTTGATTTTACTCTGTATCGGTCAGTTCCTGGTCTGTGAATGTTGATTTTACTCTGTACCCGCCCGTTCCTGGTATGTGAATGTTGATTTTACTTTGTACCTGTAAATTCCTGGTCTGTGAATGTTGATTTTACTCTGTACCTGCCAGTTCTTTTGTGTGAATGTTGATTTTATTCTGTACCTATCAATTCCTGGTATGTCAATGTTGCTTCTACTCTTTACCTGACAGTACCTGGTATGTGAATGTTGATTTTACTCTGTACCTGCCAGTTCCTTGTATGTGAATGTTGATTTTACTTTGTACCTGCCAGTTCCCGATGTGTGTGAATGTTGATTTTACTCTGTCCCTGACAGTTCCTGGTATGTAAATGTAGATTTGACTCTGTACCTGTCAGTTCCTGGTATGTGAATGTTGATTTTACTCTGCATCAGTCAATTCCTGGTCTGTGAATGTTGATTTTACTCTGTAGTTGTCAATTCCTGGTCTGTGAATGTTGATTCTACAATGTACCTGTCAGTACCTGGTATGTGAATGTTGATTTTACATTGAATCTGTCAATTCCTGGTCTGTGAATGTTGATTTTGCTCTGTACCTGCCAGTTTTTGGTATGTGAATGTTGATTTTACATTGAATCTGTCAATTCCTGGTATGTGGATTTTGATTTTGCTCTGTATCAGTCAAATCCTGGTCTGTGAATGTTGATTTTGCTCTGTACCTGCCAGTTCCTGGTATGTCAATGTTAATTCTACTCTGTAGCTATTTGTACCTGGTATGTGAATGTTGATTTTACTCTGTAGCTGTCAATTCCTGGTATGTGAATGTTGATTTTACTCTGTACATGCCCGTTCCTGGTATGTCAATGTTAATTCTACTCTGTAGCTATCAGTACCTGGTGTGTGAATGCTGATTTTACTCTGTATCAGTCAATTCCTGGTATGTGAATGTTGATATTACTCTGTACCTGTCAGTTCTAGGTATGTGAATGTTGATTTTACTCTGTATTGGTCAATTCCTGGTCTGTGAATGTTGATTTTACTCTGTATCAGTCAATTCCTGGTCTGTGAATGTTGATTTTACTCTGTACCTGCCAGTTCCTGGTATGTCAATGTTAATTCTACTCTGTAGCTATCAGTACCTGGTATGTGAATGTTGATTTTACTCTGTAGCTGTCAATTCCTGGTATGTGAATGTTGATTTTACTCTGTACCTGCCCGTTCCTGGTCTGTGAATGTTGATTTTACTCTGTACCTGTCAATTCCTGGTCTGTGAATGTTGATTTTACTCTGTATCTGTCAAGTCCTGGTCTGTGAATGTTGATTTTACTCTGTACCTGACAGTACTTGGTATGTGAATGTTGATTTTACTCGGTACCTGCCAGTTCCTGGTATGTAAATGTAGATTTTACTCTGTACCTGGTGTGTGCGAATGTTGATCTGACTCTGCATCTGTCAATTCCTGGTATGTGAATGTTGATTTTACTCTGTACCTGACAGTACCTGATTTGTGAATGTTGAGTTTACTCTGTACCTGCCCGTTCCTGGTATGTAAATGTTGATTTTACACTGTCCCTGTCAATTCCTGGTATGTGAATGTTGATTTTACACTGTACCTGCCAGTTCCTGGTGTGTGAATGTTGATTTTATTCTGTACCTGTCAATTCCTGGTATGTGAATGTTGATTCTACTCTTTACCTGACAGTACCTGGTATGTGGATTTTGATTTTGCTCTGTATCAGTCAATTCCTGGTCTGTGAATGTTGATTTTACTCTGTACCTGCCAGTTCATGGTATGTCAATGTTAATTCTACTCTGTAGCTATCACTACCTGGTATGTGAAAGGTGATTTTACTCTGTAGCTGTCAATTCCTGGTATGTGAATGTTGATTTTACTCTGTCCCTGCCCGTTCCTGGTATGTCAATGTTAATTCTACTCTGTAGCTATCAGTACCTGTTGTGTGAATGCTGATTTTACTCTGTATCTGTCAATTCCTGGTATGTGAATGTTGATATTACTCTGAACCTGTCAGTTCTAGGTATGTGAATGTTGATTTTACTCTGTATTTGTCAATTCCTGGTCTGTGAATGTTGATTTGACTCTGTCCCTGACAGTACCTGGTATGTGAATGTTGATTTTACTCTGTACCTGGTGTGTGTGAATGTTGATTTTACTCTGTGCCAGTCAGTACCTGGTATGTGAATGTTGATTTTACTCTGCGCCTGTCAATTCCTGGGATGTCAAAGTTGATTCTACTCTTTACCTGTCAGTTCCTGATATGTGAATGTTGATTTGACTCTGTACCTGTCAGTTACTGGTATGTGAATGTTGATTTTACACTGTATCTGTGAATTCCTGGTCTGCGAATGTTGATTTCACTCTGCACCTGTCAATTCCTGGTATGTCAATGTTGATTTTACTCTGTATCAGTCAACTCCTGGTATGTAAATGTTGATTCTACTCTTTACCTGACAGTACCTGACATGTGAATGTTGATTTTACTCTTTACGTGCCAATTCCCGGTGTGTGAATTTTGATTTTACACTGTCCCTGTCAGTTCCTGGTCTGCGAATGTTGATTCTGCAATGTACCTGTCAGTACCTGGTATGTGAATGTTGATTTTACACTGAATCTGTCAATTCCTGGTCTGTGAATGTCGATTTTACTCTGTATCAGTCAATTCCTGGTGTGTGAATGTTGACTCTACTCTTTACCTGACAGTACCTGGCATGTGAATGTTGATTTTACTCTTTACCTGCCAATTCCCGGTGTGTGAATGTTGATTTTACTCTGTCCCTGTCAATTCCTGGTATGTGAATGTTGATTCTACAATGTACCTGTCAGTACCTGGTATGTGAATGTTGATTTTACACTGAATCTGTCAATTCCTGGTCTGTGAATGTTGATTTGACTCTGTCCCTGACAGTACCTGGTATGTGAATGTTGATTTTACTCTGTACCTGGTGTGTGTGAATGTTGATTTTACTTTGTACCAGTCAGTACCTGGTATGTGAAAGTCGATTTTACTCTGCACCTGTCAATTCCTGGTATGTGAATGTTGATTTGCCTCTGTACCTGTCAGTTACTGGTATGTGAATGTTAATTCTACTCTGTAGCTATCAGTACCTGCTCTGTGAATGTTGATTTTACTCTGTAGCTGTCAATTCCTGGTATGTGAATGTTGATTCTACAATGTACCTGTCAGTACCTGGTATGTGAATGGTGATTTTACACTGTATCTGTCAATTCCTGGTCTGTGAATGTTGGTTTTACTATGTATCTGTCAATTCCTGGTCTGTGAATGTTGATTTTACTCTGTACCTGCCAGTTCCTGGTATGTGAATGTTAATTCTACTCTGTAGCTGTCAATTCCTGGTATGTGAATGTTGATTTTACTCTGTACCTGCCCGTTACTGGTTTGTGAATGTTGATTCTGCAATGTACCTGTCAATTCCTGGTCTGTGAATGTTGATTTTACTCTGTACCTGACAGTACTTGGTATGTGAATGTTGATTTTACTCTGTATCTGTCAATTCCTGGTCTGTGAATGTTGATTTTACTCTGTACCTGACAGTACTTGGTATGTGAATGTTGATTTTACTCTGTACCTGCCAGTTCCTGGTATGTAAATGTAGATTTTACTCTGTACCTGGTGTGTCTGAATGTTGATTTGACTCTGCATCTGTCAATTCCTGGTATGTGAATGTTGATTTTACTCTGTACCTGACAGTAGCTAGTATGTGAATGTTGAGTTTACCCTGTACCTGCCCGTTCCTGGTGTGTGAATATTGATTTTATTCTGTACCTGTCAATTCCTGGTATGTCAATGTTGATTCTACTCTTTACCTGACAGTACCTGCTCTGTGGATGTTGATTTTACTCAGTATCTGTCAATTCCTGGTAAGTGAATGTTGATTTTACTCTGTACCTGACAGTACCTGGTTGTGAATGTTGATTTTACTCTGTACCTGACAGTACCTGGTAAGTGAATGTTGATTTTACGCAGAATCTGTCAATTCCTGGTCTGTGAATGTTGATTTTACTCTGTACCTGTCAATTCCTGGTCTGTGAATGTTGATTTTACTCTGTACCTGCCCGTTCCTGGTATGTGAATGTTGATTTTACACTGAATCTGTCAATTCCAGGTATGTGAATGTTGATTTTACTCTGTATCTGTCAATTCCTGGTCTGTGAATGTTGGTTTTACTCTGTACCTGCCCGTTCCTGGTATGTGAATTTTGATTTTACTCTGAACCTGTCAATTCCTGGTATGTGAATGTTGATTTTACTCTGTTGCTGTCAATTCCTGGTCTGTGAATTTTGATTTTACAATGTACCTGTCAATTCATGGTATGTCAATGTTGATTCTACTCTTTACCTGACAGTACCTGGCATGTGAATGTTGATTCTACAATGTACCTGTCAGTACCTGGTATGTGAATGTCGATTTTACTCTGTATCAGTCATTTCCTGATATGTGAATGTTGATTCTACTCTTTACCTGACAGTACCTGGCATGTGAATGTTGATTTTACTCTTTTCCTGCCAATTCCCGGTGTGTGAATGTTGATTTTACTCTGTATCTGTCAATTCCTGGTCTGTGAATGTTGATTTGACTCTGTCCCTGACAGTACCTGGTATGTGAATGTTGATTTTACTCTGCACCTGTCAATTCCTGGGATGTCAAAGTTGATTCTACTCTTTACCTATCAGTTCCTGGTATGTGAATGTTGATTTGACTCTGTACCTGTCAGTTACATGGTATGTGAATGTTAATTCTACTCTGTAGCTATCAGTACCTGGTATGTGAATGTTGATTTTACTCTGTAGCTGTCAATTCCTGGTATGTGAATGTTGATTCCACAATGTACCTGTCAGTACCTGGTATGTGAATGTAGAGTTTACATTGAATCTGTCAATTCCTGGTCTGTGAATGTTGCGTTTACTCTGTATCAGTCAATTCCTGGTCTGTGAAAGTTGATTTTACTCTGTACCTGCCAGTTCCTGGTATGTCAATGTTCATTCTACTCTGTAGCTATTAGTACCTGGTATGTGAATGTTGATTTTACTCTGTAGCTGTCAATTCCTGGTATGTGAATGTTGATTTTACTCTGTACCTGCCCGTTCCTGGTATGTGAATGTTGATTCTGCAATGTACCTGTCAATTCCTGGTCTGTGAATGTTGATTGTACTATGTATCTGACAATTCCTGGTCTGTGAATGTTGATTTTACTCAGTACCTGACAGTACTTGGTATGTGAATGTTGATTTTACTCTGTACCTGCCAGTTCCTGGTATGTAAATGTAGATTTTACTCTGTACCTGGTGTGTGTGAATTTTGATTTGACCCTGCATCTGTCAATTCCTGGTCTGTGAATGTTGATTTTACACTGTACCTGCCAGTTCCTGGTGTGTGAATGTTGATTTTATTCTGTACCTGTCAATTCCTGGTATGTCAATGTTGATTCAACTCTTTACCTGACAGTACCTGCTATGTGGATGTTGATTTTACTCAGTATCTGTCAATTCCTGGTATGTGAATGTTGATTTGACTCTGTCCCTGACAGTACCTGGTATGTCAATGTTGATTTTACTCTGTACCTGACAGTACCTGGTAAGTGAATGTTGATTTTACACAGAATCTGTCAATTCCTGGTCTGTGAATGTTGATTTTACTCTGTACCTGTCAATTCCTGGTCTGTGAATGTTGATTTTACTCTGTACCTGCCCGTTCCTGGTATGTGAATGTTGATTTTACACTGAATCTGTCAATTCCTGGTCTGTGAATGTTGATTTTACTCTGTATCTGTCAATTCCTGGTCTGTGAATGTTGATTTTACTCTGAGCCTGTCAATTCCTGGTCTGTGAATGTTGATTTTACTCTGTCCCTGTCAATTCCTGGTATGTGAATGTTGAAATTACACTGTACCTGCCAGTTCCTGGTGTGTGAATGTTGATTTTATTCTGTACCTGTCAATTCCTGGTATGTCAATGTTGGTTCTACTCTTTAAATGACAGTACCTGGTATGTGAATGTTGATTTTACTCTGTACCTGCCAGTTCCTGGTATGTGAATGTTGATTTTACTCTGTACCTGCCAGTTCCCGGTGTGTGTGAATGTTGATTTTACTCTGTCCATGACAGTTCCTGGTATGTAAATGTAGATTTGTCTCTGTACCTGTCAGTTACTGGTATGTGAATGTTGATTTTACTCTGTATCAGTCAATTCCTGGTCTGTGAATGTTGATTTTACTCTGTAGCTGTCAATTCCTGGTCTGTGAATGTTGATTTTACTCTGTCCCTGCCCGTTCCTGGTATGTCAATGTTAATTCTACTCTGTAGCTATCAGTACCTGTTGTGTGAATGCTGATTTTACTCTGTATCTGTCAATTCCTGGTATGTGAATGTTGATATTACTCTGAACCTGTCAGTTCTAGGTATGTGAATGTTGATTTTACTCTGTATTTGTCAATTCCTGGTCTGTGAATGTTGATTTGACTCTGTCCCTGACAGTACCTGGTATGTGAATGTTGATTTTACTCTGTACCTGGTGTGTGTGAATGTTGATTTTACTCTGTGCCAGTCAGTACCTGGTATGTGAATGTTGATTTTACTCTGCGCCTGTCAATTCCTGGGATGTCAAAGTTGATTCTACTCATTACCTGTCAGTTCATGATATGTGAATGTTGATTTGACTCTGTACCTGTCAGTTACTGGTATGTGAATGTTGATTTTACACTGTATCTGTGAATTCCTGGTCTGCGAATGTTGATTTCACTCTGCACCTGTCAATTCCTGGTATGTCAATGTTGATTTTACTCTGTATCAGTCAACTCCTGGTATGTAAATGTTGATTCTACTCTTTACCTGACAGTACCTGACATGTGAATGTTGATTTTACTCTTTACGTGCCAATTCCCGGTGTGTGAAGTTTGATTTTACACTGTCCCTGTCAGTTCCTGGTCTGCGAATGTTGATTCTGCAATGTACCTGTCAGTACCTGGTATGTGAATGTTGATTTTACACTGAATCTGTCAATTCCTGGTCTGTGAATGTCGATTTTACTCTGTATCAGTCAATTCCTGGTGTGTGAATGTTGACTCTACTCTTTACCTGACAGTACCTGGCATGTGAATGTTGATTTTACTCTTTACCTGCCAATTCCCGGTGTGTGAATGTTGATTTTACTCTGTCCCTGTCAATTCCTGGTATGTGAATGTTGATTCTACAATGTACCTGTCAGTACCTGTTATGTGAATGTTGATTTTACTCTGTACCTGTCAATTCTTGGTCTGTGAATGTTGATTTGACTCTGTCCCTGACAGTACCTGGTATGTGAATGTTGATTTTACTCTGTACCTGGTGTGTGTGAATGTTGATTTTACTTTGTACCAGTCAGTACCTGGTATGTGAAAGTCGATTTTACTCTGCACCTGTCAATTCCTGGTATGTGAATGTTGATTTGCCTCTGTACCTGTCAGTTACTGGTATGTGAATGTTAATTCTACTCTGTAGCTATCAGTACCTGCTCTGTGAATGTTGATTTTACTCTGTAGCTGTCAATTCCTGGTATGTGAATGTTGATTCTACAATGTACCTGTCAGTACCTGGTATGTGAATGGTGATTTTACACTGTATCTGTCAATTCCTGGTCTGTGAATGTAGATTTTACTATGTATCTGTCAATTCCTGGTCTGTGAATGTTGATTTTACTCTGTACCTGCCAGTTCCTGGTATGTGAATGTTAATTCTACTCTGTAGCTGTCAATTCCTGGTATGTGAATGTTGATTTTACTCTGTACCTGCCCGTTACTGGTTTGTGAATGTTGATTCTGCAATGTACCTGTCAATTCCTGGTCTGTGAATGTTGATTTTACTCTGTACCTGACAGTACTTGGTATGTGAATGTTGATTTTACTCTGTATCTGTCAATTCCTGGTCTGTGAATGTTGATTTTACTCTGTACCTGACAGTACTTGGTATGTGAATGTTGATTTTACTCTGTACCTGCCAGTTCCTGGTATGTAAATGTAGATTTTACTCTGTACCTGGTGTGTCTGAATGTTGATTTGACTCTGCATCTGTCAATTCCTGGTATGTGAATGTTGATTTTACTCTGTACCTGACAGTAGCTAGTATGTGAATGTTGAGTTTACCCTGTACCTGCCCGTTCCTGGTGTGTGAATATTGATTTTATTCAGTACCTGTCAATTCCTGGTATGTCAATGTTGATTCTACTCTTTACCTGACAGTACCTGCTCTGTGGATGTTGATTTTACTCAGTATCTGTCAATTCCTGGTAAGTGAATGTTGATTTTACTCTGTACCTGACAGTACCTGGTTGTGAATGTTGATTTTACTCTGTACCTGACAGTACCTGGTAAGTGAATGTTGATTTTACACTGAATCTGTCAATTCCTGGTCTGTGAATGTTGATTTTACTCTGTAAATGTCAATTCCTGGTCTGTGAATGTTGATTTTACTCTGTACCTGCCCGTTCCTGGTATGTGAATTTTGATTTTACTCTGAGCCTGTCAATTCCTGGTCTGTGAATGTTGATTTTACTCTGTTGCTGTCAATTCCTGGTCAGTGAATGTTGATTTTACAATGTACCTGTCAATTCATGGTATGTCAATGTTGATTCTACTCTTTACCTGACAGTACCTGGCATGTGAATGTTGATTCTACAATGTACCTGTCAGTACCTGGTATGTGAATGTCGATTTTACTCTGTATCAGTCATTTCCTGATATGTGAATGTTGATTCTACTCTTTACCTGACAGTACCTGGCATGTGAATTTTGATTTTACTCTTTTCCTGCCAATTCCCGTTGTGTGAATGTTGATTTTACTCTGTATCTGTCAATTCCTGGTCTGTGAATGTTGATTTGACTCTGTCCCTGACAGTACCTGGTATGTGAATGTTGATTTTACTCTGCACCTGTCAATTCCTGGGATGTCAAAGTTGATTCTACTCTTTACCTATCAGTTCCTGGTATGTGAATGTTGATTTGACTCTGTACCTGTCAGTTACATGGTATGTGAATGTTAATTCTACTCTGTAGCTATCAGTACCTGGTATGTGAATGTTGATTTTACTCTGTAGCTGTCAATTCCTGGTATGTGAATGTTGATTCCACAATGCACCTGTCAGTACCTGGTATGTGAATGTAGAGTTTACATTGAATCTGTCAATTCCTGGTCTGTGAATGTTGAGTTTACTCTGTATCAGTCAATTCCTGGTCTGTGAAAGTTGATTTTACTCTGTACCTGCCAGTTCCTGGTATGTCAATGTTCATTCTACTCTGTAGCTATTAGTACCTGGTATGTGAATGTTGATTTTACTCTGTAGCTGTCAATTCCTGGTATGTGAATGTTGATTTTACTCTGTACCTGCCCGTTCCTGGTATGTGAATGTTGATTCTGCAATGTACCTGTCAATTCCTGGTCTGTGAATGTTGATTTTACTATGTATCTGACAATTCCTGGTCTGTGAATGTTGATTTTACTCAGTACCTGACAGTACTTGGTATGTGAATGTTGATTTTACTCTGTACCTGCCAGTTCCTGGTATGTAAATGTAGATTTTACTCTGTACCTGGTGTGTGTGAATTTTGATTTGACCCTGCATCTGTCAATTCCTGGTATGTGAACGTTGATTTTACTCTGTACCTGACAGTACCTGGTAAGTGAATGTTGAGTTTACACTGTCCCTGTCAATTCCTGGTATGTGAATGTTGATTTTACACTGTACCTGCCAGTTCCTGGTGTGTGAATGTTGATTTTATTCTGTACCTGTCAATTCCTGGTATGTCAATGTTGATTCAACTCTTTACCTGACAGTACCTGCTATGTGGATGTTGATTTTACTCAGTATCTGTCAATTCCTGGTATGTGAATGTTGATTTTACTCAGTACCTGACAGTACTTGGTATGTGAATGTTGATTTTACTCTGTACCTGCCAGTTCCTGGTATGTAAATGTAGATTTTACTCTGTACCTGGTGTGTGTGAATTTTGATTTGACCCTGCATCTGTCAATTCCTGGTATGTGAACGTTGATTTTACTCTGTACCTGACAGTACCTGGTAAGTGAATGTTGAGTTTACACTGTCCCTGTCAATTCCTGGTATGTGAATGTTGATTTTACACTGTACCTGCCAGTTCCTGGTGTGTGAATGTTGATTTTATTCTGTACCTGTCAATTCCTGGTATGTCAATGTTGATTCAACTCTTTACCTGACAGTACCTGCTATGTGGATGTTGATTTTACTCAGTATCTGTCAATTCCTGGTATGTGAATGTTGATTTGACTCTGTCCCTGACAGTACCTGGTATGTCAATGTTGATTTTACTCTGTACCTGACAGTACCTGGTAAGTGAATGTTGATTTTACACAGAATCTGTCAATTCCTGGTCTGTGAATGTTGATTTTACTCTGTACCTGTCAATTCCTGGTCTGTGAATGTTGATTTTACTCTGTTGCTGTCAATTCCTGGTCAGTGAATGTTGATTTTACAATGTACCTGTCAATTCATGGTATGTCAATGTTGATTCTACTCTTTACCTGACAGTACCTGGCATGTGAATGTTGATTCTACAATGTACCTGTCAGTACCTGGTATGTGAATGTCGATTTTACTCTGTATCAGTCATTTCCTGATATGTGAATGTTGATTCTACTCTTTACCTGACAGTACCTGGCATGTGAATTTTGATTTTACTCTTTTCCTGCCAATTCCCGTTGTGTGAATGTTGATTTTACTCTGTATCTGTCAATTCCTGGTCTGTGAATGTTGATTTGACTCTGTCCCTGACAGTACCTGGTATGTGAATGTTGATTTTACTCTGCACCTGTCAATTCCTGGGATGTCAAAGTTGATTCTACTCTTTACCTATCAGTTCCTGGTATGTGAATGTTGATTTGACTCTGTACCTGTCAGTTACATGGTATGTGAATGTTAATTCTACTCTGTAGCTATCAGTACCTGGTATGTGAATGTTGATTTTACTCTGTAGCTGTCAATTCCTGGTATGTGAATGTTGATTCCAC
This sequence comes from Heterodontus francisci, assembly GCF_036365525.1. NCBI lineage: Eukaryota > Metazoa > Chordata > Chondrichthyes > Heterodontiformes > Heterodontidae > Heterodontus > Heterodontus francisci. The sequence goes on along the minus strand of NW_027141653.1, from coordinate 168,276 downwards.
AATGCACCTGTCAGTACCTGGTATGTGAATGTAGAGTTTACATTGAATCTGTCAATTCCTGGTCTGTGAATGTTGAGTTTACTCTGTATCAGTCAATTCCTGGTCTGTGAAAGTTGATTTTACTCTGTACCTGCCAGTTCCTGGTATGTCAATGTTCATTCTACTCTGTAGCTATTAGTACCTGGTATGTGAATGTTGATTTTACTCTGTAGCTGTCAATTCCTGGTATGTGAATGTTGATTTTACTCTGTACCTGCCCGTTCCTGGTATGTGAATGTTGATTCTGCAATGTACCTGTCAATTCCTGGTCTGTGAATGTTGATTTTACTATGTATCTGACAATTCCTGGTCTGTGAATGTTGATTTTACTCAGTACCTGACAGTACTTGGTATGTGAATGTTGATTTTACTCTGTACCTGCCAGTTCCTGGTATGTAAATGTAGATTTTACTCTGTACCTGGTGTGTGTGAATTTTGATTTGACCCTGCATCTGTCAATTCCTGGTATGTGAACGTTGATTTTACTCTGTACCTGACAGTACCTGGTAAGTGAATGTTGAGTTTACACTGTCCCTGTCAATTCCTGGTATGTGAATGTTGATTTTACACTGTACCTGCCAGTTCCTGGTGTGTGAATGTTGATTTTATTCTGTACCTGTCAATTCCTGGTATGTCAATGTTGATTCAACTCTTTACCTGACAGTACCTGCTATGTGGATGTTGATTTTACTCAGTATCTGTCAATTCCTGGTATGTGAATGTTGATTTTACTCAGTACCTGACAGTACTTGGTATGTGAATGTTGATTTTACTCTGTACCTGCCAGTTCCTGGTATGTAAATGTAGATTTTACTCTGTACCTGGTGTGTGTGAATTTTGATTTGACCCTGCATCTGTCAATTCCTGGTATGTGAACGTTGATTTTACTCTGTACCTGACAGTACCTGGTAAGTGAATGTTGAGTTTACACTGTCCCTGTCAATTCCTGGTATGTGAATGTTGATTTTACACTGTACCTGCCAGTTCCTGGTGTGTGAATGTTGATTTTATTCTGTACCTGTCAATTCCTGGTATGTCAATGTTGATTCAACTCTTTACCTGACAGTACCTGCTATGTGGATGTTGATTTTACTCAGTATCTGTCAATTCCTGGTATGTGAATGTTGATTTGACTCTGTCCCTGACAGTACCTGGTATGTCAATGTTGATTTTACTCTGTACCTGACAGTACCTGGTAAGTGAATGTTGATTTTACACAGAATCTGTCAATTCCTGGTCTGTGAATGTTGATTTTACTCTGTACCTGTCAATTCCTGGTCTGTGAATGTTGATTTTACTCTGTACCTGCCCGTTCCTGGTATGTGAATGTTGATTTTACACTGAATCTGTCAATTCCTGGTCTGTGAATGTTGATTTTACTCTGTATCTGTCAATTCCTGGTCTGTGAATGTTGATTTTACTCTGAGCCTGTCAATTCCTGGTCTGTGAATGTTGATTTTACTCTGTCCCTGTCAATTCCTGGTATGTGAATGTTGAAATTACACTGTACCTGCCAGTTCCTGGTGTGTGAATGTTGATTTTATTCTGTACCTGTCAATTCCTGGTATGTCAATGTTGATTCTACTCTTTAAATGACAGTACCTGGTATGTGAATGTTGATTTTACTCTGTACCTGCCAGTTCCTGGTATGTGAATGTTGATTTTACTCTGTACCTGCCAGTTCCCGGTGTGTGTGAATGTTGATTTTACTCTGTCCATGACAGTTCCTGGTATGTAAATGTAGATTTGTCTCTGTACCTGTCAGTTACTGGTATGTGAATGTTGATTTTACTCTGTATCAGTCAATTCCTGGTCTGTGAATGTTGATTTTACTCTGTAGCTGTCAATTCCTGGTCTGTGAATGTTGGTTCTACAATGTACCAGTCAGTACCTGCTATGTGAATGTTGATTTTACTCTGTACCTGCCAGTTCCTGGTGTGTGAAAGTTGATTTTACTCTGTACCTGCCAGTTCCTGGTGTGTGAAAGTTGATTTTAATCTGTACCTGTCAATCCCTGGTATGTCAATGTTGATCCTACTCTTTACCTGACAGTACCTGGTATGTGGATGTTGATTTTACTCTGTATCAGTCAATTCCTGGTCTGTGAATGTTGATTTTACTCTGTACCTGCCAGTTCCTGGTATGTCAATGCTATTTCTACTCTGTAGCTATCAGTACCTGGTATGTGAATGTTGATTTTACTCTGTAGCTGTCAATTCCGGGTATGTGAATGTTGATTTTACTCTGTACCTGCCCGTTCCTGGTATGTGAATGTTGATGTTATACTGAAACTGTCAATTCCTGGTCGGTGAATGTTGATTTTCTCTGTATCTATCAATTCTGGTATGTGAATGTTGATTTTACACTGAACCTGTCAATTCCTGGTCTGTGAATGTTGATTTGACTCTGTACCTGACAGAACCTGGTATGTGAATGTTGATTTTACTCTGTACCTGACAGTACCTGGTATGTCAATGTTGATTTTACTCTGTACCAGTCAGTACCTGGTATGTGAATGTTGATTTGACTCTGCACCTGTCCATTCCTGGGATGTCAAAATTGATTCTACTCTTTACCTGTCAGTTCCTGGTATGTGAATGTTGATTTGACTCTGTACCTGTCAGTTACTGGTATGTGAATGTTGAGTTTACACTGTATCTGTGAATTCCTGGTCTGCGAATGTTGATTTGACTCTGCATCTGTCAATTCCTGGTATGTCAATGTTGATTTTACTCTGTACCTGACAGTACCTGGTTTGTGAATGTTGATTTTACTCTGTACCTGACAGTACCTGGTATGTGAATGTTGATTTTACACTGTACCTGCCAGTTCCTGTTGTGTGAATGTTGATTTTACTCTGTACCTGTCAGTTCCTGGTGTGCGAATGTCGATTTTACTCTGTATCAATCAATTCCTGGTATGTGAATGTTGATTCTACTCTTTACCTGACAGTACCTGGCATGTGAATGTTGATTTTACTCTTTTCCTGCCAATTCCCGGTGTGTGAATGTTGATTTTACTCTGTCCCTGTCAATTCCTGGTATGTGAATGTTGATTCTACAATGTACCTGTCAGTACCTGGTATGTGAATGTTGATTTTACACTGTACCTGTCAGGTCCTGGGATGTGAATGTTGATTCTGCAATGTCCCTGTCAGTACCTGGTATGTGAATGTTGATTTTACTCTGTACCTGTCAATTCCTGGGATGTGAATGTTGATTTTACTCTGTACCTGACTTGCGAATGTTGCTTTTACTCTGTCCCTGCCAGTTCCTGGTATGTAAATGTAGATTTTACTCTGTACCTGGTGTGTGAATGTTGATTTGACTCTGCATCTGTCAATTCCTTGTGTGTGAATGTTGATTTTACTCTGTACCTGTCAGTTCCTGGTGTGGAATGTCGATTTTACTCTGTATCAGTCAATTCCTGGTATGTGAATGTTGATTCTACTCTTTACCTGACAGTACCTGGCATGTGAATGTTGATTTTACTCTTTACCTGCCAATTCCCGGTGTGCGAATGTTGGTTTTACTCTGTCCCTGTCAATTCCTGGTATGTGAATGTTGATTCTACAATGTACCTGTCAGTACCTGGTATGTGAATGTTGATTTTACACTGTATCTGACAATTCCTGTTCTGCGAATGTTGATTTGACTCTGTACCTGACAGTACCTGGTATGTGAATGTTGATTTTACTCTGTACCTGCCCGTTCCTGGTATGTGAATGTTGATTTTACTCTGTCCCTGTCAATTCCTGGTATGTGAATGTTGATTTTCCTCTGTACCTGCCAGTTCCTGGTATGTCAATGTTAATTCTACTCTGTAGCTATCAGTACCTGGTATGTGAATGTTGATTTTATTCTGAAGCTGTCAATTCCTGGTCTGTGAATGTTGATTTTACTCTGTACCTGCCAGTTCCTGGTTTGTCAATGTTAATTCTACTCTGTAGCTATCAGTACCTGGAATGTGAATGTTGATTTTACTCTGTAGCTGTCAATTCCTTTTATGTGAATGTTGATTTTACTCTGTACCTGCCCGTTCCTGGTATGTGAATGTTGATTCTGCAATGTACCTGTCAATTCCTGGTCTGTGAATGTTGATTTTAGTATGTATCTGTCAATTCCTGGTCCGTGAATGTTGATTTTACTCTGTACCAGACAGTACTTGGTATGTGAATGCTGATTTTACTCTGTACCTGCCAGTTCCTGGTATGTAAATGTAGATTTTACTCTGTACCTGGTGTGTGTGAATGCTGATTTGACTCAGCATCTGTCAATTCCTGGCATGTGAATGTTGATTTTACTCTGTACCTGACAGTACCTGGTATGTCAATGTTGATTTTACTCTGTCCCAGTCAATTCCTGGTATGTGAATGTTGATTTTACACTGTACCTGCCAGTTCCTGTGATGTCAATGTTGATTCTACTCTTTACCTGACAGTACCTGCTATGTGGATGTTGATTTTACTCAGTATCTGTCAATTCCTGGTATGTGAATGTTGATTTTACTCTGCACCTGTCAATTCCTGGGATGTCAAAATTGATTCTACTCTTTACCTGTCAGTTCCTGGTATGTGAATGTTGATTTGAGTCTGTACCTGTCAGTTACTGGTATGTGAATGTTGCTTTTACACTGTATCTGTGAATTCCTGGTCTGCGATTGTTGATTTGACTCTGCATCTGCCAATTCCTGGTATGTCAATGTTGATTTTAATCTGTACCTGACAGTACCTGGTTTGTGAATGTTGATTTTACTCTGTACCTGACAGTACCTGGTATGTGAATGTTGATTTTACACTGTACCTGCCAGTTCCTGGTGTGTGAATGTTGATTTTACTCTGTACCTGTCAGTTCCTGGTGTGCGAATGTCGATTTTACTCTGTATCAATCAATTCCTGGTATGTGAATGTTGATTCTACGACGTACCTGTCAGTACCAGGTATGTGAATGTTGATTTTACTCTGTCCCAGTCAATTCCTGGTATGTGAATATTGATTTTACACTGTACCTGCCAGTTCCTGTGATGTCAATGTTGATTCTACTCTTTACCTGACAGTACCTGCTATGTGGATGTTGATTTTACTCAGTATCTGTCAATTCCTGGTATGTCACTGTTGATTTTACACTGAATCTGTCAATTCCTGGTCTGTGAATGTTGATTTTACTCTGTATCTGTCAATTCCTGGTCTGTCAATGTTGATTTGACTCTGTACCTGACAGAACCTGGTATGTGAAAGTTGATTTTACTCTGTACCTGACAGTACCTGGTATGTCAATGTTGATTTTACTCTGTACCTGCCAGTAACAGTTATGTGAATGTTGATTTTACTCTGTCCCAGTCAATTCCTGGTATGTGAATGTTGATTTTACACTGTACCTGCCAGTTCCTGTGATGTCAATGTTGATTCTACTCTTTACCTGACAGTACCTGCTATGTGGATGTTGATTTTACTCAGTATCTGTCAATTCCTGGTATGTCAATGTTGATTTTACACTGAATCTGTCAATTCCTGGTCTGTGAATGTTGATTTTACCCTGTATCTGTCAATTCCTGGTCTGTGAATGTTGATTTTACTCTGTACCTGACAGTACCTGGTATGTGAATGTTGATTTTACTCTGTACCAGTCAGTACCTGGTATGTGAATGTTGATTTTACTCTGCACCTGTCAATTCCTGGGATGTCAAAATTGATTCTACTCTTTACCTGTCAGTTCCTGGTATGTGAATGTTGATTTGAGTCTGTACCTGTCAGTTACTGGTATGTGAATGTTGCTTTTACACTGTATCTGTGAATTCCTGGTCTGCGATTGTTGATTTGACTCTGCACCTGCCAATTCCTGGTATGTCAATGTTGATTTTAATCTGTACCTGACAGTACCTGGTTTGTGAATGTTGATTTCACTCTGTACCTGACAGTACCTGGTATGTGAATGTTGATTTTACACTGTACCTGCCAGTTCCTGGTGAGTGAATGTTGATTTTACTCTGTACCTGTCAGTTCCTGGTGTGCGAATGTCGATTTTATTCTGTATCAATCAATTCCTGGTATGTGAATGTTGATTCTACTCTTTACCTGACAGTACCTGGCATGTGAATGTTGATTTTACTCTTTACCTGCCAATTCCCGGTGTGTGAATGTTGATTTTACTCTGTCCCTGTCAATTCCTGGTATGTGAATGTTGATTCTACAATGTACCTCTCAGTACCTGGTATGTGAATGTTGATTTTACACTGTACCTGTCAGGTCCTGGGATGTGAATGTTGATTCTGCAATGTCCCTGTCAGTGCCTGGTATGTAAATGTTGATTTTACTCTGTACCTGTCAATTCCTGGGATGTGAATGTTGATTTTACTCTGTACCTGACATGTGAATGTTGCTTTTACTCTGTACCTGCCAGTTCCTGGTATGTAAATGTAGATTTTACTCTGTCCCTGGTGTGTGAATGTTGGTTTGACTTTGCATCTGTCAATTCCTGGTGTGTGAATGTTGATTCTACTCTACTCCTGACAGTACCTGGTATGTGAATGTTGATTTTACTCTGTACCTGCCCGTTCCTGGTATGTGAATGTTGATTCTGCTATGTAACTGTCAATACCTGGTCTGTGAATTTTGATTTTACTCTGTATCTGTCAATTCCTGGTCTGTGAATGTTGATTTTACTCTGTACCTGACAGTACTTGGTATGTGAATGTTGATTTTACTCTGTACCTGCCAGTTCCTGGTATGTAAATGTAGATTTTAACTCTGTACCTGGTCTGTGTGAATGTTCATTTGACTCTGCATCTGTCAATTCCTGGTATGTGAATGATGATTTTACTCTGTACCTGACAGTACCTGGTATGTGAATGTTGATTCTACTCTTTAAATGACAGTACCTGGTATGTGAATGTTGATTTTACTCTGTACCTGCCAGTTCCTGGTATGTAAATGTAGATTTTAACTCTGTACCTGGTCTGTGTGAATGTTCATTTGACTCTGCATCTGTCAATTCCTGGTATGTGAATGATGATTTTATTCTGTACCTGTCAATTCCTGGTATGTCAATGTTGATTCTACTCTTTAAATGACAGTACCTGGTATGTGAATGTTGATTTTTCTCTGTACCTGCCAGTTCCTGGTATGTGAATGTTGATTTTACTCTGTACCTGCCAGTTCCCGGTGTGTGTGAATGTTGATCTTACTCTGTCCATGACAGTTCCTGGTATGTAAATGTAGATTTGTCTCTGTACCTGTCAGTTACTGGTATGTGAATGTTGATTTTACTCTGTATCAGTCAATTCCTGGTCTGTGAATGTTGATTTTACTCTGTAGCTGTCAATTCCTGGTATGTGAATGTTGATTTTACTCTGTACCTGCCAGTTCCTGGTGTGTGAAAGTTGATTTTATTCTGTACCTGTCAATTCCTGGTATGTCAATGTTCATTCTACTCTTTACCTGACAGTACTTGGTATGTGAATGTTGATTTTACTCTGTATCAGTCAACTCCTGGTATGTAAATGTATATTTTAACTCTGTAACTGGTCTGTGTGAATGTTCATTTGACTCTGCATCTGTCAATTCCTGGTATGTGAATGATGATTTTACTCTGTACCTGACAGTACCTGGTATGTGAATGTTGAGTTTACTCTGTGTCTGCCCGTTCCTGGTATGTAAATGTTGATTTTACTCTGTCCCTGTCAATTCCTGGTCTGTGAATGTTGATTTTCCACTGTACCTGCCAGTTCCTGGTGTGTGAATGTTGATTTTATTCAGTACCTGTCAATTCCTGGTATGTCAATGTTGATTCAACTCTTTACCTGACAGTACCTGCTATGTGGATGTTGATTTTACTCAGTATCTGTCAATTCCTGTTATGTCAATGTTGATTTTACTCTGCACCTGACAGTACCTAGTATGTGAATGTTGATTTTACTCTGTACCTGACAGTACCTGGTGAGTGAATGTTGATTTTACACTGAATCTGTCAATTCCTGGTCTGTGAATGTTGATTTCACTCTGTACCTGTCAACTCCTGGTCTGTGAATGTTGATTTTACTCTGTACCTGCCCGTTCCTGCTGTGTGAATGTTGATTTTACACTGAATCTGTCAATTCCTGGTCTGTGAATGTTGATTTTACTCTGTATCTGTCAATCCCTGGTCTGTGAATGTTGATTTTACTCTGTACCTGCCCGTTCCTGGTATGTGAATGTTGATTTTACTGTGAGCCTGCCAGTTCCTGGTATGTGAATGTTGATTTTACTCTGTACCTGCCAGTTCCCGGTGTGTGTGAATGTTGATCTTACTCTGTCCATGACAGTTCCTGGTATGTAAATGTAGATTTGTCTCTGTACCTGTCAGTTACTGGTATGTGAATGTTGATTTTACTCTGTATCAGTCAATTCCTGGTCTGTGAATGTTGATTTTACTCTGTAGCTGTCAATTCCTGGTATGTGAATGTTGATTTTACTCTGTACCTGCCAGTTCCTGGTGTGTGAAAGTTGATTTTATTCTGTACCTGTCAATTCCTGGTATGTCAATGTTGATTCTACTCTTTACCTGACAGTACCTGGTATGTGGATGTTGATTTTACTCTGTATCAGTCAATTCCTGGTCTGTGAATGTTGATTTTACTCTGTACCTGCCAGTTCCTGGTATGTCAATGTTAATTCTACTCTATAGCTATCAGTACCTGGTATGTGAATGTTGATTTCACTCTGCAGCTGTCAATTCCGGGCATGTGAATGTTGATTTTACTCTGTAACTGCCCGTTCCTGGTATGTGAATGTTGATTTTATACTGAAACTGTCAATTCCTGGTCTGTGAATGTTGATTTTCTCTGTATCTGTCAATTCTGGTATGTGAATGTTGATTTTACACTGAATCTGTCAATTCCTGGTCTGTGAATGTTGATTTTACACTGTATCTGTCAATTCCTGGTCTGTCAATGTTGATTTGACTCTGTACCTGACAGAACCTGGTATGTGAATGTTGATTTTACTCTGTACCAGTCAGTACCTGGTATGTGAATGTTGATTTGACTCTGCACCTGTCAATTCCTGGGATGTCAAAATTGATTCTACTCTTTACCTGTCAGTTCCTGGTATGTGAATGTTGATTTGACTCTGTACCTGTCAGTTACTGTTAAGTGAATGTTGAGTTTACACTGTATCTGTGAATTCCTGGTCTGCGAATGTTGATTTGACTCTGCATCTGTCAATTCCTGGTATGTCAATGTTGATTTTACTCTGTACCTGACAGTACCTGGTTTGTGAATGTTGATTTTACTCTGTACCTGACAGTACCTGGTATGTGAATGTTGATTTTACACTGTACCTACCAGTTCCTGGTGTGTGAATGTTGATTTTACTCTGTACCTGTCAGTTCCTGGTGTGCGAATGTCGATTTTACTCTGTATCAATCAATTCCTGGTATGTGAATGTTGATTTTACTCTTTACCTGACAGTACCTGGCATGTGAATGTTAATTTTACTCTTTACCTGCCAATTCCCGGTGTGTGAATGTTGATTTTACTCTGTCCCTGTCAATTCCTGGTATGTGAATGTTGATTCTACAATGTACCTGTCAGTACCTGGTATGTGAATGTTGATTTTTCTCTGTACCTGCCAGTTCCTGGTATGTGAATGTTGATTTTACTCTGTACCTGCCAGTTCCCGGTGTGTGTGAATGTTGATCTTACTCTGTCCATGACAGTTCCTGGTATGTAAATGTAGATTTGTCTCTGTACCTGTCAGTTACTGGTATGTGAATGTTGATTTTACTCTGTATCAGTCAATTCCTGGTCTGTGAATGTTGATTTTACTCTGTAGCTGTCAATTCCTGGTATGTGAATGTTGGTTTTACGCTGTACCTGCCAGTTCCTGGTGTGTGAAAGTTGATTTTATTATGTACATGTCAATTCCTGGTATGTCAATGTTGATTCTACTCTTTACCTGACAGTACCTGGTATGTGGATGTTGATTTTACTCTGTATCAGTCAATTCCTGGTCTATGAATGTTGATTTTACTCTGTACCTGCCAGTTCCTGGTATGTCAATGTTAATTCTACTCTGTAGCTATCAGTACCTGGTATGTGAATGTTGATTTTACTTTGCAGCTGTCAATTCCGGGTATGTGAATGTTGATTTTACTCTGTACCTGCCCGTTCCTGGTATGTGAATGTTGATTTTATACTGAAACTGTCAATTCCTGGTCTGTGAATGTTGATTTTCTCTGTATCTGTCAATTCTGGTATGTGAATGTTGATTTTACACTGAATCTGTCAATTCCTGGTCTGTGAATGTTGATTTTACTCTGTATCTGTCAATTCCTGGTCTGTCAATGTTGATTTGACTCTGTACCTGACAGAACCTGGTATGTGAATGTTGATTTTACTCTGTACCAGTCAGTACCTGGTATGTGAATGTTGATTTGACTCTGCACCTGTCAATTGGTGGGATGTCAAAATTGATTCTACTCTTTACCTGTCAGTTCCTGGTATGTGAATGTTGATTTGACTCTGTACCTGTCAGTTACTGGTATGTGAATGTTGAGTTTACACTGTATCTGTGAATTCCTGGTCTGCGAATGTTGATTTGACTCTGCATCTGTCAATTCCTGGTATGTCAATGTTGATTTTACTCTGTACCTGACAGTACCTGGTTTGTGAATGTTGATTTTACTCTGTACCTGACAGTACCAGGTATGTGAATGTTGATTTTACACTGTACCTGCCAGTTCCTGGTGTGTGAATGTTGATTTTACTCTGTACCTGTCAGTTACTGGTGTGCGAATGTCGATTTTACTCTGTATCAATCAATTCCTGGTATGTGAATGTTGATTCTACTCTTTACCTGACAGTACCTGGCATGTGAATGTTGATTTTACTCTTCACCTGCCAATTCCCGGTGTGTGAATGTTGATTTTACTCTGTCCCTGTCAATTCCTGGTATGTGAATGTTGATTCTACAATGTACCTGTCAGTACCTGGTATGTGAATGTTGATTTTACTCTGTACCTGTCAATTCCTGGGATGTGAATGTTGATTTTACACTGTACCCAGTCAGGTCCTGGGATGTGAATGTTGATTCTGCAATGTCCCTGTCAGTACCTGGTATGTAAATGTTGATTTTACTCTGTACCTGTCAATTCCTGGGATGTGAATGTTGATTTTACTCTGTACCTGACTTGTGAATGTTGCTTTTACTCTGTACCTGCCAGTTCCTGGTATGTAAATGTAGATTTTACTCTGTACCTGGTGTGTGAATGTTGATTTGACTCTGCATCTGTCAATTCCTGGTGTGTGAATGTTGATTTTACTCTGTACCTGTCAGTTCCTGGTGTGCGAATGTCGATTTTACTCTGTATCAGTCAATTCCTGGTATGTGAATGTTGATTCTACTCTTTTCCTGACAGTACCTGGCATGTGAATGTTGATTTTACTCTTTACCTGCCAATTCCCGGTGAGCGAATGTTGGTTTTACTCTGACCCTGTCAATTCCTGGTATGTGAATGTTGATTCTACAATGTACCTGTCAGTACCTGGTATGTGAATGTTGAGTTTACACTGTATCTGACAATTCCTGTTCTGCGAATGTTGATTTGACTCTGTACCTGACAGTACCTGGTATGTGAATGTTGATTTTACTCTGTACCTGCCCGTTCCTGGTATGTGAATGTTGATTTTACTCTGTCCCTGTCAATTCCTGGTATGTGAATGTTGATTTTCCTCTGTACCTGCCAGTTCCTGGTATGTCAATGTTAATTCTACTCTGTAGCTTTCAGTACCTGGTATGTGAATGTTGATTTTATTCTGAAGCTGTCAATTCCTGGTATGTGAATGTTGATTTTACTCTGTACCTGCCAGTTCCTGGTATGTCAATGTTAATTCTACTCTGTAGCTATCAGTACCTGGTATGTGAATGTTGATTTTACTCTGTAGCTGTCAATTCCTGGTATGTGAATGTTGATTTTACTCTGTACCTGCCCGTTCCTGGTATGTGAATGTTGATTCTGCAATGTACCTGTCAATTCCTGGTCTGTGAATGTTGATTTTGGTATGTATCTGTCAATTCCTGGTCCGTGAATGTTGATTTTACTCTGTACCTGACAGTACTTGGTCTGTGAATGCTGATTTTACTCTGTACCTGCCAGTTCCTGGTATGTAAATGTAGATTTTGCTCTGTACCTGGTGTGTGTGAATGTTGATTTGACTCAGCATCTGTCAATTCCTAGTATGTGAATGTTGATTTTACTCTGTACCTGACAGTACCTGATATGTGAATGTTGAGTTTACTCTGTCCATGTCAATTCCTGGTATGTGAATGTTGATTTTACACAGTACCTGCCAGTTCCTGGGATGTCACTGTTGATTCTACTCTTTACCTGACAGTACCTGCTATGTGGATGTTGATTTTACTCAGTATCTGTCAATTCCTGGTATGTCAATGTTGATTTTACACTGAATCTGTCAATTCCTGATCTGTGAATGTTGATTTTACTCTGTATCTGTCAATTCCTGGTCTGTGAATGTTGATTTTACTCTGTACATGACAGTACCTGGTATGTGAATGTTGATTTTACTCTGTACCAGTCAGTACCTGGTATGTGAATGTTGATTTTACTCTGCACCTGTCAATTCCTGGGATGTCAAAATTGATTCTACTCTTTACCTGTCAGTTCCTGGTCTGCGAATGTTGATTTGACTATGCATCTGCCAATTCCTGGTATGTCAATGTTGATTTTACTCTGTACCTGACAGTACCTGGTTTGTGAATGTTGATTTTACTCTGTACCTGACAGCACCTGGTATGTGAATGTTGATTTTACACTGTACCTGCCAGTTCCTGGTGTGTGAATGTTGATTTTACTCTGTACCTGTCAGTTCCTGGTGTGCGAATGTCGATTTTACTCTGTATCAATCAATTCCTGGTATGTGAATGTTGATTCAACTCTTTACCTGACAGTACCTGGCATGTGAATGTTGATTTTACTCTTTACCTGCCAATTCCCGGTGTGTGAATGTTGATTTTACTCTGTCCCTGTCAATTCCTGGTATGTGAATGTTGATTCTACAATGTACCTGTCAGTACCTGGTATGTGAATGTTGATTTTACACTGTACCTGTCAGGTCCTGGGATGTGAATGTTGATTCTGCAATGTCCCTGTCAGTACCTGGCATGTGCATGTTGATTTTACTCTTTACCTGCCCGTTCCTGGTATGTGAATGTTGATTTTACTCTGTCCCTGTCAATTCCTGGTATGTGAATGTTGATTTTCCTCTGTACCTGCCAGTTCCTGTTATGTCAATGTTAATTCTACTCTGTAGCTATCAGTACCTGGTATGTGAATGTTGATTTTACTCTGTCGCTGTCAATTCCTGGTATGTGAATGTTGATTTTACTCTGTATCAGCCAATTCCTGGTCTGTGAATGTTGATTTTACTCTGTACCTGCCAGTTCCTGGTATGTCAATGTTAATTCTACTCTGTAGCTATCAGTACCTGGTATGTGAATGTTGATTTTACAATGTAGCTGTCAATTCCTGGTATGTGAATGTTGATTTTACTCTATATCAATCAATTCCTGGTCTGTGAATGTTGATTTTACTCTGTACCTGCCAGTTCCTGGTATGTCAATGTTAATTCTACTCTGTAGCTATCAGTACCTGGTATGTGAATGTTGATTTTACTCTGTACCTGCCCGTTCCTGGTATGTGAATGTTGATTCTGCAATGTACCTGTCAATTCCTGGTCTGTGAATGTTGATTTTAGTATGTATCTGTCAATTCCTGGTATGTGAATGTTGATTTTCCCCTGTACCTGCCAGTTCCTGGTATGTCAATGTTAATTCTACTCTGTAGCTATCAGTACCTGGGATGTAAATGTAGATTTTACTCTGTACCTGGTGTGTGTGAATGTTGATTTGACTCAGCATCAGTCAATTCCTGGTATGTGAATGTTGATTTTACTCTGTACCTGACAGTACCTGGAATGTGAATGTTGAGTTTGCTCTGTCCCTGTCAATTCCTGGTATGTGAATGTTGATATTACACAGTACCTGCCAGTTCCTGGTGTGCGAATGTTGATTTTATTCTGTACCTGTCAATTCCAGGTATGTCAAAGTTGATTCAACTCTTTACCTGACAGTACCTGCTATGTGGATGTTGATTTTACTCTGTATCAATCAATTCCTGGTTTGTGAATGTTGATTCTACTCTTTACCTGACAGTACCTGGCATGTGAATGTTGATTTTACTCTTTACCTGCCAATTCCCGGTGTGTGAATGTTGATTTTACTCTGTCCCTGTCAATTCCTGGTATGTGAATGTTGATTCTACAATGTACCTGTCAGTACCTGGTATGTGAATGTTGATTTTACACTGTACCTGTCAGGTCCTGGGATGTGAATGTTGATTCTGCAATGTCCCTGTCAATTCCTGGTATGTGAATGTTGATTTCCCTCTGTACCTGCCAGTTCCTGTTATGTCAATGTTAATTCTACTCTGTAGCTATCAGTCCCTGGTATGTGAATGTTGATTTTACTCTGTAGCTGTCAATTCCTGGTATGTGAATGTTGATTTTACTCTGTATCAGCCAATTCCTGGTCTGTGAATGTTGATTTTACTCTGTACCTGCCAGTTCCTGGTATGTCAATGTTAATTCTCCTCTGTAGCTATCAGTACCTGGTATGTGAATGTTGATTTTACAATATAGCTGTCAATTCCTGGTATGTGAATGTTGATTTTACTCTGTATCAATCAATTCCTGGTCTGTGAATGTTGATTTTACTCTGTACCTGCCAGTTCCTGGTATGTCAATGTTAATTCTACTCTGTAGCTATCAGTCCCTGGTATGTGAATGTTGATTTTACTCTGTACCTGCCCGTTCCTGGTATGTGAATGTTGATTCTGCAATGTACCTGTCAATTCCTGGTCTGTGAATGTTGATTTTAGTATGCATCTGTCAATTCCTGGTATGTGAATGTTGATTTTCCTCTGTACCTGCCAGTTCCTGGTATGTCAATGTTAATTCTACTCTGTAGCTATCAGTACCTGGTATGTAAATGTAGATTTTACTCTGTACCTGGTGTGTGTGAATTTTGATTTGACTCAGCATCTGTCAATTCCTGGTATGTGAATGTTGATTTTACTCTGTACCTGACAGTACCTGGTATGTGAATGTTGAGTTTACTCTGTGCCTGTCAATTCCTGGTATGTGAATGTTGATATTACACAGTACCTGCCAGTTCCTGGTGTGCGAATGTTGATTTTATTCTGTACCTGTCAATTCCAGGTATTTCAATGTTGATTCTACTCTTTACCTGACAGTACCTGCTATGTGGATGTTGATTTTACTCAGTATCTGTCAATTCCTGGTATGTCAATGTTGATTTTACACTGAATCTGTCAATTCCTGGTCTGCGAATGTTGATTTGACTCTGCATCTGTCAATTCCTGGTATGTCAATGTTGATTTTACTCTGTACCTGACAGTACCTGGTTTGTGAATGTTGATTTTACTCTGTACCTGACAGTACCTGGTATGTGAATGTTGATTTTACACTGTACCTACCAGTTCCTGGTGTGTGAATGTTGATTTTACTCTGTACCTGTCAGTTCCTGGTGTGCGAATGTCGATTTTACTCTGTATCAATCAATTCCTGGTATGTGAATGTTGATTTTACTCTTTACCTGACAGTACCTGGCATGTGAATGTTAATTTTACTCTTTACCTGCCAATTCCCGGTGTGTGAATGTTGATTTTACTCTGTCCCTGTCAATTCCTGGTATGTGAATGTTGATTCTACAATGTACCTGTCAGTACCTGGTATGTGAATGTTGATTTTTCTCTGTACCTGCCAGTTCCTGGTATGTGAATGTTGATTTTACTCTGTACCTGCCAGTTCCCGGTGTGTGTGAATGTTGATCTTACTCTGTCCATGACAGTTCCTGGTATGTAAATGTAGATTTGTCTCTGTACCTGTCAGTTACTGGTATGTGAATGTTGATTTTACTCTGTATCAGTCAATTCCTGGTCTGTGAATGTTGATTTTACTCTGTAGCTGTCAATTCCTGGTATGTGAATGTTGGTTTTACGCTGTACCTGCCAGTTCCTGGTGTGTGAAAGTTGATTTTATTATGTACATGTCAATTCCTGGTATGTCAATGTTGATTCTACTCTTTACCTGACAGTACCTGGTATGTGGATGTTGATTTTACTCTGTATCAGTCAATTCCTGGTCTATGAATGTTGATTTTACTCTGTACCTGCCAGTTCCTGGTATGTCAATGTTAATTCTACTCTGTAGCTATCAGTACCTGGTATGTGAATGTTGATTTTACTTTGCAGCTGTCAATTCCGGGTATGTGAATGTTGATTTTACTCTGTACCTGCCCGTTCCTGGTATGTGAATGTTGATTTTATACTGAAACTGTCAATTCCTGGTCTGTGAATGTTGATTTTCTCTGTATCTGTCAATTCTGGTATGTGAATGTTGATTTTACACTGAATCTGTCAATTCCTGGTCTGTGAATGTTGATTTTACTCTGTATCTGTCAATTCCTGGTCTGTCAATGTTGATTTGACTCTGTACCTGACAGAACCTGGTATGTGAATGTTGATTTTACTCTGTACCAGTCAGTACCTGGTATGTGAATGTTGATTTGACTCTGCACCTGTCAATTGGTGGGATGTCAAAATTGATTCTACTCTTTACCTGTCAGTTCCTGGTATGTGAATGTTGATTTGACTCTGTACCTGTCAGTTACTGGTATGTGAATGTTGAGTTTACACTGTATCTGTGAATTCCTGGTCTGCGAATGTTGATTTGACTCTGCATCTGTCAATTCCTGGTATGTCAATGTTGATTTTACTCTGTACCTGACAGTACCTGGTTTGTGAATGTTGATTTTACTCTGTACCTGACAGTACCAGGTATGTGAATGTTGATTTTACACTGTACCTGCCAGTTCCTGGTGTGTGAATGTTGATTTTACTCTGTACCTGTCAGTTACTGGTGTGCGAATGTCGATTTTACTCTGTATCAATCAATTCCTGGTATGTGAATGTTGATTCTACTCTTTACCTGACAGTACCTGGCATGTGAATGTTGATTTTACTCTTCACCTGCCAATTCCCGGTGTGTGAATGTTGATTTTACTCTGTCCCTGTCAATTCCTGGTATGTGAATGTTGATTCTACAATGTACCTGTCAGTACCTGGTATGTGAATGTTGATTTTACTCTGTACCTGTCAATTCCTGGGATGTGAATGTTGATTTTACACTGTACCCAGTCAGGTCCTGGGATGTGAATGTTGATTCTGCAATGTCCCTGTCAGTACCTGGTATGTAAATGTTGATTTTACTCTGTACCTGTCAATTCCTGGGATGTGAATGTTGATTTTACTCTGTACCTGACTTGTGAATGTTGCTTTTACTCTGTACCTGCCAGTTCCTGGTATGTAAATGTAGATTTTACTCTGTACCTGGTGTGTGAATGTTGATTTGACTCTGCATCTGTCAATTCCTGGTGTGTGAATGTTGATTTTACTCTGTACCTGTCAGTTCCTGGTGTGCGAATGTCGATTTTACTCTGTATCAGTCAATTCCTGGTATGTGAATGTTGATTCTACTCTTTTCCTGACAGTACCTGGCATGTGAATGTTGATTTTACTCTTTACCTGCCAATTCCCGGTGAGCGAATGTTGGTTTTACTCTGACCCTGTCAATTCCTGGTATGTGAATGTTGATTCTACAATGTACCTGTCAGTACCTGGTATGTGAATGTTGAGTTTACACTGTATCTGACAATTCCTGTTCTGCGAATGTTGATTTGACTCTGTACCTGACAGTACCTGGTATGTGAATGTTGATTTTACTCTGTACCTGCCCGTTCCTGGTATGTGAATGTTGATTTTACTCTGTCCCTGTCAATTCCTGGTATGTGAATGTTGATTTTCCTCTGTACCTGCCAGTTCCTGGTATGTCAATGTTAATTCTACTCTGTAGCTTTCAGTACCTGGTATGTGAATGTTGATTTTATTCTGAAGCTGTCAATTCCTGGTATGTGAATGTTGATTTTACTCTGTACCTGCCAGTTCCTGGTATGTCAATGTTAATTCTACTCTGTAGCTATCAGTACCTGGTATGTGAATGTTGATTTTACTCTGTAGCTGTCAATTCCTGGTATGTGAATGTTGATTTTACTCTGTACCTGCCCGTTCCTGGTATGTGAATGTTGATTCTGCAATGTACCTGTCAATTCCTGGTCTGTGAATGTTGATTTTGGTATGTATCTGTCAATTCCTGGTCCGTGAATGTTGATTTTACTCTGTACCTGACAGTACTTGGTCTGTGAATGCTGATTTTACTCTGTACCTGCCAGTTCCTGGTATGTAAATGTAGATTTTGCTCTGTACCTGGTGTGTGTGAATGTTGATTTGACTCAGCATCTGTCAATTCCTAGTATGTGAATGTTGATTTTACTCTGTACCTGACAGTACCTGATATGTGAATGTTGAGTTTACTCTGTCCATGTCAATTCCTGGTATGTGAATGTTGATTTTACACAGTACCTGCCAGTTCCTGGGATGTCACTGTTGATTCTACTCTTTACCTGACAGTACCTGCTATGTGGATGTTGATTTTACTCAGTATCTGTCAATTCCTGGTATGTCAATGTTGATTTTACACTGAATCTGTCAATTCCTGATCTGTGAATGTTGATTTTACTCTGTATCTGTCAATTCCTGGTCTGTGAATGTTGATTTTACTCTGTACATGACAGTACCTGGTATGTGAATGTTGATTTTACTCTGTACCAGTCAGTACCTGGTATGTGAATGTTGATTTTACTCTGCACCTGTCAATTCCTGGGATGTCAAAATTGATTCTACTCTTTACCTGTCAGTTCCTGGTCTGCGAATGTTGATTTGACTCTGCATCTGCCAATTCCTGGTATGTCAATGTTGATTTTACTCTGTACCTGACAGTACCTGGTTTGTGAATGTTGATTTTACTCTGTACCTGACAGCACCTGGTATGTGAATGTTGATTTTACACTGTACCTGCCAGTTCCTGGTGTGTGAATGTTGATTTTACTCTGTACCTGTCAGTTCCTGGTGTGCGAATGTCGATTTTACTCTGTATCAATCAATTCCTGGTATGTGAATG
Organism: Heterodontus francisci; assembly: GCF_036365525.1. Classification (NCBI taxonomy): domain Eukaryota; kingdom Metazoa; phylum Chordata; class Chondrichthyes; order Heterodontiformes; family Heterodontidae; genus Heterodontus; species Heterodontus francisci. Next base: position 149,088 of record NW_027141653.1, on the reverse strand, counting down.
TTGATTCAACTCTTTACCTGACAGTACCTGGCATGTGAATGTTGATTTTACTCTTTACCTGCCAATTCCCGGTGTGTGAATGTTGATTTTACTCTGTCCCTGTCAATTCCTGGTATGTGAATGTTGATTCTACAATGTACCTGTCAGTACCTGGTATGTGAATGTTGATTTTACACTGTACCTGTCAGGTCCTGGGATGTGAATGTTGATTCTGCAATGTCCCTGTCAGTACCTGGCATGTGCATGTTGATTTTACTCTTTACCTGCCCGTTCCTGGTATGTGAATGTTGATTTTACTCTGTCCCTGTCAATTCCTGGTATGTGAATGTTGATTTTCCTCTGTACCTGCCAGTTCCTGTTATGTCAATGTTAATTCTACTCTGTAGCTATCAGTACCTGGTATGTGAATGTTGATTTTACTCTGTCGCTGTCAATTCCTGGTATGTGAATGTTGATTTTACTCTGTATCAGCCAATTCCTGGTCTGTGAATGTTGATTTTACTCTGTACCTGCCAGTTCCTGGTATGTCAATGTTAATTCTACTCTGTAGCTATCAGTACCTGGTATGTGAATGTTGATTTTACAATGTAGCTGTCAATTCCTGGTCTGTGAATGTTGATTTTACTCTGTACCTGCCAGTTCCTGGTATGTCAATGTTAATTCTACTCTGTAGCTATCAGTACCTGGTATGTGAATGTTGATTTTACTCTGTACCTGCCCGTTCCTGGTATGTGAATGTTGATTCTGCAATGTACCTGTCAATTCCTGGTCTGTGAATGTTGATTTTAGTATGTATCTGTCAATTCCTGGTATGTGAATGTTGATTTTCCCCTGTACCTGCCAGTTCCTGGTATGTCAATGTTAATTCTACTCTGTAGCTATCAGTACCTGGTATGTAAATGTAGATTTTACTCTGTACCTGGTGTGTGTGAATGTTGATTTGACTCAGCATCAGTCAATTCCTGGTATGTGAATGTTGATTTTACTCTGTACCTGACAGTACCTGGAATGTGAATGTTGAGTTTGCTCTGTCCCTGTCAATTCCTGGTATGTGAATGTTGATATTACACAGTACCTGCCAGTTCCTGGTGTGCGAATGTTGATTTTATTCTGTACCTGTCAATTCCAGGTATGTCAAAGTTGATTCAACTCTTTACCTGACAGTACCTGCTATGTGGATGTTGATTTTACTCTGTATCAATCAATTCCTGGTTTGTGAATGTTGATTCTACTCTTTACCTGACAGTACCTGGCATGTGAATGTTGATTTTACTCTTTACCTGCCAATTCCCGGTGTGTGAATGTTGATTTTACTCTGTCCCTGTCAATTCCTGGTATGTGAATGTTGATTCTACAATGTACCTGTCAGTACCTGGTATGTGAATGTTGATTTTACACTGTACCTGTCAGGTCCTGGGATGTGAATGTTGATTCTGCAATGTCCCTGTCAATTCCTGGTATGTGAATGTTGATTTCCCTCTGTACCTGCCAGTTCCTGTTATGTCAATGTTAATTCTACTCTGTAGCTATCAGTCCCTGGTATGTGAATGTTGATTTTACTCTGTAGCTGTCAATTCCTGGTATGTGAATGTTGATTTTACTCTGTATCAGCCAATTCCTGGTCTGTGAATGTTGATTTTACTCTGTACCTGCCAGTTCCTGGTATGTCAATGTTAATTCTCCTCTGTAGCTATCAGTACCTGGTATGTGAATGTTGATTTTACAATATAGCTGTCAATTCCTGGTATGTGAATGTTGATTTTACTCTGTATCAATCAATTCCTGGTCTGTGAATGTTGATTTTACTCTGTACCTGCCAGTTCCTGGTATGTCAATGTTAATTCTACTCTGTAGCTATCAGTCCCTGGTATGTGAATGTTGATTTTACTCTGTACCTGCCCGTTCCTGGTATGTGAATGTTGATTCTGCAATGTACCTGTCAATTCCTGGTCTGTGAATGTTGATTTTAGTATGTATCTGTCAATTCCTGGTATGTGAATGTTGATTTTCCTCTGTACCTGCCAGTTCCTGGTATGTCAATGTTAATTCTACTCTGTAGCTATCAGTACCTGGTATGTAAATGTAGATTTTACTCTGTACCTGGTGTGTGTGAATGTTGATTTGACTCAGCATCTGTCAATTCCTGGTATGTGAATGTTGATTTTACTCTGTACCTGACAGTACCTGGTATGTGAATGTTGAGTTTACTCTGTGCCTGTCAATTCCTGGTATGTGAATGTTGATATTACACAGTACCTGCCAGTTCCTGGTGTGCGAATGTTGATTTTATTCTGTACCTGTCAATTCCAGGTATTTCAATGTTGATTCTACTCTTTACCTGACAGTACCTGCTATGTGGATGTTGATTTTACTCAGTATCTGTCAATTCCTGGTATGTCAATGTTGATTTTACACTGAATCTGTCAATTCCTGGTCTGTGAATGTTGATTTTACTCTGCATCTGTCAATTCCTGGTCTGTGAATATTGATTTGACTCTGTACCTGACAGTACCTGGTATGTGAATGTTGATTTTACTCTGTACCAGTCAGTACCTGGTATGTGAATGTTGATTTTACTCTGCACCTGTCAATTCCTGGGATGTCAAAATTGATTCTACTCTTTACCTGTCAGTTCCTGGTATGTGAATGTTGATTTTACACTGTATCTGTGAATTCCTGGTCTGCGAATGTTGATTTGACTCTGCATCTGTCAATTCCTGGTATGTCAATGTGGATTTTACTCTGTACCTGACGGTACCTGGTTTGTGAATGTTGATTTTACTCTGTACCTGACAGTACCTGGTATGTGAATGTTGATTTTACACTGTACCTGCCAGTTCCTGGTGTGTGAATGTTGATTTTACTCTGTACCTGTCAGTTCCTGGTGTGCGAATGTCGATTTTACTCTGTATCAATCAATTCCTGGTATGTGAATGTTGATTCAACTCTTTACCTGACAGTACCTGGCATGTGAATGTTGATTTTACTCTTTACCTGCCAATTCCCGGTGTGTGAATGTTGATTTTACTCTGTCCCTGTCAATTCCTGGTATGTGAATGTTGATTCTACAATGTACCTGTCAGTACCTGGTATGTGAATGTTGATTTTACACTGTACCTGTCAGGTCCTGGGATGTGAATGTTGATTCTGCAATGTCCCTGTCAGTACCTGGCATGTGCATGTTGATTTTACTCTTTTCCTGCCCGTTCCTGGTATGTGAATGTTGATTTTACTCTGTCCCTGTCAATTCCTGGTATGTGAATGTTGATTTTCCTCTGTACCTGCCAGTTCCTGTTATGTCAATGTTAATTCTACTCTGTAGCTATCAGTACCTGGTATGTGAATGTTGATTTTACTCCGTCGCTGTCAATTCCTGGTATGTGAATGTTGATTTTACTCTGTATCAGCCAATTCCTGGTCTGTGAATGTTGATTTTACTCTGTACCTGCCAGTTCCTGGTATGTCAATGTTAATTCTACTCTGTAGCTATCAGTACCTGGTATGTGAATGTTGATTTTACAATGTAGCTGTCAATTCCTGGTATGTGAATGTTGATTTTACTCTATATCAATCAATTCCTGGTCTGTGAATGTTGATTTTACTCTGTACCTGCCAGTTCCTGGTATGTCAATGTTAATTCTACTCTGTAGCTATCAGTACCTGGTATGTGAATGTTGATTTTACTCTGTACCTGCCCGTTCCTGGTATGTGAATGTTGATTCTGCAATGTACCTGTCAATTCCTGGTCTGTGAATGTTGATTTTAGTATGTATCTGTCAATTCCTGGTATGTGAATGTTGATTTTCCCCTGTACCTGCCAGTTCCTGGTATGTCAATGTTAATTCTACTCTGTAGCTATCAGTACCTGGTATGTGAATGTTGATTTTACTCTGTACCTGACAGTACCTGGTATGTGAATGTTGAGTTTGCTCTGTCCCTGTCAATTCCTGGTATGTGAATGTTGATATTACACAGTACCTGCCAGTTCCTGGTGTGCGAATGTTGATTTTATTCTGTACCTGTCAATTCCAGGTATGTCAATGTTGATTCTACTCTTTACCTGACAGTACCTGCTATGTGGATGTTGATTTTACTCAGTATCTGTCAATTCCTGGTCTGTGAATGTTGATTTTACTCTGTATCTGTCAATTCCTGGTCTGTGAATATTGATTTGACTCTTTACCTGACAGTACCTGGTATGTGAATGTTGATTTTACTCTGTACCAGTCAGTACCTGGTATGTGAATGTTGATTTTACTCTGCACCTGTCAATTCCTGGGATGTCAAAATTGATTCTACTCTTTACCTGTCAGTTCCTGGTATGTGAATGTTGATTTTACACTGTATCTGTGAATTCCTGGTCTGCGAATGTTGATTTGACTCTGCATCTGTCAATTCCTGGTATGTCAATGTTGATTTTACTCTGCACCTGACAGTACCTGGTTTGTGAATGTTGATTTTACTCTGTACCTGACAGTACCTGGTATGTGAATGTTGATTTTACACTGTACCTGCCAGTTCCTGGTGTGTGAATGTTGATTTTACTCTGTACCTGTCAGTTCCTGGTGTGCGAATGTCGATTTTACTCTGTATCAATCAATTTCTGGTATGTGAATGTTGATTCTACGACGTACCTGTCAGTACCAGGTATGTGAATGTTGATTTTACACTGTACCTGTCAGGTCCTGGGATGTGAATGTTGATTCTGCAATGTCCCTGTCAGTACCTGGTATGTAAATGTTGATTTTACTCTGTACCTGTCAGTTCCTGGTGTGCGAATGTCGATTTTACTCTGTATCAATCAATTCCTGGTATGTGAATGTTGATTCTACTCTTTACCTGACAGTACCTGGCATGTGAATGTTGATTTTACTCTTTACCTGCAAATTCCTGGTATGTGAATGTTGATTCTACAATGTACCTGTCAGTACCTGGTATGTGAATGTTGATTTTACACTGTACCTGTCAGGTCCTGGGATGTGAATGTTGATTCTGCAATGTCCCTCTCAATTCCTGGTATGTGAATGTTGATTTCCCTCTGTACCTTCCAGTTCCTGTTATGTCAATGTTAATTCTACTCTGTAGCTATCAGTACCTGGTATGTGAATGTTGATTTTACTCTGTAGCTGTCAATTCCTGGTATGTGAATGTTGATTTTACTCTGTATCAGTCAATTCCTGGTCTGTGAATGTTGATTTTACTCTGTACCTGCCAGTTCCTGGTATGTCAATGTTAATTCTCCTCTGTAGCTATCAGTACCTGGTATGTGAATGTTGATTTTACAATGTAGCTGTCAATTCCTGGTATGTGAATGTTGATTTTACTCTGTATCAATCAATTCCTGGTCTGTGAATGTTGATGTTACTCTGTACCTGCCAGTTCCTGGTATGTCAATGTTAATTCTCCTCTGTAGCTATCAGTCCCTGGTATGTGAATGTTGATTTTACTCTGTACCTGCCCGTTCCTGGTATGTGAATGTTGATTCTGCAATGTACCTGTCAATTCCTGGTCTGTGAATGTTGATTTTAGTATGTATCTGTCAATTCCTGGGATGTGAATGTTGATTTTCCTCTGTACCTGCCAGTTCCTGGTATGTCAATGTTAATTCTACTCTGTAGCTATCAGTACCTGGTATGTAAATGTAGATTTTACTCTGTACCTGGTGTGTGTGAATGTTGATTTGACTCAGCATCTGTCAATTCCTGGTATGTGAATGTTGATTTTACTCTGTACCTGACAGTACCTGGTATGTGAATGTTGAGTTTACTCTGTCCCTGTCAATTCCTGGTATGTGAATGTTGATATTACACAGTACCTGCCAGTTCCTGGTGTGCGAATGTTGATTTTATTCTGTACCTGTCAATTCCAGGTATTTCAATGTTGATTCTACTCTTTACCTGACAGTACCTGCTATGTGGATGTTGATTTTACTCAGTATCTGTCAATTCCTGGTATGTCAATGTTGATTTTACACTGAATCTGTCAATTCCTGGTCTGTGAATGTTGATTTTACTCTGCATCTGTCAATTCCTGGTCTGTGAATATTGATTTGACTCTGTACCTGACAGTACCTGGTATGTGAATGTTGATTTTACTCTGTACCAGTCAGTACCTGGTATGTGAATGTTGATTTTACTCTGCACCTGTCAATTCCTGGGATGTCAAAATTGATTCTACTCTTTACCTGTCAGTTCCTGGTATGTGAATGTTGATTTTACACTGTATCTGTGAATTCCTGGTCTGCGAATGTTGATTTGACTCTGCATCTGTCAATTCCTGGTATGTCAATGTTGATTTTACTCTGTACCTGACAGTACCTGGTTTGTGAATGTTGATTTTACTCTGTACCTGATAGTACCTGGTATGTGAATGTTGATTTTACACTGTACCTGCCAGTTCCTGGTGTGTGAATGTTGATTTTACACTGTACCTGTCAGTTCCTGGTGTGCGAATGTCGATTTTACTCTGTATCAATCAATTCCTGGTATGTGAATGTTGATTCAACTCTTTACCTGACAGTACCTGGCATGTGAATGTTGATTTTACTCTTTACCTGCCAATTCCCGGTGTGTGAATGTTGATTTTACTCTGTCCCTGTCAATTCCTGGTATGTGAATGTTGATTCTACAATGTACCTGTCAGTACCTGGTATGTGAATGTTGATTTTACACTGTACCTGTCAGGTCCTGGGATGTGAATGTTGATTCTGCAATGTCCCTGTCAGTACCTGGCATGTGCATGTTGATTTTACTCTTTACCTGCCCGTTCCTGGTATGTGAATGTTGATTTTACTCTGTCCCTGTCAATTCCTGGTATGTGAATGTTGATTTTCCTCTGTACCTGCCAGTTCCTGTTATGTCAATGTTAATTCTACTCTGTAGCTATCAGTACCTGGTATGTGAATGTTGATTTTACTCCGTCGCTGTCAATTCCTGGTATGTGAATGTTGATTTTACTCTGTATCAGCCAATTCCTGGTCTGTGAATGTTGATTTTACTCTGTACCTGCCAGTTCCTGGTATGTCAATGTTAATTCTACTCTGTAGCTATCAGTACCTGGTATGTGAATGTTGATTTTACAATGTAGCTGTCAATTCCTGGTATGTGAATGTTGATTTTACTCTATATCAATCAATTCCTGGTCTGTGAATGTTGATTTTACTCTGTACCTGCCAGTTCCTGGTATGTCAATGCTAATTCTACTCTGTAGCTATCAGTACCTGGTATGTGAATGTTGATTTTACTCTGTACCTGCCCGTTCCTGGTATGTGAATGTTGATTCTGCAATGTACCTGTCAATTCCTGGTCTGTGAATGTTGATTTTAGTATGTATCTGTCAATTCCTGGTATGTGAATGTTGATTTTCCCCTGTACCTGCCAGTTCCTGGTATGTCAATGTTAATTCTACTCTGTAGCTATCAGTACCTGGTATGTAAATGTAGATTTTAATCTGTACCTGGTGTGTGTGAATGTTGATTTGACTCAGCATCAGTCAATTCCTGGTATGTGAATGTTGATTTTACTCTGTACCTGACAGTACCTGGGATGTGAATGTTGAGTTTGCTCTGTCCCTGTCAATTCCTGGTATGTGAATGTTGATATTACACAGTACCTGCCAGTTCCTGGTGTGCGAATGTTGATTTTATTCTGTACCTGTCAATTCCTGGTATGTCAATGTTGATTCTACTCTTTACCTGACAGTACCTGCTATGTGGATGTTGATTTTACTCAGTATCTGTCAATTCCTGGTCTGTGAATGTTGATTTTACTCTGTATCTGTCAATTCCTGGTCTGTGAATATTGATTTGACTCTGTACCTGACAGTACCTGGTATGTGAATGTTGATTTTACTCTGTACCAGTCAGTACCTGGTATGTGAATGTTGATTTTACTCTGCACCTGTCAATTCCTGGGATGTCAAAATTGATTCTACTCTTTACCTGTCAGTTCCTGGTATGTGAATGTTGATTTTACACTGTATCTGTGAATTCCTGGTCTGCGAATGTTGATTTGACTCTGCATCTGTCAATTCCTGGTATGTCAATGTTGATTTTACTCTGCACCTGACAGTACCTGGTTTGTGAATGTTGATTTTACTCTGTACCTGACAGTACCTGGTATGTGAATGTTGATTTTACACTGTACCTGCCAGTTCCTGGTGTGTGAATGTTGATTTTACTCTGTACCTGTCAGTTCCTGGTGTGCGAATGTCGATTTTACTCTGTATCAATCAATTTCTGGTATGTGAATGTTGATTCTACGACGTACCTGTCAGTACCAGGTATGTGAATGTTGATTTTACACTGTACCTGTCAGGTCCTGGGATGTGAATGTTGATTCTGCAATGTCCCTGTCAGTACCTGGTATGTAAATGTTGATTTTACTCTGTACCTGTCAGTTCCTGGTGTGCGAATGTCGATTTTACTCTGTATCAATCAATTCCTGGTATGTGAATGTTGATTCTACTCTTTACCTGACAGTACCTGGCATGTGAATGTTGATTTTACTCTTTACCTGCCAATTCCCGGTGTGTGAATGTTGATTTTACTCTGTCCCTGTCAATTCCTGGTATGTGAATGTTGATTCTACAATGTACCTGTCAGTACCTGGTATGTGAATGTTGATTTTACACTGTACCTGTCAGGTCCTGGGATGTGAATGTTGATTCTGCAATGTCCCTGTCAATTCCTGGTATGTGAATGTTGATTTCCCTCTGTACCTTCCAGTTCCTGTTATGTCAATGTTAATTCTACTCTGTAGCTATCAGTACCTGGTATGTGAATGTTGATTTTACTCTGTAGCTGTCAATTCCTGGTATGTGAATGTTGATTTTACTCTGTATCAGTCAATTCCTGGTCTGTGAATGTTGATTTTACTCTGTACCTGCCAGTTCCTGGTATGTCAATGTTAATTCTCCTCTGTAGCTATCAGTACCTGGTATGTGAATGTTGATTTTACAATGTAGCTGTCAATTCCTGGTATGTGAATGTTGATTTTACTCTGTATCAATCAATTCCTGGTCTGTGAATGTTGATTTTACTCTGTACCTGCCAGTTCCTGGTATGTCAATGTTAATTCTCCTCTGTAGCTATCAGTCCCTGGTATGTGAATGTTGATTTTACTCTGTACCTGCCCGTTCCTGGTATGTGAATGTTGAGTTTACTCTGTCCCTGTCAATTCCTGGTATGTGAATGTTGATATTACACAGTACCTGCCAGTTCCTGGTGTGCGAATGTTGATTTTATTCTGTACCTGTCAATTCCAGGTATTTCAATGTTGATTCTACTCTTTACCTGACAGTACCTGCTATGTGGATGTTGATTTTACTCAGTATCTGTCAATTCCTGGTATGTCAATGTTGATTTTACACTGAATCTGTCAATTCCTGGTCTGTGAATGTTGATTTTACTCTGCATCTGTCAATTCCTGGTCTGTGAATATTGATTTGACTCTGTACCTGACAGTACCTGGTATGTGAATGTTGATTTTACTCTGTACCAGTCAGTACCTGGTATGTGAATGTTGATTTTACTCTGCACCTGTCAATTCCTGGGATGTCAAAATTGATTCTACTCTTTACCTGTCAGTTCCTGGTATGTGAATGTTGATTTTACACTGTATCTGTGAATTCCTGGTCTGCGAATGTTGATTTGACTCTGCATCTGTCAATTCCTGGTATGTCAATGTTGATTTTACTCTGTACCTGACAGTACCTGGTTTGTGAATGTTGATTTTACTCTGTACCTGATAGTACCTGGTATGTGAATGTTGATTTTACACTGTACCTGCCAGTTCCTGGTGTGTGAATGTTGATTTTACTCTGTACCTGTCAGTTCCTGGTGTGCGAATGTCGATTTTACTCTGTATCAATCAATTCCTGGTATGTGAATGTTGATTCTACGACGTACCTGTCAGTACCAGGTATGTGAATGTTGATTTTACACTGTACCTGTCAGGTCCTGGGATGTGAATGTTGATTCTGCAATGTCCCTGTCAGTACCTGGTATGTAAATGTTGATTTTCCTCTGTACATGTCAATTCCTGGGATGTGAATGTTGATTTTACTCTGTACCTGACTTGTGAATGTTGCTTTTACTCTGTACCTGCCAGTTCCTGGTATGTAAATGTAGATTTTACTCTGTACCTGGTGTGTGAATGTTGATTTGACTCTGCATCTGTCAATTCCTGGTGTGTGAATGTTGATTTTACTCTGTACCTGTCAGTTCCTGGTGTGCGAATGTCGATTTTACTCTGTATCAGTCAATTCCTGGTATGTGACTGTTGATTCTACTCTTTACCTGACAGTACCTGGCATGTGAATGTTGATTTTACTCTTTACCTGCCAATTCCAGGTGTGCGAATGTTGGTTTTACTCTGTCCCTGTCAATTCCTGGTATGTGAATGTTGATTCTACAATGTACCTGTCAATTCCTGGTATGTGAATGTTGATTTTACACTGTATCTGACAATTCCTGGTCTGCGAATGTTGATTTGACTCTGTACCTGACAGTACCTGGTATGTGAATGTTGATTTTACTCTGTAGCTGTCAATTCCTGGTATGTGAATGTTGATTTTACTCTGTACCTGCCAGTTCCTGGTATGTCAATGTTAATTCTACTCTGTAGCTATCGGTACCTGGTATGTGAATGTTGATTTTACTCTGTAGCTGTCAATTCCTGGTATGTGAATGTTGATTTTACTCTGTACCTGCCCGTTCCTGGTATGTGAATGTTGATTCTGCATTGTACCTGTCAATTCCAGGTCTGTGAATGTTGATTGTAGTATGTATCTGTCAATTCCTGGTCTGTGAATGTTGATTTTACTCTGCAGCTGACAGTACTTGGTATGTGAATGTTGATTTTACTCTGTACCTGCCAGTTCCTGGTATGTAAATGTAGATTTTACTCTGTACCTGGTGTGTGTGAATGTTGATTTGACTCTGCATCTGTCAATTCCTGGTCTGTGAATGTAGATTTTACTCTGTACCTGACAGTACCTGGTATGTGAATGTTGAGTTTACTCTGTCCCTGTCAATTCCTGGTATGTGAATGTTGATCTTACACTGTACCTGACAGTACCTGCTATGTGGATGTTGATTTTACTCAGTATCTGTCAATTCCTGGTATGTCAATGTTGATTTTACTATGTACCTGACAGTACCTGGTATGTGACTGTTGATTTTACTCTGTACCTGACAGTACCTGGTAAGTGAATGTTGATTTTACACTGAATCTGTCAATTCCTGGTCTGTGAATGTTGATTTTACTCTGTACCTGTCAATTCCTGGTCTATGAATGTTGATTTTACTCTGTACCTGCCCATTCCTGGTATGTGAATGTTGATTTTACACTCAATCTGTCAATTCCTAGTCTTTGAATGTTGATTTTACTCTGTATCTGTCAATTCCTGGTCTGTGAATGTTGATTTTACTCTGTACCTGCCCGTTCCTGGTATGTGAAAGTTGATTTTACTCTGAGCCTGTCAATTCCTGGTCTGTGAATATTGATTCTACTCTTTACCTGACAGTACCTGGTATGTGAATGTTGATTTTACTCTGTACCTGCCAGTTCCCGGTGTGTGTTAATGTTGATTTTACTCTGTCCCTGACAGTTCCTGGTATGTAAATGTAGATTTGACTCTGTACCTGTCAGTTACTGGTCTGTGAATGTTGATTTTACTCTGTACCTGTCAATTCCTGGTCTGTGAATGTTGATTTTACTCTGTACCTGCCCGTTCCTGGTATGTGAATGTTGATTTTACACTGAATCTTTCAGTTCCTGGTCTGTGAATGTTGATTTTACTCTGTATCTGTCAATTCCTGGTCTGTGAATGTTGATTTTACTCTGTACCTGTCCGTTCCTGGTATGTGAATGTTGATTTTACTCTGAGCCTGTCAATTCCTGCTCTGTGAATGTTGATTTTCCTCTGTACCTTTCAATTCCTGGTATGTGAATGTTGATATTACACTGTACCTGCCAGTTCCTGGTGCGTGAATGTTGATTTTACTCTGTCCCTGTCAATTCCTGGTATGTGAATGTTGATTCTACAATGTACCTGTCAATTCCTGGTATGTGAATGTTGATTTTACACTGTATCTGACAATTCCTGGTCTGCGAATGTTGATTTGACTCTGTACCTGACAGTACCTGGTATGTGAATGTTGATTTTACTCTGTAGCTGTCAATTCCTGGTATGTGAATGTTGATTTTACTCTGTATCAGTCAATTCCTGGTCTGTGAATGTTGATTTTACTCTGTACCTGCCAGTTCCTGGTATGTCAATGTTAATTCTACTCTGTAGCTATCGGTACCTGGTATGTGAATGTTGATTTTACTCTGTAGCTGTCAATTCCTGGTATGTGAATGTTGATTTTACTCTGTACCTGCCCGTTCCTGGTATGTGAATGTTGATTCTGCAATGTACCTGTCAATTCCAGGTCTGTGAATGTTGATTGTAGTATGTATCTGTCAATTCCTGGTCTGTGAATGTTGATTTTACTCTGCAGCTGACAGTACTTGGTATGTGAATGTTGATTTTACTCTGTACCTGCCAGTTCCTGGTATGTAAATGTAGATTTTACTCTGTACCTGGTGTGTGTGAATGTTGATTTGACTCTGCATCTGTCAATTCCTGGTCTGTGAATGTAGATTTTACTCTGTACCTGACAGTACCTGGTATGTGAATGTTGAGTTTACTCTGTCCCTGTCAATTCCTGGTATGTGAATGTTGATCTTACACTGTACCTGCCAGTTCCTGGTGTGTGAATGTTGATTTTATTCTGTACCTGTCAATTCCTGGTATGTCAATGTTGATTCTACTCTTTACCTGACAGTACCTGCTATGTGGATGTTGATTTTACTCAGTATCTGTCAATTCCTGGTATGTCAATGTTGATTTTACTATGTACCTGACAGTACCTGGTATGTGACTGTTGATTTTACTCTGTACCTGACAGTACCTGGTAAGTGAATGTTGATTTTACACTGACTCTGTCAATTCCTGGTCTGTGAATGTTGATTTTACTCTGTACCTGTCAATTCCTGGTCTATGAATGTTGATTTTACTCTGTACCTGCCCATTCCTTTTATGTGAATGTTGCTTTTACACTCAATCTGTCAATTCCTAGTCTTTGAATGTTGATTTTACTCTGTATCTGTCAATTCCTGGTCTGTGAATGTTGATTTTACTCTGTACCTGCCCGTTCCTGGTATGTGAAAGTTGATTTTACTCTGAGCCTGTCAATTCCTGGTCTGTGAATGTTGATTCTACTCTGTACCTGACAGTACCTGGTATGTGAATGTTGATTTTACTCTGTACCTGCCAGTTCCTGGTATGTGAATGTTGATTTTACTCTGTACCTGCCAGTTCCCGGTGTGTGTGAATGTTGATTTTACTCTGTCCCTGACAGTTCCTGGTATGTAAATGTAGATTTGACTCTGTACCTGTCAGTTACTGGTCTGTGAATGTTGATTTTACTCTGTACCTGTCAATTCCTGGTCTGTGAATGTTGATTTTACTCTGTACCTGCCCGTTCCTGGTATGTGAATGTTGATTTCACACTGAATCTTTCAGTTCCTGGTCTGTGAATGTTGATTTTACTCTGTATCTGTCAATTCTTGGTCTGTGAATGTTCATTTTACTCTGTACCTGTCCGTTCCTGGTATGTGAATGTTGATTTTACTCTGAGCCTGTCAATTCCTGCTCTGTGAATGTTGATTTTCCTCTGTACCTGTCAATTCCTGGTATGTGAATGTTGATATTACACTGTACCTGCCAGTTCCTGGTGCGTGAATGTTGATTTTACTCTGTACCTGTCAATTCCTGGTATGTCAATGTTGATTCTACTCTTTACCTGACATTACCTGGTATGTGAATGTTGATTTTACTCTGTACCTGCCAGTTCCTTGTATGTGAATGTTGATTTTACTCTGAACCTGCCAGTTCCCGGTGTGTGTGAATGTGGATTTTACTCTGTTCCTGACAGTTCCTGGTATGTAAATGTTGATTTTACTCTGTACCTGTCAGTTACTGGTATGTGAATGTTGATTTTACTCTGTATCAGTCAATTCCTGGTCTGTGAATGTTGGTTTTACTCTGTAGCTGTCAATTCCTGGTCTGTGAATATTGATTTTACTATGTACCTGCCAGTTCCTGGTGTGTGAATGTTAATTTTATTCTGTACCTGTCAAATCCAGGTATGTCGATGTTGATTCTACTCTTTACCTGACAGCACCTGGCATGTGAATGTTGATTTTACTCTTTACCTGCCAATTCCCGGTGTGTGAATGTTGATTTTACTCTGTCCCTGTCAATTCCTGGTATGTGAATGTTGATTTTACACTGAATCTGTCAATTCCTGGTATGTGAATGTTGATTTTGCTCTGTACCTGCCAGTTCCTGGTATGTAAATGTAGATTTTACTCTGTACGTGACAGTACTTGGTCTGTGAATGTAGATTTTACTCTGTACCTGCCATTTCCTGGTATGTAAATGTAGATTTTACTCTGTACCTGGTGTGTGTGAATGTTGATTTGACTCTGCATCTGTCAATTCCTGGTCTGTGAATGTTGATTTTACTCTGTATCTGTCAATTCCTGGTCTGTGAATGTTGATTTTACTCTGTACCTGCCAGTTCCTGGTATGTAAATGTAGATTTTACTCTGTACCTGGTGTGTGTGAATGTTGATTTGACTCTGCATCTGTCAATTCCTGGTATGTGAATGTTGATTTTACTCTGTACCTGACAGTACCTGGCAAGTGAATGTTGAGTTTACTCTGTACCTGCCCGTTCCTGGTATGTAAATGTTGATTTTACTCTGTCCCTGTCAATTCCTTGTATGTGAATGTTGATTTTACACAGTCCCTGCCAGTTCCTGGTGTGTGAATGTTGATTTCATTCTGTACCTGTCAATTCCTGGTATGTCAATGTTGATTCTACTCTTTACCTGACAGTACCTGCTATGTGGATGTTGATTTTACTCAGTATCTGTCAATTCCTGGTATGTCAATGTTGATTTTACTATGTACCTGCCAGTTCCTGGTATGTGAATGTGGATTTTACTATGTACCTGACAATACCTGGTAAGTGAATGTTGATTTTACACTGAATCTGTCAATTACTGGTCTGTGAAGGTTGATTTTACTCTGTACCTGACAATACCTGGTAAGTGAATGTTGATTTTCCACTGAATCTGTCAATTACTTGTCTGTGAATGTTGATTTTACTCTGTACCTGCCCGTTCCTGGTATGTGAATGTTGATTTTACTCTGAGCCTGACAATTCCTGGTCTGTGAATGTTGCTTTTACTCTGTACCTGCCCGTTCCTGGTATGTGAATGTTGATTTTACTCTGAGCCTGTCAATTCCTGGTCTGTGAATGTTGATTTTACTCTGTACCTGTCGATTCCTGGTATGTGAATGTTGATATTACACTGTACCTGCCAGTTCCTGGTGTGTGAATGTTGATTTTATTCTCTACCTGACAGTTCCTGGTATGTAAATGTAGATTTGACTCTGTACCTGTCAGTTACTGGTATGTGAATGTTGTTTTTACTCTGTATCAGTCAATTCCTGGTCTGTGAATGTTGATTTTACTCTGTAGCTGTCAATTCCTGGTCTGTGAATGTTGATTCTACAATGTACCTGTCAGTTCCTGGTATGTGAATGTTGATTTTACTCTGTACCTGCCAGTTCCTGGTGTGTGAATGTTGATTTTATTCTGTACCTGTCAATTCCTGGTCTGTCAATGTTGATTCTACACTTTACCTGACCGTACTTGGTATGTGGATGTTGATTTTACTCTGCATCAGTCAATTCCTGGTCTGTGAATGTTGATTTTACTCTGTATCTGTCAATTCCTGGTCTGTGAATGCTGATTTTACTCTGTACCTGCCCGTTCCTGGTATGTGAATGTTGATTTTACTCTGAGCCTGTCAATTCCTGGTCTGTGAATGCTGATTTTCCTCTGTATCGTCAATTCCTGGTATGTGAATGTTGATATTACACTGTACCTGCCAGTTCCTGGTGTGTGAATGTTGATTTTATTCTGTACCTGTCAATTCCTGGTATGTCAATGTTGATTCTACTCTTTACCTGACAGTACCTGGTATGTGAATGTTTATTTTATTCTGTCCCTGCCAGTTCCCGGTGTGTGTGAATGTTCATTTTACTCTGTCCCTGACAGTTCCTGGTATGTAAATGTAGATTTGTCTCTGTACCTGTCAGTTACTGGTACGTGAATGTTGATTTTGCTCTGTATCAGTCAATTCCTGGTCTGTGAATGTTGATTTTGCACTGTAGCTGTCAATTCCTGGTCTGTGAGTGTTGATTCGACAATGTACCTGTCAGTACCTGGTATGTGAATGTTGATTTTACTCTGTACCTGCCAGTTCCTGGTATGTCAATGTTGATTCTACTCTTTACCTGACAGTACTTGGTATGTGGATGTTGATTTTACTCTGCATCAGTCAATTCCTGGTCTGTGAATGTTGATTTTACTCTGTACCTGCCAGTTCCTGGTTTGTCACTATTAATTCTACTCTGTAGCTATCAGTACCTGGTATGTGAATGTTGATTTTACCCTGCAGCTGTCAATTCCGGGTATGTGAATGTTGATTTTACTCAGTACCTGCCCGTTCCTGGTATGTGAATGTTGATTTTATACTGAATCTGTCAATTCCTGGTCTGTGAATGTTGATTTTCTCTGTATGTGTCAATTCCTGGTCTGTGAATGTTGATTTTACACTGAATCTGTCAATTCCTGGTCTGTGAATGTTGATTTTACTCTGTACCTGACAGTACTTGGTATGTGAATGTTGATTTTACTCTGTACCTGCCAGTTCCTGGTATGTAAATGTAGATTTTACTCTGTACCTGGTGTGTGTGAATTTTGATTTGACCCTGCATCTGTCAATTCCTGGTATGTGAATGTTGATTTTACTCTGTACCTGACAGTACCTGGTATGCGAATGTTGAGTTTACACTGTCCCTGTCAATTCCTGGTATGTGAATGTTGATTTTATTCTGTACCTGCCAGTTCCTGGTATGTCAATGTTGATTCAACTCTTTATCTGAAAGTACCTGCTATGTGGATGTTGATTTTACTCAGTATCTGTCAATTCCTGGTAAGTGAATGTTGATTTGACTCTGTCCCTGACAGTACCTGGTATGTCAATGTTGATTTTACTCTGTACCTGACAGTACCTGGTATGTGAATGTTGATTTTATTCTGTCCCTGCAAGTTCCCGGTGTGTGTGAATGTTGATTTTACTCTGTCCCTGACAGTTCCTGGCATGTAAATGTAGATTTGTCTCTGTACCTGTCAGTTACTGTGATGTGAATGTTGATTTTACCCTGTATCAGTCAATTCCTGGTCTGTGAATGTTGATTTTACACTGTAGCTGTCAATTCCTGGTCTGTGAATGTTGATTCTACAATGTACCTGTCAGTACCTGGTATGTGAATGTTGATTTTACTCTGTACCTGCCAGTTCCTGGTGTGTGAATGTTGATTTTATTCTGTACCTGTCAATTCTTGGTATGTCAATGTTGATTCTACACTTTACCTGACAGTACTTGGCATGTGGATGTTGATTTTACTCTGTATCAGTCAATTCCTGGTCTGTGAATGTTGATTTTACTCTGCATCTGTCAATTCCTGGTCTGTGAATGCTGATTTTACTCTGTACCTGCCCGTTCCTGGTATGTGAATGTTGATTTTACTCTGAGCCTGTCAATTCCTGGTCTGTGAATGCTGATTTTCCTCTGTATCGTCAATTCCTGGTATGTGAATGTTGATATTACACTGTACCTGCCAGTTCCTGGTGTGTGAATGTTTATTTTATTCAGTCCCTGCCAGTTACCGGTGTGTCTGAATGTTGATTTTACTCTGTCCCTGACAGTTCCTGGTATGTAAATGTAGATTTGTCTCTGTACCTGTCAGTTACTGGTATGTGAATGTTGATTTTGCTCTGTATCAGTCAATTCCTGGTCTGTGAATGTTGATTTTGCACTGTAGCTGTCAATTCCTGGTCTGTGAGTGTTGATTCGACAATGTACCTGTCAGTACCTGGTATGTGAATGTTGATTTTACTCTGTACCTGCCAGTTCCTGGTATGTCAATGTTGATTCTACTCTTTACCTGACAGTACTTGGTATGTGGATGTTGATTTTACTCTGCATCAGTCAATTCCTGGTCTGTGAATGTTGATTTTACTCTGTACCTGCCAGTTCCTGGTTTGTCACTGTTAATTCTACTCTGTAGCTATCAGTACCTGGTATGTGAATGTTGATTTTACTCTGTAGCTGTCAATTCCGGGTATGTGAATGTTGATTTTTCTCAGTACCTGCCCGTTCCTGGTATGTGAATGTTGATTTTATACTGAATCTGTCAATTCCTGGTCTGTGAATGTTGATTTTCTCTGTATCTGTCAATTCCTGGTCTGTGAATGTTGATTTTACACTGAATCTGTCAATTCCTGGTCTGTGAATGTTGATTTTACTCTGTATCTGTCAATTCCTGGTCTGTGAATGTTGATTTGACTCTGTACCTGACAGTACCTGGTATGTGAATGTTGATTTTACTCTGTACCTGGTGTGTGTGAATGTTGATTTTACTCTGTACCATTCAGTACCTGGTATGTGAATGTTGATTTTACGCTGCACCTGTCAATTCCTGGGATGTCAAAGTTGATTCTACTCTTTACCTGTCAGTTCCTGGTATGTGAATGTTGATTTGACTCTGTACCTGTCAGTTACTGGTATGTGAATGTTGATATTACACTGTATCTGTGAATTCCTGGTCTGTGAATGTTGATTTTACTCAGTATCTGTCAATTCCTGGTATGTGAAGGTTGATTTGACTCTGTCCCTGACAGTACCTGGTATGTCAATGTTGATTTTACTCTGTACCTGACAGTACCTGGTAAGTGAATGTTGATTTTACACTGAATCTGTCAATTCCTGGTCTGTGAATTTTGATTTTACTCTGTACCTGTCCATTCCTGGTCAGTGAATGTTGATTTTACTCTGTACCTGCCCGTTCCTGGGATGTGAATGTTGATTTTACACTGAATCTGTCAATTCCTGGTCTGTGAATGTTGATTTTACTCTGTATCTGTCAATTCCTGGTCTGTGAATGCTGATTTTACTCTGTACCTGCCCGTTCCTGGTATGTGAATGTTGATTTTACTCTGAGCCTGTCAATTCCTGGTCTGTGAATGCTGATTTTCATCTGTATTGTCAATTCCTGGTATGTGAATGTTGATATTACACTGTACCTGCCAGTTCCTAGTGTGTGAATGTTGATTTTATTCTGTACCTGTCAATTCCTGGTATGTCAATGTTGATTCTACTCTTTACCTGACAGTACCTGGTATGTGAATGTTGATTTTATTCTGTCCCTGCCAGTTCCCGGTGTGTGTGAATGTTGATTTTACTCTGTCCCTGACAGTTCCTGGTATGTAAATGTAGATTTGTCTCTGTACCTGTCAGTTACTGGTATGTGAATGTTGATTTTGCTCTGTATCAGTCAATTCCTGGACTGTGAATGTTGATTTTGCACTGTAGCTGTCAATTCCTGGTCTGTGAATGTTGATTCGACAATGTACCTGTCAGTACCTGGTATGTGAATGTTGATTTTACTCTGTACCTGCCAGTTCCTGGTGTGTGAACGTTGATTTTATTCTGTACCTGTCAATTCCTGGTATGTCAATGTTGATTCTACTCTTTACCTGACAGTACTTGGTATGTGGATGTTGATTTTACTCTGCATCAGTCAATTCCTGGTCTGTGAATGTTGATTTTACTCTGTACCTGCCAGTTCCTGGTTTGTCACTGTTAATTCTACTCTGTAGCTATCAGTACCTGGTATGTGAATGTTGATTGTACTCTGTAGCTGTCAATTCCGGGTATGTGAATGTTGATTTTACTCTGTACCTGTCCGTTCCTGGTATGTGAATGTTGATTTTATACTGAATCTGTCAATTCCTGGTCTGTGAATGTTGATTTTCTCTGTATCTGTCAATTCCTGGTATGTGAATGTTGATTTTACACTGAATCTGTCAATTCCTGGTCTGTGAATGTTGATTTTACTCTGTATCTGTCAATTCCTGGTCTGTGAATCTTGATTTGACTCTGTACCTGACAGTACCTGGTATGTGAATGTTGATTTTACTCTGTACCTGGTGTGTGTGAATGTTGATTTTACTCTGTACCATTCAGTACCTGGTATGTGAATGTTGATTTTACTCTGCACCTGTCAATTCCTGGGATGTCAAAGTTGATTCTACTCTTTACCTGTCAGTTCCTGGTATGTGAATGTTGATTTGACTCTGTACCTGTCAGTTACTGGTATGTGAATGTTGATATTACACTGTATCTGTGAATTCCTGGTCTGCGAATGTTGATTTGACTCTGCATCTGTCAATTCCTGTTATTTCAATGTTGATTTTACTCTGTACCTGACAGTACCTGGTTTGTGAATGTTGATTTTACTCTGTACCTGACAGTACCTGGTATGTGAATGTTGATTTTACACTGTACCTGCCAGTACCTGGTATGCAAATGTCGATTTTACTCTGTATCAATCAATTCCTGGTATGTGAATGTTGATTCTACTCTTTACCTGACAGTACCTGGCATGTGAATGTTGATTTTACTCTTTACCTGCCAATTCCCGGTGTGTGAATGTTGATTTTACTCTATCCCTGTCAATTCCTGGTATGTGAATGTTGATTCTACAATGTACCTGTCAGTACCTGGTATGTGAATGTTGATTTTACACTGTACCAGTCAGGTCCTGGGATGTGAATGTTGATTCTGCAATGTCCCTGTCAGTACCTGGCATGTAAATGTTGATTTTACTCTGTACCTGTCAATTCCTGGGATGTGAATGTTGATTTTACACTGTACCTGCCAGTTCCTGGTATGTAAATGTAGATGTTACTCTGTAACTGGTGTGTGAATGTTGATTTGACTCTGCATCTGTCAATTCCTGGTGTGTGAATGTTGATTTTACTCTGTACTTGTCAGTTCCTGGTGAGCGAATGTCGATTTTACTCTGTATCAGTCAATTCCTGGTATGTGAATGTTGATTCTACTCTTTAACTGACAGTACCTGGCATGTGAATGTTGATTTTACTCTTCACCTGCCAATTCCCGGTGTGCGAATGTTGATTTTACTCTGTCCCTGTCAAGTCCTGGTATGTGAATGTTGATTCTACAATGTACCTGTCAGTACCTGGTATGTGAATGTTGATTTTACACTGTGTCTTACAATTCCTGGTCTGCGAATGTTGATTTGACTCTGTACCTGACAGTACCTGGTATGTGAATGTTGATTTTACTCTGTACCTGGTGTGTGTGAATGTTGATTTTACTCTGTACCATTCAGTACCTGGTATGTGAATGTTGATTTTACTCTGCACCTGTCAATTCCGGGGATGTCAAAGTTGATTCTGCTCTTTAACTATCAGTTCCTGGTATGTGAATGTTGATTTGACTCTGTACCTGTCAGTTACTGGTATGTGAATGTTGATATTACACTGTATCTGTGAATTCCTGGTCTGCGAATGTTGATTTGACTCTGCATCTGTCAATTCCTGTTATTTCAATGTTGATTTTACTCTGTACCTGACAGTACCTGGTTTGTGAATGTTGATTTTAATCTGTACCTGACAGTACCTGGTATGTGAATGTTGATTTTACACTGTACCTGCCAGTACCTGGTATGCAAATGTCGATTTTACTCTGTATCAATCAATTCCTGGTATGTGAATGTTGATTCTACTCTTTACCTGACAGTACCTGGCATGTGAATGTTGATTTTACTCTTTACCTGCCAATTCCCGGTGTGTGAATGTTGATTTTACTCTGTCCCTGTCAATTCCTGGTATGTGAATGTTGATTCTACAGTGTACCTGTCAGTACCTGGTATGTGAATGTTGATTTTACACTGAATCTGTCAATTCCTGGTCTGTGAATGTTGATTTTACTCTGTATCTGTCAATTCCTGGTCTGTGAATGTTGATTTTACTCTTTACCTGACAGTACTTGGTATGTGAATGTTGATTTTACTCTGTACCTGCCAGTTCCTAGTATGTTAATGTAGAGTTTACTCTGTACCTGGTGTGTGTGAATGTTGATTTGACTCTGCATCTGTCAATTCCTGGTATGTGAATGTTGATTTTACTCTGTACCTGACAGTACCTGGTATGTGAATGTTGATTTTACACTGTAACTGTCAGGTCCTGGGATGTGAATGTTGATTCTGCAATGTCCCTGTCAGTACCTGACATGTAAATGTTGATTTTACTCTGTACCTGTCAATTCCTGGGATGTGAATGTTGATTTTACACTGTACCTGCCAGTTCCTGGTATGTAAATGTAGATGTTACTCTGTAACTGGTGTGTGAATGTTGATTTGACTCTGCATCTGTCAATTCCTGGTGTGTGAATGTTGATTTTACTCTGTACTTGTCAGTTCCTGGTGTGCGAATGTCGATTTTACTCTGTATCAGTCAATTCCTGGTATGTGAATGTTGATTCTACTCTTTAACTGACAGTACCTGGCATGTGAATGTTGATTTTACTCTTCACCTGCCAATTCCCGGTGTGCGAATGTTGATTTTACTCTGTCCCTGTCAAGTCCTGGCATGTGAATGTTGATTCTACAATGTACCTGTCAGTACCTGGTATGTGAATGTTGATTTTACACTGTGTCTGACAATTCCTGGTCTGCGAATGTTGATTTGACTCTGTACCTGACAGTACCTGGTATGTGAATGTTGATTTTACTCTGTACCTGCCCGTTCCTGGTATTTGAATGTTGGTTTTACACTGTCCCTGTCAATTCCTGGTATGTGAATGTTGATTTTACTCTGTCCCTGTCAATTCCTGGTATGTGCATGTTGATTCTGCAATGTGACTGTCAATTCCTGGTCTGTGAATGTTGATTTTACTCTGTATCTGTCAATTCCTGGTCTGTGAATGTTGATTTTACTCTTTACCTGACAGTACTTGGTATGTGAATGTTGATTTTACTCTGTACCTGCCAGTTCCTAGTATGTTAATGTAGAGTTTACTCTGTACCTGGTGTGTGTGAATGTTGATTTGACTCTGCATCTGTCAATTCCTGGTATGTGAATGTTGATTTTACTCTGTACCTGACAGTACCTGGTATGTGAATGTTGATTTTACACTGTAACTGTCAATTCCTGGCCTGTGAATTTTGATTTTACTCTGTACCTGACAGTACTTGGTATGTGAATGTTGATTTTACTCTGTACCTGACAGTACCTGGTATGTGAATGTTGATTTTACACTGTAACTGTCAATTCCTGGCCTGTGAATGTTGATTTTACTCTGTACCTGACAGTACTTGGGATGTGAATGTTGATTTTACTCTGTACCTGCCAGTTCCTGGTATGTAAATGTAGATTTTAACTCTGTACCTGGTCTGTGTGAATGTTCATTTGACTCTGCATCTGTCAATTCCTGATATGTGAATGTTGATTTTACTCTGTCCCTGACAGTACCTGGTATGTGAATGTTGAGTTTACTCTGTGCCTGCCCGTTCCAGGTATGTAAATGTTGATTTTACACTGAATCTGTCAATTCCTGGTCTGTGAATGTTGATTTTCCACTGTACCTGCCAGTTCCTGGTGTGTGAATGTTGATTTTATTCAGTACCTGTCAATTCCTGGTATGTCAATGTTGATTCAACTCTTTACCTGACAGTACCTGCTATGTGGATGTTGATTTTACTCAGTATCTGTCAATTCCTGGTATGTCAATGTTGATTTTACTCTGTACCTGACAGTACAGAGTATGTGAATGTTGATTTTACTCTGTACCTGACAGTACCTGGTAAGTGAATGTTGATTTTACACTGAATCTGTCAATTCCTGGTCTGTGAATGTTGATTTTACTCTGTACCTGTCAATTCCTGGTCTGTGAATGTTGATTTTACTCTGTACCTGCTCGTTCCTGTTATGTGAATGTTGATTTTACACTGAATCTGTCAATTCCTGGTCTGTGAATGTTGATTTTACTCTGTATCTGTCAATTCCTGGTCTGTGAATGTTGATTTTACTGTGTGCCTGCCCGTTCGTGGTATGTGAATGTTGATTTTACTCTGAGCCTGTCAATTCCTGGTCTGTGAATGTTGATTTTACTCTGTACCTGTCAATTCCTGGTATGTGAATGTTGATATTACACTGTACCTGCCAGTTGCTGGTGTGTGAATGTTGATTTTATTCTGTACCTGTCAATTCCTGGTATGTCAATGTTGATTCTACTCTTTACCTGACAGTACCTGGTATGTGAATGTTGATTTTACTCTGTACCTGCCAGTTCCTGGTCTGTGAATGTTGATTTTACTCTGTACCTGTCAGTTCCCGGTGTGTGTGAATGTTGATTTTACTCTGTCCCTGACAGTTCCTGGTATGTAAATGTAGATTTGTCTCTGTACCTGTCAGTTACTGGTATGTGAATGTTCATTTTACTCTGTATCAGTCAATTCCTGGTCTGTGAATGTTGATTTTACTCTGTAGCTGTCAATTCCTGGTCTGTGAATGTTGATTCTACAATGTACCTGTCAGTACCTGGTATGTGAATGTTGATTTTACTCTGTACCTGCCAGTTCCTGGTGTGTGAATGTTGATTTTATTCTGTACCTGTCAATTCCTGGTATGTCAACATTGATTCTACTCTTTACCTGACAGTACCTGGTATGTGGATGTTGATTTTACTCTGTAGCAGTCAATTCCTGGTCTGTGAATGTTGATTTTACTCCGTACCTACCAGTTCCTGGTATGTTAATGTTAATGCTACTCTGTCGCTATCAGTACCTGGTATGTGAATGTTGATTTTACTCTGTACCTGCCCGTTCCTGGTCTGTGAATGTTGATTTTATACTGAAACTGTCAATTCCTGGTCTGTGAATGTTGATTTTATCTGTATCTGTCAATTCTGGTATGTGAATGTTGATTTTACACTGAATCTGTCAATTCCTGGTCTGTGAATGTTGATTTTACTCTGTATCTGTCAATTCCTGGTCTGTGAATGTTGCTTTGACTCTGTACCTGACAGAACCTGGTATGTGAATGTTGATTTTACTCTGTACCAGTCATTACCTGGTCTGTGAATGTTGATTTTACTCTGCACCTGTCAATTCCTGGGATGTCAAAATTGATTCTACTCTTTACCTGTCAGTTCCTGGTATGTGAATGTTGATTTGACTCTGTACCTGTCAGTTACTGGTATGTGAATGTTGATTTTACACTGTATCTGTGAATTCCTGGTCTGCGAATGTTGATTTGACTCTGCATCTGTCAATTCCTGGTATGTCAATGTTGTTTTTACTCTGTACCTGACAGTACCTGGTTTGTGAACGTTGATTTTACTCTGTACCTGACAGTACCTTGTATGTGAATGTTGATTTTACACTGTACCTGCCAGTTCCTGTTGTGTGAATGTTGATTTTACTCTGTACCTGTCAGTTACTGGTGTGCGAATGTCGATTTTACTCTGTATCAATCAATTCCTGGTATGTGAATGTTGATTCTACTCTTTACCTGACAGTACCTGGCATGTGAATGTTGATTTTACACTGTACCTGTCAGGTCCTGGGATGTGAATGTTAATTCTGCAATGTCCCTGTCAGTACCTGGTATGTAAATGTTGATTTTACTCTGTACCTGTCAATTCCTGGGATGTGAATGTTGATTTTACTCTGTACCTGACTTGTGAATGTTGCTTTTACTCTGCACCTGCCAGTTCCTGGTATGTAAATGTAGATTTTATTCTCTACCTGGTGTGTGAATGTTGAGTTGACTCTGCATCTGTCAATTCCTGGTGTGTGAATGTTGATTTTACTCTGTACCTGTCAGTTCCTGGTGTGCGAATGTCGATTTTACTCTGTATCGTCAATTCCTGGTATGTGAATGTTGATTCTACTCTTTACCTGACAGTACCTGGCATGTGAATGTTAATTTTACTCTTTACCTGCCAATTCCCGGTGTGCGAATGTTGGTTTTACTCTGTCCCTGTCAATTCCTGGGATGTGAATGTTGATTCTACAATGTACCTGTCAGTACCTGGTATGTGAATGTTGATTTTACACTGTATCTGACAATTCCTGTTCTGCGAATGTTGATTTTCCTCTGTACCTGCCAGTTCCTGGTATGTCAATGTTAATTCTACTCTGTAGCTATCAGTACCTGATATGTGAATGTTGATTTTACTCTGTAGCTGTCAATTCCTGGTATGTGAATGTTGATTTTACTCTGTATCAGTCAATTACTGGTCTGTGAATGTTGATTTTACTCTGTACCTGCCAGTTCCTGGTATGTCAATGTTAATTCTACTCTGTAGCTATCAGTACCTGGTATGTGAATGTTGATTTTACTCTGTAGCTGTCAATTCCTGGTATGTGAATGTTGATTTTACTCTGTACATGCACTTTCCTGGTATGTGAATGTTGATTCTGCAATGTACCTGTCAATTCCTGGTCTGTGAATGTTGATTTTACTCTGTATCTGTCAATTCCTGGTCCGTGAATGTTGATTTTACTCTGTACCTGACAGTACTTGGGATGTGCATGCTGATTTTACTCTGTGCCTGCCAGTTCCTGGTATGTAAATGTAGATTTTACTCTGTACCTGGTGTGTGTGAATGTTGATTTGACTCTGCATCTGTCAATTCCTGGTATGTTAATGTTGATTTTACTCTGTACCTGCCAGTTCCTGGTTTGCCACTGTTAATTCTACTCTGTAGCTATCAGTTCCTGGTATGTGAATGTTGATTTTACTCTGTCGCTGTCAATTCCGGGTATGTGAATGTTAATTTTACTCAGTACCTGCCCGTTCCTGGTATGTGAATGTTGATTTTATACTGAATCTGTCAATTCCTGGTCTGTGAATGTTGATTTTCTCTGTATCTGTCAATTCCTGGTCTGTGAATGTTGATTTTACACTGAATCTGTCAATTCCTAGTCTGTGAATGTTGATTTTACTCTGTATCTGTCAATTCCTGGTCTGTGAATGTTGATTTGACTCTGTACCTGACAGTACCTGGTATGTGAATGTTGATTTTACTCTGTACCTGGTGTGTGTGAATGTTGATTTTACTCTGTACCATTCAGTACCTGGTATGTGAATGTTGATTTTACTCTGCACCTGTCAATTCCTGGGATGTCAAAGTTGATTCTACTCTTTACCTGTCAGTTCCTGGTATGTGAATGTTGATTTGACTCTGTACCTGTCAGTTACTGGTATGTGAATGTTGATATTACACTGTATCTGTGAATTCCTGGTCTGTGAATGTTGATTTTACTCAGTATCTGTCAATTCCTGGTATGTGAATGTTGATTTTACTCTGTATCAGTCAATTCCTGGTCTGTGAATGTTGATTTTACTCTGTACCTGCCAGTTCCTGGTATGTCAATGTTAATTCTACTCTGTAGCTATCAGTACCTGGTATGTGAATGTTGATTTTACTCTGTAGCTGTCAATTCCTGGTATGTGAATGTTGATTTTACTCTGTACATGCACTTTCCTGGTATGTGAATGTTGATTCTGCAATGTACCTGTCAATTCCTGGTCTGTGAATGTTGATTTTACTCTGTATCTGTCAATTCCTGGTCCGTGAATGTTGATTTTACTCTGTACCTGACAGTACTTGGGATGTGCATGCTGATTTTACTCTGTGCCTGCCAGTTCCTGGTATGTAAATGTAGATTTTACTCTCTACCTGGTGTGTGTGAATGTTGATTTGACTCTGCATCTGTCAATTCCTGGTATGTTAATGTTGATTTTACTCTGTACCTGCCAGTTCCTGGTTTGTCACTGTTAATTCTACTCTGTAGCTATCAGTTCCTGGTATGTGAATGTTGATTTTACTCTGTCGCTGTCAATTCCGGGTATGTGAATGTTAATTTTACTCAGTACCTGCCCGTTCCTGGTATGTGAATGTTGATTTTATACTGAATCTGTCAATTCCTGGTCTGTGAATGTTGATTTTCTCTGTATCTGTCAATTCCTGGTCTGTGAATGTTGATTTTACACTGAATCTGTCAATTCCTAGTCTGTGAATGTTGATTTTACTCTGTATCTGTCAATTCCTGGTCTGTGAATGTTGATTTGACTCTGTACCTGACAGTACCTGGTATGTGAATGTTGATTTTACTCTGTACCTGGTGTGTGTGAATGTTGATTTTACTCTGTACCATTCAGTACCTGGTATGTGAATGTTGATTTTACTCTGCACCTGTCAATTCCTGGGATGTCAAAGTTGATTCTACTCTTTACCTGTCAGTTCCTGGTATGTGAATGTTGATTTGACTCTGTACCTGTCAGTTACTGGTATGTGAATGTTGATATTACACTGTATCTGTGAATTCCTGGTCTGTGAATGTTGATTTTACTCAGTATCTGTCAATTCCTGGTATGTGAATGTTGATTTTACTCTGTATCAGTCAATTCCTGGTCTGTGAATGTTGATTTTACTCTGTACCTGCCAGTTCCTGGTATGTCAATGTTAATTCTACTCTGTAGCTATCAGTACCTGGTATGTGAATGTTGATTTTACTCTGTAGCTGTCAATTCCTGGTATGTGAATGTTGATTTTACTCTGTACATGCACTTTCCTGGTATGTGAATGTTGATTCTGCAATGTACCTGTCAATTCCTGGTCTGTGAATGTTGATTTTACTCTGTATCTGTCAATTCCTGGTCCGTGAATGTTGATTTTACTCTGTACCTGACAGTACTTGGGATGTGCATGCTGATTTTACTCTGTGCCTGCCAGTTCCTGGTATGTAAATGTAGATTTTACTCTCTACCTGGTGTGTGTGAATGTTGATTTGACTCTGCATCTGTCAATTCCTGGTATGTTAATGTTGATTTTACTCTGTACCTGCCAGTTCCTGGTTTGTCACTGTTAATTCTACTCTGTAGCTATCAGTTCCTGGTATGTGAATGTTGATTTTACTCTGTCGCTGTCAATTCCGGGTATGTGAATGTTAATTTTACTCAGTACCTGCCCGTTCCTGGTATGTGAATGTTGATTTTATACTGAATCTGTCAATTCCTGGTCTGTGAATGTTGATTTTCTCTGTATCTGTCAATTCCTGGTCTGTGAATGTTGATTTTACACTGAATCTGTCAATTCCTAGTCTGTGAATGTTGATTTTACTCTGTATCTGTCAATTCCTGGTCTGTGAATGTTGATTTGACTCTGTACCTGACAGTACCTGGTATGTGAATGTTGATTTTACTCTGTACCTGGTGTGTGTGAATGTTGATTTTACTCTGTACCATTCAGTACCTGGTATGTGAATGTTGATTTTACTCTGCACCTGTCAATTCCTGGGATGTCAAAGTTGATTCTACTCTTTACCTGTCAGTTCCTGGTATGTGAATGTTGATTTGACTCTGTACCTGTCAGTTACTGGTATGTGAATGTTGATATTACACTGTATCTGTGAATTCCTGGTCTGTGAATGTTGATTTTACTCAGTATCTGTCAATTCCTGGTATGTGAATGTTGATTTTACTCTGTATCAGTCAATTCCTGGTCTGTGAATGTTGATTTTACTCTGTACCTGCCAGTTCCTGGTATGTCAATGTTAATTCTACTCTGTAGCTATCAGTACCTGGTATGTGAATGTTGATTTTACTCTGTAGCTGTCAATTCCTGGTATGTGAATGTTGATTTTACTCTGTACATGCACTTTCCTGGTATGTGAATGTTGATTCTGCAATGTACCTGTCAATTCCTGGTCTGTGAATGTTGATTTTACTCTGTATCTGTCAATTCCTGGTCCGTGAATGTTGATTTTACTCTGTACCTGACAGTACTTGGGATGTGCATGCTGATTTTACTCTGTGCCTGCCAGTTCCTGGTATGTAAATGTAGATTTTACTCTCTACCTGGTGTGTGTGAATGTTGATTTGACTCTGCATCTGTCAATTCCTGGTATGTTAATGTTGATTTTACTCTGTACCTGCCAGTTCCTGGTTTGTCACTGTTAATTCTACTATGTAGCTATCAGTTCCTGGTATGTGAATGTTGATTTTACTCTGTCGCTGTCAATTCCGGGTATGTGAATGTTGATTTTACTCAGTACCTGCCCGTTCCTGGTATGTGAATGTTGATTTTATACTGAATCTGTCAATTCCTGGTCTGAGAATGTTGATTTTCTCTGTATCTGTCAATTCCTGGTCTGTGAATGTTGATTTTACACTGAATCTGTCAATTCCTAGTCTGTGAATGTTGATTTTACTCTGTATCTGTCAATTCCTGGTCTGTGAATGTTGATTTGACTCTGTACCTGACAGTACCTGGTATGTGAATGTTGATTTTACTCTGTACCTGGTGTGTGTGAATGTTGATTTTACTCTGTACCATTCAGTACCTGCTATGTGAATGTTGATTTTACTCTGCACCTGTCAATTCCTGGGATGTCAAAGTTGATTCTACTCTTTACCTGTCAATTCCTGGTCTGTGAATGTTGATTTTACTCTGTATCTGTCAATTCCTGGTCTGTGAATGCTGATTTTACTCTGTACCTGCCCGTTCCTGGTATGTGAATGTTGATTTTACTCTGAGCCTGTCAATTCCTGGTCTGTGAATGTTGATTTTATTCTGTACCTGTCAATTCCTGGTATGTCAATGTTGATTCTACTCTTTACCTGACAGTACCTGGTATGTGAATGTTGATTTTACTCTGTCCCTGACAGTTCCTGGTATGTAAATGTAGATTTGGCTCTGTACCTGTCAGTTACTGGTATGTGAATGTTGATTTTACTCTGTATCAGTCAATTCCTGGTCTGTGAATGTTCATTTTACACTGTAGCTGCCAGTTCCTGGTGTGTGAATGTTGATTTTATTCTGTACCTGTCAATTCCTGGTATGTCAATGTTGATTCTACTCTTTACCTGACAGTACTTGGTATGTGGATGTTGATTTTACTCAATATCAGTCAATTCCTGGTCTGTGAATGTTGATTTTACTCTGTACCTGCCAGTTCCTGGTATGTCAATGTTAATTCTACTCTGTCGCTATCAGTACCTCGTATGTGAATGTTGATTTTACACTGAATCTGTCAATTCCTGGTCTGTGAATGTTGATTTTACTCTGTATCTGTCAATTCCTGGTCTGTGAATGCTGATTTTACTCTGTACCTGCCCGTTCCTGGTATGTGAATGTTGATTTTACTCTGAGCCTGTCAATTCCGGGTCTGTGAATGCTGATTTTCATCTGTATTGTCAATTCCTGGTATGTGAATGTTGATATTACACTGTACCTGCCAGTTCCTAGTGTGTGAATGTTGATTTTATTCTGTACCTGTCAATTCCTGGTATGTCAATGTTGATTCTACTCTTTACCTGACAGTACCTGGTATGTGAATGTTGATTTTATTCTGTCCCTGCCAGTTCCCGGTGTGTGTGAAAGTTAATTTTACTCTGTCCCTGACAGTTCCTGGTATGTAAATGTAGATTTGTCTCTGTACCTGTCAGTTACTGGTATGTGAATGTTGATTTTGCTCTGTATCAGTCAATTCCTGGACTGTGAATGTTGATTTTGCACTGTAGCTGTCAATTCCTGGTCTGTGAATGTTGATTCGACAATGTACCTGTCAGTACCTGGTATGTGAATGTTGATTTTACTCTGTACCTGTCAGTTCCTGGTGTGTGAACGTTGATTTTATTCTGTACCTGTCAATTCCTGGTATGTCAATGTTGATTCTACTCTTTACCTGACTACTTGGTATGTGGATGTTGATTTTACTCTGCATCAGTCAATTCCTGGTCTGTGAATGTTGATTTTACTCTGTACCTGCCAGTTCCTGGTTTGTCACTGTTAATTCTACTCTGTAGCTATCAGTACCTGGTATGTGAATGTTGATTTTACTCTGTAGCTGTCAATTCCGGGTATGTGAATGTTGATTTTACTCTGTACCTGTCCGTTCCTGGTCTGTGAATGTTGATTTTATACTGAATCTGTCAATTCCTGGTCTGTGAATGTTGATTTTCTCTGTATCTGTCAATTCCTGGTATGTGAATGTTGATTTTACACTGAATCTGTCAATTCCTGGGATGTCAAAGTTGATTCTACTCTTTACCTGTCAGTTCCTGGTATGTGAATGTTGATTTGACTCTGTACCTGTCAGTTACTGGCATGTGAATGTTGATATTACACTGTATCTGTGAATTCCTGGTCTGCGAATGTTGATTTGACTCTGCATCTGTCAATTCCTGTTATTTCAATGTTGATTTTACTCTGTACCTGACAGTACCTTGTTTGTGAATGTTGATTTTACTCTGTACCTGACAGTACCTGGTATGTGAATGTTGATTTTACACTGTACCTGCCAGTACCTGGTATGCAAATGTCGATTTTACTCTGTATCAATCAATTCCTGGTATGTGAATGTTGATTCTACTCTTTACCTGACAGTACCTGGCATGTGAATGTTGATTTTACTCTTTACCTGCCAATTCCCGGTGTGTGAATGTTGATTTTACTCTGTCCCTGTCAATTCCTGGTATGTGAATGTTGATTCTACAATGTACCTGTCAGTACCTGGTATGTGAATGTTGATTTTACACTGTACCTGTCAGGTCCTGGGATGTGAATGTTGATTCTGCAATGTCCCTGTCAGTACCTGGCATGTAAATGTTGATTTTACTCTGTACCTGTCAATTCCTGGGATGTGAATGTTGATTTTACACTGTACCTGCCAGTTCCTGGTATGTAAATGTAGATGTTACTCTGTAACTGGTGTGTGAATGTTGATTTGACTCTGCATCTGTCAATTCCTGGTGTGTGAATGTTGATTTTACTCTGTATCAGTCAATTCCTGGTATGTGAATGTTGATTCTACTCTTTAACTGACAGTACCTGGCATGTGAATGTTGATTTTACTCTTCACCTGCCAATTCCCGGTGTGCGAATGTTGATTTTACTCTGTCCCTGTCAATTCCTGGTATGTGAATGTTGATTCTACAATGTACCTGTCAGTACCTGGTATGTGAATGTTGATTTTACACTGTGTCTGACAATTCCTGGTCTGCGAATGTTGATTTGACTCTGTACCTGCCCGTTCCTGGTATTTGAATGTCGGTTTTACACTGTCCCTGTCAATTCCTGGTATGTGAATGTTGATTTTACTCTGTCCCTGTCAATTCCTGGTATGTGCATGTTGATTCTGCAATGTGACTGTCAATTCCTGGTCTGTGAATGTTGATTTTACTCTGTATCTGTCAATTCCTGGTCTGTGAATGTTGATTTTACTCTTTACCTGACAGTACTTGGTATGTGAATGTTGATTTTACTCTGTACCTGCCAGTTCCTAGTATGTAAATGTAGAGTTTACTCTGTACCTGGTGTGTGTGAATGTTGATTTGACTCTGCATCTGTCAATTCCTGGTATGTGAATGTTGATTTTACTCTGTACCTGACAGTACCTGGTATGTGAATGTTGATTTTGCACTGTAACTGTCAATTCCTGGCCTGTGAATGTTGATTTTACTCTGGACCTGACAGTACTTGGTATCTGAATGTTGATTTTACTCTGTACCTGACAGTACCTGGTATGTGAATGTTGATTTTACACTGTAACTGTCAATTCCTGGCCTGTGAATGTTGATTTTACTCTGTACCTGACAGTACTTGGTATGTGAATGTTGATTTTACTCTGTACCTGCCAGTTCCTGGTATGTAAATGTAGATTTTAACTCTGTACCTGGTCTGTGTGAATGTTCATTTGACTCTGCATCTGTCAATTCCTGATATGTGAATGTTGATTTTACTCTGTCCCTGACAGTACCTGGTATGTGAATGTTGAGTTTACTCTGTGCCTGCCCGTTCCTGGTATGTAAATGTTGATTTTACACTGAATCTGTCAATTCCTGGTCTGTGAATGTTGATTTTCCACTGTACCTGCCAGTTCCTGGTGTGTGAATGTTGATTTTATTCAGTACCTGTCAATTCCTGGTATGTCAATGTTGATTCAACTCTTTACCTGACAGTACCTGCTATGTGGATGTTGATTTTACTCAGTATCTGTCAATTCCTGGTATGTCAATGTTGATTTTACTCTGTACCTGACAGTACCGAGTATGTGAATGTTGATTTTACTCTGTACCTGACAGTACCTGGTAAGTGAATGTTGATTTTACACTGAATCTGTCAATTCCTGGTCTGTGAATGTTGATTTTACTCTGTACCTGTCAATTCCTGGTCTGTGAATGTTGATTTTACTCTGTACCTGCTCGTTCCTGGTATGTGAATGTTGATTTTACACTGAATCTGTCAATTCCTGGTCTGTGAATGTTGATTTTACTCTGTATCTGTCAATTCCTGGTCTGTGAATGTTGATTTTACTCTGTACCTGCCCGTTCGTGGTATGTGAATGTTGATTTTACTCTGAGCCTGTCAATTCCTGGTCCGTGAATGTTGATTTTACTCTGTACCTGTCAATTCCTGGTATGTGAATGTTGATATTACACTGTACCTGCCAGTTCCTGGTGTGTGAATGTTGATTTTATTCTGTACCTGTCAATTCCTGGTATGTCAATGTTGATTCTACTCTTTACCTGACAGTACCTGGTATGTGAATGTTGATTTTACTCTGTACCTGCCAGTTCCTGGTCTGTGAATGTTGATTTTACTCTGTACCTGCCAGTTCCCGGTGTGTGTGAATGTTGATTTTACTCTGCACCTGTCAATTCCTGGGATGTCAAAATTGATTTTACTCTTTACCTGTCAGTTCCTGGTATGTGAATGTTGATTTGACTCTGTACCTGTCAGTTACTGGTATGTGAATGTTGATTTTACACTGTATCTGTGAATTCCTGGTCTGCGAATGTTGATTTGACTCTGCATCTGTCAATTCCTGGTATGTCAATGTTGTTTTTACTCTGTACCTGACAGTACCTGCTTTGTGAATATTGATTTTACACTGTACCTGACAGTACCTTGTATGTGAATGTTGATTTTCCTCTGTCCCTGTCAGTTACTGGTGTGCGAATGTCGATTTTACTCTGTATCAATCAATTCCTGGTATGTGAATGTTGATTCTACTCTTTACCTGACAGTACCTGGCATGTGAATGTTGATTTTACACTGTACCTGTCAGGTCCTGGGATGTGAATGTTTATTCTGCAATGTCCCTGTCAGTACCTGGTATGTAAATGTTGATTTTACTCTGTACCTGTCAATTCCTGGGATGTGAATGTTGATTTTACTCTGTACCTGACTTGTGAATGTTGCTTTTACTCTGTACCTGCCAGTTCCTGGTATGTAAATGTAGATTTTATTCTCTACCTGGTGTGTGAATGTTGAGTTGACTCTGCATCTGTCAATTCCTGGTGTGTGAATGTTGATTTTACACTGTATCTGTGAATTCCTGGTCTGCGAATGTTGATTTGACTCTGCATCTGTCAATTCCTGGTATGTCAATGTTGATTTTACTCTGTACCTGACAGTACCTGGTTTGTGAATGTTGATTTTACTCTGCACCTGACAGTACCTGGTATGTGAATGTTGATTTTACACTGTACCTGCCAGTTCCTGGTGTCTGAATGTTGATTTTACTCTGTACCTGTCAGTTCCTGGTGTGCGAATGTCGATTTTACTCTGTATCAATCAATTCCTGGTATGTGAATGTTGATTCTACTCTTTACCTGACAGTACCTGGCATGTGAATGTTGATTTTACTCTTTACCTGCCAATTCCCGGTGTGTGAATGTTGATTTTACTCTGTCCCTGTCAATTCCTGGTATGTGAACGTTGATTCTACAATGTACCTGTCAGTACCTGGTATGTGAATGTTGATTTTACACTGTACCTGTCAGGTCCTGGGATGTGAATGTTGATTCTGCAATGTCCCTGTCAGTACCTGGCATGTGAATGTTGATTTTACTCTTTACTTGCCCGTTCCTGGTATGTGAATGTTGATTTTACTCTGTCCCTGTCAATTCCTGGTATGTGAATGTTGATTTTCCTCTGTACCTGCCAGTTCCTGTTATGTCAATGTTAATTCCACTCTGTAGCTATCAGTACCTGGTATGTGAATGTTGATTTTACTCTGTAGCTGTCAATTCCTGGTATGTGAATGTTGATTTTACTCTGTATCAGTCAATTCCTGGTCTGTGAATGTTGATTTTACTCTGTACCTGCCAGTTCCTGGTATGTCAATGTTAATTCTACTCTGTAGCTATCAGTACCTGGTATGTGAATGTTGATTTTACAATGTAGCTGTCAATTCCTGGTATGTGAATGTTGCTTTTACTCTGTATCAATCAATTCCTGGTCTGTGAATGTTGATTTTACTCTGAACCTGCCAGTTCCTGGTATGTCAATGTTAATTCTACTCTGTAGCTATCAGTACCTGGTATGTGAATGTTGATTTTACTCTGTACCTGCCCGTTCCTGGTATGTGAATGTTGATTCTGCAATGTACCTGCCAATTCCTGGTCTGTGAATGTTGATTTTAGTATGTATCTGTCAATTCCTGGTATGTGAATGTTGATTTTCCTCTGTACCTGCCAGTTCCTGGTATGTCAATGTTAATTCTACTCTGTCGCTATCAGTACCTGGTATGTAAATGTAGATTTTACTCTGTACCTGGTGTGTGAATGTTGATTTGACTCTGCATCTGTCAATTCCTGGTGTGTGAATGTCGACTTTACTCTGTATCAGTCAATTCCTGGTATGTGAATGCTGATTTTACACTGTACCTGCCAGTTCCTGGTATGTGAATGTTGATTCTACTCTTTACCTGACAGTACCTGCTACGTGGATGTTGATTTTACTCTTTACCTGCCAATTCCCGGTGTGCGAATGTTGGTTTTACTCTGTCCCTGTCAATTCCTGGGATGTGAATGTTGATTCTACAATGTACCTGTCAGTACCTGGTATGTGAAAGTTGATTTTACACTGTATCTGACAATTCCTGTTCTGCGAATGTTGATTTGACTCTGTACCTGACAGTACCTGTATGTGAATGTTGATTTTACTCTGTACCTGCCCGTTCCTGGTATGTGAATGTTGATTTTACTCTGTCCCTGTCAATTCCTGGTATGTGAATGTTGATTTTCCTCTGTACCTGCCAGTTCCTGGTATGTCAATGTTAATTCTACTCTGTAGCTATCAGTACCTGGTATGTGAATGTTGATTTTACTCTGTAGCTGTCAATTCCTGGTATGTGAATGTTGATTTTACTCTGTACCTGCCCGTTCCTGGTATGTGAATGTTGATTCTGCAATGTACCTGTCAATTCCTGGTCTGTGAATGTTGATTTTACTCTGTATCTGTCAATTCCTGGTCCGTGAATGTTGATTTTACTCTGTACCTGACAGTACTTGGGATGTGAATGCTGATTTTACTCTGTGCCTGCCAGTTCCTGGTATGTAAATGTAGATTTTACTCTGTACCTGGTGTGTGTGAATGTTGATTTGACTCTGCATCTGTCAATTCCTGGTATGTTAATGTTGATTTTACTCTGTACCTGACAGTACCTGGTATGCGAATGTTGAGTTTACTCTGTCCCTGTCAATTCCTGGTATGTGAATGTTGATTTTACGCTGTACCTGCCAGTTCCTGGTGTGTGAATGTTGATTTTATTCTGTACCTTTCAATTCCTGGTATGTCAATGTTGATTCTACTCTTTACCTGACAGTACCTGCTATGTGGATGTTGATTTTACTCAGTATCTGCAAATTCCTGGTATGTCAATGTTGACTTTACACTGAATCTGTCAATTCCTGGTCTGTGAATGTTGATTTTCTCTGTATCTGTCAATTCCTGGTCTGTGAATGTTGATTTTACTCTGTAACTGTCAATTCCTGGTCTGTGAATGTTGATTTTACTCTGTACCAGTCAGTACCTGGTATGTGAATGTTGATTTGACTCTGCACCTGTCAATTCCTGGGATGTCAAAATTGATTCTACTCTTTTCCTGTCAGTTCCTGGTTTGTGAATGTTGATTTGAGTCTGTACCTGTCAGTTACTGGTATGTGAATGTTGATTTTACACTGTATCTGTGAATTCCTGGTCTGCGAATGTTGATTTGACTCTGCATCTGTCAATTCCTGGTATGTCAATGTTGATTTTACTCTGTACCTGACAGTACCTGGTTTGTGAATGTTGATTTTACTCTGCACCTGACAGTACCTGGTATGTGAATGTTGATTTTACACTGTACCTGCCAGTTCCTGGTGTCTGAATGTTGATTTTACTCTGTACCTGTCAGTCCCTGGTGTGCGAATGTCGATTTTACTCTGTATCAATCAATTCCTGGTATGTGAATGTTGATTCTACTCTTTACCTGACAGTACCTGGCATGTGAATGTTGATTTTACTCTTTACCTGCCAATTCCCGGTGTGTGAATGTTGATTTTACTCTGTCCCTGTCAATTCCTGGTATGTGAACGTTGATTCTACAATGTACCTGTCAGTACCTGGTATGTGAATGTTGATTTTACACTGTACCTGTCAGGTCCTGGGATGTGAATGTTGATTCTGCAATGTCCCTGTCAGTACCTGGCATGTGAATGTTGATTTTACTCTTTACTTGCCCGTTCCTGGTATGTGAATGTTGATTTTACTCTGTCCCTGTCAATTCCTGGTCTGAGAATTTTGATTTTCCTCTGTACCTGCCAGTCCCTGTTATGTCAATGTTAATTCTACTCTGTAGCTATCAGTACCTGGTATGTGAATGTTGATTTTACTCTGTAGCTGTCAATTCCTGGTATGTGAATGTTGATTTTACTCTGTATCAGTCAATTCCTGGTCTGTGAATGTTGATTTTACTCTGTACCTGCCAGTTCCTGGTATGTCAATGTTAATTCTACTCTGTAGCTATCAGTACCTGGTATGTGAATGTTGATTTTACAATGTAGCTGTCAATTCCTGGTTTGTGAATGTTGCTTTTACTCTGTATCAATCAATTCCTGGTCTGTGAATGTTGATTTTACTCTGAACCTGCCAGTTCCTGGTATGTCAATGTTAATTCTACTCTGTAGCTATCAGTACCTGGTATGTGAATGTTGATTTTACTCTGTACCTGCCCGTTCCTGGTATGTGAATGTTGATTCTGCAATGTACCTGCCAATTCCTGGTCTGTGAATGTTGATTTTAGTATGTATCTGTCAATTCCTGGTATGTGAATGTTGATTTTCCTCTGTACCTGCCAGTTCCTGGCATGTCAATGTTAATTCTACTCTGTCGCTATCAGTACCTGGTATGTAAATGTAGATTTTACTCTGTACCTGGTGTGTGAATGTTGATTTGACTCTGCATCTGTCAATTCCTGGTGTGTGAATGTCGACTTTACTCTGTATCAGTCAATTCCTGGTCTGTGAATGTTGAGTTTACTCTGTACCTGCCCGTTCCTGGTATGTGAATGCTGATTTTACACTGTACCTGCCAGTTCCTGGTATGTGAATGTTGATTCTACTCTTTACCTGACAGTACCTGCTACGTGGATGTTGATTTTACTCAGTACCTGTCAATTCCTGGTATGTCAATGTTGATTTTACTCTGTACCTGACAATACCTGGTAAGTGAATGTTGATTTTACACTGAATCTGTCAATTCCTGGTCTGTGAATGTTGATTTTACTCTGGACCTGTCAATTCCTGGTCTGTGAATGTTGATTTTACTCTGCACCTGCCCGTTCCTTGTATGTGAATGTTGATTTTACACTGAATCTGTCAATTCCTGGTCTGTGAATGTTGATTTTACTCTGTAGCTGTCAATTCCTGGTCTGTGAATATTGATTTTAATCTGTACCTGCCGTTCCTGGTATGTGAATGTTGATTTTACTCTGTACCTGACAGTACCTGGTTTGTGAATGTTGATTTT
Source organism: Heterodontus francisci (assembly GCF_036365525.1). Classification (NCBI taxonomy): domain Eukaryota; kingdom Metazoa; phylum Chordata; class Chondrichthyes; order Heterodontiformes; family Heterodontidae; genus Heterodontus; species Heterodontus francisci. The sequence continues at coordinate 109,216 of NW_027141653.1, read as the reverse complement.
ACTCTGTACCTGACAGTACCTGGTATGTGAATGTTGATTTTACACTGTACCTGCCAGTTCCTGGTGTCTGAATGTTGATTTTACTCTGTACCTGTCAGTTCCTGGTGTGCGAATGCCGATTTTACTCTGTATCAATCAATTCCTGGTATGTGAATGTTGATTCTACATTGTACCTGTCAGTACCTGGCATGTGAATGTAGATTTTACTCTTTACCTGCCAGTTCCCGGTGTGTGAATGTTGATTCTACAATGTACCTGTCAGTACCTGGTATGTGAATGTTGATTTTACACTGTACCTGTCAATTCCTGGTATGTAAATGTTGATTTTACTCTGTACCTGTCAATTCCTGGGATGTAAATGTAGATTTTACTCTGTACCTGGTGTGTGAATGTTGATTTGACTCTGCATCTGTCAATTCCTGGTGTGTGAATGTCGACTTTACTCTGTATCAGTCAATTCCTGGTATTTGAATGTTGATTCTACTCTTTACCTGACAGGACCTGGCATGTGAATGTTGATTTTGATCTTTACCTGCCAATTCCCGGTGTGCGAATGTTGGTTTTACTCTGTCCCTGTCAATTCCTGGTATGTGAATGTTGATTCTACAATGTACCTGTCAGTACCTGGCATGTGACGTTTGATTTTACACTGTACCTGCCCGTTCCTGGTATGTGAATGTTGATTTTACTCTGTCCCTGTCAATTCCTGGTAGGTGAATGTTGATTTTCCTCTGTACCTGCCAGTTCCTGGTATGTCAATGTTAATTCTACTCTGTAGCTATCAGTACCTGGTATGTGAATGTTGATTTTACTCTGTCGCTGTCAATTCCTGGCATGTGAATGTTGATTTTACTCTATATCAGTCAATTCCTGGTCTGTGAATGTTGATTTTACTCTGTACCTGCCAGTTCCTGGTATGTCAATGTTAATTCTACTCTGTAGCTATCAGTACCTGGTATGTGAATGTTGATTTTACTCTGTAGCTGTCAATTCCTGGTATGTGAATGTTGATTCTGCAATGTACCTGACAATTCCTGGTCTGTGAATGTTGATTTTAGCATGTATCTGTCCATTCCTGGTCTGTGAATGTTGATTTTACTCAGTACCTGCCAGTTCCTGGTATGTAAATGTAGATTTTACTCTGTACCTAGTGTGTGTGAATGTTGATTTGACTCTGCATCTGTCAATTCCTGGTATGTGAATGTTGATTTTACTCTGTACCTGACAGTACCTGGTATGTGAATGTTGAGTTTACTCTGTCCCTGTCAATTCCTGGTATGTGAATGTTGATTTTACACTGTACCTGCCAGTTCCTGGTGTGTGAATGTTGATTTTATTCTGTACCTGTCAATTCCTGGTATGTCAATGTTGATTCTACTCTTTACCTGACAGTACCTGCTATGTGGATGTTGATTTTACTCAGTATCTGTCAATTCCTGGGATGTCAAAATTGACTCTACTCTTTACCTGTCAGTTCTTGGTATGTGAATGTTGATTTGAGTCTGTACCTGTCAGTTACTGGTATGTGAATGTTGATTTTACACTGTATCTGTGAATTCCTGGTCTGCGAATGTTGATTTGACTCTGCATCTGTCAATTCCTGGTATGTCAATGTTGATTTTACTCTGTACCTGACAGTACCTGGTTTTTGAATGTTGATTTTACTCTGCACCTGACAGTACCTGGTATGTGAATGCTGATTTTACACTGTACCTGCCAGTTCCTGGTGTTTGAATGTTGATTTTACTCTGTACCTGTCAGTTCCTGGTGTGCGAATGTCGATTTCACTCTGTATCAATCAATTCCTGGTATGTGAATGTTGATTCTACTCTTTACCTGACAGTACCTGGCATGTGAATGTTGATTTTACTCTTCACCTGCCAATTGCCGGTGTGTGAAAGTTGATTTTACTCTGTCCCTGTCAATTCCTGGTATGTGAATGTTGATTCTACAATGTACCTGTCAGTACCTGGTATGTGAATGTTGATTTTACTCTGTACCTTCCAGTTCCTGGTATGTCAATGTTAATTCTACTCTGTAGCTATCAGTACCTGGTATGTGAATGTTGATTCTGCAATGTACCTGACAATTCCTGGTCTGTGAATGTTGATTTTAGCATGTATCTGTCCATTCCGGGTCTGTGAATGTTGATTTTACTCTGTACCTGCCAGTTCCTGGTATGTAAATGTAGATTTTACTCTTTACCTGCCAATTGCCGGTGTGTGAAAGTTGATTTTACTCTGTCCCTGTCAATTCCTGGTATGTGAATGTTGATTCTACAATGTACCTGTCAGTACCTGGTATGTGAATGTTGATTTTACACTGTACCTGTCAGGTCCTGGGATGTGAATGTTGATTCTGCAGTGTCCCTGTCAGTACCTGGTATGTAAATGTTGATTTTACTCTGTACCTGACTTGTGAATGTTGCTTTTACTCTTTACCTGCCAGTTGCTGGTATGTAAATGTAGATTTAACTCTGTACCTGGTGTGTGAATTTTGATTTGACTCTGCATCTGTCAATTCCTGGTGTGTGAATGTTGATTTTACTCTGTGCCTGTCAGTTCCTGGTGTGCGAATGTCGATTTTACTCTGTATCAGTCAATTCCTGGTATGTGAATGTTGATTCTACTCTTTACCTGACAGTACCTGGCATGTGAATGTTGATTTTACTCTTTACCTGCCAATTCCCGGTGTGCGAATGTTGGTTTTACTCTGTCCCTGTCAATTCCTGGTATGTGAATGTTGATTCTACAATGTACCTGTCAATTCCTGGTATGTGAATGTAGATTTTACACTGTATCTGACAATTCCTGGTCTGCGAATGTTGATTTGACTCTGTACCTGACAGTACCTGTATGTGAATGTTGATTTTACTCTGTACCTGCCCGTTCCTGGTATGTGAATGTTGATTTTACTCTGTCCCTGTCAATTCCTGGCCTGTGAATGTTGATTTTCCTCTGTACCTGCCAGTTCGTGGTATGTCAATGTTAATTCTACTCTGTAGCTATCAGTACCTGATATGTGAATGTTGATTTTACTCTGTAGCTGTCAATTCCTGGTATGTGAATGTTGATTTTACTCTGTATCAGTCAATTCCTGGTCTGTGAATGTTGATTTTACTCTGTACCTGCCAGTTCCTGGTATGTCAATGTTAATTCTACTCTGTAGCTATCAGTACCTGGTATGTGAATGTTGATTTTACTCTGTAGCTGTCAATTCCTGGTATGTGAATGTTGATTTTACTCTGTACCTGCCCGTTCCTGGTATGTGAATGTTGATTCTGCAATGTACCTGTCAATTCTTGGTCTGTGAATGTTGATTTTAGTATGTATCTGTCAATTCCTGGTCTGTGAATGTTGATTTTACTCTGTACCTGACAGTACTTGGAATGTGAATGTTGACTTTACTCTGTACCTGCCAGTTCCTGGTATGTGAATGTTGATATTACACTGTACCTGCAATTTCCTGGTGTGTGAATGTTGATTTTATTCTGTACCTGTCAATTCCTGGTATGTCAATGTTGATTCAACTCTTTATCTGACAGTACCTGCTATGTGGATGTTGATTTTACTCATTATCTGTCAAGTCCTGGTATGTCAATGTTGATTTTACTCTGTACCTGACAGTACCTGGTATGTGAATGTTGATTTTACTCTGTACCTGACAGTACCTGGTAAGTGAATGTTGATTTTACACTGAATCTGTCAATTCCTGTTCTGTGAATGTTGATTTTACTCTGTACCTGTCAATTCCTAGTCTGTGAATGTTGATTATACTCTGTACCTGCCCATTCCTGGTATGTGAATGTTGATTTTACACTGAATCTGTCAATTCCTAGTCTGTGAATGTTGATTTTACTCTGTATCTGTCAATTCCTGGTCTGTGAATGTTGATTTTACTCTGTACCTGCCCGTTCCTGGTATGTGAATGTTGATGTTACTCTGAGCCTGTCAATTCCTGGTCTGTGAATGTTGATTCTACTCTTTACCTGACAGTACCTGGTATGTGAATCTTGATTTTACTCTGTACCTGCCAATTCCCGGTGTGTGTGAATGTAGCTTTTACTCTGTCCCTGACAGTTCCTGGTATGTAAATGTAGATTTGACTCTGTACCTGTCAGTTCCTGGTATGTGAATGTTGAATTTACTCTGTATCAGTCAATTCCTGTTCTGTAAATGTTGATTTTACTCTGTAGCTGTCAATTCCTGGTCTGTGAATGTTGATTCTACATTGTACCTGTCAGTACCTGGTATGTGAATGTTGATTTTACTCTGTACCTGCCAGTTCCTGGTATGTCAATGTTGATTCTACTCTTTACCTGACAGTACCTGCTATGTGGATGTTGATTTTACTCAGTATCTGTCAATTCCTGGTATGTCTTTGTTGATTTTACACTGAATCTGTCAATTCCTGGTCTGTGAATGTTGATTTTCTCTGTATCTGTCAATTCCTGGTCTGTGAATGTTGATTTTACACTGTATCTTTCAATTCCTGGTCTGTGAATGTTGATTTTACTCTGTACCTGACAGTACCTGGTATGTGAATGTTGATTTTACTCTGTACCTGACAGTACCTGGTATGTGAATGTTGATTTTACTCTGTACCAGTCAGTACCTGGTATGTGAATGTTGATTTGACTCTGCATCTGTCAATTCCTGGGATGTCAAAATTGATTCTACTCTTTTCCTGTCAGTTCCTGGTATGTGAATGTTGATTTGAGTCTGTACCTGTCAGTTACTGGTATGTAAATGTTGATTTTACACTGTATCTGTGAATTCCTGGTCTGCGAATGTTGATTTGACTCTGCATCTGTCAATTCCTGGTATGTCAATGTTGATTTTACTCTGTACCTGACAGTACCTGGTTTGTGAATGTTGATTTTACTCTGTACCTGACAGTACCTGGTATGTGAATGTTGATTTTACACTGTACCTGCCAGTTCCTGGTGTCTGAATGTTGATTTTACTCTGTACCTGTCAGTTCCTGGTGTGCGAATGTCGATTTTACTCTGTATCAATCAATTCCTGGTATGTGAATGTTGATTCTACTCTTTATCTGACAGTACCTGGCATGTGAATGTAGATTTTACTCTTTACCTGCCAATTCCCGGTGTGTGAATGTTGATTCTACAATGTACCTGTCAGTACCTGGTATGTGAATGTTGATTTTACACTGTACCTGTCAGGTCCTGAGGTGTGAATGTTGATTCTGCAATGTCCCTGTCAGTACCTGGTATGTAAATGTTGATTTTACTCTGTACCTGTCAATTCCTGGGATGTGAATGTTGATTATACTCTGTACCTGACTTGTGAATGTTGCTTTTACTCTGTACCTGCCAGTTCCTGGTATGTAAATGTAGATTTTACTCTGTACCTGGTGTGTGAATGTTGATTTGACTCTGCATCTGTCAATTCCTGGTGTGTGAATGTCGACTTTACTCTGTATCAGTCAATTCCTGGTATTTGAATGTTGATTCTACTCTTTACCTGACAGTACCTGGCATGTGAATGTTGATTTTACTCCTTACCTGCCAATTCCCGGTGTGCGAATGTTGGTTTTACTCTGTCCCTGTCAATTCCTGGTATGTGAATGTTGATTCTACAATGTACCTGTCAGTACCTGGTATGTGAAGGTTGATTTTACACTGTACCTGCCCGTTCCTGGTATGTGAATGTTGATTTTACTCTGTCCCTGTCAATTCCTGGTATGTGAATGTTGATTTTCCTCTGTACCTGCCAGTTCCTGGTATGTCAATGTTAATTCTACTCTGTAGATATCAGTACCTGGTATGTGAATGTTGATTTTACTCTGTCGCTGTCAATTCCTGGTATGTGAATGTTGATTTTACTCTGTATCAGTCAATTCTTGGTCTGTGAATGTTGATTTTACTCTGTACCTGCCAGTTCCTGGTATGTCAATGTTAATTCTACTCTGTAGCTATCAGTACCTGGTATGTGAATGTTGATTCTGCAATGTACCTGACAATTCCTGGTCTGTGAATGTTGATTTTAGCATGTATCTGTCCATTCCTGGTCTGTGAATGTTGATTTTACTCTGTACCTGCCAGATCCTGGTATGTAAATGTAGATTTTACTCTTTACCTGCCAATTGCCGGTGTGTGAAAGTTGATTTTACTCTGTCCCTGTCAATTCCTGGTATGTGAATGTTGATTCTACAATGTACCTGTCAGTACCTGGTATGTGAATGTTGATTTTACACTGTACCTGTCAGGTCCTGGGATGTGAATGTTGATTCTGCAGTGTCCCTGTCAGTACCTGGTATGTAAATGTTGATTTTACTCTGTACCTGACTTGTGAATGTTGCTTTTACTCTTTACCTGCCAGTTGCTGGTATGTAAATGTTGATTTTACTCTGTACCTGGTGTGTGAATGTTGATTTGACTCTGCATCTGTCAATTCCTGGTGTGTGAATGTTGATTTTACTCTGTACCTGTCAGTTCCTGGTGTGCGAATGTCGATTTTACTCTGTATCAGTCAATTCCTGGTATGTGAATGTTGATTCTACTCTTTACCTGACAGTACCTGGCATGTGAATGTTGATTTTACTCTTTACCTGCCAATTCCCGGTGTGCGAATGTTGGTTTTACTCTGTCCCTGTCAATTCCTGGTATGTGAATGTTGACTCTACAATGTACCTGTCAATTCCTGGTATGTGAATGTTGATTTTACACTGTATCTGACAATTCCTGGTCTGCGAATGTTGATTTGACTCTGTACCTGACAGTACCTGTATGTGAATGTTGATTTTACTCTGTACCTGCCCGTTCCTGGTATGTGAATGTTGATTTTACTCTGTCCCTGTCAATTCCTGGCCTGTGAATGTTGATTTTCCTCTGTACCTGCCAGTTCGTGGGATGTCAATGTTAATTCTACTCTGTAGCTATCAGTACCAGGTATGTGAATGTTGATTTTACTCTGTAGCTGTCAATTCCTGGTATGTGAATGTTGATTTTACTCTGTATCAGTCAATTCCTGGTCTGTGAATGTTGATTTTACTCTGTACCTGCCAGTTCCTGGTATGTCAATGTTAATTCTACTCTGTAGCTATCAGTACCTGGTATGTGAATGTTGATTTTACTCTGTAGCTGTCAATTCCTGGTATGTGAATGTTGATTTTACTCTGTACCTGCCCGTTCCTGGTATGTGAATGTTGATTCTGCAATGTACTTGTCAATTCTTGGTCTGTGAATGTTGATTTTAGTATGTATCTGTCAATTCCTGGTCTGTGAATGTTGATTTTACTCTGTACCTGACAGTACTTGGAATGTGAATGTTGACTTTACTCTGTACCTGCCAGTTCCTGGTATGTGAATGTTGATATTACACTGTACCTGCAATTTCCTGGTGTGTGAATGTTGATTTTATTCTGTACCTGTCAATTCCTGGTACGTCAATGTTGATTCAACTTTTTACCTGACAGTACCTGCTATGTGGATGTTGATTTTACTCATTATCTGTCAAGTCCTGGTATGTCAATGTTGAGTTTACTCTGTACCTGACAGTACCTGGTATGTGAATGTTGATTTTACTCTGTACCTGACAGTACCTGGTAAGTGAATGTTGATTTTACACTGAATCTGTCAATTCCTGGTCTGTGAATGTTGATTTTACTCTGTACCTGTCAATTCCTGGTCTGTGAATGTTGATTATACTCTGTACCTGCCCATTCCTGGTATGTGAATGTTGATTTTACACTGAATCTGTCAATTCCTAGTCTGTGAATGTTGATTTTACTCTGTATCTGTCAATTCCTGGTCTGTGAATGTTGATTTTACTCTGTACCTGCCCGTTCCTGGTATGTGAATGTTGATGTTACTCTGAGCCTGTCAATTCCTGGTCTGTGAATGTTGATTCTACTCTTTACCTGACAGTACCTGGTATGTGAATCTTGATTTTACTCTGTACCTGCCAATTCCCGGTGTGTGTGAATGTAGCTTTTACTCTGTCCCTGACAGTTCCTGGTATGTAAATGTAGATTTGACTCTGTACCTGTCAGTTCCTGGTATGTGAATGTTGAATTTACTCTGTATCAGTCAATTCCTGTTCTGTAAATGTTGATTTTACTCTGTAGCTGTCAATTCCTGGTCTGTGAATGTTGATTCTACATTGTACCTGTCAGTACCTGGTATGTGAATGTTGATTTTACTCTGTACCTGCCAGTTCCTGGTATGTCAATGTTGATTCTACTCTTTACCTGACAGTACCTGCTATGTGGATGTTGATTTTACTCAGTATCTGTCAATTCCTGGTATGTCTTTGTTGATTTTACACTGAATCTGTCAATTCCTGGTCTGTGAATGTTGATTTTCTCTGTATCTGTCAATTCCTGGTCTGTGAATGTTGATTTTACTCTGTATCTGTCAATTCCTGGTCTGTGAATGTTGATTTTACTCTGTACCTGACAGTACCTGGTATGTGAATGTTGATTTTACTCTGTACCTGACAGTACCTGGTATGTGAATGTTGATTTTACTCTGTACCAGTCAGTACCTGGTATGTGAATGTTGATTTGACTCTGCATCTGTCAATTCCTGGGATGTCAAAATTGATTCTACTCTTTTCCTGTCAGTTCCTGGTATGTGAATGTTGATTTGAGTCTGTACCTGTCAGTTACTGGTATGTAAATGTTGATTTTACACTGTATCTGTGAATTCCTGGTCTGCGAATGTTGATTTGACTCTGCATCTGTCAATTCCTGGTATGTCAATGTTGATTTTACTCTGTACCTGACAGTACCTGGTTTGTGAATGTTGATTTTACTCTGTACCTGACAGTACCTGGTATGTGAATGTTGATTTTACACTGTACCTGCCAGTTCCTGGTGTCTGAATGTTGATTTTACTCTGTACCTGACAGTTCCTGGTGTGCGAATGTAGATTTTACTCTGTATCAATCAATTCCTGGTATGTGAATGTTGATTCTACTCTTTATCTGACAGTACCTGGCATGTGAATGTAGATTTTACTCTTTACCTGCCAATTCCCGGTGTGTGAATGTTGATTCTACAATGTACCTGTCAGTACCTGGTATGTGAATGTTGATTTTACACTGTACCTGTCAGGTCCTGGGGTGTGAATGTTGATTCTGCAATGTCCCTGTCAGTACCTGGTATGTAAATGTTGATTTTACTCTGTACCTGTCAATTCCTGGGATGTGAATGTTGATTATACTCTGTACCTGACTTGTGAATGTTGCTTTTACTCTGTACCTGCCAGTTCCTGGTATGTAAATGTAGATTTTACTCTGTACCTGGTGTGTGAATGTTGATTTGACTCTGCATCTGTCAATTCCTGGTGTGTGAATGTCGACTTTACTCTGTATCAGTCAATTCCTGGTATTTGAATGTTGATTCTACTCTTTACCTGACAGTACCTGGCATGTGAATGTTGATTATACTCCTTACCTGCCAATTCCCGGTGTGCGAATGTTGGTTTTACTCTGTCCCTGTCAATTCCTGGTATGTGAATGTTGATTCTACAATGTACCTGTCAGTACCTGGTATGTGAAGGTTGATTTTACGCTGTACCTGCCCGTTCCTGGTATGTGAATGTTGATTTTACTCTGTCCCTGTCAATTCCTGGTATGTGAATGTTGATTTTCCTCTGTACCTGCCAGTTCCTGGTATGTCAATGTTAATTCTACTCTGTAGATATCAGTACCTGGTATGTGAATGTTGATTTTACTCTGTATCAGTCAATTCTTGGTCTGTGAATGTTGATTTTACTCTGTACCTGCCAGTTCCTGGTATGTCAATGTTAATTCTACTCTGTAGCTATCAGTACCTGGTATGTGAATGTTGATTCTGCAATGTACCTGACAATTCCTGGTCTGTGAATGTTGATTTTAGCATGTATCTGTCCATTCCTGGTCTGTGAATGTTGATTTTACTCTGTACCTGCCAGTTCCTGGTATGTAAATGTAGATTTTACTCTTTACCTGCCAATTGCCGGTGTGTGAAAGTTGATTTTACTCTGTCCCTGTCAATTCCTGGTATGTGAATGTTGATTCTACAATGTACCTGTCAGTACCTGGTATGTGAATGTTGATTTTACACTGTACCTGTCAGGTCCTGGGATGTGAATGTTGATTCTGCAGTGTCCCTGTCAGTACCTGGTATGTAAATGTTGATTTTACTCTGTACCTGACTTGTGAATGTTGCTTTTACTCTTTACCTGCCAGTTGCTGGTATGTAAATGTTGATTTTACTCTGTACCTGGTGTGTGAATGTTGATTTGACTCTGCATCTGTCAATTCCTGGTGTGTGAATGTTGATTTTACTCTGTACCTGTCAGTTCCTGGTGTGCGAATGTCGATTTTACTCTGTATCAGTCAATTCCTGGTATGTGAATGTTGATTCTACTCTTTACCTGACAGTACCTGGCATGTGAATGTTGATTTTACTCTTTACCTGCCAATTCCCGGTGTGCGAATGTTGGTTTTACTCTGTCCCTGTCAATTCCTGGTATGTGAATGTTGACTCTACAATGTACCTGTCAATTCCTGGTATGTGAATGTTGATTTTACACTGTATCTGACAATTCCTGGTCTGCGAATGTTGATTTGACTCTGTACCTGACAGTACCTGTATGTGAATGTTGATTTTACTCTGTACCTGCCCGTTCCTGGTATGTGAATGTTGATTTTACTCTGTCCCTGTCAATTCCTGGCCTGTGAATGTTGATTTTCCTCTGTACCTGCCAGTTCGTGGTATGTCAATGTTAATTCTACTCTGTAGCTATCAGTACCTGGTATGTGAATGTTGATTTTACTCTGTAGCTGTCAATTCCTGGTATGTGAATGTTGATTTTACTCTGTATCAGTCAATTCCTGGTCTGTGAATGTTGATTTTACTCTGTACCTGCCAGTTCCTGGTATGTCAATGTTAATTCTACTCTGTAGCTATCAGTACCTGGTATGTGAATGTTGATTTTACTCTGTAGCTGTCAATTCCTGGTATGTGAATGTTGATTTTACTCTGTACCTGCCCGTTCCTGGTATGTGAATGTTGATTCTGCAATGTACCTGTCAATTCTTGGTCTGTGAATGTTGATTTTAGTATGTATCTGTCAATTCCTGGTCTGTGAATGTTGATTTTACTCTGTACCTGACAGTACTTGGAATGTGAATGTTGACTTTACTCTGTACCTGCCAGTTCCTGGTATGTGAATGTTGATATTACACTGTACCTGCAATTTCCTGGTGTGTGAATGTTGATTTTATTCTGTACCTGTCAATTCCTGGTATGTCAATGTTGATTCAACTCTTTATCTGACAGTACCTGCTATGTGGATGTTGATTTTACTCATTATCTGTCACGTGCTGGTATGTCAATGTTGATTTTACTCTGTACCTGACAGTACCTGGTATGTGAATGTTGATTTTACTCTGTACCTGACAGTACCTGGTAAGTGAATGTTGATTTTACACTGAATCTGTCAATTCCTGTTCTGTGAATGTTGATTTTACTCTGTACCTGTCAATTCCTAGTCTGTGAATGTTGATTATACTCTGTACCTGCCCATTCCTGGTATGTGAATGTTGATTTTACACTGAATCTGTCAATTCCTAGTCTGTGAATGTTGATTTTACTCTGTATCTGTCAATTCCTGGTCTGTGAATGTTGATTTTACTCTGTACCTGCCCGTTCCTGGTATGTGAATGTTGATGTTACTCTGAGCCTGTCAATTCCTGGTCTGTGAATGTTGATTCTACATTGTACCTGTCAGTACCTGGTATGTGAATGTTGATTTTACTCTGTACCTGCCAGTTCCTGGTATGTCAATGTTGATTCTACTCTTTACCTGACAGTACCTGCTATGTGGATGTTGATTTTACTCAGTATCTGTCAATTCCTGGTATGTCTTTGTTGATTTTACACTGAATCTGTCAATTCCTGGTCTGTGAATGTTGATTTTCTCTGTATCTGTCAATTCCTGGTCTGTGAATGTTGATTTTACACTGTATCTTTCAGTTCCTGGTCTGTGAATGTTGATTTTACTCTGTACCTGACAGTACCTGGTATGTGAATGTTGATTTTACTCTGTACCTGACAGTACCTGGTATGTGAATGTTGATTTTACTCTGTACCAGTCAGTACCTGGTATGTGAATGTTGATTTGACTCTGCATCTGTCAATTCCTGGGATGTCAAAATTGATTCTACTCTTTTCCTGTCAGTTCCTGGTATGTGAATGTTGATTTGAGTCTGTACCTGTCAGTTACTGGTATGTAAATGTTGATTTTACACTGTATCTGTGAATTCCTGGTCTGCGAATGTTGATTTGACTCTGCATCTGTCAATTCCTGGTATGTCAATGTTGATTTTACTCTGTACCTGACAGTACCTGGTTTGTGAATGTTGATTTTACTCTGTACCTGACAGTACCTGGTATGTGAATGTTGATTTTACACTGTCCCTGCCAGTTCCTGGTGTCTGAATGTTGATTTACTCTGTACCTGTCAGTTCCTGGTGTGCGAATGTCGATTTTACTCTGTATCAATCAATTCCTGGTATGTGAATGTTGATTCTACTCTTTATCTGACAGTACCTGGCATGTGAATGTAGATTTTACTCTTTACCTGCCAATTCCCGGTGTGTGAATGTTGATTCTACAATGTACCTGTCAGTACCTGGTATGTGAATGTTGATTTTACACTGTACCTGTCAGGTCCTGGGGTGTGAATGTTGATTCTGCAATGTCCCTGTCAGTACCTGGTATGTAAATGTTGATTTTACTCTGTACCTGTCAATTCCTGGGATGTGAATGTTGATTATACTCTGTACCTGACTTGTGAATGTTGCTTTTACTCTGTACCTGCCAGTTCCTGGTATGTAAATGTAGATTTTACTCTGTACCTGGTGTGTGAATGTTGATTTGACTCTGCATCTGTCAATTCCTGGTGTGTGAATGTCGACTTTACTCTGTATCAGTCAATTCCTGGTATTTGAATGTTGATTCTACTCTTTACCTGACAGTACCTGGCAGGTGAATGTTGATTTTACTCCTTACCTGCCAATTCCCGGTGTGCAAATGTTGGTTTTACTCTGTCCCTGTCAATTCCTGGTATGTGAATGTTGATTCTACAATGTACCTGTCAGTACCTGGTATGTGAAGGTTGATTTTACACTGCACCTGCCCGTTCCTGGCATGTGAATGTTGATTTTACTCTGTCCCTGTCAATTCCTGGTATGTGAATGTTGATTTTCCTCTGTACCTGCCAGTTCCTGGTATGTCAATGTTAATTCTACTCTGTAGATATCAGTAACTGGTATGTGAATGTTGATTTTACTCTGTCGCTGTCAATTCCTGGTATGTGAATGTTGATTTTACTCTGTATCAGTCAATTCTTGGTCTGTGAATGTTGATTTTACTCTGTACCTGCCAGTTCCTGGTATGTCAATGTTAATTCTACTCTGTAGCTATCAGTACCTGGTATGTGAATGTTGATTCTGCAATGTACCTGACAATTCCTGGTCTGTGAATGTTGATTTTAGCATGTATCTGTCCATTCCTGGTCTGTGAATGTTGATTTTACTCTGTACCGGCCAGTTCCTGGTATGTAAATGTAGATTTTACTCTGTACCTGGTGTGTGTGAATGTTGATTTGACTCTGCATCTGTCAATTCCTGGTATGTGAATGTTGATTTTACTCTGTACCTGACATTACCTGGTATGTGAATGTTGAGTTTACTCTGTCCCTGTCAATTCCTGGTATGTGAATGTTGATTTTACACTGTACCTGCCAGTTCCTGGTGTGTGAATGTTGATTTTATTCTGTACCTGTCAATTCCTGGTATGTCAATGTTGATTCTACTCTTTACCTGACAGTACCTGCTATGTGGATGTTGATTTTACTCAGTATCTGTCAATTCCTGGGATGTCAAAATTGATTCTACTCTTTACCTGTCAGTTCCTGGTATGTGAATGTTGATTTGAGTCTGTACCTGTCATTTACTGGTATGTGAATGTTGGTTTTACACTGTATCTGTGAATTCCTGGTCTGTGAATGTTGATTTGACTCTGCATCTGTCAATTCCTGGTATGTCAATGTTGATTTTACTCTGTACCTGACAGTACCTGGTTTTTGAATGTTGATTTTACTCTGCACCTGACAGTACCTGGTATGTGAATGTTGATTTTACACTGTACCTGCCAGTTCCTGGTGTGTGAATGTTGATTTTACTCTGTACCTGTCAGTTCCTGGTGTGCGAATGTCGATTTTACTCTGTATCAATCAATTCCTGGTATGTGAATGTTGATTCTACTCTTTACCTGACAGTACCTGGCATGTGAATGTTGATTTTACTCTTTACCTGCCAATTGCCGGAGTGTGAAAGTTGATTTTACTCTTTCCCTGTCAATTCCTGGTATGTGAATGTTGATTCTACAATGCACCTGTCAGTACCTGGTATGTGAATGTTGATTTTACACTGTACCTGTCAGGTCCTGGGATGTGAATGTTGATTCTGCAATGTCCCTGTCAGTACCTGGTATGTAAATGTTGATTTTACTCTGTACCTGTCAATTCCTGGGATGTGAATGTTGATTTTACTCTGTACCTGACTTGTGAATGTTGCTTTTACTCTTTACCTGCCAGTTGCTGGTATGTAAATGTAGATTTTACTCTGTACCTGGTGTGTGAATGTTGATTTGACTCTGCATCTGTCAATTCCTGGTGTGTGAATGTTGATTTTACTCTGTACCTGTCAGTTCCTGGTGTGCGAATGTCGATTTTACTCTTTACCTGCCAATTCCCGGTGTGCGAATGTTGGTTTTACTCTGTCCCTGTCAATTCCTGGTATGTGAATGTTGATTCTACAATGTACCTGTCAATTCCCGGTATGTGAATGTTGATTTTACACTGTATCTGACAATTCCTGGTCTGCGAATGTTGATTTGACTCTGTACCTGACAGTACCTGTATGTGAATGTTGATTTTACTCTGTACCTGCCCGTTCCTGGTATGTGAAAGTTGATTTTACTCTGTCCCTTTCAATTCCTGGTCTGTGAATGTTGATTTTCCTCTGTACCTGCCAGTTCGTGGTTTGTCAATGTTAATTCTACTCTGTAGCTATCAGTACCTGGTATGTGAATGTTGATTTTAATCTGTAGCTGTCAATTCCTGGTATGTGAATGTTGATTTTACTCTGTATCAGTCAATCCCTGGTCTGTGAATGTTGATTTTACTCTGTACCTGCCAGTTCCTGGTATGTCAATGTTAATTCTACTCTGTAGCTATCAGTACCTGGTATGTGAATGTTGATTTTACTCTGTAACTGTCAATTCCTGGTATGTGAATGTTGATTTTACTCTGTACCTGCCCGTTCCTGGTATGTGAATGTTGATTCTGCAATGTACCTGTCAATTCCTGGTCTGTGAATGTTGATTTTACTCTGTATCTGTCAATTCCTGGTCTGTGAATGTTGATTTTACTCTGTACCTGACAGTACTTGGTATGTGAATGTTGATTTTACTCTGCACCTGCCAGTTCCTGGTATGTAAATGTAGATTTTACTCTGCACCTGCTTTGTGTGAATGTTGATTTGACTCTGCATCTGTCAATTCCTGGTATGTGAATGTTGATTTTACTCTGTACCTGACAGTACCTGGTATGTGAATGTTGAGTTTACTCTGTCCCTGTCAATTCCTGGTATGTGAATGTTGATTTTACACTGTACCTGCAATTTCCTGGTGTGTGAATGCTGATTTTATTCTTTACCTGTCAATTCCTGGTACGTCAATGTTGATTCAACTTTTTACCTGACAGTACCTGCTATGTGGATGTTGATTTTACTCATTATCTGTCAAGTCCTGGTATGTCAATGTTGAGTTTACTCTGTACCTGACAGTACCTGGTATGTGAATGTTGATTTTACTCTGTACCTGACAGTACCTGGTAAGTGAATGTTGATTTTACACTGAATCTGTCAATTCCTGGTCTGTGAATGTTGATTTTACTCTGTACCTGTCAATTCCTGGTCTGTGAATGTTGATTATACTCTGTACCTGCCCATTCCTGGTATGTGAATGTTGATTTTACACTGAATCTGTCAATTCCTAGTCTGTGAATGTTGATTTTACTCTGTATCTGTCAATTCCTGGTCTGTGAATGTTGATTTTACTCTGTACCTGCCCGTTCCTGGTATGTGAATGTTGATTTTACTCTGAGCCTGTCAATTCCTGGTCTGTGAATGTTGATTCTACTCTTTACCTGACAGTACCTGGTATGTGAATCTTGATTTTACTCTGTACCTGCCAGTTCCCGGTGTGTGTGAATGTTGCTTTTACTCTGTCCCTGACAGTTCCTGGTATGTAAATGTAGATTTGACTCTTTACCTGCCAATTGCCGGTGTGTGAAAGTTGATTTTACTCTGTCCCTGTCAATTCCTGGTATGTGAATGTTGATTCTACAATGTACCTGTCAGTACCTGGTATGTGAATGTTGATTTTACACTGTACCTGTCAGGTCCTGGGATGTGAATGTTGATTCTGCAGTGTCCCTGTCAGTACCTGGTATGTAAATGTTGATTTTACTCTGTACCTGACTTGTGAATGTTGCTTTTACTCTTTACCTGCCAGTTGCTGGTATGTAAATGTTGATTTTACTCTGTACCTGGTGTGTGAATGTTGATTTGACTCTGCATCTGTCAATTCCTGGTGTGTGAATGTTGATTTTACTCTGTACCTGTCAGTTCCTGGTGTGCGAATGTCGATTTTACTCTGTATCAGTCAATTCCTGGTATGTGAATGTTGATTCTACTCTTTACCTGACAGTACCTGGCATGTGAATGTTGATTTTACTCTTTACCTGCCAATTCCCGGTGTGCGAATGTTGGTTTTACTCTGTCCCTGTCAATTCCTGGTATGTGAATGTTGACTCTACAATGTACCTGTCAATTCCTGGTATGTGAATGTTGATTTTACACTGTATCTGACAATTCCTGGTCTGCGAATGTTGATTTGACTCTGTACCTGACAGTACCTGTATGTGAATGTTGATTTTACTCTGTACCTGCCCGTTCCTGGTATGTGAATGTTGATTTTACTCTGTCCCTGTCAATTCCTGGCCTGTGAATGTTGATTTTCCTCTGTACCTGCCAGTTCGTGGTATGTCAATGTTAATTCTACTCTGTAGCTATCAGTACCTGGTATGTGAATGTTGATTTTACTCTGTAGCTGTCAATTCCTGGTATGTGAATGTTGATTTTACTCTGTATCAGTCAATTCCTGGTCTGTGAATGTTGATTTTACTCTGTACCTGCCAGTTCCTGGTATGTCAATGTTAATTCTACTCTGTAGCTATCAGTACCTGGTATGTGAATGTTGATTTTACTCTGTAGCTGTCAATTCCTGGTATGTGAATGTTGATTTTACTCTGTACCTGCCCGTTCCTGGTATGTGAATGTTGATTCTGCAATGTACCTGTCAATTCTTGGTCTGTGAATGTTGATTTTAGTATGTATCTGTCAATTCCTGGTCTGTGAATGTTGATTTTACTCTGTACCTGACAGTACTTGGAATGTGAATGTTGACTTTACTCTGTACCTGCCAGTTCCTGGTATGTGAATGTTGATATTACACTGTACCTGCAATTTCCTGGTGTGTGAATGTTGATTTTATTCTGTACCTGTCAATTCCTGGTATGTCAATGTTGATTCAACTCTTTATCTGACAGTACCTGCTATGTGGATGTTGATTTTACTCATTATCTGTCAAGTCCTGGTATGTCAATGTTGATTTTACTCTGTACCTGACAGTACCTGGTATGTGAATGTTGATTTTACTCTGTACCTGACAGTACCTGGTAAGTGAATGTTGATTTTACACTGAATCTGTCAATTCCTGTTCTGTGAATGTTGATTTTACTCTGTACCTGTCAATTCCTAGTCTGTGAATGTTGATTATACTCTGTACCTGCCCATTCCTGGTATGTGAATGTTGATTTTACACTGAATCTGTCAATTCCTAGTCTGTGAATGTTGATTTTACTCTGTATCTGTCAATTCCTGGTCTGTGAATGTTGATTTTACTCTGTACCTGCCCGTTCCTGGTATGTGAATGTTGATGTTACTCTGAGCCTGTCAATTCCTGGTCTGTGAATGTTGATTCTACTCTTTACCTGACAGTACCTGGTATGTGAATCTTGATTTTACTCTGTACCTGCCAATTCCCGGTGTGTGTGAATGTAGCTTTTACTCTGTCCCTGACAGTTCCTGGTATGTAAATGTAGATTTGACTCTGTACCTGTCAGTTCCTGGTATGTGAATGTTGAATTTACTCTGTATCAGTCAATTCCTGTTCTGTAAATGTTGATTTTACTCTGTAGCTGTCAATTCCTGGTCTGTGAATGTTGATTCTACATTGTACCTGTCAGTACCTGGTATGTGAATGTTGATTTTACTCTGTACCTGCCAGTTCCTGGTATGTCAATGTTGATTCTACTCTTTACCTGACAGTACCTGCTATGTGGATGTTGATTTTACTCAGTATCTGTCAATTCCTGGTATGTCTTTGTTGATTTTACACTGAATCTGTCAATTCCTGGTCTGTGAATGTTGATTTTCTCTGTATCTGTCAATTCCTGGTCTGTGAATGTTGATTTTACTCTGTATCTGTCAATTCCTGGTCTGTGAATGTTGATTTTACTCTGTACCTGACAGTACCTGGTATGTGAATGTTGATTTTACTCTGTACCTGACAGTACCTGGTATGTGAATGTTGATTTTACTCTGTACCAGTCAGTACCTGGTATGTGAATGTTGATTTGACTCTGCATCTGTCAATTCCTGGGATGTCAAAATTGATTCTACTCTTTTCCTGTCAGTTCCTGGTATGTGAATGTTGATTTGAGTCTGTACCTGTCAGTTACTGGTATGTAAATGTTGATTTTACACTGTATCTGTGAATTCCTGGTCTGCGAATGTTGATTTGACTCTGCATCTGTCAATTCCTGGTATGTCCATGTTGATTTTACTCTGTACCTGACAGTACCTGGTTTGTGAATGTTGATTTTACTCTGTACCTGACAGTACCTGGTATGTGAATGTTGATTTTACACTGTCCCTGCCAGTTCCTGGTGTCTGAATGTTGATTTACTCTGTACCTGTCAGTTCCTGGTGTGCGAATGTCGATTTTACTCTGTATCAATCAATTCCTGGTATGTGAATGTTGATTCTACTCTTTATCTGACAGTACCTGGCATGTGAATGTAGATTTTACTCTTTACCTGCCAATTCCCGGTGTGTGAATGTTGATTCTACAATGTACCTGTCAGTACCTGGTATGTGAATGTTGATTTTACACTGTACCTGTCAGGTCCTGGGGTGTGAATGTTGATTCTGCAATGTCCCTGTCAGTACCTGGTATGTAAATGTTGATTTTACTCTGTACCTGTCAATTCCTGGGATGTGAATGTTGATTATACTCTGTACCTGACTTGTGAATGTTGCTTTTACTCTGTACCTGCCAGTTCCTGGTATGTAAATGTAGATTTTACTCTGTACCTGGTGTGTGAATGTTGATTTGACTCTGCATCTGTCAATTCCTGGTGTGTGAATGTCGACTTTACTCTGTATCAGTCAATTCCTGGTATTTGAATGTTGATTTTACTCCTTACCTGCCAATTCCCGGTGTGCGAATGTTGGTTTTACTCTGTCCCTGTCAATTCCTGGTATGTGAATGTTGATTCTACAATGTACCTGTCAGTACCTGGTATGTGAAGGTTGATTTTACACTGCACCTGCCCGTTCCTGGCATGTGAATGTTGATTTTACTCTGTCCCTGTCAATTCCTGGTATGTGAATGTTGATTTTCCTCTGTACCTGCCAGTTCCTGGTATGTCAATGTTAATTCTACTCTGTAGATATCAGTACCTGGTATGTGAATGTTGATTTTACTCTGTCGCTGTCAATTCCTGGTATGTGAATGTTGATTTTACTCTGTATCAGTCAATTCTTGGTCTGTGAATGTTGATTTTACTCTGTACCTGCCAGTTCCTGGTATGTCAATGTTAATTCTACTCTGTAGCTATCAGTACCTGGTATGTGAATGTTGATTCTGCAATGTACCTGACAATTCCTGGTCTGTGAATGTTGATTTTAGCATGTATCTGTCCATTCCTGGTCTGTGAATGTTGATTTTACTCTGTACCGGCCAGTTCCTGGTATGTAAATGTAGATTTTACTCTGTACCTGGTGTGTGTGAATGTTGATTTGACTCTGCATCTGTCAATTCCTGGTATGTGAATGTTGATTTTACTCTGTACCTGACATTACCTGGTATGTGAATGTTGAGTTTACTCTGTCCCTGTCAATTCCTGGTATGTGAATGTTGATTTTACACTGTACCTGCCAGTTCCTGGTGTGTGAATGTTGATTTTATTCTGTACCTGTCAATTCCTGGTATGTCAATGTTGATTCTACTCTTTACCTGACAGTACCTGCTATGTGGATGTTGATTTTACTCAGTATCTGTCAATTCCTGGGATGTCAAAATTGATTCTACTCTTTACCTGTCAGTTCCTGGTATGTGAATGTTGACTTGAGTCTGTACCTGTCATTTACTGGTATGTGAATGTTGGTTTTACACTGTATCTGTGAATTCCTGGTCTGTGAATGTTGATTTGACTCTGCATCTGTCAATTCCTGGTATGTCAATGTTGATTTTACTCTGTACCTGACAGTACCTGGTTTTTGAATGTTGATTTTACTCTGCACCTGACAGTACCTGGTATGTGAATGTTGATTTTACACTGTACCTGCCAGTTCCTGGTGTGTGAATGTTGATTTTACTCTGTACCTGTCAGTTCCTGGTGTGCGAATGTCGATTTTACTCTGTATCAATCAATTCCTGGTATGTGAATGTTGATTCTACTCTTTACCTGACAGTACCTGGCATGTGAATGTTGATTTTACTCTTTACCTGCCAATTGCCGGAGTGTGAAAGTTGATTTTACTCTTTCCCTGTCAATTCCTGGTATGTGAATGTTGATTCTACAATGCACCTGTCAGTACCTGGTATGTGAATGTTGATTTTACACTGTACCTGTCAGGTCCTGGGATGTGAATGTTGATTCTGCAATGTCCCTGTCAGTACCTGGTATGTAAATGTTGATTTTACTCTGTACCTGTCAATTCCTGGGATGTGAATGTTGATTTTACTCTGTACCTGACTTGTGAATGTTGCTTTTACTCTTTACCTGCCAGTTGCTGGTATGTAAATGTAGATTTTACTCTGTACCTGGTGTGTGAATGTTGATTTGACTCTGCATCTGTCAATTCCTGGTGTGTGAATGTTGATTTTACTCTGTACCTGTCAGTTCCTGGTGTGCGAATGTCGATTTTACTCTTTACCTGCCAATTCCCGGTGTGCGAATGTTGGTTTTACTCTGTCCCTGTCAATTCCTGGTATGTGAATGTTGATTCTACAATGTACCTGTCAATTCCCGGTATGTGAATGTTGATTTTACACTGTATCTGACAATTCCTGGTCTGCGAATGTTGATTTGACTCTGTACCTGACAGTACCTGTATGTGAATGTTGATTTTACTCTGTACCTGCCCGTTCCTGGTATGTGAAAGTTGATTTTACTCTGTCCCTTTCAATTCCTGGTCTGTGAATGTTGATTTTCCTCTGTACCTGCCAGTTCGTGGTTTGTCAATGTTAATTCTACTCTGTAGCTATCAGTACCTGGTATGTGAATGTTGATTTTAATCTGTAGCTGTCAATTCCTGGTATGTGAATGTTGATTTTACTCTGTATCAGTCAATCCCTGGTCTGTGATTGTTGATTTTACTCTGTACCTGCCAGTTCCTGGTATGTCAATGTTAATTCTACTCTGTAGCTATCAGTACCTGGTATGTGAATGTTGATTTTACTCTGTAACTGTCAATTCCTGGTATGTGAATGTTGATTTTACTCTGTACCTGCCCGTTCCTGGTATGTGAATGTTGATTCTGCAATGTACCTGTCAATTCCTGGTCTGTGAATGTTGATTTTACTCTGTATCTGTCAATTCCTGGTCTGTGAATGTTGATTTTACTCTGTACCTGACAGTACTTGGTATGTGAATGTTGATTTTACTCTGCACCTGCCAGTTCCTGGTATGTAAATGTAGATTTTACTCTGCACCTGCTTTGTGTGAATGTTGATTTGACTCTGCATCTGTCAATTCCTGGTATGTGAATGTTGATTTTACTCTGTACCTGACAGTACCTGGTATGTGAATGTTGAGTTTACTCTGTCCCTGTCAATTCCTGGTATGTGAATGTTGATTTTACACTGTACCTGCAATTTCCTGGTGTGTGAATGCTGATTTTATTCTTTACCTGTCAATTCCTGGTACGTCAATGTTGATTCAACTTTTTACCTGACAGTACCTGCTATGTGGATGTTGATTTTACTCATTATCTGTCAAGTCCTGGTATGTCAATGTTGAGTTTACTCTGTACCTGACAGTACCTGGTATGTGAATGTTGATTTTACTCTGTACCTGACAGTACCTGGTAAGTGAATGTTGATTTTACACTGAATCTGTCAATTCCTGGTCTGTGAATGTTGATTATACTCTGTACCTGCCCATTCCTGGTATGTGAATGTTGATTTTACACTGAATCTGTCAATTCCTAGTCTGTGAATGTTGATTTTACTCTGTATCTGTCAATTCCTGGTCTGTGAATGTTGATTTTACTCTGTACCTGCCCGTTCCTGGTATGTGAATGTTGATTTTACTCTGAGCCTGTCAATTCCTGGTCTGTGAATGTTGATTCTACTCTTTACCTGACAGTACCTGGTATGTGAATCTTGATTTTACTCTGTACCTGCCAGTTCCCGGTGTGTGTGAATGTTGCTTTTACTCTGTCCCTGACAGTTCCTGGTATGTAAATGTAGATTTGACTCTGTACCTGTCAGTTACTGGTATGTGAATGTTGATTTTACTCTGTATCAGTCAATTCCTGGTCTGTGAATGTTGATTCTACATTGTACCTGTCAGTACCTGCTATGTGAATGTTGATTTTACACTGAATCTGTCAATTCCTGGTCTGTGAATGTTGATTTTACTCTGTACCTGCCAGTTCCTGATGTGTGAATGTTGATTTTACTCTGTATCAGTCAATTAATGGTCTTTGAATGTTGATTTTACTCTGTACCTGCCAGTTCCTGGTATGTCAATGTTAATTCTATTCTGTAGCTATCAGTACCTGGTATGTCAATGTTGATTTTACTCTGTACCTGCCAATTCTTGGTTTGTGAATGTAGATTTTACTCTGTACCGGCCCGTTCCTGGTATGTGAATGTTGATTTTACTCTGTCCCTGTCAATTCCTGGTGTGCGAATGTCGATTTAACTCTGCATCAGTGAATTCCTGGTATGTGAATGTTGAATCTACTCTTTACCTGACAGTACCTGGCATGTGAATGTTGATTTTACTCTTTACCTGCCAATTCCCGGTGTGTGAATGTTGATTTAACTCTGCATCTGTCAATTCCTGGTATGTGAATGTTGATTTTACTCAGTACCTGACAGTACCTGGTAAGTGAATGTTGAGTTTACTCTGTCCCTGCCCGTTCCTGGTATGTAAATGTTGATTTTACTCTGTCCCTGTCAATTCCTGGTATGTGAATGCTGATTTTACACTGTACCTGCCAGTTCCTGGTATGTGAATGTTGATTCTACTCTTTACCTGACTGTACCTGCTACGTGGATGTTGATTTTACTCAGTACCTGTCAATTCCTGGTGTGCGAATGTCGATCTTACTCTGTATCATTCAATTCCTGGTATGTGAACGTTGATTCTACTCTTTACCTGACAGTACCTGGCATTTGAATGTTGATTTTACTCTTTACCTGCCAATTCACGGTGTGCGAATGTTGATTTTACTCTGTCCCTGTCAATTCCTGGCATGTGAATGTTGATTCTACAATGTACCTGTCAGTACCTGGTATATGAATGTTGATTTTACAATGTATCTGACAATTCCTTGTTTGCGAATGTTGATTTGACTCTGTACCTGACAGTACCTGGTATGTGAATGTTGATTTTACTCTGTACCTGCCCGTTCCTGGTATTTGAAAGTTGATTTTACTCTGTCCCGGTCAATTCCTGGTATGAGAATGTTGATTTTACTCTGTACCTGCCAGTTCCTGGTATGTCAATGTTAATTCTACTCTGTAGCTATCAGTACCAGTATGTGAATGTTGATTTTAATCTGTAGCTGTCAATTCCTGGTATGTGAATGTTGATTTTACTCTGTATCAGTCAATTCCTGGTCTGTGAATGTTGATTTTACTCTGCACCTGCCAGTTCCTGGTATGTCAATGTTGATTTTACTCTGTTCCTGACGGTACCTGGTATGTGAATGTTGATTCTGCAATGTACCTGTCAATTCCTGGTCTGTGAATGTTGATTTGACTCTGCATCTGTCAATTCCTGGTATGTGAATGTTGATTTTACTCTGTTCCTGACGGTACCTGGTATGTGAATGTTGAATTTACTCTGTACCTGCCCGTTCCTGGTATGTAAATGTTGATTTTACTCTGTCCCTTTCAATTCCTGGTATGTGAATGTTGATTTTACACTGTACCTGCCAGTTCCTGGTGTGTGAATGTTGATTTTATTCTGTACCTGTCAATTCCTGGTATGTCAATGTTGATTCTACTCTTTACCTGACAGTACCAGCTATGTGGATGTTGATTTTACTCTGTTTCTGTCAATTCCTGGTCTGTGAATGTTGATTTTACTCTGTACCTGACAGTACCTGGTATGTGAATGTTGATTTTACTCTGTACCTGACAGTTCCTGGTATGTAAATGTAAATTTTACTCTGTACCTGGTGTGTGTGAATGTTGATTTGACTCTGCATCTGTCAATTCCTGGTATGTCAGTGTTGATTTTACTCTGTACCTGACAGTACCTGGTATGTGAATGTTGATTTTACTCTGTACCTGACAATACCTGGTAAGTGAATGTTGATTTTACACTGAATCTGTCAATTCCTGGTCTGTGAATGTTGATTTTACTCTGTGACTGTCAATTCCTGGTCTGTGAATGTTGATTTTACTCTGTACCTGCCCGTTCCTGGTATGTGAATGTTGATTTTACACTGTATCTGTCAATTCCTGGTCTGTGAATGTTGATTTTACTCTGTATCTGTCAATTCCTGTTCTGTGAATGTTGATTTTACTCTGTACCTGCCCGTTCCTGGGATGTGAATGTTGATTTTGCTCTGAGCCTGTCAATTCCTGGTATGTGAATGTTGATCTAACACTGTACCTGCCAGTTCCTGGTGTGTGAATGTTGATTTTATTCTGTACCTGTCAATTCCTGGTATGTCAATGTTGATTCGACTCTTTACCTGACAGTACCTGGTATGTGAATGTTGATTTTACTCTGTACCTGCCAGTTCCTGGTATGTGAATGTTGATTTTACTCTGTAGCTGCCAGTTCCCGGTGTGTGTGAATGTTGATTTTGCTCTGTCCCTGACAGTTCCTGGTATGTAAATGCAGATTTGTCTCTGTACCTGTCAGTTACTGGAATGTCAATGTTGATTCTACTCTTTACCTGTCAGTTCCTGGTATGTGAATGTTGATGTGACTCTGCACCTGTCAATTACTGGTCTGTGAATGTTGATTCTACAATGTACCTGTCAGTACCTGGTATGTGAATGTTGATTTTACACTGAATCTGTCAATTCCTCGTCTGTGAATGTTGATTTTACTCTGTACCTGCCAGTTCCTGGTGTGTGAATGTTGATTTTATTCTGTACCTGTCAATTCCTGGTATGTCAATGTTGATTCTACAATGTACCTGTCAGTACCTGGTATGTGAATGTTGATTTTACACTGAATCTGTCAATTCCTGATCTGTGAATGTTGATTTTACTCTGTACCTGCCCATTCCTGGTATGTGAATGTTGATTTTACTCTGAGCCTGTCAATTCCTGGTCTGTGAATGTTGATTTTACTCTGTACCTGTCAATTCCTGGTATGTGAATGTTGATCTAACACTGTACCTGCCAGTTCCTGGTGTGTGAATGTTGATTTTATTCTGTACCTGTCAATTCCTGGTATGTCAATGTTGATTCGACTCTTTACCTGACAGTACCTGGTCTGTGAATGTTGATTTTACTCTGTACCTGCCTGTTCCTGGTGTGTGAATGTTGATTTTATTCTGTACCTGTCAATTCCTGGTATGTGAATGTTGATTATACTCTTTACCTGACAGTACCTGGCATGTGAATGTTGATTTTACTCTTTACCTGCCAATTCCCGGTGTGTGAATGTTGATTTGAATCTGCATCTGTCAATTCCTGGTATGTGAATGTTGATTTTAGTCTGTACCTGACAGTACCAGATATGTGAATGTTGAGTTTACTCTGTACCTGCCCGTTCCTGGCATGTAAATGTTGATTTTACTCTGTCACTGTCAATTCCTGGTATATGAATGTTGATTTTATTCTGTACTTGTCAATTCCTGGTATGTCAATGTTGATTCTACTCTTTACCTGACATTACCTGGTATGTGGATGTTGATTTTACTCTGTATCAGTCAATTCCTGGTCTGTGAATGTTGATTTTACTCTGTACCTGCCAGTTCCTGGTATGTCAATGTTAATTCTACTCTGTAGCTATCAGTACCTGGTATGTGAATGTTGAATTTAATCTGTAGCTGTCAATTCCTGGTCTGTGAATGTTGATTTTCTCTGTATCTGTCAATTCCTGGTATGTCAATGTTGATTTTACTCTGTACCTGACAGTCCCTGGAATGTGAATGCTGATTTTACTCTGTACCTGACAATACCTGGTAAGTGAATGTTGATTTTACACTGAATCTGTCAATTCCTGGTCTGTGAATGTTGATTTAACTCTGTACCTGCCCGTTCCTGGTATGTGAATGTTAATTTTACACTGAATCTGTCAATTCCTGGTCTGTGAATGTTGATTTTACTCTGTATCTGCCCATTCCTGGTATGTGAATGTTGATTTTACTCTGTACCTGTCAATTCCTGGTATGTGAATGTTGATATTACACTGTACCTGCCAGTTCATGGTGTGTGAATGTTGATTTTATTCTGTACCTGTCAATTCCTGGTATGTCAATGTTGATTCTACTCTTTACCTGACAGTACCTGGTATGTGAATGTTGATTTTACTCTCGACCTGCCAGTTCCCGGTGTGTGTGAATGATGTTTTTACTCTGTCCCTGACAGTTCCTGGTATGTAAATGTAGATTTGACTCTGTACCTGTCAGTGACTGGTATGTGAATGTTGATTTTACTCTGTATCATTCAGTTCCTGGTCTGTGAATGTTGATTTTACACTGAATCTGTCAATTCCTGGTCTGTGAATGTTGATTTTACTCTGTACCTGCCAGTTCCTGGTGTGTGAATGTTGATTTTATTCTGTACCTGTCAATTCCTGGTATGTCAATGTTGATTCTACAATGTACCTGTCAGTACCTGGTATGTGAATGTTGATTTTACACTGAATCTGTCAATTCCTGTTCTGTGAATGTTGATTTTACTCTGGACCTGCCCGTTCCTGGGATGTGAATGTTGATTTTACTCTGAGCCTGTCAATTCCTGGTCTGTGAATGTTGATTTTACTCTGTACCTGTCAATTCCTGGTATGTGAATGTTGATCTAACACTGTACCTGCCAGTTCCTGGTGTGTGAATGTTGATTTTATTCTGTACCTGTCAATTCCTGGTATGTCAATGTTGATTCGACTCTTTACCTGACAGTACCTGGTCTATGAATGTTGATTTTACTCTGTACCTGCCTGTTCCTGGTGTGTGAATGTTGATTTTATTCTGTACCTGTCAATTCCTGGTATGTGAATGTTGATTCTACTCTTTACCTGACAGTACCTGGCATGTGAATGTTGATTTTACTCTTTACCTGCCAATTCCCGGTGTGTGAATGTTGATTTGAATCTGCATCTGTCAATTCCTGGTATGTGAATGTTGATTTTACTCTGTACCTGACAGTACCTGGTATGTGAATGTTGATTTGACTCTGTACCTGTCAGTTACTGGTATGTGAATGTTGATTTTACACTGTAACTGCCAGTTGCTGGTATGTAAATGTAGATTTTACTCTGTACCTGGTGTGTGTGAATGTTGATTTTCATCTGTAGCTGTCAATTCCTGGTCTGTGAATGTTGATTCTACAATGTACCTGTCAGTACCAGATATGTGAATGTTGAGTTTACTCTGTACCTGCCCGTTCCTGGCACGTAAATGTTGATTTTACTCTGTCCCTGTCAATTCCTGGTATGTGAATGTTGATTTTACACTGTACCTGCCAGTTCCTGGTGTGTGAATGTTGATTTTATTCTGTACCTGTCAATTCCTGGTATGTCAATGTTGATTCAACTCTTTACCTGACAGTACCTGGTATGTGAATGTTGATTTTACTCTGTACCTGACAATACCTGGTAAGTGAATATTGATTTTACACTGAATCTGTCAATTCCTGGTCTGTGAATGTTGATTTTACTCTGTACCTGTCAATTTCTGGTCTGTGAATGTTGATTTTACTCTGTACCTGCCCGTTCCTGGTATGTGAATGTTGATTTTACACTGAATCTGTCAATTCGTGGTCTGTGAATGTTGATTTTACTCTGTATCTGTCAATTCCTGGTCTGTGAATGTTGATTTTACTCTGTACCTGCCCGTTCCTGGTATGTGAATGTTGATTTCACTCTGAGCCTGTCAATTCCTGGTCTGTGAATGTTGATTTTACTCTGTACCTGACAATTCCTGGTATGTGAATGTTGATATTACACTGTACCTGCCAGTTCCTGGTGTGTGAATGTTGATTTTATTCAGTACCTGTCAATTCCTGGTATGTCAATGTTGATTCTACTCTTTACCTGACAGTACCTGGTATGTGAATGTTGATTTTACTCTGTACCTGCCAGTTCCTGGTATGTGAATGTTGATTTTACTCTGAACCTGCCAGTTCCCGGTGTGTGTAAATGTTGATTTTACTCTGTCCCTGACAGTTCCTGCTATGTAAATGTAGATTGGACTCTGTACCTGTCAGTTACTGGTATGTGAATGTTGATTTTACTCTGTAGCTGTCAATGCCTGGTCTGTGAATGTTGATTCTACAATGCACCTGTCAGTACCTGGTATGTGAATGATGATGTTGCACTGAATCTGTCAATTCCTGGTCTATGAATGTTGATTTTACTCTGTGCCTGCCAGTTCCTGGTGTGTGAATATTGATTTTATTCTGTACCTGTCAATTCCTGGTATGTCAATGTTGATTCTACTCTTTACCTGACAGTACCTGGTATGTAGATGTTGATTTTACTCTGTATCAGTCAATTCCTGGTATGTGAATGTTGATTTTACTCTGTACCTGCCAGTTCCTGGTATGTCAATGTTAATTCTGCTCTGCAGCTATCAGTACCTGGTATGTGAATGTTGATTTTACTCTGTAGCTGTCAATTCCTGTTCTGTGAATGTTGATTTCACTCTGTACCTGCCTGTTCCTGGTATGTGAATGTTGATTTTACACTGTATCTGCCAGTTCCTGGTATGTGAATGTTGATTTTACACTGAATCTGTCAATTCCTGGTCTGTGAATGTTTATTCTACTCTTTGCCTGACAGTACCTGGCATGTGAATGTTGATTTTACTCTTTACCTGCCAATTCCCGGTGTGTGAATGTTGATTTTACTCTGTCCCTGTCAATTCCTGGTATGTGAATGTTGATTCTACAATGTAGCTGTCAGTACCTGGTATGTGAATGTTGATTTTACACTGAATCTGTCAATTCCTGGTCTGTGAATGTTGATTTTACTCTGTATCAGTCAATTCCTAGTCTGTGAATGTTGATTTTACTCTGTACCTGACAGTACCTGGTATGTGAATGTTGATTTTACTCTGTACCTGGTGTGTGTGAATGTTGATTCTATTCTTTGCCTGTCAGTTCCTGGTATGTGAATGTTGATTTGACTCTGTACCTGTCATTACTGGTATGTGAATGTTAATTCTACTCTGTAGCTGTCCGTAACTGGTATGTGAATGTTGATTTTACTCTGTAGCTGTCAATTCCTGGTATTAGAATTTTGATTCTACAATGTACCTGTCAGTACCTGGTATGTGAATGTTGATTTTACACTGAATCTGTCAATTCCTGGTCTGTGAATGTTGATTTTACTCTGTATCAGTCAATTCCTAGTCTGTGAATGTTGATTTTACTCTGTACCTGCCAGTTCCTGGTATGTCAATGTTAATTCTACTCTGCAGCTATCAGTTCCTGGTATGTGAATGTTGATTTTACTCTGTAGCTGTCAATTCCTGGTATGTGAATGTTGATATTACTCTGCACCTGCCCGTTCCTGGTATGTGAATGTTGATTCTACTCTTTACCTGACAGTACCTGGTATGTGAATGTTGATTTTACTCTGTACCTGCAAGTTCCTGGTATGTGAATGTTGATTTTACTCTGTCCCTGACAGTTCCTTGTATGTCAATGTTGATTGTACTCTTCACCTGACAGTACCTGGTATGTGGATGTTGATTTTACTCTGTATCAGTCAATTCCTGGTCTGTGAATGTTGATTTTACTCTGTAGCTGTCAATTCCTGGTCTGTGAATGTTGATTCTACAATGTACCTGTCAGTACCTGGTATGTGAATGTTGATTTTACTCTGTACCTGCCAGTACCTGGTATGTGAATGTTGATTTTACTCTGTACCTGACAGTTCCTGGTATGTCAATGTTGATTGTACTCTTTACCTGACAGTACCTGGTATGTGGTTGTTGATTTTACTCTGTAGCTGTCAATTCTGTGTATATGAATGTTGATTTTACTCTGTATCTGTCAATTCCTGGGATGTGAATGTTGATTTTACTCTGTACCTGACAGTACCTGGTATGTGAATGTTGATTTTACTCTGTATCTGTCACTTCCTGGTATGTGAATGTTGATTGTACTCTGTACCTGACAGTACCTGGTATGTGAATGTTGATTGTACTCTTTACATGACAGTCCCTGGTATGTGAATGTTGATTTTATTCTGTATCTGTCAATTCCTGGGATGTGAATGTTGATTTTACTCTGTACCTGACAGTACCTGGTATGTGAATGTTGATTTTACTCTGTATCTGTCACTTCCTGGTATGTGAATGTTGATTTTACTCTGTACCTGACAGTACCTGGTATGTGAATGTTGATTTGACTCTGTACCTGTCAGTTACTGGTATGTGAATGTTGATTTTACTCTGTACCTGCCAGTTCCTGGTATGTAAATGTAGATTTTACTCTGTACCTGGTGTGTGTGAATGTTGATTTTACTCTGTAGCTGTCAATTCCTGGTCTGTGAATGTTGATTTTACTCTGTACCTGACAGTACCTGGTATGTGAATGTTGATTTGACTCTGTACCTGTCAGTTACTGGTATGTGAATGTTGATTTTACACTGTACCTGCCAATTCCTGGTGTGTGAATGTTGATTTTATTCTGTACCTGTCAATTCCTGGTATGTCAATGTTGATTCAACTCTTTACCTGACAGTACCTGCTTTGTGAATGTTGATTTTACTCTGTACCTGACAGTACCTGGTAAGTGAATGTTGATTTTACTCTGTACCTGCCAGTTCCTGGTGTGTGAATGTTGATTTTATTCTGTACCTGTCAATTCCTGGTATGCCAATGTTGATTCTACTCTTTACCTGACAGTACCTGGTATGTGAATGTTGATTTTACTCTGGACCTGCTAGTTCCCGGTCTGTGTGAATGTTGATTTTACTCTGTCTGGACAGTTCCTGGTATGTAAATGTAGATTTGTCTCTGTACCTGTCAGTTACTGGTATGTGAATGTTGATTTTACTCGGTAGCTGTCAATTCCTGGTCTGTGAATGTTGATTCTACAATGTACCTGTCAGTACCTGGTATGTGAATGTTGATTTTACTCTGTAGCTGTCAATTCCTGGTGTGTGAATGTTGATTCTACAATGTACCTGCCAGTACCTGGTATGTGGATGTTGATTTTACTCAGTATCTGTCAATTCCTGGTATGTCAATGTTGATTTTACACTGAATCTGTCAATTCCTGGTCTGTGAATGTTGATTCTACAATGTACCTGCCAGTACCTGGTATGTGGATGTTGATTTTACTCTGTAGCTGTCAATTCCGGGTATATGAATGTTGATTTTACTCTGTATCTGTCAATTCCTGGGATGTGAATGTTGATTTTACTCTGTACCTGACAGTGCCTGGTATGTGAATGTTGATTTTACTCTGTACCTGCCAGTTCCTGGTATGTGGATGTTGATTTTACTCTGTAGCTGTCAATTCCGGGTATATGAATGTTGATTTTACTCTGTATCAGTCAATTCCTGGTCTGTGAATGTTGATTCTACAATGTACCTGTCAGTACCTGGTATGTGAATGTTGATTTTACTCTGTACCTGACAGTGCCTGGTATGTGAATGTTGATTTTACTCTGTACCTGCCAGTTCCTGGTATGTCAATGTTGATTGTACTCTTTACCTGACAGTACCTGGTATGTGAATGTTGATTTTACTCTGTATCTGTCAATTCCTGGGAAGTGAATGTTGATTTTACTCTGTACCTGACAGTACCTGGTATGTGAATGTTGATTTGACTCTGTACCTGTCAGTTACTGGTAT
The DNA here is from genome assembly GCF_036365525.1 of Heterodontus francisci. Classification (NCBI taxonomy): domain Eukaryota; kingdom Metazoa; phylum Chordata; class Chondrichthyes; order Heterodontiformes; family Heterodontidae; genus Heterodontus; species Heterodontus francisci. Next base: position 76,547 of record NW_027141653.1, on the reverse strand, counting down.
GTGAATGTTGATTTTACACTGTAACTGCCAGTTGCTGGTATGTAAATGTAGATTTTACTCTGTACCTGGTTTGTGTGAATGTTGATTTTACTCTGTCGCTGTCAATTCCTGGTATGTGAATGTTGATTCTACAATGTACCTGGGATGTCAAAGTTGATTCTACTCTTTACCTGTCAGTTCCTGGTATGTGAATGTTGATTTGACTCTGTACCTGTCAGTTGCTGGTATGTGAATGTTGATTTTACCCTGTACCTGTCAGTTACTGGTATGTGAATGTTGACTTTACTCTGTACCTGACAGTACCTGGTATGTGAATGTTGATTTTTCACTGAATCTGTCAATTCCTGGTCTGTGAATGTTGATTTTCTCTGTATCTGTCAATTCCTGGTATGTGAATGTTGATTTTTCACTGAATCTGTCAATTCCTGGTCTGTGAATGTTGATTTTACTCTGTATCTGTCAATTCCTGGTCTGTGAATGTTGATTTGACTCTGTACCTTACAGTACCTGGTATGTGAATGTTGATTTTACTCTGTACCTGGTGTGTGTGAATGTTGATTTTACTCTGCACCAGTCAATTCCTGGGATGTCAAAGTTGATTCTACTCTTTACCTGTCAGTTCCTGGTATGTGAATGTTGATTTGACTCTGTACCTGTCAGTTACTGGTATGTGAATGTTGATTTTACACTGTATCTGTCAGTTACTGGTATGTGAATGTTGATTTTACTCTGTACCTGAAAGTCCCTGGTATGTGAATGTTGATTTTTCACTGAATCTGTCAATTCCTGGTCTGTGAATGTTGATTTTCTCTGTATCTGTCAATTCCTGGTATGTGAATGTTGATTTTCCACTGAATCTGTCAATTCCTGGTCTGTGAATGTTGATTTTAGTCTGTATCTGTCAATTCCTGGTCTATGAATGTTGATTTGCCTCTGCATCTGTCAATTCCTGATATGTCAATGTTGATTTTACTCTGTACCTGACAGTATCTGGTTTGTGAATGTTGATTTTACTCTGTACCTGAAAGTACCTGGTATGTGAATGTTGATTTTACACTGTACCTGCCCGTTCCTGGTGTGTCAATGTTGATTTTACTCTGTACCTGTCAGTTCCTGGTGTGCGAATGTCGATTTTACTCTGTATCAATCAATTCCTGGTATGTGAATGTTGATTCTACTCTTTACCTTACAGTACCTGGCATGTGAATGTTGATTTTACTCTGTCCCTGTCAATTCCTGGGATGTGAATGTTGATTTTACTCTGTACCTGACATGTGAATGTTGCTTTTACTCTGTACCTGCCAGTTCCTGGTATGTAAAAGTAGATTTTACTCTGTACCTGGTGTGTGAATGTTGATTTGACTCTGCATCTTTCAATTCCTGGTGTGTGAATGTTGATTTTACTCTGTACCTGTCAGTTCCTGGTGTGCGAATGTCGATTTTACTCTGTATCAGTCAATTCCTGGTATGTGAATGTAGATTCTACTCTTTACCTGACAGTGACTGGCATGTGAATGTTGATTTTACTCTGTCCCTGTCAATTCCTGGTATGTGAATGTTGATTCTACAATGTACCTGTCAGTACCTGGTATGTGAATGTTGATTTTGCACTGTATCTAACAATTCCTGGTCTGCGAATGTTGATTTGACTCTGTACCTGACAGTACCTGGTATGTGAATGTTGATTTTACTCTGTACCTGCCCGTTCCTGGTATGTCAATGTTAATTCTACTCTGTCGCTATCAGTACCCGGTATGTGGATGTTGGTTTTACTCTGTAGCTGTCAATTCCTGGCATGTGAATTTTGATTTTACTCTGTACCTGCCCGTTCCTGGTCTGTGAATGTTGATTTTAATCTGTCCCTGTCAATTGCTGGTATGTGAATGTTGATTTTACTCTGTACCTGTCAGTTCCTGGTGTGCGAATGTCGATTTTAATATGTATCAATCAATTCCTGGTATGTGAATGTTGATTCTACTCTTTACCTTACAGTACCTGGCATGTGAATGTTGATTTTACTCTGTCCCTGTCAATTACTGGGATGTGAATGTTGATTTTACTCTGTACCTGACATGTGAATGTTGCTTTTACTCTGTACCTGCCAGTTCCTGGTATGTAAAAGTAGATTTTACTCTGTACCTGGTGTGTGAATGTTGATTTGACTCTGCATCTGTCACGTCCTGGTGTGTGAATGTTGATTTTACACTGTATCTAACAATTCCTGGTCTGCGAATGTTGATTTGACTCTGTACCTGACAGTACCTGGTATGTGAATGTTGATTTTACTCTGTACCTGCCCGTTCCTGGTATGTCAATGTTAATTCTACTCTGTAGCTATCAGTACCTGGTATGTGGATGTTGATTTTACTCTGTAGCTGTCAATTCCTGGCATGTGAATTTTGATTTTACTCTGTACCTGCCCGTTCCTGGTCTGTGAATGTTGATTTTAATCTGTCCCTGTCAATTCCTGGTATGTGAATGTTGATTTTACTCTGTACCTGCCTGTTCCTGGTATGTCAATGTTAATTCTACTCTGTGGCTATCAGTACCCGGGATGTGAATGTTGATTTTACTCTGTAGCTGTCAATTCCTGGTATGTGAATGTTGATTTTACTCTGTACCTGCCCGTTCCTGGTCTGTGAATGTTGATTTTGCACTGAATCTGTCAATTCCTGGTCTGTGAATGTTGATTTTACTCTTTATCTGTTAATTCCTGGTTTTTAAATGTTGATTCTGCAATGTACCTGTCAGTACCTGGTATGTGAATGTTGATTTTACACTGAGCCTGTCAATTCCTGGTCTGTGAATGTTGATTTTACTCTGTACCTGCCCGTTCCTGGTGTGTGAATTAGAATTAGAATTAGAATTAGAATATTACAGCGCAGTACAGGCCCTTCGGCCCTCGATGTTGCGCCGATCATCTGACCTACACTATTCCATTTACATCCATATGTCTATCCAATGACCACTTAAATGCCCTTAAAGTTGGCGAGTCTACTACTGTTGCAGGCAGGGCGTTCCACGCCCCTACTACTCTCTGCGTAAAGAAACTACCTCTGACATCTGTCCTATATCTTTCACCCCTCAACTTAAAGCTATGTCCCCTCGTGTTTGCCATCCTCATCCGAGGAAAAAGACTCTCACTATCCACCCTATCTAACCCTCTGATTATCTTATATGTCTCTATTAATTCACCTCTCCTCCTCTTTCTCTCTAACGAAAACAACCCCAAGTCCCTCAGCCTTTCCTCGTAAGACCTTTCTTCCATACCAGGCAACATCCTAGTAAATCTCCTCTGCACCCTTTCCAAAGCTTCCACATTCTTCCTATAATGCGGTGACCAGAACTGCATGCAATACTCAAGGTGCGGCCTCACCAGAGTTTTGTACAGCTGCATCATGACCTCGTGGCTCCGAAACTCGATCCCCCTACTAATAAAGGCTAACACACCATATGCCTTCTTAACAGCCCTATTAACCTGGGTAGCAACTTTCAGGGATTTATGTACCTGGATACCAAGATCTCTCTGCTCATCTACACTACCAAGAATCTTCCCATTAGCCCAGTACTCTGCATTGCTGTTACTCCTTCCAAAGTGAATCACCTCACACTTCTCCGCATTAAACTCCATTTGCCATCTCTCAGCCCAGCTCTGCAGCCTATCTATGTCCCTCTGTACCCTACAACACCCTTCGACACTATCCACAACTCCACCGACCTTCGTGTCATCCGCAAATTTACTAACCCACCCTTCTACACCCTCATCCAGGTCGTTTATAAAAATGACAAACAGCAGTGGCCCCAAAACAGAACCTTGCGGTACACCACTAGTAACTAAACTCCAGGATGAACATTTGCCATCAACCACCAACCTCTGTCTTCTTTCAGCTAGCCAATTTCTGATCCAAAGCTCTAAATCACCTTCAACCCCATACTTCCGTATTTTCTGCAATAGCCTACCGTGGGGAACCTTATCAAACGCCTTACTGAAATCCATATACACCACATCCACGGCTTTACCCTCATCCACCTGTTTGGTCACCTTCTCGAAAAACTCAATAAGGTTTGTGAGGCACGACCTACCTTTCACAAAACCGTGCTGAATATCGCAAATGAACTTATTCTTTTCAAGATGATTATAAATCCTGTCTCTTATAACCTTTTCCAACATTTTACCCACAACCGAAGTAAGGCTCACAGGTCTATAATTACCAGGGCTGTCTCTCCTCCCCTTCTTGAACAAGGGGACAACATTTGCTATCCTCCAGTCCTCCGGCACTACTCCTGTCGACAATGACGACATAAAGATCAACAACAACGGCTCTGCAATCTCCTCCCTGGCTTCCCAGAGAATCCTAGGATAAATCCCATCTGGCCCAGGGGACTTATCTATTTTCACTCTTTCCAAAATTGCTAACACCTCCTCCTTGTGAATCTCAATCCCATCTAGCCGAGTAGGCTGTATCTCAGTAATCTCCTCGGCAACATTTTCTTTTTCTACTGTAAATACTGACGAAAAATATTCATTTAACGCTTCCCCTATCTCCTCTGATTCCGCACACAACTTCCCACTACTATCCTTGATTGGCCCTGTTCTAACTCTTATCATTCTTTTATTCCTGATATACCTATAGAAAGCCTTAGGGTTTTCTTTGATCCTATCCGCCAATGACTTCTCGTGTCCTCTCCTTGCTTTTCTTAGCCCTCCCTTTAGATCCTTCCTGGCTAGCTTGTAACTCTCAAGCGCCCTAACTGAGCCTTCACGTCTCATCCTAACATAAGCCGCCCTCTTCCTCTTGACGAGCGCTTCAACTTCTTTAGTAAACCACGGCTCCCTCGCTCGACAACATCCTCCCTGCCTGACAGGTACATACTTATCAAGGACACGCATTAGCTGCTCCTTGAATAAGCTCCACATTTCGATTGTGCCCATCCCCTGCAGTTTCCTTCCCCATCCTACACATCCTAAATCTTGCCTAATCGCGTCATAATTTCCTTTCCCCCAGTTATAATTCTTGCCCTGCGGTATATACCTGTCCCTGCCCATCGCTAAGGTAAACCTAACCGAATTGTGATCACTATCACCAAAGTGCTCACCTACATCTAAATCGAACACTTGGCCGGGTTCATTACCCAGTACCAAATCCAATGTGGCATCGCCCCTGGTTGGCCTGTCCACATACTGTGTCAGAAAACCCTCCTGCACACACTGGACAAAAACAGACCCATCTAAAGTACTCGAACTATAGTATTTCCAGTCAATATTTGGAAAGTTAAAGTCCCCCATAACCACTACCCTGTTACTCTCGCTCCTGTCGAGAATCATCTTCGCTATCCTTTCCTCTACATCTCTGGAACTATTCGGAGGTCTATAGAAAACTCCCAACAGGGTGACCTCTCCTCTCCTGTTTCTAACCTCGGCCCATACTACCTCAGTAGACGAGTCCTCAAACGTCCTTTCTGCCGCTGTAATAATTTCCTTGATTAACAATGCCACACCCCCCCCCCCCTCTTTTACCCTCTTCTCTGTTCTTACTGAAACATCTAAATCCCGGAACCTGCAACATCCATTCCTGCCCCTGCTCTACCCATGTCTCTGAAATGGCCACAACATCAGGATCCCAGGTACCAACCCATGCGGCAAGCTCACCCACCTTATTCCGGATGCTCCTGGCGTTGAAGTAGACACACTTTAAACCAAGTTCTTGCTTGCCAGTGCCCTCTTGCGTCCCTGTAACCTTATCCCCTACCTCACTACTCTCAACAGCCTGTACACTGGAACTACAATTTAGGTTCCCATTCCCCTGCTGATTTAGTTTAAACCCCCCCGAAGAGCACTAACAAATCTCCCCCCCAGGATATTGGTACCCCTCTGGTTCAGGTGAAGACCATCCTGTTTGTAGAGGTCCCACCTACCCCAGAAAGAGCCCCAATTATCCAGGAAACCAAAACCCTCCCTCCTACACCATCCCTGCAGCCACGTGTTCAACTCCTCTCTCTCCCTATTCCTCTCTTCGCTAGCACGTGGCACAGGCAACAACCCAGAGATAACAACTCTGGTTGTTCTCGCTCTAAGCTTCCACCCTGGCTCCCTGAATTTCTGCCTTAAATCCCCATCTCTCTTCCTACCTATGTCGTTGGTGCCTATGTGGACCACGACTTGGGGGTGCTCCCCCTCCCCCTTAAGGATCCCAAAAACACGATCGGAGACATCACGTACCCTGGCACCTGGGAGGCAACACACCAACCGTGAGTCTCTCTCGTTCCCACAGAACCTCCTATCTGTTCCCCTAACTATGGAGTCCCCAATGACTAATGCTCTGCTCCTCTTCCCTTTTCCCTTCTGAGCAACAGGGACAGACTCTGTGCCAGAGACCTGCACCCCATTGCTTACCCCTGGTAAGTCGTCCCCCCCAACAGTAACCAAAACGGTATACCTGTTGTTGAGGGAAACGGCCACAGGGGATCCCTGCACTGCCTGCTGGTTCCCTTTTCTTCCCCTGACGGTAACCCATCTACCTACTTCTTTTACCTGAGGTGTGACTGCCTCCCTATAACTCCTGTCAATAATCCCCTCCGCCTCCCGAATGATCCGAAGTTCATCCAGCTCCAGCTCCAGTTCCCTAACGCGGTCTGCGAGGAGCTGGAGTTGGGTGCACTTCCCGCAGATGCAGTCAGCAGGGACACTCTTGGCGACCCCTACCTCCCACATTCTGCAGGAGGAACATACAACTGCCTTTACCTCCATTCCCACTATTCTAGATTCCCAATAAATCTACTGAAAAACCAAAAGAAAAAAAAAAGTCAAAACTTGTTCGCTTAGCAATCCGACGGACTGAACTTTTTAAATAAAAAGCTTACCTTATCAACACACTAGAGTCCTTTTTTTTTTGGTTAGAGGAGGAGGGTGGGTGGGAGACACTACACGTGTAGTGTCTCGGGTACTGCCACTGCCCAAATAAATAGTTTTCCCCTACCCAGCAGTCCCCTGGTCCTCCGAAACAAAAGGGGATTAACTTGCAACTTACTGAAATTGACCGCTCAGCTGAAAGTCCGCTCCGCACCTCGTTCTGTCAAGGCTGCTCCTCGCAAAAGACAAAGATTTTTAAACTGCCCAAATAAATAGTTTTCCCCTACCCAGCAGTCCCCTGGTCCTCCGAAACAAAAGGGGATTAACTTGCAATTTACTGAAATTGACCGCTCAGCTGAAAGTCCGCTCCGCACCTCGTTCTGTCAAGGCTGCTCCTCGCAAAAGACAAAGATTTTAAAACTGCCCAAATAAATAGTTTTCCCCTACCCAGCAGTCCCCTGGTCCTCCGAAACAAAAGGGGATTAACTTGCAACTGACTGAAATTGACCGCTCAGCTGAAAGTCCGCTCCGCACCTCGTTCTGTCAAGGCTGCTCCTCGCAAAAGACAAAGATTTTAAAACTGCCCAAATAAATAGTTTTCCCCTACCCAGCAGTCCCCTGGTCCTCCGAAACAAAAGGGGATTAACTTGCAACTTACTGAAATTGACCGCTCAGCTGAAAGTCCGCTCCGCACCTCGTTCTGTCAAGGCTGCTCCTCGCAAAAGACAAAGATTTTAAAACGGCCCAAATAAATAGTTTTCCCCTACCCAGCAGTCCCCTGGTCCTCCGAAACAAAAGGGGATTAACTTGCAACTTACTGAAATTGACCGCTCAGCTGAAAGTCCGCTCCGCACCTCGTTCTGTCAAGGCTGCTCCTCGCAAAAGACAAAGATTTTTAAACTGCCCAAATAAATAGTTTTCCCCTACCCAGCAGTCCCCTGGTCCTCCGAAACAAAAGGGGATTAACTTGCAACTTACTGAAATTGACCGCTCAGCTGAAAGTCCGCTCCGCACCTCGTTCTGTCAAGGCTGCTCCTCGCAAAAGACAAAGATTTTAAAACTGCCCAAATAAATAGTTTTCCCCTACCCAGCAGTCCCCTGGTCCTCCGAAACAAAAGGGGATTAACTTGCAACTTACTGAAATTGACCGCTCAGCTGAAAGTCCGCTCCGCACCTCGTTCTGTCAAGGCTGCTCCTCGCAAAAGACAAAGATTTTAAAACTGCCCAAATAAATAGTTTTCCCCTACCCAGCAGTCCCCTGGTCCTCCGAAACAAAAGGGGATTAACTTGCAACTTACTGAAATTGACCGCTCAGCTGAAAGTCCGCTCCGCACCTCGTTCTGTCAAGGCTGCTCCTCGCAAAAGACAAAGATTTTTAAACTGCCCAAATAAATAGTTTTCCCCTACCCAGCAGTCCCCTGGTCCTCCGAAACAAAAGGGGATTAACTTGCAACTTACTGAAATTGACCGCTCAGCTGAAAGTCCGCTCCGCACCTCGTTCTGTCAAGGCTGCTCCTCGCAAAAGACAAAGATTTTAAAACTGCCCAAATAAATAGTTTTCCCCTACCCAGCAGTCCCCTGGTCCTCCGAAACAAAAGGGGATTAACTTGCAACTTACTGAAATTGACCGCTCAGCTGAAAGTCCGCTCCGCACCTCGTTCTGTCAAGGCTGCTCCTCGCAAAAGACAAAGATTTTAAAACTGCCCAAATAAATAGTTTTCCCCTACCCAGCAGTCCCCTGGTCCTCCGAAACAAAAGGGGATTAACTTGCAACTTACTGAAATTGACTGCTCAGCTGAAAGTCCGCTCCGCACCTCGTTCTGTCAAGGCTGCTCCTCGCAAAAGACAAAGATTTTAAAACTGCCCAAATAAATAGTTTTCCCCTACCCAGCAGTCCCCTGGTCCTCCGAAACAAAAGGGGATTAACTTGCAATTTACTGAAATTGACCGCTCAGCTGAAAGTCCGCTCCGCACCTCGTTCTGTCAAGGCTGCTCCTCGCAAAAGACAAAGATTTTAAAACTGCCCAAATAAATAGTTTTCCCCTACCCAGCAGTCCCCTGGTCCTCCGAAACAAAAGGGGATTAACTTGCAACTTACTGAAATTGACCGCTCAGCTGAAAGTCCGCTCCGCACCTCGTTCTGTCAAGGCTGCTCCTCGCAAAAGACAAAGATTTTAAAACTGCCCAAATAAATAGTTTTCCCCTACCCAGCAGTCCCCTGGTCCTCCGAAACAAAAGGGGATTAACTTGCAACTTACTGAAATTGACCGCTCAGCTGAAAGTCCGCTCCGCACCTCGTTCTGTCAAGACTGCTCCTCGCAAAAGACAAAGATTTTAAAACTGCCCAAATAAATAGTTTTCCCCTACCCAGCAGTCCCCTGGTCCTCCGAAACGAAAGGGGATTAACTTGCAACTTACTGAAATTGACCGCTCAGCTGAAAGTCCGCTCCGCACCTCGTTCTGTCAAGGCTGCTCCTCGCAAAAGACAAAGATTTTAAAACTGCCCAAATAAATAGTTTTCCCCTACCCAGCAGTCCCCTGGTCCTCCGAAACAAAAGGGGATTAACTTGCAACTTACTGAAATTGACCGCTCAGCTGAAAGTCCGCTCCGCACCTCGTTCTGTCAAGGCTGCTCCTCGCAAAAGACAAAGATTTTAAAACGGCCCAAATAAATAGTTTTCCCCTACCCAGCAGTCCCCTGGTCCTCCGAAACAAAAGGGGATTAACTTGCAACTTACTGAAATTGACCGCTCAGCTGAAAGTCCGCTCCGCACCTCGTTCTGTCAAGGCTGCTCCTCGCAAAAGACAAAGATTTTTAAACTGCCCAAATAAATAGTTTTCCCCTACCCAGCAGTCCCCTGGTCCTCCGAAACAAAAGGGGATTAACTTGCAACTTACTGAAATTGACCGCTCAGCTGAAAGTCCGCTCCGCACCTCGTTCTGTCAAGGCTGCTCCTCGCAAAAGACAAAGATTTTAAAACTGCCCAAATAAATAGTTTTCCCCTACCCAGCAGTCCCCTGGTCCTCCGAAACAAAAGGGGATTAACTTGCAACTTACTGAAATTGACCGCTCAGCTGAAAGTCCGCTCCGCACCTCGTTCTGTCAAGGCTGCTCCTCGCAAAAGACAAAGATTTTAAAACTGCCCAAATAAATAGTTTTCCCCTACCCAGCAGTCCCCTGGTCCTCCGAAACAAAAGGGGATTAACTTGCAACTTACTGAAATTGACCGCTCAGCTGAAAGTCCGCTCCGCACCTCGTTCTGTCAAGGCTGCTCCTCGCAAAAGACAAAGATTTTAAAACGGCCCAAATAAATAGTTTTCCCCTACCCAGCAGTCCCCTGGTCCTCCGAAACAAAAGGGGATTAACTTGCAACTTACTGAAATTGACCGCTCAGCTGAAAGTCCGCTCCGCACCTCGTTCTGTCAAGGCTGCTCCTCGCAAAAGACAAAGATTTTTAAACTGCCCAAATAAATAGTTTTCCCCTACCCAGCAGTCCCCTGGTCCTCCGAAACAAAAGGGGATTAACTTGCAACTTACTGAAATTGACCGCTCAGCTGAAAGTCCGCTCCGCACCTCGTTCTGTCAAGGCTGCTCCTCGCAAAAGACAAAGATTTTAAAACTGCCCAAATAAATAGTTTTCCCCTACCCAGCAGTCCCCTGGTCCTCCGAAACAAAAGGGGATTAACTTGCAACTTACTGAAATTGACCGCTCAGCTGAAAGTCCGCTCCGCACCTCGTTCTGTCAAGGCTGCTCCTCGCAAAAGACAAAGATTTTAAAACTGCCCAAATAAATAGTTTTCCCCTACCCAGCAGTCCCCTGGTCCTCCGAAACAAAAGGGGATTAACTTGCAACTTACTGAAATTGACCGCTCAGCTGAAAGTCCGCTCCGCACCTCGTTCTGTCAAGGCTGCTCCTCGCAAAAGACAAAGATTTTTAAACTGCCCAAATAAATAGTTTTCCCCTACCCAGCAGTCCCCTGGTCCTCCGAAACAAAAGGGGATTAACTTGCAACTTACTGAAATTGACCGCTCAGCTGAAAGTCCGCTCCGCACCTCGTTCTGTCAAGGCTGCTCCTCGCAAAAGACAAAGATTTTAAAACTGCCCAAATAAATAGTTTTCCCCTACCCAGCAGTCCCCTGGTCCTCCGAAACAAAAGGGGATTAACTTGCAACTTACTGAAATTGACCGCTCAGCTGAAAGTCCGCTCCGCACCTCGTTCTGTCAAGGCTGCTCCTCGCAAAAGACAAAGATTTTAAAACTGCCCAAATAAATAGTTTTCCCCTACCCAGCAGTCCCCTGGTCCTCCGAAACAAAAGGGGATTAACTTGCAACTTACTGAAATTGACTGCTCAGCTGAAAGTCCGCTCCGCACCTCGTTCTGTCAAGGCTGCTCCTCGCAAAAGACAAAGATTTTAAAACTGCCCAAATAAATAGTTTTCCCCTACCCAGCAGTCCCCTGGTCCTCCGAAACAAAAGGGGATTAACTTGCAATTTACTGAAATTGACCGCTCAGCTGAAAGTCCGCTCCGCACCTCGTTCTGTCAAGGCTGCTCCTCGCAAAAGACAAAGATTTTAAAACTGCCCAAATAAATAGTTTTCCCCTACCCAGCAGTCCCCTGGTCCTCCGAAACAAAAGGGGATTAACTTGCAACTTACTGAAATTGACCGCTCAGCTGAAAGTCCGCTCCGCACCTCGTTCTGTCAAGGCTGCTCCTCGCAAAAGACAAAGATTTTAAAACTGCCCAAATAAATAGTTTTCCCCTACCCAGCAGTCCCCTGGTCCTCCGAAACAAAAGGGGATTAACTTGCAACTTACTGAAATTGACCGCTCAGCTGAAAGTCCGCTCCGCACCTCGTTCTGTCAAGACTGCTCCTCGCAAAAGACAAAGATTTTAAAACTGCCCAAATAAATAGTTTTCCCCTACCCAGCAGTCCCCTGGTCCTCCGAAACGAAAGGGGATTAACTTGCAACTTACTGAAATTGACCGCTCAGCTGAAAGTCCGCTCCGCACCTCGTTCTGTCAAGGCTGCTCCTCGCAAAAGACAAAGATTTTAAACTGCCCAAATAAATAGTTTTCCCCTACCCAGCAGTCCCCTGGTCCTCCGAAACAAAAGGGGATTAACTTGCAACTTACTGAAATTGACCGCTCAGCTGAAAGTCCGCTCCGCACCTCGTTCTGTCAAGGCTGCTCCTCGCAAAAGACAAAGATTTTAAAACTGCCCAAATAAATAGTTTTCCCCTACCCAGCAGTCCCCTGGTCCTCCGAAACAAAAGGGGATTAACTTGCAATTTACTGAAATTGACCGCTCAGCTGAAAGTCCGCTCCGCACCTCGTTCTGTCAAGGCTGCTCCTCGCAAAAGACAAAGATTTTAAAACTGCCCAAATAAATAGTTTTCCCCTACCCAGCAGTCCCCTGGTCCTCCGAAACAAAAGGGGATTAACTTGCAATGTACTGAAATTGACCGCTCAGCTGAAAGTCCGCTCCGCACCTCGTTCTGTCAAGGCTGCTCCTCGCAAAAGACAAAGATTTTAAAACTGCCCAAATAAATAGTTTTCCCCTACCCAGCAGTCCCCTGGTCCTCCGAAACAAAAGGGGATTAACTTGCAACTTACTGAAATTGACCGCTCAGCTGAAAGTCCGCTCCGCACCTCGTTCTGTCAAGGCTGCTCCTCGCAAAAGACAAAGATTTTAAAACTGCCCAAATAAATAGTTTTCCCCTACCCAGCAGTCCCCTGGTCCTCCGAAACAAAAGGGGATTAACTTGCAATTTACTGAAATTGACCGCTCAGCTGAAAGTCCGCTCCGCACCTCGTTCTGTCAAGGCTGCTCCTCGCAAAAGACAAAGATTTTAAAACTGCCCAAATAAATAGTTTTCCCCTACCCAGCAGTCCCCTGGTCCTCCGAAACAAAAGGGGATTAACTTGCAACTTACTGAAATTGACCGCTCAGCTGAAAGTCCGCTCCGCACCTCGTTCTGTCAAGGCTGCTCCTCGCAAAAGACAAAGATTTTAAAACTGCCCAAATAAATAGTTTTCCCCTACCCAGCAGTCCCCTGGTCCTCCGAAACAAAAGGGGATTAACTTGCAACTGACTGAAATTGACCGCTCAGCTGAAAGTCCGCTCCGCACCTCGTTCTGTCAAGGCTGCTCCTCGCAAAAGACAAAGATTTTAAAACTGCCCAAATAAATAGTTTTCCCCTACCCAGCAGTCCCCTGGTCCTCCGAAACAAAAGGGGATTAACTTTCAACTTACTGAAATTGACCGCTCAGCTGAAAGTCCGCTCCGCACCTCGTTCTGTCAAGGCTGCTCCTCGCAAAAGACAAAGATTTTAAAACTGCCCAAATAAATAGTTTTCCCCTACCCAGCAGTCCCCTGGTCCTCCGAAACAAAAGGGGATTAACTTGCAATTTACTGAAATTGACCGCTCAGCTGAAAGTCCGCTCCGCACCTCGTTCTGTCAAGGCTGCTCCTCGCAAAAGACAAAGATTTTAAAACTGCCCAAATAAATAGTTTTCCCCTACCCAGCAGTCCCCTGGTCCTCCGAAACAAAAGGGGATTAACTTGCAACTTACTGAAATTGACCGCTCAGCTGAAAGTCCGCTCCGCACCTCGTTCTGTCAAGGCTGCTCCTCGCAAAAGACAAAGATTTTAAAACTGCCCAAATAAATAGTTTTCCCCTACCCAGCAGTCCCCTGGTCCTCCGAAACAAAAGGGGATTAACTTGCAACTTACTGAAATTGACCGCTCAGCTGAAAGTCCGCTCCGCACCTCGTTCTGTCAAGGCTGCTCTTCGCAAAAGACAAAGATTTTAAAACTGCCCAAATAAATAGTTTTCCCCTACCCAGCAGTCCCCTGGTCCTCCGAAACAAAAGGGGATTAACTTGCAATTTACTGAAATTGACCGCTCAGCTGAAAGTCCGCTCCGCACCTCGTTCTGTCAAGGTTGCTCCTCGCAAAAGACAAAGATTTTAAAACTGCCCAAATAAATAGTTTTCCCCTACCCAGCAGTCCCCTGGTCCTCCGAAACAAAAGGGGATTAACTTGCAACTGACTGAAATTGACCGCTCAGCTGAAAGTCCGCTCCGCACCTCGTTCAGTCAAGGCTGCTCCTCGCAAAAGACAAAGATTTTAAAACTGCCCAAATAAATAGTTTTCCCCTACCCAGCAGTCCCCTGGTCCTCCGAAACAAAAGGGGATTAACTTGCAACTTACTGAAATTGACCGCTCAGCTGAAAGTCCGCTCCGCACCTCGTTCTGTCAAGGCTGCTCCTCGCAAAAGACAAAGATTTTAAAACTGCCCAAATAAATAGTTTTCCCCTACCCAGCAGTCCCCTGGTCCTCCGAAACAAAAGGGGATTAACTTTCAACTTACTGAAATTGACCGCTCAGCTGAAAGTCCGCTCCGCACCTCGTTCTGTCAAGGCTGCTCCTCGCAAAAGACAAAGATTTTAAAACTGCCCAAATAAATAGTTTTCCCCTACCCAGCAGTCCCCTGGTCCTCCGAAACAAAAGGGGATTAACTTGCAATTTACTGAAATTGACCGCTCAGCTGAAAGTCCGCTCCGCACCTCGTTCTGTCAAGGCTGCTCCTCGCAAAAGACAAAGATTTTAAAACTGCCCAAATAAATAGTTTTCCCCTACCCAGCAGTCCCCTGGTCCTCCGAAACAAAAGGGGATTAACTTGCAACTTACTGAAATTGACCGCTCAGCTGAAAGTCCGCTCCGCACCTCGTTCTGTCAAGGCTGCTCCTCGCAAAAGACAAAGATTTTAAAACTGCCCAAATAAATAGTTTTCCCCTACCCAGCAGTCCCCTGGTCCTCCGAAACAAAAGGGGATTAACTTGCAACTGACTGAAATTGACCGCTCAGCTGAAAGTCCGCTCCGCACCTCGTTCTGTCAAGGCTGCTCCTCGCAAAAGACAAAGATTTTAAAACTGCCCAAATAAATAGTTTTCCCCTACCCAGCAGTCCCCTGGTCCTCCGAAACAAAAGGGGATTAACTTGCAACTTACTGAAATTGACCGCTCAGCTGAAAGTCCGCTCCGCACCTCGTTCTGTCAAGGCTGCTCCTCGCAAAAGACAAAGATTTTAAAACTGCCCAAATAAATAGTTTTCCCCTACCCAGCAGTCCCCTGGTCCTCCGAAACAAAAGGGGATTAACTTGCAATTTACTGAAATTGACCGCTCAGCTGAAAGTCCGCTCCGCACCTCGTTCTGTCAAGGCTGCTCCTCGCAAAAGACAAAGATTTTAAAACTGCCCAAATAAATAGTTTTCCCCTACCCAGCAGTCCCCTGGTCCTCCGAAACAAAAGGGGATTAACTTGCAACTTACTGAAATTGACCGCTCAGCTGAAAGTCCGCTCCGCACCTCGTTCTGTCAAGGCTGCTCCTCGCAAAAGACAAAGATTTTAAAACTGCCCAAATAAATAGTTTTCCCCTACCCAGCAGTCCCCTGGTCCTCCGAAACAAAAGGGGATTAACTTGCAATTTACTGAAATTGACCGCTCAGCTGAAAGTCCGCTCCGCACCTCGTTCTGTCAAGGCTGCTCCTCGCAAAAGACAAAGATTTTAAAACTGCCCAAATAAATAGTTTTCCCCTACCCAGCAGTCCCCTGGTCCTCCGAAACAAAAGGGGATTAACTTGCAATGTACTGAAATTGACCGCTCAGCTGAAAGTCCGCTCCGCACCTCGTTCTGTCAAGGCTGCTCCTCGCAAAAGACAAAGATTTTAAAACTGCCCAAATAAATAGTTTTCCCCTACCCAGCAGTCCCCTGGTCCTCCGAAACAAAAGGGGATTAACTTGCAACTTACTGAAATTGACCGCTCAGCTGAAAGTCCGCTCCGCACCTCGTTCTGTCAAGGCTGCTCCTCGCAAAAGACAAAGATTTTAAAACTGCCCAAATAAATAGTTTTCCCCTACCCAGCAGTCCCCTGGTCCTC
This sequence comes from Heterodontus francisci, assembly GCF_036365525.1. Classification (NCBI taxonomy): domain Eukaryota; kingdom Metazoa; phylum Chordata; class Chondrichthyes; order Heterodontiformes; family Heterodontidae; genus Heterodontus; species Heterodontus francisci. Next base: position 60,751 of record NW_027141653.1, on the reverse strand, counting down.
CGAAACAAAAGGGGATTAACTTGCAATTTACTGAAATTGACCGCTCAGCTGAAAGTCCGCTCCGCACCTCGTTCTGTCAAGGCTGCTCCTCGCAAAAGACAAAGATTTTAAAACTGCCCAAATAAATAGTTTTCCCCTACCCAGCAGTCCCCTGGTCCTCCGAAACAAAAGGGGATTAACTTGCAACTTACTGAAATTGACCGCTCAGCTGAAAGTCCGCTCCGCACCTCGTTCTGTCAAGGCTGCTCCTCGCAAAAGACAAAGATTTTAAAACTGCCCAAATAAATAGTTTTCCCCTACCCAGCAGTCCCCTGGTCCTCCGAAACAAAAGGGGATTAACTTGCAACTGACTGAAATTGACCGCTCAGCTGAAAGTCCGCTCCGCACCTCGTTCTGTCAAGGCTGCTCCTCGCAAAAGACAAAGATTTTAAAACTGCCCAAATAAATAGTTTTCCCCTACCCAGCAGTCCCCTGGTCCTCCGAAACAAAAGGGGATTAACTTTCAACTTACTGAAATTGACCGCTCAGCTGAAAGTCCGCTCCGCACCTCGTTCTGTCAAGGCTGCTCCTCGCAAAAGACAAAGATTTTAAAACTGCCCAAATAAATAGTTTTCCCCTACCCAGCAGTCCCCTGGTCCTCCGAAACAAAAGGGGATTAACTTGCAATTTACTGAAATTGACCGCTCAGCTGAAAGTCCGCTCCGCACCTCGTTCTGTCAAGGCTGCTCCTCGCAAAAGACAAAGATTTTAAAACTGCCCAAATAAATAGTTTTCCCCTACCCAGCAGTCCCCTGGTCCTCCGAAACAAAAGGGGATTAACTTGCAACTTACTGAAATTGACCGCTCAGCTGAAAGTCCGCTCCGCACCTCGTTCTGTCAAGGCTGCTCCTCGCAAAAGACAAAGATTTTAAAACTGCCCAAATAAATAGTTTTCCCCTACCCAGCAGTCCCCTGGTCCTCCGAAACAAAAGGGGATTAACTTGCAACTTACTGAAATTGACCGCTCAGCTGAAAGTCCGCTCCGCACCTCGTTCTGTCAAGGCTGCTCTTCGCAAAAGACAAAGATTTTAAAACTGCCCAAATAAATAGTTTTCCCCTACCCAGCAGTCCCCTGGTCCTCCGAAACAAAAGGGGATTAACTTGCAATTTACTGAAATTGACCGCTCAGCTGAAAGTCCGCTCCGCACCTCGTTCTGTCAAGGTTGCTCCTCGCAAAAGACAAAGATTTTAAAACTGCCCAAATAAATAGTTTTCCCCTACCCAGCAGTCCCCTGGTCCTCCGAAACAAAAGGGGATTAACTTGCAACTGACTGAAATTGACCGCTCAGCTGAAAGTCCGCTCCGCACCTCGTTCAGTCAAGGCTGCTCCTCGCAAAAGACAAAGATTTTAAAACTGCCCAAATAAATAGTTTTCCCCTACCCAGCAGTCCCCTGGTCCTCCGAAACAAAAGGGGATTAACTTGCAACTTACTGAAATTGACCGCTCAGCTGAAAGTCCGCTCCGCACCTCGTTCTGTCAAGGCTGCTCCTCGCAAAAGACAAAGATTTTAAAACTGCCCAAATAAATAGTTTTCCCCTACCCAGCAGTCCCCTGGTCCTCCGAAACAAAAGGGGATTAACTTTCAACTTACTGAAATTGACCGCTCAGCTGAAAGTCCGCTCCGCACCTCGTTCTGTCAAGGCTGCTCCTCGCAAAAGACAAAGATTTTAAAACTGCCCAAATAAATAGTTTTCCCCTACCCAGCAGTCCCCTGGTCCTCCGAAACAAAAGGGGATTAACTTGCAATTTACTGAAATTGACCGCTCAGCTGAAAGTCCGCTCCGCACCTCGTTCTGTCAAGGCTGCTCCTCGCAAAAGACAAAGATTTTAAAACTGCCCAAATAAATAGTTTTCCCCTACCCAGCAGTCCCCTGGTCCTCCGAAACAAAAGGGGATTAACTTGCAACTTACTGAAATTGACCGCTCAGCTGAAAGTCCGCTCCGCACCTCGTTCTGTCAAGGCTGCTCCTCGCAAAAGACAAAGATTTTAAAACTGCCCAAATAAATAGTTTTCCCCTACCCAGCAGTCCCCTGGTCCTCCGAAACAAAAGGGGATTAACTTGCAACTGACTGAAATTGACCGCTCAGCTGAAAGTCCGCTCCGCACCTCGTTCTGTCAAGGCTGCTCCTCGCAAAAGACAAAGATTTTAAAACTGCCCAAATAAATAGTTTTCCCCTACCCAGCAGTCCCCTGGTCCTCCGAAACAAAAGGGGATTAACTTGCAACTTACTGAAATTGACCGCTCAGCTGAAAGTCCGCTCCGCACCTCGTTCTGTCAAGGCTGCTCCTCGCAAAAGACAAAGATTTTAAAACTGCCCAAATAAATAGTTTTCCCCTACCCAGCAGTCCCCTGGTCCTCCGAAACAAAAGGGGATTAACTTGCAACTTACTGAAATTGACCGCTCAGCTGAAAGTCCGCTCCGCACCTCGTTCTGTCAAGGCTGCTCTTCGCAAAAGACAAAGATTTTAAAACTGCCCAAATAAATAGTTTTCCCCTACCCAGCAGTCCCCTGGTCCTCCGAAACAAAAGGGGATTAACTTGCAATTTACTGAAATTGACCGCTCAGCTGAAAGTCCGCTCCGCACCTCGTTCTGTCAAGGTTGCTCCTCGCAAAAGACAAAGATTTTAAAACTGCCCAAATAAATAGTTTTCCCCTACCCAGCAGTCCCCTGGTCCTCCGAAACAAAAGGGGATTAACTTGCAACTGACTGAAATTGACCGCTCAGCTGAAAGTCCGCTCCGCACCTCGTTCAGTCAAGGCTGCTCCTCGCAAAAGACAAAGATTTTAAAACTGCCCAAATAAATAGTTTTCCCCTACCCAGCAGTCCCCTGGTCCTCCGAAACAAAAGGGGATTAACTTGCAACTTACTGAAATTGACCGCTCAGCTGAAAGTCCGCTCCGCACCTCGTTCTGTCAAGGCTGCTCCTCGCAAAAGACAAAGATTTTAAAACTGCCCAAATAAATAGTTTTCCCCTACCCAGCAGTCCCCTGGTCCTCCGAAACAAAAGGGGATTAACTTGCAACTTACTGAAATTGACCGCTCAGCTGAAAGTCCGCTCCGCACCTCGTTCTGTCAAGGCTGCTCCTCGCAAAAGACAAAGATTTTAAAACTGCCCAAATAAATAGTTTTCCCCTACCCAGCAGTCCCCTGGTCCTCCGAAACAAAAGGGGATTAACTTGCAATTTACTGAAATTGACCGCTCAGCTG